>NC_067167.1:19586579-20198662 GCF_903995435.1 Acomys russatus | reverse complement strand
TGTATCATTTTAGTGGCTCTGTCTTCATCTAGTCCTTAGTAATGACTCCAGAGCCTCAGGAAGTCGTGCTTGTCTTTCCTCGTCATGTTCTGTAAATGTTGTCACCATCACCATGGCACTGACGTTATGGCTCTGATGTCTTTCTGACATGCTACTATATCACAATTATGGAACTTTGACAAGGCGTGGGAGAGTCACAGATGGATGGAAGAAGAAGCAATGTCTACTATCATTAAGAACTCCAACAACAAATCAGTCTAAATCAGTACAGAAGATAATGTATTTTAAAATAATATTGTCAGAATGTCTAAAAATAATTATTTAGAGAGATAAAAGATATGAAAAATTATTTTAAAGGAGGAATCAAGATATACTATATAAAATAGATTTGATTTGGAAGAATTTTTGATTAATTTTGTGAATGTACAATTTTAGGTTTTCTGTTTATTTTTGGAGACAAAGTCATAGTATTTCTGCTTCATTAGAACTAAAAGCCCATGTGTCTTACTCTTTTGTGCTAGAATTACACAGGGTATAACATTATGTATGAGTCCACACATTCTTCATGGATAACATTAACCAAGAACCATACAACACAGAAATAATGAAATTAAATATGTGAAAAGTCTGTGAGCATATAGTACACAAGGATGCTTGGTTAATAGTAATGTGGACATTCAATAAACATTTATCCATCAATATGTCCAGTAAGTAGTCATAATACAATTTCTGCACACCTGCTATTGTAATCTAAGAATGCAAAAATGAAATATGTCAACCATTACCCTTTTCTGGGAATAAAAAAGGTAGTAAAACAATTTATTTTCATGTCCCCTGGAGGGGGAGACCTGGTGGCACTCAGAGGAAAGACAGCAGGTTACCGAGAAGAGATTTGATACCCTATGAGCATGTACAGGGGGAGGTAATCCCCCTCAGGAACAGTCATAGGGGAGGGGAATAAGGGGAAAAGGGGAGGGAGGGAAGAATGGGAGGACACAAGGGATGAGATAACCATTGAGATGTAACAAGAATAAATTAATAATAAACAATTTTAAAAAAATATTTATAATTGGTACACTGAGAAGCCTTGCTCCTGTAACTATGACAGGCAGGTGAACAAGCACAGTGATTGTTAGAACAAATAGTGAGACAAAAATGGGCATGGTGTAGGTTTTATCTCTGGGTGGGGGGCAGTTGCTATATTGGCAAATGAGACTATAGAAGGGAATGGGTGAGAATGAGTTCATCTTACGGAAGAATGTAGAGGCAGGTCAATTAATAATTCTGTGGTTTCCTGAGAAATGTTTAAATACATTATATTCAACTGGAATTGGAATAATCTTAAACTGATCAGAGATTTGATCAAAGTTTTATCTGATTTGATTCAAATTGGCCAGTTTCAATAGTCAACCATACTTTTGGATCAGGAGAATTAAAGCTATAGTAATTAGAATTTCAGGAAATTCATATAATGGGTTTATGAATGAAATAAAAGTATAATGAAATGCGTTATTGAATGTTAGTCAGGGGAACCAAAAAACCTTGCTGAATAAGTGATTCAATTGCTCATTTCTGATTTCTCATTCTAGAGGGTGAAACTATGAGGCATAGAGACTGTATTTCCTGCAATCATCCAAATGCCAGCATGAAGGATTCCTGGCAGGGGACAGGAATGGCTCTAGAGCATGACACTTGCATATTCAGAGTCAAGGGGAAAAGGTGGGTCTGAAACAACTACAGATGAATCCTGTCAGCAATTAATCAAAGTAATTCTTAACTTTGGTAGTCAAATATTTTAATAACTAAAAGCCATTCATTTCTTTAAGTGGGATGGTTTGTACAACTCCAAAAATTTCTACAGCGATTTGATTTAACTTTAGCAGTTTTCTTGAACAGATTTTGAGCACAACTTTCACTGATGTCTTCCTTTTGAGTCTTTTGCTTTGCTGTTTTAATTTATTTATATTGACTTTCATCTATCTCTGATAATCTCTTCCAAATATTTTACCATATCCTGCCATGTGCTTTAAGTTCTTGTGAAATTGTTGCTTGTTAACTAGATGGTCCCTGTATTTTGTATGATTATGCAAAACTGCCTACCTTAATATTTTGCTGACCTCATGCAACCTTCCCCGCTTAGGTGTGGATGCATCCAATGTTATACTCATTGGTACCATTTTCCTGTACCACTATTAACTGTTTGAGATAGGTAAACAGCATATCATTTGACCTAATTTAATAAAATAATGAATAGATGCTTATTTGTTTTATATGCATAAAATATGCAGTGCATATCTCATTATCTATTATCTTATAAATGTGCAATGAGGGATTATATTAATGGTATCAAATTATATATTTAAAAAATTGTTTCATAGGAATTGTGTAGGGAGAGTATCTGAGAAGGGCTACAGGGAGGAAAGGGAGAGAGGGAAGTGATACAATTCTATTTTGATTAAAAATATATTAAATAAATAAATATACAAATAAAATCAATACCCATATTCAATATAAGTTTTCTGATGCAATTAGCATTAAATTGTTCTGAACACGAAGAGTATATGCTTAAGGGAATACCTAATGAACACACAATGAAAAAGATGTAGACAGCCAACTTATCAATTCAACGCAAACACTTTCATAGAAAAATCTCAGTAAGGTTTCAATTGCAACATCCAAATGAGGAGATGTAATTTGTCTTGGATTACTTTTTGAGAGTTGGGAGTACATCCACAGGACAAAGAAGGCATTGACATTTTGTACCAAAAATAAGCTTTTCCCACTAACAGTGGGTCACTAGAGCTCTTAACAAGCCAACATTTACTGTCAAATACAGAGTCAACCCATTCTTTTGTTTATATATATATATATTTTTTATGAACCAGTTGTTATTGACCTTGGGATAAGTATAGATTATTGAGATTTGGCTTACCCAAAACAACATATGATAAAACTCGGATAACTAGAGGTTGAAACTTGAAAATGATGTTGAAATGCTGCTTTGGTTAGACTCAAGTTCCAGCCAAAGAAAGAGACTGTGCTCCTGGGGACAGTGCCTTTCCACAGCAAGGGAGCTTGGCCAGAGAAGTTGCTAGTGTTTTCCATTGTTATTTCCCTCCCTTTCTCATTCTCTTTCCAAAGAAAGTAATCACAAGACCACAAGCATTTAGGCCATTTTGAAGTATTTTGTATAATAAACTTTAGGACATTGTGTAGTGTCACTCACTCCTGAGGATCTAGATAAGGGTGAAGATCACCCCCACTGAGATGCGAATCCACACATCTCCCATTTGAATAATGTTGGCAGACACTAACATTAAAACCCCATTATGTTATGCGAATATGCTTTCATTTTAATCCCAGGTGTAAGGTATGGGGCTGATTCCAATTGTCCACAGCCACTAACTATGATTCATCACATGCTCTAGGAGGGACATTATTTTTGACAGGTGCAGATAGTTTATGTCTGAAATTCTGGGGACTCTTGAAAGGGCATAAATGCAAGAGTCCCAAGAGGGCCTGCTGGTAGCTGCTGCTCCCTCTGGTTCTGCCCCTGATGCTGTTGATCCCTGCTGTGGCTGTTGCTGGATTGCTAGATTGCTGGATTGCTGGGTTGCTGGATTGCTGAGTTGCTGGATTGCTGGGTTGCTGGATTGCTGGTTGCTGGATTGCTGGATTGCTGGGTTGCTGGATTGCTGGTTGCTGGATTGCTGGATTGCTGGGTTGCTGGATTGCTGGTTGCTGGATTGCTGGTTGCTGGACTGCTGGTTGCTGTTGCTGGTATTCTGGCCCCTAATCAGCACGAAGTAGCCTAAAGAGGTTTATTCCCTATTTCCCCTCTAATATTCTCTCCAGCCTACCTAGTTTTGGGGGGTTTAGGGGGACTAAATGGAAAAGGGTGGTAGAAATAGGAAGCCAAGTAAAGTAGCTAAAAAGCCTGGTTATAAGCATCGCCCAATGTCAGGCTGAAATTAAGAATCTTGTTCTCTAATCACTAGTACATATTGTGTAGAGTATACTCTCAACGAAAAGGCTAAACTGCTTGAGGTAAGATTGTGAGAATAGTGTTATAACATAGGGAGAAGCAGCTGGAGGGGAGAGAATTTCACTGTAATAACAGATGGCCGTTTCACCATTTCTGTGACTGGTACTGACCCAGAACCTGAGGGTAACAGATGGGATCATAGTGTAGAAGGCTGCCCAATGGCACAGGTTTTCTGCCACCACAAACATCCCTTTGCTGTGTGCTGGACACAGAGCTTCCGGACAGCAAGATGTCCTAGTACTGCAGTCAACGGATGTCAAAGTAACTCAGTATATCTAAAAGACATTTGGACTTGGAATAATCTGCATAAAAAGCAAGAAACATTTAAAACCGACATTTTCATGATCCTGAGCAGTTTGATATTTATTGGAAGATTTACTTTGATTTCAAAGGGAACAAGCTGAGTGGGTAGATGACTCAGCTAATAGAGGGCTCGCAGCATGAGCATGGACACCCAAGTTCTGCTCATCAGCACCCACAGGAAAGATAGGGATGCCAGCATCGGTGTGTGGACACTGCTGACCCTTTGAGTTCCCTGGGTTACCCACATCACCGAGTACCAGATCCAGTCCAAGGTATAGAGTAACTGAAGCAAAAAACTAACACTGACTTCAGGCTTTAACAGGCACACAGGCGCGCACACACACACACACACACACACACACACACACACACACGCACGCACTCATGCACACACAACACACATATCACATACGCTTGCACATATGCACGGACACGAACGTGTACACACACCACACATACACAAGAAGGAATGGAAGAAAGGAAGAATTTTAAAAGGAAGATGATATACAATGATTTTACATGTTCAATTTATGGCAAAAAGAAATTTACCAGTTATAGTTTCGACATGCACCTGTGTGGGGTCTCCTGTGAAACTCAGGGCATCAGGGCATGTTTCTGCTTGTGGGTAAAAAGAGGAATAATTAGTGCTTCAAATTCTAAGAGAAATGCACTGCTTCAGGGTAATTACCCTGTGGTCTAGTGGGAACAAGCCACAGAACCTGCCCGTTTGCCCCTTTCCAAGTAGTGAACACATCTACCGATCATATTTCCTACAGGAGCTTAACTGGCCTCATCTATCAGGCCAGTCACGGCCCAGGGAAGCTATCCTGCAAGATTACTATTACCACCTGCTTGCAACCTTGAAAAGGCCTTGACTTAAAGGCAAGCAATCTTATCATCTTACGTTATGGCTTTGGGGAAATCATCAGGTGACTATTATCTCGGGCAAATGGAGATAGGCCTTCTATACACTGAAGAGGCAGGATTTGCTGCCTCCAGCGACTCTCCAGAAAATAGGGAATTATCTGCAGTCAGCAAGCTTAAATAGTTATGAGAAATAATAAAAGCAAACAGAATAGGCACGAATACTTAAACTAATCTACATTGCAATATTGACGGAATTACTCCCTCTAATCTGCAGCATATAGAAAAACTCATCAAAAACCAGCCTCACACATTTTCTGATTGTGTATAAAAAAAGATACTTAAAATATCATTAGATGGTATACATGAAGTGACACAAATTTTGACACAATTATTCATATTTCTCAGATAACATATCACTGTAAATCACTTCAAACAAACAAACAAACATAAATATGGGTGGTGTTTTATGGCTGTAACTTAGAGGCTAGGTGATTAGGCTCATGAAAACATTTGGGGAAAATAAAAAGTTTCTTAAACTAGAAAAACAAATTTAAAAATAAAACATAAATTAGAAAATATCAAAATACTTTATTAAGAGATTTGAAATCACATGAAAATAATTGGCAAATTAGATTTTTCTTTCTACTTTTGTATTGTTTTTTCCTTTTAGAGAGGGACTCACTGTGTAGTACAGGCTGACTTTGAACTCCTGATCATCCTGCATCAGCCTCCAGAGATCCATGAATACAGGAGTATATACCCATCTGGAATGTATTCCTTTTGTTTACAATTAAAATAAATTAACCATCACGTGGTAACATCACAGTCTAAGAACATGTTTCTACTTTTACATGTAATGGGACAATATTTAATGTTTAAAACAATAGACACATTTATTTATTTACTTTGTGTGTGTGTGTGTGTGTGTGAGAGAGAGAGAGAGAGAGAGAGAGAGAGAGAGAGAGAGAGAGAGAGAGAGAGAGAGAGAGAGAGAGAGAGAGAGAGTCTAATATATTGCTGCAGGAACTTACAGAACAAGTTTGCTGAAATAATTGTAAAATGTCTACAATTAAATATTCTGAAGTAAGTTATCCAAGTAAGAGTTGCTTCATATAGATGTTAGGGCACAAGGAAAAGAAAATTAATTCAAAGACATTTATGACACTATTTGCAATATTTAATACATAGGATGTAGAAACATCTATTTTTGTGGGCATTGAGTTTGGATGAAATAAATTATGATACACCCAGATGGCAGAGTTCTATATAGCTGATAAGAAAAATTTATACATTTAATAGTATTGGAAAATATTGTTATGCTTACTAGTAGTTTATTAAATATATAAAAGCTAGAAAGTAATCTCAACGTGCTTCTCAATGACAGAGCAGGATTACATCCAAAAATTTTGTCATTAAATGATTCTACTAGAAAAACGTCATAGAATATACAAATATAATCCTAGATGGTATCACCCACTAAAGACTGTGCTGACTGGTCAACTAGACACAGGCTAGAGTCATCTAGGAAGAGGGAACCTCAATTTAAAAAAATGCCTGCAGTACATTGGCCTATAGGAAAGTCTGGATCTTTTTCATGATTAATGATTGGCGTGTAAGGGCTCAGGTCAATGTTAGCAGTGCAAACTCTGGGCAGGAAGCCCTGGAGTATACAGGAGCAAACTGAGCAAGCCAAGTGAACAAGCCAGTGAGCTGTAATACCCTGTGGTTTCTGCTTAAGTTCCTGCACCTGCCTCGAGTTTCTGCCCTTGTTTCCTTTCACAGAGGACTGTGAACAGGACATGTATGCTGAAATGGACTCTTTCCTCACAAGTTGATTTTGGTAGTGGTGATTTATCACAGCAATGGAAGCATAACAGGACACGAAACTGGGTCACACAATATGTAACACTGTCACTGGCCCAAAATATACATAACTGTATATTTAATGCTGCTTATCACATAAATGCAAATAAACCTGTAATTGACCCTTTGAATATATATATATATATATATATGTGTGTGTGTGTGTGTGTGTGTGTGTGTGTGTGTGTTTGTGTGTGTATGTATAACCAATCACAGATTAAAAAGTAAATATTCACAAACATGTTGCATATGTAGACAACATATATGACTTTTCCTTATCACTTTCTTAAACATACAACAAATCCACATAGCATTTATTTTATATTATTTATAAATAGTTGTAATAATTAGTTGACTGTCAACTTGACCAGAGCTAGAAATCTCTATGAGATTTTAAAGTATGACTTTGAGAAAGTGTGTGACATGTTTAAAGAGACTAGAGTATGAGAGATTTCACATAACCGGTGATTTTATGCATTAATGAACTACAAATTTTCAAATACTATTGGAAAGTAGAGAAACTAATAATCTAGAGACGTTTGTAATGTACCTAGAAGGACATGAAAAACACACCATTTTGTTGAAAAAATTTTGACACTGATACCACCTACCATTATCTCATTACTTACAGAGATACATATATTACCCAGTACTTCTTACTATGGTTCCAAAAGTCAATACATATTTTATTCAGTGGTAATTGCATAAGTATTGATGATTTCAATATACCTTGTTTATTTGGAAATATGAATTTTTAGGAAGTTTGAGACGATAATATAAGATGCACAAATAACCATTTGCTGCCTTATGGTATACAGTAAATAAATGTTTAGATAATATTACCTTTCTGAAATTTTGACTTAATTGTCTGGTGTCTAGTTTTGACATTCTATAGAAAATCTCTTTAGCTTATTGCATATTTCCATTGATATTGAAATAGATTTTAACTGCCTTGGAAACATAGAATCTGGACCCTGAATTCCCAGACTTAGTCTATAGAGAGTGTTTTAGGACCGAATCATCAGATTATGTAACCCTGGAAGAACAATGAGTAATGGATTCCTCAAAGTAACTTCCAAAGGTAATTTAAATGCAATAAAATGCTGAACTGGAACTATCTGGTGAAATAAAACACAGACTGCATAGCTATCAGCATGAAAATCAAATAGCCATAGCACAGCGATGCTTTTCTTTTATTCATCAGTATTTGTCATTTAATCACCTATCACACAACTTCTTTGTGAAAAAAGAATGTGAGGAATATTAGGTATATAGGACATATATTATTAGTGAGCAATACAGGATATTATACCACCTATGAGGAGTTTTTAGCTTGAGACATGACTTAAAAATAATGGGATACATTTTGAGCAGCTATAAAAATACTTAAGTGCCACCAGTGAGTCCAACTATAAATGACAATATATCTTGGAACACTGAGCTGAATGACATGGATGAAGGACACACAGGACAGGCATTCTACATAAAGGCATTAGACCTTACAGATAGTGTCATTAATTGTTACAAACACAAGGAATGATTCCTTATATGTGTATATTATTAGCTCATGAAATTTCTTCTTGTGCTACTATGAATTTTAAAGATTAAGAACAAAGATGATACAGCAAAAAGATAAAGGGGAGAGAAAATAGAAAGCCCTAGTGGTGGATGACACACCTTGGCCCTGACTATGTCCTCAGCACCTTACAGACTATTCTGCTCCACATCTATAGCTGCTAAGTGAGAAACATATAATTATCATTTATTTATGATAAGAAAATTATGAGTATGGAATAAATACTTCAAGGTCAGTTAACTACCACTTAATAACCAAAGATTTTTATTTTAAAATATCAATAAAATACACCTTTCACTCATAATTTCCCTTGGGATAACATGTCTGCGTCCATGGGACATATCAAACCAGCGTTCACCTGAAAGAGGGGGTGCAAATTGGAAGAGACAGTGACATGTGGGATATGAGGCCAAGACAGATTATAATCAAGGCCCACTTTACTTTTTTAATTATTATTATTATTATTATTATTATTATTATTATTATTATTATTATTATTATTATTTATTGTTTGTTTTTCAAGACAGAGTTTGTAGACCAGGCTGGCCTCTGCCTCCCAAGTGCTGGGATTAAAGGTACGCACCAGCACAGCCCAGCTTAAGGCCCACTTTATTAAAAGCAAGTAGGATTTGTATAGCAAGGAGGCCACAAGCCCTGCCACAATCTCACTTCCCCTAGTACCCAGGCAAGAGTATAATCCTCTGAGTAGTTCCCTGTAAGAACTTCTTTAATGCTCTGAGTAGCTCCCTGTAAAATCTTCTTTATTTTTTTCAAAGGTAAACAATCCAAAGATAGCCTAAGCTCAAGACTTCCTTCAGCAAAGGTCAACAGCTCAAAGGTCACACGCAGCATGCAGCCTAAGCACAGGATTTCTAGCATGGCTGATTTTCTAGCATGGCTCCCCACAATAAGAATCGTGTTAACTTCTAGATACATGAAATTTTGAATTTTTTCAGTTAGCCTATGATCTCCACTTATTAATTTCTGAAATATTTGTGTCTTAAAACTGGACAAACTACTATGCCAGGGTTGAGAATTTTGAAAAACTGGCAGTTTTAGTCTGTTGGTAGCTCAGGCACAGAAATCCGTCAGATACTTTTTACTTTTGGCAAAAACAATGGGAAAAAGACATTAGCCTTCCCAGTGTGATTTTTGGTACTTCCTCCTGGAGGCAAGGCCAGAAACACCAAGTGAGATCAGAATCTTTTAAAAACTAGTTTCTAACCTTCTGTTTCTCTCCATTCTGGCAATGAAATATGGAAAACATATTTGTTAATGTGAACTTCTCCTGAACCCTTCGAGACAGCCACTCTTAGTCATAGAAAAATGGAACCTTTCAGCTCTTTCTTAAATCACTATCAAAGTCACTTCTAAACCGTGTAAACATTTCTCACTGTCTAGATTGGTAAGAATCCATTTTTCTGTAATCACACTGTTACTAAGGTTTTGTTAAGGTCTTTGATACGTAGAATATTTAACCGACCACAGGACATTTCTTTGGTTCCCAGAATGTCACTTTGTTGTCTCCTAACCTACTTGAGCCAAACTACGTTGGACTATAAAGATACTTGGCTGACAGGGATAAATTGTTTCCTAAAGGTAAGCATGTTTGTCTTATTAGCCATCAGCTTAGTTCACCCTTGGAGGATGGCCATGAGAAGGAATGAGAGACTAAAAGACTGGAAATGAAGGTAGAAGGCAGTAGTCTCTATGTTTTTCCTCCTTTCATTCTACAAGGAAAGGCAAATGTATCTCAGATTACAGTTGGGTTGTTTTGCTGTAGAGTAGAACATAGTGTCATCTGCTCACCCCACACGACTGCATCTGGAATAGCTCCTCCCTAGCAGTGGGTATGGATCTGAATGTCACACTTAACTATGTCCTGAAATGCTCTTTTATTAGTTTTTTCCCCCAACATGTAAGTGGTAAAGTAAATGCAGATCATTTTTTAGCAAATACTTCATACCAAAATAGGGCAAGAATGGATATTTGCCCCCCCCCCCATGGGCTGTAGTTTGGCAGTCTTTTATCTGGGATTGGTTGGAAATCTAAACTTTAAATTGAACCATTCTTTTAATACTTTTTTTTCTTAGGTTGCTGGGAATGAGAGTTGGGGCTTTTCTCCCACTAAGTGAGCTTAGCCATGAGCTAAGTCTCTTGCCAGTGCCATTCTTGAGCAGAACTACAATAGTCACACGACACACAAACTTCAGAGGCCACTGTGACTTCCAGAGTGATGGACTGTCGTGACAAGGAAGTGTGGGGAACAAGACACTTTTTCCCCTTAGTTGCTGTTGGTCAGAGTGTTTAACCACCATATCAGAAATATAACCAAACCAGCCTTACACCCCTTAAATGTTAGTTTTCCAACTCTTTCCTCTGAAATGGCACAGAAGAGTACTGAATAGGTATAAAAATTCTACACTTTCTTCTCCAACTCCTTCCATGTCTCCCGCATTCCTTATCAAATTAATGGCCTCTTTTTCTTTAACTATTATTGTTTCACACTTACAAATAGAGTTCATCAATGTCCCTATCTATGCATGTTTATGGGTTAACCATTTGGGATCGGATAAGTTGTCATGGGCCTCACCCTGTAGAAGGCTGATTCTCCCTCTCTTGGCAGCCACTAACTACATGAAGCTCTTCATCTGTTGCAAAGAGAAGCTTCTTTGATGATGACAAAAGCTAACTTATCCGGGGGGGAGGAAAGTATAAAAGGTATTGGAATACAAGTAAAAATTATACTAGCTTGGGAAAGTGGCAATTTCGGGGTCTCTGGAGTCCATAACATCACTGGATATAATGTTTAAATCAGATAGAAGTAACTATTTCTTAAATTGTCTGCCATTTTATTATAACGAGCACTTTCAAAATCCTTTCTTCTAGGATTTGGAAGTCTATAGCAAAACATTTTTATCTATAAACATCCTGCTGTGCAGTAACATATCTGTGCTTCCGGCCTCTGCTTAGCTATGATGAGTACGGTTGATTAACCTTTCCTCATCCTCCCTTCTACTTTGCCCCTGGTCTCTGCTAACCAGCACTCAACCTTCAGCCTGTAGGACATCAGCTCTGGGACACCCATATGGTGTGATCATGCCATGTTCACCTCTCTGTGTTTAACAACACAGTCTTCAGGAGTGCCATGTGGTTATAAACGGCAGAGTTCCGTTCTCCTCATGGTTGCATATGATTCCACTCCATGCTTATACATTTTTATTCATTAACCTATGTGTGAATACCTTGACTGATTCCTTATCTTGGGTATTGTAAATAGGACAGTAAACCTGAGAACGGATAACTCTTGGAGATATGATATCCATTTCAATTATTTTGGGTGTATGCCTTACAGTAGTATAGCTTGAATACAGAAGTGTTTTAGTATTTTGTATTTTGAAGGACCACCTATGCTGTTTCTATAAGATATGTATTGGTTTATATCCTACCAACAATAGGATACAGATTAGTTTTGCATCTCTTTTCCATTGGTTATACCTTTTGTTTTATATGAGTCATTCTAATTCAAATGAAGTAATACTTCACTGTTCTAATTTTCCTGCTACTAGGTAGCAGGTTTTCATACAGCTGTTAAAAATTTGTATATATTATTTTGAAATATATTTTTAAATCTGTCATCAATTTGTTAAAATGGGTTGTTTGACTATTGTTGTTTTATTTTTGGAGTCCTCACATTTTCTGAAAATTAATTCCTCTCCATACACATAGGTTATAATGCATTCCTTTCTCTCTAATGGCTAGTTCCTCTGCTTAACAAAAGTGTCTTTGTTTACTTTAGTTCCATCATAATTTTACCTTTGTTCCCTGTATCTCGGATGCTTTCTTCAAAATGTTCTTACCCATTCTCGCTTCCCCAAGCATCTCCTTAGTGTTCTTCAACTAATTTCAACATTTCAGATCTTATATTTGAGTTTGAGTTGATATTTATCGTTTTAAATTTTATTTGTGTATATGAGTGCTTGCCTCTGTGAACTTTTATGTGCAACATGGATGCAGGAGCCCAAGGGGGCCTGAACAGGGCACTAGATCTGATGGGACTGGAGTAATAGGTGGTCGTGAGCTGCCATGTGGGCGCTGGGATATCAAACCCTGGTCTCGTCTAAGAGCTAAACTGCTAAATCATCTTATTAGTGCCATCAGTTGATGCTGTAACTGATGTGATGTATTATTGATTTTGTCTTGACATAAGATTATTTTGATATGTCACTGAATTCAATTTGCCTAGAAATTTTAGGTTTATGGCATAATGAGTAGTGTCCTACATTTTTTTCATTCCATTCTCTTTGATATTGTTCGTGTAATTCTGCATAAAATATTATGGGCATTTATTTCCTCTTCTTTTTTCTGAAACCGACTGTGCAAAATTGCCGTCTATTTTGTGAGGATTTGGTAGAATTCTCCAATAAAACCACCCACATTTGGAGCTGTTTTACAAGCCTTTTATACATTCAGTTTCTTTTTTTTTTTTTTTTTTTTTTTTTTTTTTTTTTTTTTTTAATACTAGCGACATGGTCTAATTCTATTTAGTTAAGATTTTACAGTTTATAGCTTTGAATGAACTGATGTATTAATAAAGGTTGATTTTTATACTAGCCTTTTCATAAACACCATTTTCATACTTTCAATAGCTTTTTGTTTTCTGATATTCAATAACACTGTTTTTTCTCTTGTAATTATTTTAGCATTTACCAGCTTTGAATTTATTTCACTCTTGATTTTCTTAATTAGATTATGGACTTAAAATCTTTATTTCTTTCTAATATAAGCATATGTCCTATAAGGTTTATTTTCAAAACAGCTTTCTGTGCAGTCCAGCATTCAGTTTTGTCTCTGTATAAATGTATATACTCCACCTCTTTTGAGAATCCTCTCTGAGTCATTATTTACTGAGAAATTTGTTACTCAAGCTTCCGGTGAACAGAGCCGTTATTATTTTCTCTCTTTCACTAAATCCAGCTGATTTCATTGTCATAGACGAGCACACCCTTAAACTCTTACAAACCCTTAAAAAGTTTGTCCTGTGTTGGGAAATGTTTTGTGAATGCTGGAAAAACATGTATTTAGTTTCTGTTGGGTAGAGTGTTCTGTAAATAACGGTTGTGTCATCTTACTTGCTTATGGTGATCAGGTTATCTACACAACATCTGAGCTATCTGAGGCCAATGGATTTCGAAGAGAAGACTGATGAATTGCCTAACTACAAATGTACTTAAACTATTTTACAGAAATATGTGCAATAATGTGTGTGTGTGCGCGCGCGATGCTACAACATGCCAACAGCACATGATAATTTCACAATGTTTCTTGGAACACAGAGATTCTTTTACCGTCTCTGCTGGATGATAGTGTTTCTTGAGTTTGTGGTAGAGCAATGACTTACAAATTTGTGGATGGAGCCTGGCTTTTGTAAGTTTTACACTCTTTCTTGGGCACGCTGACTTTTTTTCCATACATAAATTTACTTCTGCTATTTCATTATTACCGCTTCGATCAAATTAAACGAGAAGGGTCTCTTTTCTTAACTTGGATCTTTCCTAAAACAATGAAAACCTGAGGGAGCATTCACCCTCATGTTGCTGTAGCATCCAATGAAGCACAGCTGATTTTTGTTGGCTAAGTAGTCTCAAAAAAAAGTTTTATAATGTGTCCAAGATTCAACAATTGCTGACTCAGGACATCTTTATGTAACAGAAAAATAAGAAAACTCTGCAGCAAGCATGTTGAACACAGTTTTAATTAAAAACAGTTCCACAGCTGGCAGCTGACTTGCCTTGTGTTTTTTAAGTTCTCTTTTTACAATTTTTCAAAATATTTAAAAACAAAACCTACCTTTTCTTATGACAAAGTTTTCGATTCTTTTACTGGATATGAACAGGAATGATTTTTAACTCATATAATCAAGAACATGACAGCTTTGATTATACGTTATAGTAGGCCAACAAAGGGGAGTGTGAACCAATCCTGCCCCCTTGTCCCTGGAGTGTGAGCTCAACTTTGGATGAAAATAAAAACACTTATGTAAGAGATCAGTTCCTGATGTTTATTCAATTCAGTCTGCAAAATGTGCTCTTTTCTTAAAATCAAAGCCCAAGAGCGCTCTGTCAGTCAATGCCTAAGGTATATGTACATAGTGTGTCACAGTCTTTGAAATTTTCTAAAGCATAAATCCTATTAGAAGTTCCTAACTTCTGTTCCATTACATCTGACAATATTTTTCTCTTTCACGAGATCTTCCTGTAAAGAAGAGGCTAATCAAAAACAAACAAACAAACAAAAAGCCTGCAGCTATTCCAATCTCTACAAAGAGAGCAGCACTAAGTTTCAAATTTTATAAAGTATGTTGAAATGTCTTCAGGACTCAGATGACTTGGATTAAACTACTTTGAAGGAGTTTTGTTATAAAGTAACAAGTCCCTAGGTTCCAAGTGTCTCCTATTGCCTCATTTCTTTATGTTCACACAGTTGCCCTGGGAGCCTCCGGGAACATCTAGGAGAGCTCTGATTACAGAATCTAGCTGTTTGGAACACATAGCCATTTTAACCCTGATTTTCTTCAGGGAGGAATCTCATGTTCTCATCATTTTAGCTACGTTCAGATCAATACCATGCTTCGAAACTTGTAAACACACTCAGTAAACTCCTGTTTCCATGTAACAGGGTCTCCTACATCATTTATGGGAAAACTGATATAACAGTTTTCACTACACTGTGACTGACAGTCTTGGAAGATATAACATAAAGGCAGACAAGGGATACACTATAGGAATCATGGGCTACAAAGACCTTTTTTTTCGGGGGGGAGGGTTGTTTGGTTTTGACTCACTGTTCATTACTACACGTAGTAGCAGGTTACCTTCAGGCATATTTAGTTATGTTTTATTTAAGTGGCTTCTCCTCTCCACTAACCCTTCTCCTTCCTATGCCTGCATCCCTGCTTGTGCCCTCCCACACCAGCAGTCTCCTGTTTGCTTTCATGTCTGATGGAGTCTGTTGCCTTATTTACCCCCACTTTCTTAAAGCTTTGCCCTCCCCTGCCACCATCCCTTTTCCAACTGGATGATCTAAACAAGTCCTGGCATTACATAGACACATATTTATGGAACTAAAAAGCTAGCATCTCTGTAGGAGCCAGCACACGTGGTATTTGTACGAGTCTTTGTTATTTCTTACTGTATGACTTTTATGCTATCACACCAATAGTACTTACCAAAGATCCACTCATTTAATAAAGCCTTAGACATATAAGCATTATTTTTTGACCATGGCCACAAATGAACTACATCTTTAGAGCTTGGTGATCCTTCCTAGCCTGCCTTTTATGCTATTGATTATTTATTTTCAATTTCTCTACCACACCCAGCTTAAAAGCATCAAGCCATAGTCAGGTGTAGTGGGGCTTGCCTTTAATCCCAGCACTCAAGGACTCAGGGGCAGCCAGATCTCTGTGAGCTCGAGGCCAGCCTGGTCTACAAATTGAGTCCAGGACAGGCAAAGCTACACAGAGAAATCCTGTCTCAAAAATTTCAAACAAACAAACAAACAAACAAAGAGACAAACAATTATCAACTCACTCTTTGGTCCTATATAATCCATTGCAACCATGCAATATTTGTTTTTCTTAAGTGGCTTGTGTTACTAGCTTGATGCATTGCACTTCTGTCCTGAATTGGACAGTGTTAACTGTAGCTATCATTTATTTTTCAACTCTCCATGCATGTGTTTATAAATTACTCAGTTAAAAAATCTTAGAATAAGCTATGAGTTGAAGCAGCCTATCACCACATAGATGTATCAGTTACTTGTCTTGTGCTATCGGAAAAATTTGACCAAACTGACTTAAGGCATGCAGGGCTTATTTCTTCTCATGCCTAAGGTGCTGCCCATCACAATAGAAAAATCATAGCATCCACTGTCACACTTCATCTTCAATAAGAAAAAGGTGATAAATGCCAGTGTTCGGCTCACTTCCTCTGCTATAGTTCACAGATTAACACTACCTAGATTCAAAGTGGGTTTCCCGGTAAGTGAAGGCTTTCATGGGACATGCCCCTTGGGCTAGTATGCAGATATAAGTGAGTATATACCATTTGAGTCTTTCTGCTTCTGGGTTAACTCACTCATTATGATCATTTCTAGCTCAATCCACTTATCCACAAATTTCGGGAATTCCTTGTTTTTAATAGCTGAGTAGTATTCCATAGTGTATATGTACCACAGTTTCTTTACCCATTCTTCTACTGATGGACACTTAGGCTGTTTCCATGTTCTGGCTATTATGAATAAGGCTGCTATGAACATGGTTGAGCAAATTTTCTTGTTGTGTGCTGGAGCACTGGGACAGAGGGGAGGACATCCTATTGGGACACTAAATGAGAGAAGCATGGGAGAATAGCAAAGTAGAAGGATCCAGAGGTCCTAGAATCCTACAAGTAGAACATTATGATAGGCAGATTTGGGCCCAGGGGTCCCGCTCAAACTAAGGCACCAGCCAAGGACAATACAGGAGGTAAACTTTTTTGGCTAATTCTTATTAGCTTAGTTAGCACTTAATACTTGCACTTATTTATTTAGGTATTAGACAGGTGATATCTAGCTAAGGAATTTTTTGCCTCTTTTTATGTGTTTGTGGCAATCAATTTGTTTCTCTTTTGACAATATAGGCCGTAAACTTTAAACCCCTACCCAGATCTAGCCAACGGTCAGAACATTCTCCACAGTTGAGTGGAGAGTGGGATATGACTTTCTCATGTACTCTGGTGCCTCACATTTGACCATGTCCCCTGGAGGGGGAGACCTGGTGGCACTCAGAGGAAGGACAGCAGGTTACCAAGAAGAGACTTGATACCTTATGAGCATATACAGGGGGAGGTAATCCCTCTCAGGAATAGTCATAGGGGAGGGGAATAATGGGAAAATGGGAGGGAGGGAAGAATGGGAGGATACAAGGGATGGGATAACCATTGAGATGTAACAAGAATAAATTAATAAAAAAAATTAAAAACAAAAACAAAAACAAAGTGGGTTTCCCTACCGCAATTAGCCTCACCTGAGGAATCTCTCCCAGGAAGGCACAGGGGCTCATTTTCGAGGAATTCCAGAGATAGTTGACAGTCAAAATGACAACTGGACAAGTTTCTTTTTTGAAAATAAATCATCAACATGAAAATTTTTTCCCATAACTTCACCGCTGAGGGTTTTCATTATGATGTAGTTAACTCTAAAACTGTGTTCCCAATGGTTAATAGAATTGTTTATTAAGGCTAAGATTATTACATTCTTCTTAGCTGAATATAAACTATGATTATTGTCAAAACTGAGGACATTTTGTACCTAAAGATTTATGACTTGTGTAAGTTAGGGGTTTGGACTATATCCAAATTTAATATCATAGTATTCTACTGGCTGAAAAACAGTCATATTTTACAGGAACAGTTTGAAGCTAAAAAATGTAAAATTTAAACATAAAATCACCAAGGAATGTGCATCCATGCATAAATTATCTGAGCAGGAGCTTCTCACTTCATCCTTGCCAGATCAGTCAGACAGCCTTGGCCTTGGTGAGGTTCACACAGGCAGTGGATTTTGACAATCAGAAAGGCCTAGTGGAGAAGGAAGCAGATAAGCAAATAGAGTATATTAAGAAACAATAAGCCTCCAGTAGCTCCTCAGTTAAAGATAGGGGCTCATAAGCCGATCTCTACTCCGTGCTAGAATGCTGAGTCCCTAAGTCCTATTCAAGCCTTTAAAATTTTTTAAAATTTACTATAATTTATTCATAGTACATCCCAATTGTTTTCTCCCTCACTAATATCTTCCCTTTTCCACCCTCCCGCCCTCTCCTGCCCTATTGTCCTCTCCTGGACCTCTGACAGAAGGGGCCCTCCTCCCCCACTATATGACCACAGCCTATGAGGTCTCATTTGGATAGCCTGCTTCCCCTTCCTCTGTGTGCCAGGTGGGCCTCTCCACCAAAGGGAAGTGACCAAACCAGGGCCACCAGAGATATTGTCAGAGGCAATTCCCATTCCCCTCACAACCGTGGAAAACGAGCTGTCCATTGGCTAGATCTGAACAGTGGGTCTAGGTTCACTGCATGCATTGTCGTTGATTGGTGCAACAGTTTGTCCAGGCCCTCCTGGGTCCAGATCCCTAGGCTTTGATGGCCTCCTTGTAGGGATGCTGGACCTTCTGGGTCCTTCCATTCCCCCATTCTTTGATAAAGCTCTTAGCACTCTGTCAAGAGTCCAGCAGCAAGTCCAAGTGTCTGTCCCTATCACCCTATGGGTGGAGTCTCTTGTAGGAAATCTAGGTTGGGCTAATATCCACTTATAAGTGAGTATATACCATGCCTGTCTTTATGGCTCTGCTTTATTTAATCAGGATGATTGTTTCTAGTTCCATCTATTTGCCTGCAAATTTCAAGATTTCCTTGTTTTTAATAGCTGAGTAGTATTTCATTGTGTAAAGGTATAGCAGTTTCTTTATCAGATTACTTAGCCGCATCTACAGAATTTCTGATTCAGTAAAAATTCAGCTTCAGGGGCTGGAGAGATGGCTCAGAGGTTGAGAGCACTGATTGCTCTTCCAGAGGTCCTGAGTTCAATTCCCAGCAACCACATGGTGGCTCACAACCATCTATAATGTGATATGATTCTCTCTTCTGGCCTGCAGGCAAAGCACTGTAGACATAATAATAAATAAATATTTTTTTAAAAAAATATTCAACTTCATAGTAATATTTATTGCAAGTTCCCAATAAGGTAAAAAGACAACTCTTGTATCTGATAACCTTGATCATGCATCATGCATTTTTCTTTAATAGAGGAGAAAATGGATCAGAGAGAGGAGAAAGCCTGATAAAATGATCAGAGCTTATTAATGGTGGAGATGGAGCTAAGCTCCTAGTTCCCTGTCACATTTATTTTCACTTTCTTATTACTTGGGTTTTTTTTTTTTTTTTTTATCAAGTTAAATGTCAGTGTTAAGATTTTTTTCCCTTGTTTATTCTTTGCTGATGGAGTTTAAAGATGGAGTCTAGCCATGTGGTGCAATGTGTCCTTGAACTCATGGTCTCCTGCGTCATTTTCCTGGGTGCTTGGATTTTCATTAGTAACACTTTCATATCCAATAGCAAGTGGAAGCTGAGTATTCCACATTACCAGAAATTAAAATAGTCAATAATTGGAAATAAAAATTAATTTTTTAGATTTATTTCAAATCTTTTAATTAATGGTGTAAAATAGGTGCAAATCACATTCATGTTTCTGACTTCTCATAGCCACTTCAGTAAATTATTTGAAAGATAGGAAAATTCAATTAATGATGAGTTAAGAAATCGCAAGACAAAAAAAATCTTATTTTCCTCTATGGATTTGAAGGGCTTAAACTTCAGAGATAGTTTCTAACGAACATATAAATCTTCAAGTTAAGGCTTTGGCCAAAACTACATAAAAGATTTTGTTTGAGGGGAAATTAAAAAAAATATTTTGCTCAAGAATTTAATTTCCTCAGTCTTACTTTTATTCATTGTGTTTACCCACTAAAGGCCATCATAAGATTTCGGAATTAGACCCATCTGACCTTATTTTCTAATAGAAAAACTATTAACTGCAGACTCATTATGTAACTAAAGGCTGTCCTGTTTCTGTGCTGACCTTTATGCTTATGGATGACACTGACACTGGAGTGTCACGTCTCATCTCGTATACTGGGGAAGGCACGCAATTAGAGGGCAACATGGTGTTGAAATAAGATTGCTTTAAATATTTCTGCAAAATGAGTCAAGTTCAGTTGCTCCCGAGATTCTGGCTGATTCAGGATCACAGTTTCTCCAAGCTCTGGTGTTCTAGGTGTAGGACTCATGAGCCGTTGGACATGTGAGATGTGTAGCTTTGTTGTTGCTGCCTTGAGGTGAGCATGTGTGATGGCAAAGGCTCAAGAGATGGGGCTGATACTGGAGAGAGGAGGATGGAAAAGCACTCAGACAGGTATCAGAATATCTTGGCCATGCTGGGAGAAAGGAACAAAGCAGACAGCTCATAGCCATGCACACACAGGCAACAAATGGACACAGTGGGTTTTTTAAATGAGCATGCACATTGAGAAAGAAAAACTATAATAAGGAGGATAGGGGAAGAATCTGAAGCCCCAGAATGGTATAAATATGATAATAATACATGATATGGATTATGAAATTATTAAGTGGAAAAACTAACTTTTAAAAGTGTAACCACCGAAGTAAACAACTATGTTTCTCATACCAAACTCATCACCTCCAAAGATGCTCCAATATGCTGTCACTGCACACAAACTCTCTTTTGCACAAGAGCTGGAAAGTAGTTTTCCCTGTGCGTGCGCTCTCTCTCTCTCTCTCTCTCTCTCTCTCTCTCTCTCTCTCTCTCTCTCTCTCTCTCTCTCTCTCTCTCTCTCTCAGGTTGTTCTATAAAATCTACTGTTGGACTAGAGACTAAGAATGTCTCTAAGCCGTGTTTCCACTATGAAGGTGGCCAGCCTGGAAAGGATACCCTTAGATAACTGTGGCTCTCTCTCTCATCCAAATCTTTGCTTGAGGCTAAAGACATGAATGCACGTCTACAAAGCATACAAACAGCAGAAGCATAGGTTTGACTACATTGATTTTACAGCAGTAGTTCAGAATCCCAAGAAAAGGAGACATGAGGTTAGAAAGAGTGGCAGGACCAAATGCTGTCAGAACAAAGGAGAAAATGAGAAATGCAACCCAGAACTCAAGCATGAAAATTCCTCTTTGCTTCCATATAGTATAGTATATAGTGAATATCAGCCGTCGAGGAGTTTTGAAGAGGATAAGAAGGAAATCTCAAGACCAGAAAGGAATATAAAGAAACAATAAATTAAGAAAAAAAAAAAACCAAGGACTACTGAGTTATTTAAATTTTGCAGTGCATACACACAATGAAATGGAATAAGCAGTGATAGAAAAATGTACAATAAGTGAGAAAAAATGCTTAACCTAGTCTTCTTTGATAACACAATTTTTTTCTGCTTGATATTCTACATACATCCTATGTCCTGCCAATCTAAGAATTGTTTACCCCTCTGTTTAGTCTAACATAAAAACACAATGACATTGGACAGCAAGTATTCAAAAATCATGTGTCCTTCTACAAGAATTTCCTTTGTCTTTCTTCAACTTTTCAACAAATAGATTCTGTAATGTTTCTGAAGGCTACTCCATCTAGCCTTTCCATTTCTTTACATCTTGGCTTACCAATTTTCTTTCTTTTTTGCTTTTAGTTTAGTTTTATCCTTCTCTACACCTTTCAAAAGTCTATTTAATATACCCTTTCCCACTAGTGTTTTGAAAAGCTGTGTCCTCCACTAAGCATTACCGAAACATAATTGTCTGAGGTCACAAATGATCTGCTAGCCAAATCTAAAAGACCTCCAGTATTGAAGGCATTCTTTCCTTGCTCTTGTTTCTATAAAAAAAAACTTTAGCTCTTTTTCACAAATGTGTCATTTACTGAAAATTTTGCTATTGAATGCTATGTTTCTGAATTTAGATTTTCTTTTTAAGTCTATACCTTCTCCCATGGGAAACTGTTCACCAAACAACAGGCCAATGACTGTCAACTCCACAGCTCACCTGCACACATTTACAAATTATCTAACATCTAAGAACTATTCCTTTCCTGGCATCTTCAATAAAACAGTTTACTGGAAGTTGTGTTTTTCTTCACTTCCACTGAGTTTTTGCCTTTACTTTCCTGCCTATATGGTCTCCCAAATAAGAGACCTGAGAATCAAATCAACATGCGCTCCTCACTGACCAAACAGTTAGTCACTAAGTTAGTTACTTTCAGTTAGTTACTAAGCTGTTAGTCCCACTTGCTTGGCTTACTGGCCTTCTTACTCATAGCCTAATCTTTATGTACATGCTCTTCTGTAAATGCTGCCAAGAGAGATTTCTCTAGTAGAAGAAAATATAAGTCTAATCATGTCATTTTCCCATTAAAATTTCCCCAGAAGTTTCCCTTCATCTCCAAGATTAAAGCTAAATTATTGCCACACCTGTAGAAGGCGTATATAAACCTGCATGCTTTGGTCCCTGCATCCTTGCGCAGCCACACCCAACCTATTAAGTAAACTGCTTAAAAGTCCTCTAACAATTAAGGTTGCTGCAAGCTCTTGAACTCTTTTGTTCATGATGTTTCTTCTAAATAAACTCACATTTTCATTTTCTTTTCAACCTTTAAAAATACCTGTACATCATTTTAAGCCCCTCAGAACATCATCTACTCAGAGATACGTGATTCCTTTCCCGTCTCTACCACATAATTATAGCCTACACATAATCTCCGCCTGGTTTTTATTTGTAAAATTGTATTTTTGTTTACTGTCTTTCTTGCTTGTTTCCCCATGTCTTTCTTAAAGATAAAAATTGTCTTCATATCACTTCTATTATTGTCTATAATAAATATGTTCATTTTCTCCACAAATATTTATTAATATGTTTAATTATTTTTAGAAGAAGAATGTCAATCACATCCCATTTAATAAAGGAATAACAAGTTTCCCAGTATAGAGTTTTAAAAAGGTACTGATGGTATGACTTCTAGACCCATGGCCCAGAGCATACTTTATGTATGTTTACAAGGAAGTTGTCATGAAAGTTCCAGAAGACAGAAGAGCATGGATTTGTTTTAAAGGGTGTGTCTGGCCAGAGAATGCTTTCTTTTATATGACATGAATGAACACAGGCCCCTATTCTTTGTTTTTCACTAATAAAATAGTAGGTGAAAGTAGATGGTCTTCATGGAATTATTTCAAGATATAACAATGGTTATAAAAGTATCAGCTGAATCTAGCATGTCATGTCGGGAGTGAATATACAGAAGACTGTTGTAGTGAAGAGAAGGGAAGGCATATACAGTGAATACTACTTTTTCTTTCATCAGCTAAATGTAAGAAACTTTGAGGGTAAGTGGAACTAAACAAAGGAATCCTATGGAAATAGATGAGGAACTGTACATAAGGTAAGCTGTGCATTGCAGATTATATATTACAGGCGTTAGTTCATATGAGATATTGCCTTTGAGAAAGGATCACAATAAGCAATAGAGCTGAAAATATGGTGAATGGTAGGTAAGGATATTTATTTCCAGTAGCATGGAATAGGTAAGGATTTGAATAGCAGAGTGGATAACTACTTTGCAAGATGAAATTAAAATTAACATCTATTAAAGCCTTGATTCTGTACACCCAGCCTATAAAGACTCTTCCTATGTTAGTAGCTTCTGTGTACGTGCTGAGTCTTGGTTGTGGGGCATAGATTGTTTGACACAAAATCTAAAAACCTAATTTCAACATGATGTCACAATCTCTTGCCAAGCTATATCGCAATTATAGCCAGTCTCAGCTTAAAGGTGTTTAAAGCAAAGCAAGACTGTTGAATAACGCATTCTGGCAAGAGGGAAGGAAGGATCGCCAGTTTGTTGTGATGCCAAAGTGATGGCTTAGTGCGGAAGAGCCTGATATCCTGAGTTCAGTCTCTGGGACCCACATGGTAGAAGGAGAAAGCCAAAGCATGTAAGGTCGAGGGAAGGGCGGTGGTTGTTATTGTGCCAATCTATTCTACTTCCAGTGTCCAGAATTGTAGATGTTGCAAAATATGTGTATGCCTAGTGCTGGAATCACAGGATCTTTATGGGAAAAAAATTCATTAATAAAATTATATATTTTGACCATGGTGGTGTGGCAAAGGTAGCAAATATTTTTAGGAAATTATTTTTTGACAAAGTTCATTTGTGTCGGTCCATTGCCTAAAACCGAGACTCTTGACTTTTCGTGTTTCTTTCTAATAAACTCAGAATCTCTTGTTTACTTGGTGTCAAACACCATACTACATGAAGTTTTAAAGAATAGAACTAGAAGGTGGTTCTAAATGGAGAAGCAGAAACCTGTGATCAAGGCCACGCAGCATGAAGCAAACCGATGCAGTAGTTTTGGTACTAAACTGAGGACAAGGCATGTAAGTTACAATGAGTTATTTCTGGCTGATGGTGTCAATAGATTTTTAATTAAGTCTGGAGAGAGAGGCATGATAAAGTGATGACTGGAGTCAAGGAAATGGAGACTTCTGGTGGAGACTGTTAGACTTACAGACAGAAGAGCCAAATGCAGTGAAGAAAAGAAGCAGAGAGAGTAAAAGATCCTTCTTTCTCTCTCCCTGTCCTCCTCCTTCCCTCCCTCCCTTCCTCTTCCTCCATCTTTTCCTTCCTCCTTTCTCCATCCTTCTCTTCCCATTTCTACTTTTCTTGCCCGCCCCTCTCTCTCTCCTTCCATCCCTCCCCTCCCATCTCTCTCCCTCTTTTTATTTTTTTGAGAAAGAGCTTCAGGTGTCCCAGAATTGCATGAAACTATATACTTCAAGGTAATCAAGGATTCCTCATCCTCTGTCTTGGACCCACCAAATGCTGCTCTTACAGGCATGTACCTCCATATCTGTTTGTGGTTCACTGTCAAGCTCATCTTCAATGAAGTATGGAGGATCATGTTCCACTTTAAAGGCAGTGGGAAAATTCTGTCCATATTTAAAAAAAGAGAGAGATGGCAGGCACACACTTAGGTGTGCCTGAGATTCTCCTATCATCTTGACATAAGTTCTGCTCCATCCAGAATATAAATGAGCCCTTTAGTTTGGTCTCTGTCCACTCAGTTACTCGAGTAGCAGCTAAACTCACTCTGGATTCAGACCCTGTCTTATGACTTACAAGCTGGGGTTCAAGCAATAATGTTCAACTTTGGCTGTGGATAGAAATGACTTCTTTAAAATAAATATGATTAATGATTCCGATATCTGAAACAGATAGAGACAATGTTTTCTAGTACAAAGCAAGGCAGATGAACTCATAGCCTTGGGCTCTGGACCCCGTCTTCACTGAAGTTGCTGCATCTTTATGAAAGTTCGGAGACTTTGGAGGCTTGAAGTCTGTAAATCTCTAGGCTATAAAAGCTAAGACCCTATGCCAAAATAAAGGATTACCCCAAGAACTCTCAAGGATGAGGGAATCATACTCTCATCTCTTTTAGTTTCTAAGCACCTAAAAACCTTGATTGTTGGAGCTATCTCACCTATACTGTGATGGAAAGAAGGTACCCATTCTCAAATGAGCTTCTTACATAAACTCTGTACCACAAAAATTAAGAAATAAATGGGAAATGAGTATAATAATTAGGACAGAACATTTTTTATATATACAAACACTAATTTAATTGATGATAATATTATTCTAGAGGTAAGGAATAAAACATTGTATCACTTAGCTTATTGTTTAAAAATACAAGATAAAACTATTTTTGCTTCAAATAGTTATAAATAAAAAATAAATAGCATAAAATTGGCCTTGCATCTTTAATGAGGCATCTGGAAAATTACACCTGAAAAAGTGATCTTTTATTAAGGATGTACTACCATGAAGGAACCTTGCTTTCTTTTGAGTGGTGTGCACAATACAGTCAACTGTTAACTGGAGATATTTAGTTCCAGGCCATGTAGGAACTAATTAGAGTGTTAATAGTATGCACTTTTCAGGGAAAAGTTTTGAGAGCATAAAAAGAGGGCATGCAAGTTTGCCCTACCAAACACAGGAAAATATTTATAAATCTCATCTAAAACAACAACTCCAAGTAGCATCTTGGGAAGGACTCATTGGGGAAGAGTAGTGTTGAGTCCTAGAGTATTGTTAAGAAACTACACAAAGCTATCTGTGGACTAACTCATGCTTTCTCATATTGTAGAATGTCTCAGGCTTAGGTTTTACTTCTGTTTAGTTATCAGAGAAAGAGATTAAAATTTATAAAGAAAGTCTGTCTGAGATGATAGACTAGGTTTCTTGTGATATTCAATTGTTGATATTTTGTACATTTGGTTTTTGGGTTTTATTGTTTTGTTTTTTGTTTTTTTGGTTGGTTATTTGTTTGTTTGTTTGTTTGTTTTGACTTGCTGATCTAGGGTTTGTGTGGATTTTTTATTGTTTTTGTTTTGTTTTGTTTTGTTTTGTTTTTGAGGTGGGAACTCACTACACAGCTGTGGCTGGCCTGGAACTCACTTTGTAGACCAGGCTGGCTCCAATTTATAGAGATCCACTTGATCCTATCTCCCAAATAGGGGGATTAAAGGCAAATACCACCACCGCTGTCATTATTAGATATTTTTATGTTATATGTTTATGCGTTTAATGCCCCCCAAATATTGCTTAGCCAGCTTGCCTTTGTTCTGTTTTACTTTTTATTTGGTTTTATTAGTTTTTTAAAATGTTCATACAGTGTGTTTTGTTCATGGTAACCCTAACTTCCCCTGATCCACCCAAACTTCCTTTCTCATTCTATGTTGTATCTCTTTTTATTCTCTTTCAAGATTAGTTTTTGCTACACCAAATATTCTTGGATGTGTCAGAAGACCGCCGGAGGGAGAGTAGTCTAATTTATCACTTTTGAAGAAATCTTTTTCTCTTTCTTCTAGCAAATAACAGTTACCAATGCCTCCATGTCTGGGGATAGAGTTATGTGCCTAATTCCCTGTCTCTATGCTGGAATGTTGTCTGTCTCAGGCCTGCACAGCCTGTGCATGCTGTCCCAGCTGCCATTCTCAGCACCTTGAGGCATGTTTTACTCTTGGTAAGGTCTCCACCTTCTAGTAGCCTGAAGCAGCCAGTCAATGGAGAAATAACAAGCTTCCATAGCCCAAGTGTTGTAGAAAAAAAGTTAGAACAAATAATAATATATGGGATGAACTTTCTCCTTTTTTGATGTTTTAGTTGTTAGTTTACAGTTTTTTATTATGAAGAAGGCTATGGGATAAGATTGTTTAGAACTGGCCCTTTTCAAAGCTTGTTGCTAAAAAAGGTTGGTCATCAGGAATCTCAAGTTGGGACAAAAGGTTATGCTGGGGACTCAGTGAGAGGGGATAGTGGTTTGGATGGGAGCTGCCAAGGACATTAAGAAGAATGTCCGGAAATCCTTTAAATTGAGCATCATGGATGCCCTGAACAGCTTCTGTGTGTCAAACTAGACGGAAACATCCACAGGATAAAACAAAATCTCAAGAATTACTGAGAACTGCAACATTCTTACTGGCATGACTGAAAGCATGAACAAGAAAAATGTGAAAGAAATGTGTTCCATGTTCAGTCTAATGTTAGGTATGGCGGAACAGTTTCTGAACTACACAGAGGTACCCAGTGACATCTCCCCAGAGATAGAACTTTTATCAAAGGCCCTGTCAAGACCCAGGATATATTTGATGCAAGTCAGCTGTGACTTTGAGTCCAAATTCTAAGCCAAAGGACCAAGTGTTGTCCAAATTGAAAATCTATTATAGTCCTCGAGATTTATAAACATTAGAGTTCCTCTCCCATAAGCTTTTCATCTATAATGCTAAGCTTACTTCCATTGTGTCCAATTGGGGAGATTTTTATTAATCACTCTTCACCTCAGGTGACTTGCCTGCTGTTATTTTCAAAAGATTAACCCCGGGGGGCTTATATTGCATAATGTTCCTCTTTCTTTGACCTGAACCATTCTTTCTCTCTTGACAGACAGGAATGGCCTAAAAGGAAGGGTTCATCAAGCCCCAGTGCTAGTACAGCTGGTGCTCATCACTGCCAAGAGGCTGGGAAAAGAGGCTTTCTCCAGTCCCAGAGGCTCTGTGTGGGGAGGTAGGGTTCCTTGAGAACAGCCTCTGCCTGGGACTCTTTGTGGGTGGCATGTTTATTTTTCTCCTTCAAAAACAAAAGGTCGACTAGGAACACATGTTTCTATAGCAACAATAAATGCACAGGGATGGTTACTCTCAGGCAATGTGGACTCCTAAGAAGAGGAAGAGCAGGGTCCACCCACCTTGAGAGGAAGTGAGTTGGTAGCACAATGACTCTTTTTATTTCAACTTAATTCCCACCTGAATTTACATGTGATACAAGACTTGAGTGGAGAAAAGATGGGGGGGAAATAAATATTACCCTAAGGAGTCATGCCAGAATGATACTTGAAATGGATGCTTTAATTTAATTGAGGAAAAACTGGTGGTCTTCTGTCGATCAGGGACACTATCAATTTCAGAATGCATCATTTAGTTACATTGGACGTGACTTAATATAGACTGTCATCTGCTTGTATTAAAAGGCCACATTTTTAGATACAAGGTCAAGGGGAAATGTATTTTGTCATTTGTTCTCAGTTTCAAGTCATTTTATCCTTCTGTGGCTTTGTCAGTCTTTTAATAAATGGAAATCAATAAATAAAGATGAAAATATTTCATTAACACCATACTGTAAGGTAAAAGAAGGGATGAGAACAAAACGAATGAGAAAATCAAAAGGAAAACATGCTCTTCAAAATTCTTATGACTTTAATGGGAAAAGAAGAAACCAGAGGGTTAGATCATACAGAAGAGGAAAGCTCACAGAACAGTATTTGTCAGGATTTCCTTCAAGGTGCTAAAACATTCTTTTGAACATTGTTTTAGACCAGACCACAGAGATTTGAAACCTCTACAACCACAGACGTGAAGAAAACAAGATTGATACGTGGGCTAATCTGTAAATTATCTATCTCCTTCCACATAGGCCCCTCATTGTCAAGCCTATAGGCTTTGCCCTTCCAAAGCTAAGGCAAAGACCTGCTTCATTGTCTCTGCATTTCAACTTGACATAAGCTGGCGTTACCAGAGAGAATAGAGACTCAATTGAGGAAATGCCTCCATAAGACTGGGCTGTGGGGCTGGAGAGATGGCTCAGTGGTTCAGAGCACTGTCTGCTCCTCCGGATACTGAGTTTAATTCCCAGCAACCCCATGGTGGCTCACAACCATCTACAATTTCATCTGATGCCCTCTTCTGGTGTGCAGATGAACAGGCAGAGAGAGCACTCATATGCATAAAATTAATAAATAAATAGTTTTTTAAAAAACACAAAGATCGGGCTTGAGTCAGCCTGTAGAGTATTTTCTTAATTAGTGATTCATGTAGGAGGACCGAGTCCATTGTGAGTGATACCACCCCTGGGCTGGTGGTCCTGGATTCTATAAGACAGCAGACTAGCAAGTCATGATGAGCAAACCAGTAAGCAGCGCCCCTGTCTGTCTTCTACATCAGTTCTTCCCTCCCATCAGGTCCCTGCCCTGTTTGAGTTCATGTCTTCCCTCAATGGATATGATGAGTCAGCCAAATAAGCCCTACTACCACCACCTTAAAAAAAAGTTGTTGTAAACGTAACAAGAAGAGATAATGAACTATAACTTTTAAATGCATGAATCAGCAGGTGTACTTATAAATAGTGGCTATGAGAATCCAGAAGAGTATGGGGACTTAACTCCCACCCCACCCCAGACCCTGTTTTCTTGTCTCATTTACACTGCTACAGGTTCCCTAGAACTTCTAGGGTCACAGCGCTTTAAGTTTGTAGGAGTGATGGGATCATACATACTTGCCACTGCATCTGGTCCTGTGTGTGCTCTAGAGATGCACACCTAGCTCTTAGATGCTCAGGCTGGACGTCCCATGATTTTAAGCATATACAAGGGATACGATGAATACACATGAGATGGTGTGAGCTTTCCACAGACAAGATCTCCTCAAGGAGAGCTATACGTTCACTGTGCATGTGTCTAATACTGGTTTAAGTTAATTTTGCTCATATTTTATTAAGTCAGCCTTTGCACCCCCACCTACCAAGAAATGCCTGACACCTGTTTACCCACAGGAAAGGAGGTGGTGACTCTTGTCCTACCTTGAAGAGTCAGATACAATTTTCTTCAAGAGGCGTTGCCTCAGGTAGTCAGACAGTTCTATGCTGGCCTGTCCTCAGGCTCCCTCACTCTGATCAATAATGGCAGTCCTCCAGATCCAGTTGTCAGTCACACAAAGTGTTGATTGTGAAGAGGCTCAGGCATGATGGTGTTTAAGCTTGTCAACATCTAAAGAGCAGTCTAACAAGACAGAGTGTTGGCCCTTGAGAGGACACGTAACCATAACATCCAGAGAGTTATTAATTGATGACTATCTCTAAATGATTCAGGAGTCCTAAAACTTGTAAGATTACCGTATCCCACAGGATTTTTGTTAACTAAGAAAAACAGACAGACATACCATTGTCCCACTCCATAAGGATAAATCCAAGTGTGTCTACCAATTACATACTCAGGAATGCTGTCTGCTCCAGAAAGGTTAGAATTGTATAAAGCCTAAGATGTAAAATGGTCTGCCTGGTCATGTTTCAGTCTGATTTTTGAGGATGTGCCTTTTCTATGCTGCAATAAACTCAACCTTCTGCAAGATGCTCTGTGAATGTCCTCTGAACTCCTAGAGCAGAAATCAGAAGGACAGGTTGGTGAGGGGAGGCCAAAGGGAGAGCCTGGAGACAGCATTGTTTTCATTCTGTTGCCAGAAAGAACCCACCCAGAATTCATTTGACTTCTAGAGCATTTTCTTATATCAAAATCATTTTTCTATATGAGTGGAAAAAATTCCAATGTGAACCTTCTTTTTTTGTTGTTGTTGTTGTTTAAATTTCAAACACTTTTAATCTGGCAACACTCTTCCACATAACAGTAAGTAATATTTGCTGCTGCTGCTGAGGGCCAGCCAGCTGGTCTCTCTCGGAGTTCTGAGGTAAACAGAAGGCTGCCTACTTGCCCCAAGTCTGCACTCACTCATTAGAGAATCAGTGTTCTACTTCCCTTTAAGGACCTTGTAGAAAACATCATGTCCTTTTCCTCCTTGACTCCCAGTCTTAGAATCTTTGCTTTAACATGAGGATGACTGGAGTGTGTGTGCGGGGGTCAGGGCAGGGAGAGGGGGTTCTTAACACAGAGAGCAATAGGAAAGGAATCATTACAAAAGAATGGAACCAATGTGTGTAATACAAGTTGAAGAGTATTCGTTTCTATTAAAGCTTCACCTAAAATGAAGCTGCATCAAAGTTCTCTTATCTTTGAAACATAGTGAAAATTCACTTTACTAAGTTGATTTTAAAACAAAATCTTGAAAGCACTATTATTTAGCCCCCTATAGGAATAAGGCTATTGTGTAATTCAAGTGCTGATTTCTGTACCCCTCATATCTGGATGCAATCCTTATTTTGAGAATTTGTGTAAACGTTGCTCCCCAATTGTGTCCCCCATATGCCAATAAAGCAGATTAGAGCCTCAATGTCACCCTCTCTATGCCTAGTGGAAAGGTGGAGGCCTGGCCCTGAGCAGATGTCTACAGCTACTGTACTCACGGTTTGCTACATGTGGATGGCAGCATGTCATGACACGCTTCCCCATCTTCTGGCTTTGGCATTCTTTCTGCCCTCTCCTCTGGGATATTCCCCATGTTTCAGAAGGGAAAAGAGTTTAACAATCTCCCACTTCAGTCTACACGCTTAGCTCTTGACTCGTTACAGGACACAGACACCAATCTAAAAGCTGAATTGTATGTCCCCTGCCTGCTGGCTCATGTTCACGGAACCAGGGAGGTCTAAGCAGGCTGCTGAGAAAATACAGCTGTGGTCTCACCCAGCTGTAGTCTTGCGCCTGCCACAACACCAAGCTTTACATCCAGTCATGCCCAATGGCACAACTATTTTGGCATATTTGAGATTTGAGACCTACTCCCAGGAGGGAATACGCATCTGGTACTATCAACCTTTGCCAAAAGCGTTTGGCTGCAATGGCCAGGGTCCAAGGAGGAACACACTACCATTGCTACCTGAAATGAACACGCTGTGAAGCTGTCCTCTAAATATTTATGTTGATGCCCGTAAGGAATGTCATTCTCAGCCCGGAGCAGTCATGCTCCATTTTGCAGACGTTGAGAGTTAATGGAGAGACTCCTATGTAGCCAAAGCTACTTCTTTTGGGACATATTTTCCAATGAGACATATTGTGAAAAGATGCTTATGTGAGGTTTCCTGGGACTTGAGAACATTCTCCTCACCTAATTATTCTTGGGAGCTTTGAGAGCAAGTGCAGGGAAGGGGCACATTGCTTTTAACTGTGCAGTTCAAAAACCATGCCTGTTAGGAAATGATGTTGGCACGTAGAGCACAAAAACGTAGTTTTCATCTACTCTACAACTGAAGGTGCAGAATTGAGTGATGCATTCATCACATATTCTCAAATGTTAACTTATTGCCCTGCAAGTTTATAATGTTTCCTTTCTGTTTGAATAGTTATTTAATATATAGGTTGTCCCTGTGTGGCCTAAGCTTGTCTGGAGTCACAGTGTAGCCCAAGCCAATCCATGAATTTGCAGTATTCTTTCTACCTCAGTCTCTCATTGGCCCACGATTATAAACATGAGTCACAGCACCTGGCTTAGAGTATTTTCTAGCAAGCTGTTCCAGAAGACAAAGAAATTGCCGCAAGGCAAAAGGAAAGCCATGAACACGTGGGTGCTTATTTTTCCTTATTTCTTGAAAAAAATGTTTCCTTTCCACCCTCTGAAGATTTACTTATTACCAGAAATCAGTCATGTAGGTAAACAATGAAAGTGCTTACATTTCCAAGAGAATTCAATTCTGGAATGGCACCTATCCAGAATGTGAAACAAATAGGGGAACATGAAATACATCCTCCCTTCATTAAAAAGGTATGATAAAATTCACTAGCACATATCATGTAAGATAAAGGAAGCTAGGGATTTACTTAACAATGGTTCTCTTTAGTTAACTGAGGTTCTTCAAAACTGTGAGTCATTTTCACTAAAGTCACATGAGCAGACTAGAAGTCTCTACTATCCCAGAAATGAAACGATATTCGAGTTTCATCATGTGTCCTCTAATAACACTCTAGACCTTAGAATCAGGCAGAAATGATCTAAGATATTCTTAATTCTGTTCATATGTTGTCCACACAGATATCCTTGATTGACATTTTTTTATATCTTTCTAGTCAGAGACATTTAATAAACTGTTCTTTGTATGCCTTCTTATATCCCCTGCCCTAAAAAAGAAAAAGAAATGAAATTAACCATAAAAGGGTGCTTATAGTCACTCTGTAATTGAACCGGAGCCAAGCTCTGTGTTTTACCTCCAGATTGAGTATGAATAGCTGACATCATTGTGTCTCTGCCTTTGCATCTGGACAGATGTGATAAGCTTTTCTATGGGTGGACTTAAGAAATGTAAAACCTCAAGGCTAAAGTGCAACTCGTCATTAAGAAATAGGAAAGCTCTTGGGGGTTTTGTAACTGGTTCTCTGTCTGTCATCAACAAGACCCGCCTCCCACCCTCCACTGACAGACTGCTTGACTTCATTTGTGGTCCTGTGGCTAAATTTTCCCTCACCTCAAGTCATTCCCTTACTCTGAAGCCTTATTAACCTGGGACACCTTTCTTCCTACTTCCCTCAGAATGCCTGACCTAGCTTTGTGTGTGTGTGTGTGTGTGTGTGTGTGTGTGTTGTTTGTGTGTGTGTATGTGTGCATGCATGTGTGTATGTGTGTGTGTGTGTGTATGTGTTTGTGTGCATTTTATTTTACCCTGGAGGTTCAGTTCTCATGTTATTTAGAATAGACATACAGTTTAATCCCTTCTATGTGTTTTAGTTTATATTTATATTTTTTTTAATTAATTGAACATTTTTAAAATTTTTTACATATACATATATACAATAAACTACCTATATCTAGAGGTACAATGACATAACATAGAGTTGTGGGTAACTATTCAGGTAGCAAACTGTCTCTGTCCTCTTCTCATTGGAAAGCTACTAACCTGCACTCAGGTAGTCATGTTTATTCCTTCTCAAGTCTCTGATGCAGTTGAAGACCAGATAGCTTAGTTTTACAATGAAACTTAGTTGTTTAGTTGTAAGATGTTTTTAGGTTTAGATATGTGTTTTAAGTTGATAATGACAAGATGTGATGGAGATTGCTCTATGTTCAGAATTTTAGACACACCAAGATAGGAAAGATGTTTTCTTCAAGGCTGTCAAAAACAAATAGCCAAAACACTCACCTGGCTTTTAAAAAAATTTCCTGAACACTCCTCCAGATGCCTCTCTGCTCTGCCATATCTACTTACATTGGGCCACACTCCCTCTCTCCTCACACAAATATTCTCCTTTGAATGTCTTTTTTTTTTTAAAGATTTATTTATTATTATGTATACAGTGTTCTGTCCACAGGCCAGAAGAGGGCATCATATTACATTATAGATGGTTGTGAGCCATTATGTGGTTGCTGGGAGTTGAACTCAGGACCTTTGGAAGAGCAGGCAGTGCTCTTAACTACTGAGCCATCTCTCCAGCCCCCTTGAATGTCATTTTTTAAAGTAGACTATCCGAGACCTTTTTGTTGTTCTTACCTCTTAGCTCATCATCAATCCTTACAACTAAGGCATCTGTGTCTTGGCTCAGCTATTCTTTCCAATGTTGTCCACTTAGTGACTCCAGGAAATCTTGACAGTCACAAATGCATTTGCCAATTTTCAGACATCTTTTGCTCTCCACAGCTCCTCAATTATTCCCCAAACAGTATCAAGAGACCTCACCTCAGGGTCTTTGCTCTTCCTCTGGGTAGCTGACAACTACACTCTTACCAAATCCCTGTTTGATGTGAATTGTCAGGACCCTCCCTCACATTCTTCCTCAGCAGACTCTCTCCTCCCGTGTTCCTGGATCTTCCTGTCCTGTTCCCCATTGCATCAGCTCACATCATTTTCATAGCACTCAAGGACCTGAGACGTATATGATTTATTTGTAGGTCACTAGTTTCCTCAGCCGTACTTGAGTGAAACTGGGAGAAGCAGAATTCTTTGTGTTACTCCCTGCTGTGTTTATAGAACATGTCTTCATGTATGTACACACATATACTTATACATATGATTGCTAAAATATAGTGGACATTAAGTATATTTGATGAAGAATAAATCTCCACGTTTAAAAGTATCATATAATAAATACCATAATTAATTATTTTCAAAGTATTCTAACCTTCTGACATTTGTAGAAAGAGAAAAATATGGATATGTGATTGACTAACTGAAAGGTTGTTTATTTAGAGTCAACAAGGTGCATCCTCAAACTACACTGGGTCAGTTCAAAGTGTCACTTTATCTAAAATCTGAAGTGGCTGTCGGATATAGACAATGACATCAGAATTTTCCCTAAATAGCCTGTTTATAAATTTATCAATGTTAGGCAATTTTTTAGTTTGTGTCAGCATATAGGTTCCTTAGGTAAGCCTGACATTCTGAGTTCAATCCTTAGAACACACAATAGATACAGATAATTGACTCCCCAAATTATCTACATAGGTTTCATGGCATGTGTACACACATACACACACACACACACATACACACACACACACACACACAGAGAGAGAGAGAGAGAGAGAGAGAGAGAGAGAGAGAGAGAGAGAGTGAGAGAGAGAGAGCAATAATCAAATAAAATTAATTTTAAGAACGAGCATCTCATGACCCTACACCTGAAGTAAAGGATAAACTCTCGAAAAACACTCTCACTTCCTATTAAGCCACCATGCTTGTGTGTGATTCATTCTGCTATCCCATCTGTCGTCAAAGGAATATGTTCCATGATGCTTCTTCCCTGTCTGAGTATTCAAGATCTGTGCAATACTTCAGGGTTTGATAATGGCCTCCAACTCCCCAAAGAATAACTTCCTGGAATATCAACTGTTGGCTAACATTTTTAAAAAGTAACGGCGAAGATGAAAACATTTTAAAATGATTAATTACTGCATAAACAACTGTTAATTGTCAGCCAAATATGGTTGCGAATGAACAGGAATTGAATTAATGTAGTTCATTGGAACTTTTTCACCCATAGTCATTATTAAAATTTAACAACAGGAATAATTTTAGAAGAGAAAAATATTTCTCCATCTCTGAATATTTCCTAAACAAAACAAATGCTGACATCATAATAGTCAGTGAGCTCCTAGTGTGGACAGACGTTATTTACTTGTACAATTTTCTAATTTGCCTATATTGCTGTAAAGCTATAGTCTACTAGAGGCTATAAAAAGCACTTTCCAGTGGAAGTAATATCAACTTCAAGTCCCAGAGTCCAGAAAACTCACAAGGAATAAACAGACTGTCCTGTGTGGAGTTGATGCTCATTGTTTTCAAGGTTTCATATCCTGCCTGCAGCTGCCAGAAAAGGTGGCATGAGGAAGATAAATGATCAGAACTATCTAGAACATGTGCCCAAGAGACAAACCAGTAAAGGTGGATGTTAGCTAGAGTTAAATTCAAAACGTTGGATCTTGTCTGGAAAAAGAAGGTGCTAATTCTTGTCCCTTGTATTGCTTTCTCTCTTTCTCTCCACATTTGTGTTTGTTCCTCTCCTCTCTTCTGTTTCTGCTTCCCTTCTTCTTCTTCTATATCCTGTGTAAACACAAGTGGTGTCATTAATATATTGAAGAAATCCTTACTGTACAGAAAGGTCTCTGGGAAATGTTCTTTAGCAAGGTAAAGTGTTTCCGCCCTTCCTGAAATGTACGGTCTCGAGGGCACACATGCCTAGGAAACTGGAGTAAATACGGAGCTTCCTGACTTTATAGTAGGGAAAGACCATGTAATGAATGATATAGAGAGAGCAAAGACACATCAGAAGAGGTAGGCCAATGAGTGTGCCCACTGCTCTGCTCGCTACAGAAAGATGGCAACTTTAACAAGGAAGTGATAACGTGGGCGGGGCCAAGGGGATGCGAAGAGGAGGTTGTTATTGGTGGAGACAGAAGCGGATCAGAAGAAGTAAGCTAATCAGAAACATGGGGTCAAACTTGTTGATACAACCATTAACATCCATTCCCTCATCCAGCTACTGACTCACTTTCTGTGCTTTTCAATATGATTTCCAGGAGGGTAGCTAATATGTCCTACCTGTGAAACTTTCCTCTCCTCACTTCACCTTCCTCAATATAGTTTTCATTCCTCTTTGCCACTGAAATAGCTCTTAAGACGGACTCAAATAGCCACAGTAATGCTGAAATTGCTGGGCATTTTCCATTTGAGTGCCCAGTATCATTAAATAGCCTCTTTCCAGAGCACTCGATTCTGTTGACTTCATGGCACTGGATTCCTCTGCCACTCCGTGACCACTTTTTCCTTTCTTTTGTGCCAGTTTGGCTCATACATATCTGCCTGTCTTTTAAATACTAAAACCAGTTGTGGCTCAACCCTAAGTCCACTCCTTTTCCAACAGTAAATGACATTTCCTTGCTGTGTTATCCAGGGGACTGTTTCTTATGTTTTTTAACCTCCACTGCACTTAACAACTCTAACAACTCCAGGCTCAAGTATAAAGATGTCTGTTAGGTCTTCCTTTTAATTGTTCACAGACAGTTCAAACGTTATGTCCTTCTTCAGGGGAGATTCAAAGACAAGCATGGCTGATATAGAACAAGCGAAAGTTATCTGTGGCTATAAGATAAGGAAAGCGGGGACCAGGAGTAAGATATATTCTCAATGGAAATAGTGAGATTGCTTTTAAATTTTGAATGAATTCAGTGCTGAGCAAGTCTTTAAGTGAGGTAGAAAGCCTTTCATTGTTTTGAAATATAAAAGTATGTATAGCTGACAGTGTTAAAATAATAAAAGAGAAAGTTGTATAAAATAAAAGCAAAAATTAAGTTTGCAAATGAATGGGCCACTCAAAAGCTACCACTTAACTGCATGTCAAATACTTGCCTAGCACCCCTATCTTCAAATGCAACTGCACTGGGGACTGAGTATCTCTTCTGGGGAACACGTTTAACTAGCAGCACCAATGACAATCATATGCTATTGTCTGCTGTCACAGCAAAGGGCAGACAAGAGTCTCTACAAGGAATGGAAAGGGATTGTCTAATTCCAAATTTGAGTCCAGGAGAAATGAATAACAAAGCTTAGCTACATTAAGAGAAATTAATATTGTGTAATATAATTACAGGACTATCCTAATAATTTTCCCATGCAAATTGTTTTTAGATGGAAAACTGAATCTTCCATTACATTTACAGTACATGATTCACATGTCTATGATAAAAATACAAGGTTGGCTAACACTTACAAACATTTAGCAATTTTCCTAATTGGATAATAAGACATTATCAAATGATAAAGCAAAAGCATATAAAATAGTTTGCATATATTTATGATGAAAAACAGCAAGTTACAAACAGGAGAAAAGTCTCATGATCTGATGATGGTTACCCAGTTGGTGGAGAAATGGTAGGTATTTCATTAGAAACTGGAACACATTTTTTTTAATGCCAGTGTTGTATTGGACATTTTGCTGAATTCCAACATTAAAAAAAAAAAAAGGTATAGTAACTAAAAATGAAAATGATTCTCATTAATGATTGAAGAAGTGGCACGTGACCTTGTCTTCAAAATTCCCAGACAATGCTGGAAAAGGCTTCCAGAATATTTATGTGAATTTGTGAGCATCCTGAGTACAACATCAAAAACTTATAGAATAAAGCAAACAGAAAAATCAGTAAAATTTATACTCACACTAAAAGGGAAGAGGTCTTTTGAGAAAGTTGGCCCTAGGAGAAGGGCAGCATGGCTGGGGAGAATGAAACTCAAGGAACTTTAAGTTGCTTGAAGACTATTGAAGGCTTCCTAACATACTCAAAGACCGAAAACCCTTACAGTGCCATTCTGTGAATCTCCCAAGTTGATTTATAGAGCCAACTCAACCCCAGTGAAGTTCCTAGGGAACTTTGTTTGCTCAGGTAGAAAGAGCCACTGTCATGTGGACTGTAAAGGGTCAAGACAACACATACATGTAGAGGAGAAGAAAACTAGGAGAACCTGGATCTACAGCTGCTGTGGTTAATAGAGCACATTGAAACAAAGCATGGCTAACAGACTAAAGGGAAATAGTAGAGAATTTAGGAATGGACATATTAATCATATATTCACTTATCCATTTTAACAGAAGCACTCATAATATATATATACATATATAAATGCATATACAAATATATAGTTGCGAATATATAAAAGTACACGAGCTAAGATATGGTTATATCTGTTCTAAATTGATTTTGTTTTCTTGGACAATGTAGATGTTACTTGTATAATCCAATGCTACAGTAATGTTCCCTTTAGGGTTAGAAGTCATTTTAAAATGGCGAATTTAATGAGCAAGACATATATAGCATCTGATTGCGGATTTATATTCATGTGTGTTTATTTTGCAAAAATTCTAAAGCCATGTGCATATGGGTTGGCCTAATAACCTATGCATATTTTCTTCAATAAAATTATTTTCAATGCAATTCTTTAAAATGAAGAACTAAGCTGTCACATGGATTGTTTTGCTTGGCTCATAGAAAATTCAAAGAATAGACAGATAATGTGAGAAAACAAGCTGAGCTTACATAGATTACTATTGCAAGCTCAATAAATAAAACTCAATTTCTAAACGTTCACACTCATCTCAGCAATATCAGCTACTCAATTTCTACGAAAATGCAACAAAAATTATCATATTTTTTTTTCTTTAAAAAGAGTGAAAAACAAAGACAAGCAAACATAAAGGTAAAAAATAAATAATCCTGATATATTCTACAAGCTGGCCTTGAACTTACTATGCAGCTGAAGTTGGTTTCATACCTGGAACAATCCTTGTCAATATACCCAATTGATCATGATCTCTACATAGAAAAACATAGCATTATTGAGATAAATTGAAAGTAATACATGGGAAGGAATAGTCTGCTGGTATCTTTTAGAGTTCTCTAAACTGTTGGCCTGAATCTACTGCCAGGACAATGGAATCTCTGAAAACATTAGACTTTTTCTTTACTTTCTTGCAAGATTGCTTACAATGACAAAACCCAAGAACACTCTGAGTGACTGGATCAGTAGGACAATATTTTATGTGCTCCTCTGCAGGGCTGCCTGATCCGAACAGAGGGGTAAAAAAAAAAAAAAAAAAAAAAAAAAGGAAGTGGTGTCATTTGAGTTTTTGATCTTAGCCATTCTGATGGGTGTAAGATGGAATCTCAGTGTCGTTTTGATTTGCATTTCTCTGATGACTAACTAGGATGAGCATTTCTTTAAGTGTTTCTCGGCCATTTGATATTCCTCTGCTGAGAATTCTCTGTTAAGTTTCAAGCCCCATTTCGCAATTGGGTTGTTTGGTTTTGTGATGTTTAATTTCTTGAGTTCTTTATATATTTTGGATATTAAACCTTTGTCAGATGAAGCGTTGGTGAAAATCTTTTCCCAGTCTGTAGGCTGTCGCTTAGTTCTACTGACAGTGTCTCCTGCCTTACAGAAGCTTCTCAGCCTCATGAGGTCCCATTTATTAATTGTTGACATTAAGGCCTGGGCTGTTGGTGTACTGTTCAGGAAGTTGTTTCCTGTGCCTATGTGTCCCAGGCTCTTCCCCACTCTTTCCTCTAACTGAATTAATGTCTCTGGTTTTAAGTTGAGGTCTTTAATCCACTTGGACTTGAGTTTTGACCTAGCTGACGATCATGATATTCTCCAACGTTGAGTGGAGAGTGAGATCTGACTCTCACACGAACTCTGGTGCCCCATTTCTGACCACGTCCCCTGGATGGGGGGGGGCCTGGCGGCACTCAGAGGAAGGATAGCAAGTTACCAAGAAGAGACTCGATATTCTAAGAGCATACATAGGGGGAGGAGGTCTCCCTCAATCACAGACATAGGGGAGGGGAGAAGGGGGGAAGTGGGAGGGAGGGAAGAATGGGAGGGAACAGGGGAAGGGCTAACAATCGAGATGTAATATGAATAAAATAATGAAATGAAAAAAAAAAGAAAGTTGTGGGGAAACACGGTCTTATCTCAGTTCTGTACAGATATTACCATGCAACCCAATTATCCAGTTTGTACAAAAACATCATTAATCTGTTACTCTCTGAAAGACGTACATGACTTAAAAAAGGCTGGGCCGAGTGGGAAAACATTTTAATTTTTATTTTCCCCTGATTTTATGATTCCATTTGCAGGAGAGCGCATGTTTTTGAAATGTGAAAGTGTTTTAGAAGACGATTATTCCCTTCGCCGATCATCAAATCCAAAGCACCTTTTCTTTTCTTTCCCTTGAGTAATTTCATACACTTAGCTCCCGCCGTGGCCGCCTCCCAACACCAGTTGCTTCTTGTCTCCTTTCATTAAGGGCTCTTGAAATGGGCAAGCTCCACCAGACTCTTTTTTTGTTTTTGTTACTTGTTATTATATCCTACAAGCATTAGCATTGTGTGAAGATGACTCTGCAGGCCAACGTTCAAAGGGGATTCTGGTAAATCCTTCCCACCTACACCACGCTAATCTGAGTTCACCACAGCTCTTTGCTCCACTTTTGTTTGCGTAAGGGGTCTATCAGGGCTCTTTATGTGTTGCCAGAACCCAAAGGCAGTTTTCTCTTAGTGTAGTCCAGTTTCCATAGTACTGTAGGATTTGCTGGCTTGATTTTCTAAGAGGCAGCCAGCCCTTTTACTGAATTGCAAAGACTCAAGATTTCACCCAAGATAAATGTTGAATGTTGCTCGTGGTCCTGGCAAGCCTCAGATACCGGTTGAAAGAATAGACCTACCTCTAAGTTAAAAGTCTGTTTGAACCTCCAAGTATACATTCCACTTCCGAATGCTCCATCACCAAAGGCTGGGACTCGTCTTGACAACCTGGGCCCTCTTCTCACTTGAGTTGTTTTTTTTTTCCTCTGAGAACTAGAGAAGAGCACAGGCTCTAAGACCCTAAGACCATTCCTCTCACTGTCTCTGTCTCTATCTCTGTCTCTCCCTCCCTTCCTCTCTCTCCTCTCTCTCTCTCTCTCTCTTTCTCTCTCTCTCTCTCTCAGTCTCTCTCTCTCACCGCCCCCCACAGGATGTTTCTTTCAGGTTCTAGTCTTTGACAGCCAACATGGCCCCAAAATAGCAACACTTAAGTTTCCTGTATGATTCTCTACGTGTGACCAAAGTAGTTTAAACCAGTAACCTGGTATCTAAAGAAATCCAAACCTGACTAGTTGTGCAAACAAGTCTGCTTCACAGTGGCCCTCCTGTCACATCAATGGCAGGAAGAGAAGCATATGGCTGCCCAGTCTCAACCTTCTGCTGAGCTTTTTCCTTCTTTACAACTACTATACCTTGCCCTTTATTTTGAGGTCTATGTTTAAAAAGTAATTTTTTTAACCTTTGAATTTTTATTTATTTTATTATTTTTAATTCTGATCTGTGTGTGCATGTGAGTATGCCCATGTGAGCACAGTGCTTATAGAGACCAAATGCATAGGACTCTTCTGGAACTGTAGTCACAGATGGTTGTGAACACCAGATATATGTTGGAAACCAAACCTGTGTCCTCTGCCAGAGCAGTACATGCTTTTAATTGCTGAGTCATTGTATTATGTATGTATGTGTGTGTGTGTTTATTTGATTTGGGGACATTTCTTTCTGAGACAGGGTTTTCTGTGTAGCCTTGACTGTCCTGGAACTCCCTCTGTAGACCAGGTTGGCCTCAAACTCACAAAGATCCACCTGCCTCTGCTTCCCCACGTGTTGGAATTAAAAGCATGCACTACCACCGCCAGGCTGAACCATTGTTTTTAACAAACTAATTTTTCTATTTCATTTCTTGCCTGCCCTACTTGTAAAGATTCAAAAGTTACATGTGAATATATGTTTGTGTGAATATACGCACATGAATGTGTTCAGGTACATGTCTTTGTGTTTGTTGCCAAAGGGAAGCAGCTGTCCACCTCCATCCTTTTAAAGGTCTTTCTTTGAACTTGGGGTTTGCCTTTTCTTGGCTAGACTGGAAGGCAGAAAGCTTCAGCGAGCCCCCTGCTTCTATCCTCAGCCTTGAAAACTGGGGTTGCAGGCATGCTGTTGATGCCCTGTGTGTTAAATAGATATTTGCTTCTGAGCTCTGACTGTCATAATTGTACAGCAGTCACTCTTAAAGTTACTTCTCCAGTCGCTTTCCTTACACTTCTCTGAAACCTATATTCTCAACGGCAAAAGCATAGACAGTTTTATTTATGTTTTTCTTTAAAGAGCTTTAATGTGGACAAGCAGCTCAGGGCTTAAAAGGTCTCTAGATGAACCCCTCCATTTCTGAGCACCCACCTCTGGTGGCTCACAATTTCTTTTTTATTTTTTATTTTATTTTAGTTTTTCTTTTTTTTTTAAATTTTATTAATTTATTCATATTACATCTCAATGGTTATTCCCCTCCCTTGTATCCTCCCATTTCTCCCTCCCTCCCATTTTCCTCTTTCTCCCCTCCCTATGACATTCTCCACAGTTGAGTGGAGAGTGGGGTCTGACTTTCACATGTACTCTGGTGCCTCATATTTGACAAAGTCCCCTGAATGGGGAGACCTGGTGGCACTCAGAGGAAGGATAGCAGGCTACCAAGAAGAGACTTGATACCCTATATAGGGGGAGGAAGTCCCCCTGAGGCACAGTTATTTTTGTTTTTCTAGACAAGGTTTCTCTGTGTAGCCTTGGCTGTCCTGGACTGATTGTGTAGAACGGGCTGGCCTCGAACTTACAGTGATCCATCTGCCCCCGTGCCTCTCAAGTGCTGGCATTAAAGGTGTGTGCCACCACCACCTGGCTTTTTTTTCTCACAAATTCTTAAAGGTACACATCCAGGGGATACAATGTTCTCTTCTGGTTCCTTGGGCACTCACACACTTGGCCCCTGGGCACAGCACGCACCACACACACACACACACAGACACACACACACACACACAGACACACACACACACACACACACACACAATATCTTCATTAGTTCTAGACTCATTTGCCCCCTATGATTATTTTGTTGGAGATGGATGGTTGGTTGCTTGGTTTGTCTTTGGAGATTTAGGTTCTTTTCAAGTTTTTGCACATGTATATAGTGAAGGTCATTTGTGTCAGCAGGGCTGGGCCCCAAAGACGAAAGACTACAGGAAGTCTTCTACACTTACATCTGCTGACTCTCTGTGGGGTTGGCTTTTGTTACTCTGCTATGCTTGGCAGATGTTAAGTTATCCTTTAAGACTCCACTCAAGTGTTGCAGACTCTGAAGGTTTTTCTGCATTCTATAGGCAAATTTTTTCTTCAGTTATCTTTTCACAGCAGGGTTTAGAGTTCATTGTTTGTATCATATGCTATCTTAACCATTAAATTATTATTATTTTTTTTTAAATCACAAATTCCTTCTGGGCTGGGATGGTACAATCACACCACGAACTCAGGGTTCTTTCTTGACAAGGCAAAGCCTAGTAGTGAACTTATTTCAAGACTTCAGGAAGTGTCTAAGTGGAGGTCGCCCATGGGGCGCACGGAATTCCAGAAGGCATCTGTGAACCATGACTTGGAGCAGGAAATGAATCACAGAGATGTCTCTGTTATTTTGTTTAAGAAATATCCTTCCATGAGCCTCCGTGGAATCCATTGGAAAATGCCATCAATTTCCTCACTGCAATTGTAGACTAAATTGTTATTACCAAACCATCTGACTCAGAACACTGTAAATTTCATTTCCTGACTGTGAAATATTACAAACCCTTCACTCCGTGCACTATGACAGTGGCAGGTTTCACTTGGTTTTCTACTCAAAATGTGATCCTTTTGTAGGAATTCTTTTTAGTGAGTTTGTGTATTAAAGTATGAAATCTACTGTACAACATGTCACGCATTTCTTCCTGTGATAAATATGACATGTGTGTTTGTGTGTGTGTGTGTGTGTGTGTGTGTGTGTGTGTGTGTGTGTGTGTGCGTATTTATGGTGGATCCTTGTGGGAAATTATCATTTATAGTTACTGTGAAGAACTGTGCATGTACGAAATGGAAGATGTAAGTCTGAATTAATGTGTATCTTACAGAAGGGTTCTGGTGCTTAGAAGGCTCAGCTCAGGTAGGAGACACCCACCACTGTTTGCCTGATGTACAACTTCTGTTTTAAAACCATGAAATTTGGAGCTGAAGAGTTGGTTCTATGATTAAAAGCATCCTCACTCTTGCACAGCACCCAGTTTCTGGCACCCACATGGTGCCTCACCACCTGTAACTCCAGGTCCAGGGAATACTACACCCTTTCCTGACTTCTGTGGGTACCAGCCACGCATGTCGTGCACATAGAAATGTGTGGGCAAAACACTCCTGCACATAACATAAACAATCCTAAAACATTTGTTTTTAAAACCTTGAAAGTTCAGGAAAAAATAAGAGGAATGGGTTGCTTTATCACGTAGCCAAGGTCATAAGACAAGAGGTGGATAGAACCTTCTAAATCTGTCCTACATAAGTCCCCCAATTCTGTATTCAACCCACATGTTAACTCTTTAGTATATACTTTATCCATGGCATTTCTTCTCATAATGTACCTCATACTGTATAAATAAGAAAAATCAACTGCAATAAGAATGTTCCAGTAAAGTATTTTAATTGAATTTTAAATTATGAATTACTAGCTCAATTTGAATTTTAGCAACTGATGTTCATCTTCTAGCTTCATGCCTAAATTATGACCTAATAGATTAATTTTACATAGTGTTAAAGTATAAAATACTCAATTATTTATAAAATAACTATTATGGTTCTTCCATTAGACTCATGTTCTACTTTCACTATATAAAAGTAATCCTTTATGTTTTTCAAATGTTCATAAAGGTTTTAATGGCTTTAGATATGCCTCTATTTTCCTCCTAAATCATGCCCCCAAGCCTAGTGTTAAATACATTTACAATGATGAGTAAGCAATGGAGACAAATAATATTTGCATAAATTTGCAGAGAAAAGCGGCAATCTAATGGGAGAGCTAAAGGTAAAGGGTAAAAGTAAACAAAATAAAAATATAATGCAATACAATACAGGCCAATAAGTAGTAGTGCTCTTAATATTCTCCTAAGGATTCTCTGGAATTTAAGTAATATTTTTATTCAGTTTCTTTACCTCATATCTATGTTTATAAATAAACTTAGTGCTGCTTTGCATATAACTTCTAAAGATTCAATTTTCCTTGATTTTTTTTCTCTACAGCCATGATTGAAAAATTTGTACAGATATAAGTGTGTTTCCAATGAGTGATGATAATTTGAAACTCAAGAGTCTTAGTACTGGAAAATATTTACATAAATGTGCTGTCTATAATACTATACGCTTATTCCATAGACAGTAGTATGATACCATGTCACATTTCAGGGACAGGTTTGGTTATTTCATCATGTGTTTTCATTTTGCTTTGGTCCCTGTGATGATCCTAAGGAAATCTTGTAAGGTTATGAGGAAGGGATTGGTTTACCTTGTTGATGAGCATGAGAAGTAGCTTCCCCATGTGACCACAGTGCATGCTGGGAAAGAAATTATGTAACTTTGTATACAAAAATGGATGATAGAAATGAATACTTTACAATAATTTTATTTATAGGCTATTCCAAGAGAATGTCATGAATTCATGTTGCATAGAGAATTGGCTAAAATAACATTTATAATTCAGAAATGCTGTCTTAATGTGAGCGCTTGGATTTTTAGCATGCTTCCCAGTAACGTCACTGTAGTACCCTGAGACCATAGCTGGAATATCAATACACTGGGGCCTGGAACGGTCAAAGGGCTGATAAAGGCTCCTCTACTACAGAGTCATCGTGGCATGCCAGCTCTTATTGTAAGACACTGGCTTCTAACTGGTGCAGCGCCTATCAGGGTATATTCTTATTGCTATGAAAACACCCAGAATTTGTTTGTTTGTTTATTTAATTGTTGTTGATGTTAAGAGATATGTATTACTAAAATTAAAGGCAACTGAAGTTTCCCCCAGGATACACCGTGAGCACAGGAACATCACGATGAAATGCATTAGTGCCCCCCGCTTCTCAGCTCCTGCCTTCTTCCACAGAGTTAAGTTTTAGTTAAATTCATGATGATGAAGAGGAAGAGGGCCCTGGTCCTTCCTGTTCAGCCTGATGCCTCGATTGGGCTCCACCGTGATGGAGACTTCCCGTGCTGCGTGCAGGTCAGTGTCTACCAATAGGGCTCACGTGTCAGGAACTCGGGCTGCTAAGATGACACAAAGGCTTCATGCCAGGGATCCTGGCAGAACGTCTGTGTCTGAAAGGCTTCAAGGCTCATAGTTGCATCGTTCTCTGGCATTTCCTGGGAGAGCTGCCCCTTTCTGGGTCTGCGTGCCTCAATTTTCACCCACTGGTAATTGACACAGTTTTGAGCTTCTGGACAACTCTGAATCAAGTTGTGGATGGTTGGGATGAGAAAACCCAAAGAAGTCGGCACCACATGAAAGTGGCTTAGGCAGCAGTTTCCCCGTTGTAGCACTGATGGCCCTGAGCAACAGTTCTTCATAACGAGTGTCTGTCGAAGAGCCGACAATGGTGTTCCTGGGGTCATCTTCTGGAACAATTTCAAACTGAGGCTGTACACCACCATCCTTGATCTGACAGGGTCTGGGCCCTTCATGGTGGCATACAGTCGAGGACTGCAGTAGCCCAACAGGGTAATGGCACTCTTGTCATGGAAGCCAGGTCGGTTGGTGACAAGCTCCCCCAGGCTATACACTGTTAGACCCCCTAGTCCCTTAGGGAGTACATGCCGTCCTGAGGGATCCAGGGCAATGTGCTTTACCAGCTTACGAGCACCTCCCTCCATTTTCTCCAGTACTTCCAGTTTGTTGTTCCTTTTGCCTTTTTCTTTCTCCTCCTTTTGGATTTCTTCCCAAATAGCTCCTTGGCCCCAGTGCTGGGCCCGTCTCCCTGGATAATTGGCACAGAGCTGGCTGCACCGTAAGCCAGGGGCAAGCTGGAGCCATGAGAAAGGGCTGCGGGCTGCAGTTCCCAGTCAGTTAGAGCGAGAAGCTGGAGCACTTTCTTCAGTGAGCATCTTGGTTCTTCTTTTGCTTTAAGAAACTTTTTTCTCAAGACGAGCAATTTCATCACAAATAGGAGTATTCTCAAACACCGTGGCCTTGGCTGCTCTGCGCAGCTGCAGGCACTTCAGCTGGTACTGCTTCTGGCTCTTCTTCGGGAACATTTTTTTTTATCCTGGCCACGTTGGACAGCGGGCTGCGCCGCTTGGAGGTCAGGATGGTCAACAGGCTCATGTTCCGGCTCCAGGTCTGGAGCTTCGGACCGCAGAAGGAACAGAACTTATTTCTCATGGGGTAAAATAGGGAAACGTGAAGATCGAGAAGCCAGAGGTAGAATGTCTTGTGAGGTTTTCTTTCTGTTTCACAGACGGTACCCGTCTTGCTGTCTCACATGGCAAGAAGGAAGGGTTCTCTGGGGGAATTTCTTGTAAAAGCACTAATCCCATGCTTGTGTGTTCTGTCATGTGACCCAATCACCTCTCAAAGACCCTCCTTCCTAAAAGCATCACTTTGAGAGTTAAAATTGCAACACATGGATTTGCTAAAGAACAAACAAAACGAACCCCCCCCCCCACACACACACACACAAAAAACCATATGTTTAGACCATTACACAGGAAACTTAACTTCACAAAGTAACATGGCAGGAAACAACAAAGGGGAATTCTTGTGCAGAAAAGACTGCAAAGAGGTTCAAGTAATTCACAGCTGAAAAAACTTAGGACGTATAGAGCAGCAGGGAGTTCGCTGAAACGAAGATATTTTAAAATGCAAAGAGTACAGTATACTCTTCTGGAGAACGTATTTGGGCAAACTTCTCAGTAACAGGGCGGAATGAGGAGAGGCAGCTGCGCTGGTTCCCCGTCCCAAGGAGTCATCACAGTGGGGGAATGCTGAAAACGGAGAGGCAACATCTGCACAAAGGAAGGATGGCTCAAAAGTGTAATCAGGGGAAAGGGACAGCTCATGGGAAGGGTTCTGACGAGCAAAGGAAGCTGTTGGAAAAACAAAACACAGCAAAGACAAACGGTCATTATGAGAGTTAAAGTTACTTGCTTAGGGAACGGAACACTTCTGAGATAAGGTCAGACAGAAGAATAAATCCCACCAGGATCCACTGGAAATGAAAGAAGAAATAGAAAAAAATGACGCAAAAGAGCGTTAATGGAGAGGAACACTTGCAAGGAGAAGTACCCATTGAAAAAAACTTTCATTGAGGAACACTATGGAAAACTGAGTTGATGTTTTCTCGGATTGGTTTGAACCAAAGTGACCTGAGACTTCTATGCCCAAATTGGGAGGCATAGAGCTTCAGTCCATGGTGAAGTGAAGAAGCAGAAGAAACAAGCATACGGGACGCTCCAGGGGTGCCTCTACAAATTCGAATCAGCCACTTTTGTGAATCACAATTAAGACAGAGTTGAGTGACATCATCTGAAATTTTGACATTTCCTAACACATTTGTATTTCAGACTTACGGAAAGCAACTGCATCACAAAACCAAGGACTATTTTCAACCGCTGGAAAAGGCAACATAAATTAAAAAAAAAAAAAAAAAAGGCGTGGTAAAATAAAGCGACAGAAAAACAACAAAAGCCAATGAGTAATGCCTTGGGCAGCATGACGCAGAAAGTAAAACAGAAGTGGAGTCCGAAGAAGTGAGCCTGGTCATTTGAGGAAAGGTGGGAAATTTCCATTCATTTGCAGCCCAGACCCTACTGGAGAAAGCCCGCTGTTCCCCCTTGCAGAAGCACATGCCCCTTTTCCCATTCACCTCTTTCCCACCGTCTCATTCTCATTCATTCAGCAATAGTTTTGAAGGCTACTCTTCATTTTTAGTTGATAAGTAATAATGATACAAAGTTACAAGGTACTTTCTGATAATTCAATGCACGTGTTCAATATGCATTGATCAAATTGGGGTAATGAATCCAGGCATGGTTGAACATACGTGAAAGCCTATTATTCAGGTTTGGCAGGAGGATCACTGTGAATCTGAAGCCAACTTGTTCTGCACAAACACACCAAGTGCACACATTGACGTAAATATCAGGGTAGCTAGAATTTCCATCACAAAACTTTAACCATTTACCTGCGTTGACACCCTTCAGTTCTTTTCTTTGAGTTCTTTACGGAACATATTGTAAGTTTATTAACAGTTGCCATCTTAAAATTCTATAAAATATTAGGATCTTCTCTTATCTCACTGTGTTCTTTAAACCTATTTAATGACCTCCTATTGTCCTCACCCCTCCCTTCTGCAGATGAATCTTCTTTGGTTTTAGTTTCCACTCTGCTAACTGTTTTTGCTGAGTCTGCCTCATTTCGTTTAATATTATTTTCAATTTTATTCACATCCCTCCAAATGGCAAACTTTTATTATTTTTGTGCCTGAATATTCTGATGTGGTATAAGCTTTTTTGGATCCATTTGTCCATACATGGATAATTAAGTTGGCTCTGTTTTGTGTCTACGTGTTTACTCAATAAACTGGTTGTATTTCACCCCTTTTCTGTTGTATCTCCCTTTCATTCCTCTCAAGACTCCACCTCCCAAGTCCCTTTCCCACATCCGTGGGTTTTGTTGTTGTTGTTGTTGTGTTGTTTTGTGACCCACTGAGTTTAACCAAGGCCATCTGTGTGACCTCTAGTATAGGAATGTCCATGGGAGCGTGCTAGGCTCTTCAGTGGGTCTACAATGTCAGTGAGTTGGTCTCTTCTGGTTTGTACTTCCAGTGCCTTGAAAATCAGTGATGAGACCTTTGCATACTTGATGGATCTTTGTGTGTCGGCTTTCTAGCATGTGTACATAGGCCTTATGTCAGTTTTTAAATTTGAATATTTTTGTTAGCCAATCTGTTAAAATTCTCATAAACTCTACATATGAATCCCTTAGTGAACAGTTTGTAAATATTTTATCTTATTCTGTTGATTTTTTTCCCCCTTATCTGTGTAGAAACTCCTTAGATTGATATAATCCTATTTAAATACTTTGGTTTTTTGCTTCCTGTATTTTTGAAGTATTACTCAAAAAGTATTACCTATACCAGTCATTCTTACTTATTAGCAGTACCTTGATAGGACTAAATTCAAAGGAGATTTGAAGCCATTAAAATAAAAAAAAAAGTGCTAGATTTTAGTTAAATAGTTAAAACAGATCTTGTTCAGGAGCCATTAAAACAGGGGGAAAACTCATTATCAAACTGGACTCAATTGTGAGTATAACAGAAACACATCCAGAATGAAGGAAGGAGCAGGTTGAGGCAGTTGGAAAGTACTGGTGAATGAAAGTTATTGCTAGGAGACAGCAAAGACTAGGAAAGATATGGATACAGAGCATATCAAAGATAAGAGTTCTGGATAAATGTCTTTGCATGATTCTTGCTGAAGGCAGGCCAAAGCTATCAAATATATTTGGGATATAGAGGGAGATGGACACTTTGATCAGGCAATGGCATTCATTAATTACCTTAGAAAAACACTTGCTAGAAATGTCTACCTGGGGAAAAGCCCATTAAAACATCCAGGGATGACACCTAGCCAAGAAAAGGACATAAGGAGCCAGGCTAGAACTGCTAAAGAGAATATCTTTGTCAGAGACTCCAAAGTACTCAAATTCTGCCTAGAGTCCTCTGGCCTTTCCAGTGTCTGCCTGGACACTCCTCTACAATCTTTTCTTCCTGTGTCATTGCCAAGAGAACACTGAAGTCTTTCTCTTCTCTTTGCCTGTTTGGCCCAGTTTCATGTATCATTGAGCAACCTGATGAACAAATTTCAGTTACGAAAGCGATGCTTAATAGCATCTTCTATCTCACTTCTTACACGCTTGTTTGTAAAAACTAAGCAGTGTTTATTTGCAAGTCATGAAACACGAGTGATGTTTATCAGGTCGCACAGGGGACAGCAACATGTGTAGGCCCTGGGAAGAAGATAAATCCCATGCAACAGGAAGCACTGTAATTTTTTAAACTTTTAATTGGACTTGGTCCTTGTCCAACTCTGCCAATACTCGATGTTCTAAAGTCCTTCAGAATTTATCACTGGACAAGGACGCAGTGCGTCCTAAAAGTGAACGACCTCTTGACTCATTACTGGTTATGATGTACATCACTAAAGAACCCTTCGAAAAATGTAGCCATCAGACAAATGTATGGTTGCGATTACAGTGCTAAGATGCAAAGTAAAACAATCAAGCACTGCATATAAGTTAAAAATAAATTGAGCACAGATGCACATAGAAATATCGAGTACCTTTGTCATCTCAGGATTACCACACATGTTGTTATTTCACAGAACATTTACCAGAAGGACACTTCTGGGGTATTTTCATTAGAATTAGTTGTTAAGCTACATAGGAAACTCATTATTATAAAGCCCTGGTTGCCAAAATATTTGTAGATTTCTACCACAGTATTTGTGTTTTTAATTAAAAATCAATGATTTGTGCTCCTGTACAGCTTAGGTGAAAATAGATGAAAGGACCAGCTTACAGCATTGGAATAACAACAGATTTCTTACTTCATTACGGTCCTGTTTTCAATAGTAAGGAGTTTTACAGAGAAAAGAAAAAAGAAAACAAGAAAAAGAAAAAAGAAAGGAAAACTCAATTCATGATTTGTTTGGAATAAACATGACAATGTATTCTCTTTGTGATTTCTCCAGGCGTGGGAAGAAAGCTTCTGCAAATGATTAACTTAGGGCACCATATTACTGCATTCGCCATTGTCAGAGCTTCAAATTATGTAGTAAATTGCATTTCTGGCAATTTTAGATACTTGTTGTTCAAACTGGAAATCATAGCATGTTTTCCTTCCAGCCTGAGCAAGATGAAACCTTTTATGGTCTTCCCTCTGCTCAGCATTAGCAGGCAATGTTTGTGTTCCTTCCTCCAAGTGCAGAACAAAATCCACTTGACGTGAAACAATTTTTCCTTGTAATAGGAATATTAATCATAGGCACTTCTATAATTGTATTTCATCATAAATCATTTAATTAAATGTCCCCTGATCAGAAGCCATAACAAGTTCAAGTTATTTGGTGTGTGTGTATATATTACATACACAGCTTTTACATATTCATAGTAAATATCCTAACTTTGTATTTTTTAATAACTAAGAATTTTTTAGTAAATTGAGAAAAATACGTACAAGACCAACTGCCAGAAAACTACACACAGAACTGCTGTCTTTGCCTTCCAACTAAAGCCAGAATCCACCCAACACCCAGCCCTGGAAAAGAAGCTTACAGTCTTTGAAAGAGAAAAGGCATAGACTGCATGTATAATTTGATGAGTTATACACCCTAGCTGTCAGCAGAGCCGGAGCCATGTTGTCCGAAACTTACAGACCTGGTACTGGGTATCACTGGCTGGCTTGATGACCTTTAAAATGTTGCATCCTTTAATTCTTGCTGCTTTTTTAAAAAATTTACTTAAAATATAATTACACTTTTTCTCCCAACACTTTCCTCCCTCCAACCCTTCCAGTGTTCCTTCCATCCACCCTTTCTCATGCCCCCTTACTCCCTCTCAAATTCATGGCCTCCTTTTATTTGATAATTATCATTATATATGTGTGCACAAATATATAAATATAACCATCTGAGTCAATTTATATATTTATGTATATGCTTTCAGAACAGAGGGCTAGGCCACGGATAAGCATTAGGGCTCCATCCTTGGGAAGACTAATTCTCCCATTCGCAACAGTCCTTACTTGCCTGCAGTTCTTTGTCTAGGGGTGCAACCCCTGGGAGAGTTTCCTCTTCCATGTTAGCATGTTTATTGGTGTTGCCCTTGTTCACGTCTTGTTTAGGCGGCCAATGTTGAGGTATTCTGGGTGAAGTTTTTCTCTCACTTCTAGGAGACACAATTGTACGGTGGATTCCCTGGTCCTCCCCAAGGTAGAGAATGCCATCACTTTCATCAAACTGTCATTTAGAAAACGTCTTTGCATGGAATAATGCCCATGGCAGTGCTCTGGTTAACACAATATAAATAATAAGGACATTTCAGTAAGCTTAATATATATGTGGTGTGTGTGTGTGTGTGTGTGTGTGTGTGTGTGTGTATATGTTTTAAGTATCCTGTATTTCTGTATGCACACATACAATATGATATGCATATACATCATATATATGTGACTTATAACCACTGAAAACTCACTTCTACACACCTCCTGTAGGAAATCAAAACCAAATATCACCCCTGCTTCCATGTCCACTTAAAAAAAAAAGAAACGTTGAATGACAACTTGGAAAAGCTGCCAGATGATTAAACATTCCTACTGTACGGTTCATTTCCTCACCAGAAACCAGCCTAAGGAAGATTTGAGGGTTGTGTTAAGTAGTGTTTGTAATGTTTTGTACTGAGAAACCAACACCATGGGGTTAACCAAGAAAGTGGTATGACATGGTTAAAAAAATATTTTGGCTGCCTATGCATTGAAGAAAACAAATAATTGAACAAAAGCAAAACTGAAAGGACAGGACCAGTTATGAAATTAGCTCTGTGATGGGGGCAAGTGATGAAAGCAGTGAGTATGGATGTGTCCTGAATATAGACTGGACAAGTTCCCGGTGATGTGACATCGGTTATAGACTGCCATAAGTACTCTAGAATGTTCTCTCTGCTTCTGACTTGCTCCAATGTAGAAAACAAGGAAAACATGTTTCATTCAACTAAAGGGGGACAAAAGAGAGGAAAGCACTTTGAAGCAGTAAGAAGTGAAGAATTCCTTGTGAGGCTAAGTTTAAGGTGTTTGTTGGACACTTAGTGGAAGCTGTCAAGGAATTACATGAGGGCACAGGTATTACAATGAAGAGAAGGAGCATGTTGGAATAAAATGTAAGCCATCTGCAAATATTTGGACTTTTAAAACTGTTTGATTAAATGAGTGCAAAGACAAAAAAATAGGATCAAGAAGGAAATATAAATCACTGAGTTTAGATGATGAATAGATAAGAAAGTAAACAAAAGAAAAGTAGAGCCCAAAGAGTCAGTACCGCACCCCAGTATTCAGTTCCCCCATTTCTCATGGCCCCTAGTAACCACTATTCTTGCTTACTTAGATGAGTAAGGTCATGTTTTACAAGACTTTCTATAGATGGTTTATTCCACCTAATATAATGTGCTCCATGCTCATGTACATTTTCAAATGTAATGGGATTTCCTATGTAATTTAAAGGTGGGTAGTATTTCATTGGGTATGGACCACATTTTCTCATGGACTCATCTGCTGATAGAAATCTATTTGGAGTATACTATAATACACACACAAGTGTAGATGTCTCTGTGGCAAACTAATTTCACTTACTCTTGATAAATTATACGTGTGTGTGTGTGTGTGTGTGTGTGTGTGTGTGTGTGTGTGTTAGAGGAATATACTCACTGGTTTTTGTTAGGACTATTAGAATACACTCCCACCCATACTATGCAAGGATATGCTTTCTCCACATCCTCACTACTATTTGTTATCTTTAATAGTCTATCACAGCCAGCCTTACTGGAATGAGAGGATACCTTATCCTGGTGTGAGTTTTCTGTTTTTTGATAACCAGCAGTACTGAGTATTTTATCTTCTCCCAAGCATATATGAGGTTACATCATGTTTGTCTTTGAAGGTCTAGTTTATTTCACCATTGTATTACCCTTCAGTCTGGCACATATTGTTGCAAATAAAACATTCCTTTTGCTCGTGAGGCTGTGTAAGAATTCCATTGTATAAAAAGGTATCATCAGATGATAAACCCTTTAACTGCCTTGGTAACCTGCTTAGTGCAATGAATGATACTGGAAAAATACAGGATCATAGATGTCACATTGCTATACAGATTTCAATCTAAGAGACATACTCCTAGAAGTAAAATTGCTGTAAATATGACAATTCTCTTTTTATCTGTTGAATACCAATGTACTACTTTGCATTACAGTTTACTTTCTTGACAACAGTGTATACAGAGCTTTTGCTCCTCATTCTGCCATGTTCTCTTTACTTTTCATCTTTCATTTTCAGTAGAACAGTCCGTCTTTCTAGTATAAGATGATATCTCCTTATGGCTTTAATTTGCATTTCTCCAATGACTGGAGATAAGTAAGATCTTTGAATTTACCTGCTAGCTTTTTGTGTCTAGTAAGGTTTCTCTTTGGCCAGGGAAACTGCAGAGTTAGTCATCTCTCCTCTGTTGTGACACAGTCTCAGAGAAAATCCATGTAAGGAAGGAAGATTCCTTTTGGCTCTCAGTTGCAAAGATGCTTTGTAAGCCAGATTCATTCTTTTCAGTCCTTTGGTGGGACAGAACTTCGTGTTCATGCGTGCATGTGTAAGGATGCTGCCTACTCAGTGGACGTCATAAAGCAAAGAAGGGGCTGATAACCCTTCCAATGCAAAACATCCTCCCAAACCAAACACCCACGGCTCACCTCTTCAGACTACGTTCTGCCTGTCAAAGTTTTCAACACACCAAAGCTACCAGCTAGAGACTGAGCCAGCAATTGAAAAATACCAAGGTAGATTACAGGTCTGAACTATATAGCTACTGTAATCAAATGCCACAGACTGGGCATTTTACAAATGATAGAAATGTCTCAGTCCTGTATGTTGAGACAGTCAAAGCCAAGGTGGTTTTAAGTTTGGTATAATCCCATCTATGCAGTTGTGTTTTTCTGTGTTTTTGCAGTTATGTGTAAGGATTCATTATCGAGACCAATGTTGTCCATAGATCTTTTCATTAGGGTTTCTTTAAGTCTTTTTGTAGTCTCTGGTTTGAAACTCAAGTCTTTTATTCATTTGATATGATTTTTAGACAAAGTATGAAATAACTATTCAATGTCTCTCTCTGAATGTGGCTATCTACTTTTAGATTTCTGTTTATTGTCTTTCATTTCTGATACAGTGATATATTATGCAGTTCAAGTGGCCTTTGGCTCATTATGTAGCCCAGGATAGTCCATTTCACATTTCACAGTCTTTCAACCTCTTCCTCCCGAGTGCTGCGATTACAAGTATGTACTATTAAGCTACAGTTTGGATATCTATTTTTAGGCAATACATTCATTTTTAGTGCTTAGGGCCTTAAAAGCACATATAACTCCTTCCAGATAGTTCATATGAAAACTATTAATATTGCTGAGTTGTATCAGTTGTAAAAAGAAGAAAATAGGGAACTGTGGAGCACCCAGAAACTAACTTCAGTGGTGAGCTGTTTCCGCACAAAACCAAAGCAACAACTGGAAGAAATGGCAATACAAACAGTTAGTATGAAGTAAACCTCAAAGAAATGGCTTCCTATATCCACTAGGTGCCCCTGACCTAGCACTGGCCAAGCACTCTAGGACAGTTAAAGAAGAGAAAAGGAGGAGGTGGTTTGCAGGAGAGGTCCTTCTAAAGTCCAAGTGGGGCAAGGAAAGTATTCAGATTTTAGACTAAGAAGACAAATTCCAGGACACTTTGATAGGCCTCAAAGTAGTATGCTCATGACCAAGTCCAAACAAGTACTGCCTAAATAAAAATGATCCTCCCACCTCACACTGATAGCATAACCATAGTCCACACCTGGTGTTTCTAAGCTCTGCTCTGCTCTATGCAGTTAGTGTTTTCACAGCCATCAGGTTATATGCTGTTGCCTTTGGGAATATATATATATATATATATATATATATACATATATATATTTGCTTTTGACTGGAACACATGCATGCGCATGTGCATGCACACACACAGAGAGAGAGAGAGAGAGAGAGAGAGAGAGAGAGAGAGAGAGACCGAGAGAAAGAGAAGAGAATAAGAGAGAGAGAGAGGAGAGAGAGAGAGAGAGAGAGAGAGAGAGAGAGAGAGAGAGAGAGAGAGAGAGAGAGAGAGAAGCACTAATGAAGAAGGTGTTTATAAATTATCAAAACTAACTGTGTGGTTCAAACCCTTTTGGAACATAAACCAAACATTTTGTTTGCTTCCAAGATCTGGCTAGAAAGCTAGATTTGACAGCATCTCAAAAGAATGCCTTGATTTCTGGTTTTTACTGGAAATGTCTTAACTGTTGACACCATAAATTTAAAAAACAAGCAGATGGGCATAGCTTCATGACTCCAGTTGCTGTTGGACATATAACTATTCAAAGATAAAAGACAGTGTCTCTTTCAATGTCTGTAAATAAAAAGATTTGCCCATGTCATTTATCCACCCATGCTTTGCTTATTCGTGGGACATTTAATGTGACTATATCTGTAGTAGGTGGGAAACTGTTCAACCATTATAAAAGGCATGTTGGACATTTTTCTTAAAAAAAAAAAAAGAGAAACAGAAAACCACTCAAAAACTTTTAAAAAAGAACTAAACAGGCTATCAAGTAACAGTGTTGTAAAAATGTGAGAGTAGTAAAAATTTTCAGTTAAGGAAAAGTGAAAATATATTAAAATTTTTTAATGAAACTAGTTTTGCATAAAGATTTAATTTTCATCTTACAAGAAAAAAATAGCATTTGGCATAGAATTGCACTGGAGTTAAGCCAGTGAAGAATTTGTTTAGAACTCTGTCTCTCTTTTAATCTGGAAACATTCGGGCAAAATTATAGTTTCCTAGCCACCCTTTAATCTCCAATTTTTGTTGAGAAGGACCTCAGAAAACAATATTGCACAACTTCTAAGTTTGAGGCAAGAAAAGTTAGAAATCACTGCTACTTAAATAATACTGTTGCGAGCCATCCGCAAGAGAAGACCACTTGGACATGGGCTTAAGCCAATAGAAAGTCATTATTAGCCAGCTGGCAGCTACACTGGGTGTTTGGGACTCTATTGAAGCCCCAAGGGTGACCTTTTAAGCACATACACATGCATGTGCATGTGAGCGCGCACGCACGCACGCAGGCACACACACACACACACACACACACACACACACACACACACACACACACACACACACACATTCTGCATTGACACTCTTCAGTTAACACGATCATTTAGCCAGAAGAGGAACTGAAGAAGCCAAAAAATCAAGACTTTTAGGGATTTTCCAAGGCATGCAGTGCTATCTACCTGTTGAGTTTCCTTCATGGAGTCAATGATGCTCATGTCTGGGGACCAACTGGAGGGTGAGGCCCTGTTATAATATCATGAAAATAGGTTTATTATTCACACTGTATTTGAGATTAAGAGAATATATGTGTAGGTGTATTTTTTTTTCTCTTTTCTCAATTGAAGTCACTTCAATAAAGAGGTCACTTCGTTTTCAAATGAGATCAACCTAACTGCTCCTATTTAAATTCTTGGCTCATATATAAAAATAATACATATTAGTTGAAGGCATAATATTCCCACACAACTACAGATTTTATAATGCTTAAAGCAGGTTAAATGTACTTCATTCCTCAAATACCCTATCATGTTGTAGGGGTAGACTTTCTAAGCTCTTTCTTCTAGCTACTGAACATACTGAGCACATTGTTCTTGTCTGTCATCACCATGAGTTCAGTAGATCCCAGGGAATCTTCCTTGACGTTGCTCATTTAGCTTCTGGTTTTTTTTTTTTTTTTTTTTTTTTTTTTTTTTTACTATAACTCAGCTATCACACATCAGTTGATTAAAAAAAAAGAAAAGAAATTGTATTTGAGAAGTATGGTACCAAAAATAGCAGACTTTCATGACTCATTAGTCAGTGGTATCTACGGACTAACTGAGTACAAACTTGTGTGGTTGGCATTAATATTTTCAGGTCCGAGCTGGTGGCCAAGTCCCATAAGCCCATCAATTGGATTGCTGAGATAGAAGGGCAGAATGAACAATTTAGAGAGAAACCCTGCTTGAAAAATAAAACGCAGAGCTGGCAATAGGGTTTAAGAGTAGAACACTTAGCTAGCACAGGTAAGGCTCTAAATGTAATGCCCAATGTCACAAATACAGTAATAATAAATGAAAATTAATATATTTCACTTTTCTATCTCCTTTTCCTACTGCTAAAAGTGGAATTTTCCAAAGCAGTCTCTGTGCAATGTAATTTGAATAAATTTACTTTTGGTGGCTAGTAATTGTATTCTGGCTGAGGCTCCGCTAATGTTAAAGGTATACAGTGAATCTTGTGTACTTGGGTCTTCACAGTTTACCTCCATAGAGCAGAGACAGAATTAAGAGATAGTCAAACAGACACCACCTGCGCTATGAATAAAACGGACGTGTAATGCTGAAAGCTGCACAGCAATGTGAACCCAGGCATTCAGCAAAATGGAACTGTATATCCAAGACTGGAGCTGATGCCTTGGCCATATAGGGTGCGCTGCTGTACAGACTGAAGAAAGCCATCTTGTTTAGAAGAAATGTTTCCAACGGGAGTGCCTGGACACCTTTGGTTTTAATAATTTCATGGACTGTCTCAGCCTTGGAATCACACAAAGCCGCATAAAATCTTTGACTACGAAGAGAGACGCATGTCGTAATGCAATGAAGGTATATTCTCCTTAAAACGTTCAGAGCTAGATACTTAAAATGCATTTTGTGTCTTTGAGAGGGCGGGAGCAGATGTGCGAGTTGGACGGTTACGCAGGAGAATGTTTCCTCTGTATTCCTTTGCTCTGTTACAGTGTCCAAGCCAGAGCAAACACTCATGATTCCTGCCGAAACGAAATGCCATGTCAGTTGTGTAGACAGTTCTCGGAATACTACAAGCGATAGCCAGGCAATTCCAGCACATGGGGTTATCTGTCATGTGGGTTTGAATACCTGTCTTACAGATCCACTCTCCAGCTGAACAGAGGGATTTCCCCTCATTCTTGTAGCTGTGACAAAAACTTATGTTACAAAATGTCTAACTCTAAAAGTCTAAGCAAGGAATCACACAAGCCCACAGGAAAATGATAAATTGACCGGAGTTTTTCTGTTTTCCAAAATCCCCCACTTATGGTAGCATGTTCTAGAAAACACTTTGATTACAGGAAATTTAAGGCAAAACGAAGTTCCTGGCTCCTACATTTCTCACAAGAGCTCAAAAACAAAAAACAAAACAAAAAACAAAAACCAAAGTGAAAACAAAACAAAACAAACAACAAAAACAAAAAACAAAAATGAAAACAAAACAAACAACAAAAACGAAAAAACAAAAAAACAAGGGGGGATGACAAAATGACAGCAATGGACATTACATTTCTAATTTTTTTCCTACCACTTTTACAAATGAGAGCGTCAGAGAGCAGTGTGCCAAACCATCCGCCCACCGTGCCGCTCGGGAACATGCACCCCTGCAGACATTCACTGTTCACACACTCTTTCTTCTTCAGTATTCAGAGAAGGGATGAATTTTTGTCATGTAGGAATGGCATAGGTCAAATGTGTGAACTCTAAAATAGCAGGAAGGGGTCTTGAGGGAGGAAGAGCTGAGGTGCAGAAACACAGAGGCTTTAGAAATTACAATCATTGAATTGGAATGAAGTGAGACCCTTTTTGCAGTCCAGAAAGGGGTTTTTGCTTATTTACTTACTTTGCTCTGGATAATGTAGGCAGAAGCCATGGGGGAAGTGAAAAGGATTCTGGGAGAAGGCAGTGAGTGATCCATGAAGACCCAGACAACGTTCTCAAAACAGTCTCCATAGACCAAGTCCTGCCTGGCGAAACCGATGCTTGAGATATGAGAACACTGCGTTATGACTGGGACCTTCTCTTAGGCTTGTTTTATGAAAGCAAATGTCATCCCACCTCACTTTAGAACAATTTCTGACCAAAAGAATAACAAGTACATGTGGTTCCTGTTCCCTCCACAGTGTCGGTTAATCCAATGCTGATAACAGCTGCTGCAGCTGCTACAAACAGAACTATCTACAGGGGCTAGAGTTAGGATAACATCTAGATTTAAGCATAGCTAAGTGGACGACGCTTCTATGCAGAAAGGCAAACGTGTCCAAACCGAAAAGATGTATGACGGCGATCTTACACTGATTTCCCACAAACAGGATGATCCCATACATCTGCAGAGTGATGTGTGTGTGTGTGGGGGGGGGGATTCAGTTTGCACTTATGATATATAAATGCCTAAGAGCTCAAGTGTTGCGAAAGCCTCAAGCCTGTATCAGATCCATACAAAGGCCTTCTGTACTTAACTCAAAGAATCAAACAAGCTTACTACAAATATTATTCTTCCTCTACATAAGAAAATCCTAATAACTGGGATTGCAAAGGCTGTTAATGTATGCCAGACATGGCTTGTATGATGACTCCTTAGCAAATGTCTAAACAAATAAGGCAGTCAGCACAAACCAAGCTACTGAGGCATTGGTAACAGAAACAAAAGCACACGATACGTGAAGTCTCCTGTGTGGATTCCAATCTGAGGAAAATTTATGAACAGTTGTCTTTATTATTTTGGACAAAATCATTTAATGCTATAGACTTCACGTCCTTGTCTTAACCATGCTAATCACCCTTTTCCCTTGCTACTTCAAATGGTTTAAGAAGTACAATTATTATTATTATTATTTTTTTGGACAGGGCTCTGGACATGTGTGCTTGGGCCAGCCAGATTACTCATTGTCGCACAGCTTTGTGGCCTCCAAGCTGCCTGTTGTCATATCTGCTGCACACCAGACACCAGTAGCTTTTAAATAAAATGGAATAATGCACACAAGAGGAAAAAAAAAAACTAAAGCATCCATCTAACCTCAACCCTCAGGGTGATCCAACTTTGAAAGGGCCAACAGAGACAAGTACAGAGAAACCGGGGCCATTCAGAGACACTGACTTGTAGATAGTTGTAAATTTGCTTCTGAACCTAAATAAACTATGAATCCAATACACCTAATGATTGCCCACTGGTTTGAATGTCACAAGTGCAGTTGACTTAGTGTCGCACTCTCTCACCGACTTCCCCCATTAGCTATCTACAAGGAAGGCGCCTGCCACAATAGCAAAGGCTATCTACTTAGGAGGCTCGCCTAGCACCTTCTGGTACCATGGAAGCCAGTCCTTAAGGAGGAGGTGTTCAGGTCAGATACAGCTCAGGTGGCCTCAAGGGCTTGTTTCTGAAATATATGGTGTCTTCAGCAATGGGGACTTAGCTTCTGCATCTGTGGAGAAAACCAAGTGCCATAACAATAGGCTGTATGATTTAGGAGTCTCCTGGAGAGCTCTAACCAACAGCTCAAAAGAGGGCTTCTCTCGTCTGTCATTGAGGTTTTGAGCCCACTTCCAATGGATACATTTACAAAACACTCCCACACTTATGGCTCAGGGGAACGTTGTAGAACAATCATAAGAGCCACAAGATGAGGGAGATTGCTGAGAGATTGTGTCTCCTGGTGGTAGAAGATGCTACACCTATAAAGTGTCATTAACATGACTATCTAAACATGAACTGAATAGGGCAACAGCAATAGACATGCCAGGGTGAGTGGAGAAAGCCCACAAGGCCTATACTATACAAAAAGGACTATAAGCAACTAAGGAATGCTGGGTGAAAGAAGCAGTCTTCCTTGGGGAAGAGCATATCAGTTAGCTATCCAATAACAAGTGATCAGTCCTGAAGATATCTACATGGCTGACGTCATACAGACTGAACCGTTTATGTTTAGGAACATCTATGAGTATACTTCATGTACATATATTCATGTAACAACAAGTATGAAAAGGGGACAAGTATTTAAATAAGAGCAAGGAAGGCTGTGGGGGAAGTTTTGGAGAAGGAAGGAAAGAGAAGGAAAGCATGGTGTGATCATATTATAATCTCAAAAATAAAAGATGAAAGGAGAAGTTATATGGTATCTATAAAGAAAGAAATGTCTACTCACATATGCCCTACCCAATATGGCAGCTACCAGCTACCTGGAACTTCTAGCCACTTCAAATGAAGCTAAAACGCAGCTCACCATTTTACTTAAATTGGTGTCATGATTAACAGGTACTGCATAAAATAGCACAGGCCTAAGGTATTACGTGCTGGACAGAATGATCATGTTCATCACTGGGCCTCTGAGACAGCGCCGTACCCAGTTCTAGCATGTGCCTAAAGAGGAGCCACTGTCAGGAGATTCTGATTCTCAAAGGAAAAGTTGTTCTCGCCCAGGCACAGATGTTGTGCATCTCTTTGATAAATCCTGTGCAGTCCTCACCAGAGAATGGAAACGTTCAGTTCTGTCCATGCCTCCAGCTTTCGGGGACTAGGTTTCTTCCTCTGTAAAAGGCAGTTGTTGGATTACATAACAAGTGGGAGGACGTATGTGTTTGCTTTTAGGACTCCACTGTTAGTTTCTGTCTCATGTGAATCTTGTTTTCCTCTTGCTTATTCTGTTTCTTTGTATTTCGAAGAAGTTCTCCTGTCCAAAAGATTTATTCTTCTGGGTTTGGACTGTCAGAAAAAAATATGTTTATAAAAAGCCTAGACATGCATGTATGTGGCTTACACACTTTAATTAAAGGATAAGTGCGAATAGATCAACATAACCTTTAAAAAAAGACATTAGCTAAAGATCTAAAAGGAAGGAAGATCGTAAACTTAATAAAGAAGTGCAACACTAAAACCCATCTAAATGACAAAATGGGATTTATTTGTATCCTAGGGGTTTGTTGAGCACAAAGTTGCTGCAGTTGCAGAAATGTAGATTACTGACGTGGCCAACTAGAGTTATAGAAAAATAATTCTGGAAACACTCTGGTCCCTCTGGCTCCCCTGGTTCCCTGCTCCCTGGTAAAGAAGAAGAATACACAGCCCCACCTACTGGACAACACAGGAATACCATACAATAGTCCTTTAAAGTCTATTAACTGACTCTCAAAAGTAAAACAAGATAGTAATTTCAATTTTAGTATACTGTTCAAAAGTTACATCCCATAAATATTTAAAAGTAATTTCCTCTAAAGTTACAAGTAAATGCTTAATAAATAACTGTGGTCTGGCTTTCCTGATTTGAGAAATTGTGTAACTGTGTCAGCTCTTGTGTTAACACACTGTGTTTGACAACAACAAAATTACACAATTCTAAGCCACATCTTGACACAATGGTTTTCTTTTTGGATTGGGCATGCATACATATCTTTTAATAGTGTATCTTAATCCTTAGATTAAATGCTTGGTAAATGTAACCTTTAACTTCAAGAAGAGCCCTGCTTTACTATTTAAGGGAAAGTGGAACAGTGTGTCTTTTTCTTATGTTCCAGAAAAAAAGTCTCATTTCTTTTCATCCAGAATAAGGAAAGAGTGGCCGTGCTAAGATGCTTTGAGAGTGGAAATCATAGTCAAGGTTATTGAGACGTCACAACGTTTAGTAGAAAGTGTAGAGATAAGCCAAATTACTGGCTAATAGGTGTGAACACTTTTAAGGCATGTAGACATATCCTCCACTCTTATAGTATCCTGAAAACAAAAATTCTGCATCCAAAACAGCAAATATCAGTAACCTTGAAAACACTCCAGTCGTGGAGTTGGGGAGTTATCTGAATTGGATTTCAAGCTATATGTAAATAGTCATATGGCTGACATAGGTGTGGTCCGGTAGATTGAAGCCACATCATTAAACAGTCCTTTCTGTTTAATGCCACTCACTAAGTTATCTCACACTGTCAAAATAAATTTAGGTATAAGAGGCCAAAAGCCTGGAGGAGTCTAGGATGAGTAGCCTCCATGTTTCTCTGAGTTCATCTCCCCAGCACTGCATGTTCATGTAACCAGCTACATATGCAAAAATTAGATGCCCATTAGTAGTTAATTCAAGCTATACCACATATAATATCTTCATTATTTTCAGATAAGTTATCAAAGAGCCCTAGAGACTTGAAAGAATAGCAGGGCAGTTGCCTTTGTAAACACCACTGGAGTTTCAGCCAACAGTCACTGCTGTCCCACACTGAACAGTACATACCTCACGATCTTCTCCTCCCTGTGAGCTTAACAACTTTATTTGCTCTTAAATAACTGAGAGAAAGATTGTTAAAGCAGAGTTCTGTGTTTCGTGCTCTACCAACAGGAGGATGAGAAAGCTGGAGTTAAAAATTCCTCAGCTTGCACTGCTGTGGTTGTCACTCATAGCTCTCCTTTCCCAGAACCCTCAAAATAACTTATAATGCCACGTACCATATGTGCCGTAATAATTAGGCTTACTGTGGTGCTTTCTGTTGGACAATCCCTTTGGAACAGACAAAGAGCTATAAAATTCAGCATTTTGCAGCTATCCCACTTTTCTTTTTGAGTACTTTAAAGATCGTAACTATAATATCACTTGACAACTTGGCAAGCTCAGGACAGATTAATGGGCACTTTGGGGTATGCAGTTTTATGCTTTTTAGCTGTCATCTTTTGGAGACATCTGTTGGGATTTGGAAACCAAATCAATAGTATAAATGTTCGATTCTTGAATTGTGAAAATTAAGTAAGGAAAAGAATTTAAAGGTGTAATTTAAGACATATTTTGCAAAAATGTATTTTGTAGCTTAAAGCACAAAATAACTACAAAACAGCCCACTAATTATAAGGTTTTGAGTGAGCTTTGAAAATCTCAAAGAGGATAACACATTGTTTTATTAATTAGCATTTCTATATCTGCTTTATTCCTTTGGATGCAGAGAATCTCTACCTTAGCTGCACACCTGCTCTAATAAGTTAGAGTTTATCACATTCACCAACTTGATTCATCTGAGTCATGCACACCTAGATGCCACTATGCTGTTAGCATAAAACAGAACTGAACAAAGAAAGGAAGTTTTGACGTTTGTAGAATAAGTTCAGGATAGCTTAAACTCACTCGTGGGTTTTTGTTTGTTGTTGTTTTGTTTTTTTGTCATTTTTTGATTTTTTTTTTAGGGAAAGAAAAATGTCAGGTCTTAAAATCACTGCTCTAGATCTTTAGACAGATACACAGAGAGAAACATTCAGATGTATGCACATATACCAACACATGTACATGTGTACAGAGAGGCAGAGACAGAGAAACAGAGAGATAGACAGAGACAGAGAGAGGAAAAAACAAACATGTCTACCATGGGATCCTTAAGGGATACAGACAATAAACAACATTTAAATATTCTAACACATTCAAATATTTAAATACATTCAAATATAAATGACTAAGATATAAATTATTAAATATATTTAGATAATTATGCATCTATGCATCCTGCATTTAAATATATTGAATCTAGATTCTGTACATGTGAAAAAAACATGTGATATTTGTTTTTCTGAGGCTGGCTTATTTCACTTAACCTGATTTTCTCCAGTGCCATTCACTATTCTGAAAATGGCATAATTTTCTTTACGAGTGAATAAAAGTCACTCCTCTGTGCCTGAGTGTGTTTGGGTGTGCACGCGTGTGAGTGTGTGTGCACATGTGCGCACGCGTGTGGATGTGTCACATTTTCATTATCCATTCACGCATTGATCGGCAGCCTCAACAATTCCACAACTTGACTATTGAGAATAATGCTGCCATAAACACCAATGTATAGCCAAGCTTTGTGGCATGCTGCCTTTGATTCCTTTATGAAGCGTGAGTTCCTGAACAGCCAGGGCTATACAGAGAAAACTTGTCTTGAAAACAAATGAACAAACTATAACAACAACAAAACCAAATTAAACGTTCCTTAAAAGTGTGTGTGGTGGTTGGAATAATGAATGGCCTCCCTAGGCTCATATATTTGAATGTTTGGTCATCAGGGGTGGTACTACTTGAGAGGAATCAGGAGGTGTGGCCTTAATGGAGTAGGTGTGGCCTTAATGGAGTAGGTATGGCCTTAATGGAGTAGGTGTGGCCTTAATTGAGTAGGTGTGGCCTTAATGGAGTAGGTGTGGCCTTATTGGAGTAGGTGTGGCCTTAATGGAGTAGGTGTGGCCTTATTGGAGTAGGTGTGGCCTTAATGGAGTAGGTGTGGCCTTATTGGAGTAGGTGTGGCCTTGTCTGAAGAAGTCTGTCACTGAGGGTGAGCTTTGGCACTTCAAATGCTGAAGCCAGGCCAGTGACTCTTCCTGCTGTCTATGGATCAGGATGTAGGACTGACTCTCTGCTATCTCTCCAGCACCATGTCTGCCTGCATGATGTCATTCTTCCTGCCATGAAGACAATGGACTAAGCCTTTGAACTGTGAGCCAGACCCAATTAAATGCTTTTCATAGTGTCACAGCAATAGAACATTGACTAAGTCAGAGTGAAAAAGCTTTATCTTTCTGCCCATTATTTCACCAAAGTACAAAGTATTAGTCACCATTTATCAATATTATTTTATAATGATATTTGTAGGATGTGTTTATATAAATATTTGATTCGTATTTCGATCATATCATTAGAGCTACATTTTAAAAATCATTTAATCAGTTATATAAAGTTATGAATTGCTTTATATACTTAGTACTGAAACTTCCCAGCATAACCCAGCACCACCACCTGGTGATTAAAACATGAAAAGTCACTGTAGTGTGTTTTCTTCTCTAGAAATGAGTGATCAAAGCTAGTTAGTTGGCCTCACTGTACGGATAAGCACCACAGTCGCCATGACCGCTCATATTTGAAGTCTTAAGTAATTTATTTTTGAGCATGTATGCTGATTTTGCAGTCACCCTACAGAGGCAGAGGAGACAATGAGAAGGAAGCCAGCAAGGCAAGGCAGGTGTGGGGCTGCCTTTTACTTGGCCACTGTGCTGCCCTTTAGAGTGAAGAGGGCCTGGTTCTCTCCTAGGGCAAGTCTTAATAAAAAATTTAAGTTAGAAGTACACCTATATCATGGACCTCTTTGGTACGACATAATATGTTATAATGACTGGATATGAAATTAAACAGATGGATGCATTGACGCATAGCTATACAAATGAATGATGAAAGCTACAAAACTTTACCAATGGTCTACAAAGCAAGTCCAGGACACTCAAGGCTACATAGAGAAACTCTGTCTCAAAAATACAAAACAAAACAAAAAGAACAAAACTTTACCAAGACAGAAAACACAACCCTTACAATAAAATTGCAATTAACAAAGATAGCAGAGAGGATTGCAAGAGATGAAAACTACTTGCAACCTAGTCTACTAATATTTTTAGTCAATAATTATCAATATGCTATAAGTCAAAAAAGTATAGTGATAAACAGGATGCATACACATCCTCAGAATAGATCTCAATGACTCAATAAAACAGTTATTAAATCCAAATGGAGAAAAAGGTAAACTTTATATTGGAAACAATCTGGGGAGACTACTCCCTTACCCAGTGGGCAAAGTTAAACTAGAGTGCTCAGCAGAATGTCACCATACACCATGAAAGATACATGACTCCTACTGTATTCCTAAGAGAGCATATGTGAGTTTGCTTCCTTGGTACTATGATAAAACAATTTAACAGATCTGTTTTCTCTACTACAAGCCTAATGAAGGCAAAAAGCAAACTTATTTGGGGCAGTTACTCAGATACCTCCAGTATCATGTGTAACACACAGGAAATGCTTCATAATGGTATTATTCAAATATTCTTCACATAAGATAATTACATGTACTTAATGTGTAAAATTAGTAACATTTGCCAGAAATATATGCATGTGCCTAGGTATACCTTCATGTCTATTATGGTGTAACACAATCAAGAAACTGAAAACCCATAGAAGCTTCTACGTTTCTTTCATGCCTTTTTAATCTCAATCTCTCTCTCTCCCTTTCTCTCTCTCTCTCCCTTTCTCTCTCTCTCTCTCTCTCTCTCTCTCTCTCTCTCTCTCTCTCTCTCTCTGTCTCCTTTCCTCAGCCGTTATCAAGGTAGCTTCTTTGTGCAGTGAAAATGAACAGAGATGAATAGAGAGATTCGTGCCTCCTCCTGTTGCTGAGAAAAGACTGTTCAGTCTTTTTAATTTTATTTATTTACTCACTTTACAGACCAACTGCAGCTCCCTCTCTCTTCCCCTCCCAGTCCCATCCTCCCACCCTCTTCCCCTTTTCTCTCATTCTCTTCCCCTCAGAAAAGAGGAGCACACCCCCAATACCAACCCACCCTGTTCCCTGAAGTCACATCAGGACTAAGCACATCTGCTCTCACCGAGGCCACACAAGGCAGATCAGCTAGGGGAAAGTGATCCAAGAGCAGCCAGCTAAGTCCATGTCAGAGACAGCCCTCATTCCACTTACTATGGGACTCACATGAAGAGCGTCTAAGTCCACACATGCTCTTTGCTTGATTCTTCAGTCTCTATAAGTCACCATGGGCCTTCGTTAGTTGACTTTGTTGGTCTTCTTGTCCCCTCTGGGTCCTTCTATCCTTCCCCCCACTCTCCCATGAGATGCTCAAGCTCTGCCTAATGTTTGGTTGTGAGTCTCAGCATCTGTTTCAATCCACTGCTGGCAGTGTTCAGTCTTTAACAGCATATCTGGGTCACCGTCTCTAAGGCTCAAGGAGCTCCCTAAAGAAGAAAGCACAAAGGATGTAAGGGCCAGATGACAGGTAGGGGGATTGTGAAATTCTAGATTCTAGGCCTGGTACTGTGATTATAGCCATGAGATTACAGCAACTCCAGTTGCTGACAGTAGGCCTGCACAAGACTGAGCTCACTTATGGATAGAGGTGGGGACTGTGGGATGTTACCCCTCCATGGAGAACTGAGACTCAGTTTGTGTACATTCCATATCCTTAGTTGTAAATGTGTGCTTTTAGTTTGCTCCCAAGTTAAGTCATATGGACCTTTCTTCTCTTCCAAAATAGATGGATAGGACTATCTTCCTTCTGGCTCTGAATTCTGAAAGGTAGATGAAAAAGCAAGAACTTAAGAGAATCCAGAGGAGTCAAGGATATCACAAAAAGACCTACAGAGTAAACTAACTTGGAACCATGGATGTTCACAGAAACTGACCCAACAAAGAACACGCATGGGCTGGAGCTAGACCTCCTACACATATGTAACAAATGTGCAGCATAGTCATCCTGTGAGTCCTTACAATGGGAGTATGGGCTGTCTCTGATTCTGTTGCCTGCCTTTGAATCCCTTTCCCCTAGCTGGGCTGCCTTGTCTGGCCTCAGTGGGAGAGGATGTGCATAGTCTTGCTATGACTTGAGATGCCAGAGTGGGTTGGTACCCTTTAGGGGCCTCCCTTTTTCTGAGAAGAATGAGAGGGTGGAAAAGGGTGTTGAGGGACATGATGGTTTGACTGTGAGGAAGGAGGAAGGAGGCTGGGATTGGGCTATAAAATGATTAAATAAATTAATGGAGAGAGAGAGAGAGAGAGAGGCAAATGAAGAGTCCATTCAGAGATAATGCCAGCCAAATGAGTGGGCCAATAAGATGAATTCCTTGGTGGCTAGAATGACTTCCATTGCTGGATTTTCTGTGTGAAGAACTACTACCTTCCGTCACTCTTTCCTTTTGCACACCCTTAGCTAAAGGCTTCCTAAAGGTACATTATTGGATTAAAGTCACTCAACAGCAATAATGAGGTAGCATGTAGTGCTAGTAGTGACTCTTGTTCCAGACAACACAGGAGTCATATCTCTCATGGAAATGGACAGATCCTCTCAAGACATCCTCTAGCTGTTGCCTGACATCTTCACTGCAAGAATGTTGTTTAGACATGAATACAGTAGAATAGTAGTGCCCACAAATCTTAGGAGCTTCTCGCCTGCTGGTTGCCAAACGACCAAGCAAATATTTATATTGATGAATGAGTGAAAAGGCCCTGGGCCAGTGAGATGGCTTGGTTAGGGAAAATTTTCATAAGACAACCCTGACAACCTAAGATGCATGCCTGGGAGCCACTGTACAAGCAAAGAAACAATTCCTGGAAATTGTCCTTTGACCATTATATATGACAATGTCACACATGATGTACACACACACACACACACACACACACACACACACACCACATATCATCATCATCAAAGTTTAAATTAAAAAAAAAGAATGTAAGGTCTCTTAAATGTTCACATTAATACCATGGCCTTGACCTCAGCTCAGCATACACCATTGTCATTAGCAAGAGTGAATGCTTAGATTAGATCAGCTTTAAAAGATGGGGCTAGGGCAGGGACTAATGAGGCTTAATGCACCATCTTGAAAAGAAACTCATCTCAATCTGACCTTTAAATCAATGAAATTTTTAGGCTTCAGCTACTCTGAACAAGAAATCAAGTGAAGTAGAGTGAAGTAGATATCATGCTGACTTCTGGTCCCTAGATTCACAAGGCATGTTGGTCTGTCTCTGTAAATTTTATTTTGGATTCTGTGTACACAAGAACTTTCTTTGCCTTCTTACTGCAGATGGGTCAGGTCTTCATGGAACTCATGGGCTGAAACCATCAAACATTCTTTCCCCCATCATAGCATATTCCTATCACTAAATATAACTCAGTGTCAATTTCTGCAAGTTCCATCCATTTCTACAAAATAACCCAATAAACACTGAAGTTGAAAATATTTATGGATATTCAAGGTATTTCTTGTAATTTGTTGGCGAAAGCCACAGAAGATTGAAACTTGTTAAAATATTGATATTTAATAGAGTTGTATGGAGCATCAATCATCACTTTCTAGCTTGAATACAAAGAGGTATTTTATTTCTTTTTGCTGTTTAAACTACATTTTTAAGCACAGATTGTTTCTCACAGTATGAGGTCTTTCTATTAAAGTGGAGACAGGCTTAAAATGTTGCCACATTTTCAATAACTCTTTTATTATTGCTGCTATTTCCCTTATCCATAGCTTCTCTCGATATTTTCTAATTGTTTGAACTATCTTATTTTAAATATAAGTGAATACATCCATTCCACATGTGTCAGTGTGGCCTCTTATTCCATTCATTACCATTTCTCAGTATCTAGCCTCCTATGCCTTACATCATTGTTGTTACATGCTCCAGACCAGCCTCAAACTTTCTGTCCTCCTGCCTCAGTTTCTTGTGCACTGTGACTATGACAAGCACAAGAGACCATGCTCAGCTCTTCTTCTGAGGCTCTTATCAAATCTTCAAACTGCCATATGAGTTACATAAACTGTACTAAAAAAAAATCTGAGCTAAGTGTTTTGGTCATTGGAATGTTTTCAATGGCTCCCTCAATTTAGTAATAATTCATTTAATTAACAAAGGCCTAGAAGACAATGAGTATAGTAATAATTCTAGAGGCAGAAGACAGAGACATAAAAGATAGAGAAGTTACACATTATCTTCCTCCAATCTCTGGATATATGCAGACACTAGCCACACACACACACACACAAACACACACACAAACATGTGCATGCACATGCATGTACATACAACATGTGTACACACACACACCACGCACACCAGACCACAGAGTGCTAATGTACATGCTGTTTCCATACCCATCTCTCTGTGATACAATGCTGCTGGGGTCCTCTGCCTTGATAGATCTCTTACTCTCTGAGGTCTCCAGAATCAGAGTTTGTACTTCTGGGTATACTCACAGAGGTGGGTTACTTACTAATATCCCTGGCCTTTGATATGTTCCATCCATTACTTATCTATTGATTAAAGAGGCACATGGTCATCCATACCGTTATTCTTCTTCTCTTCAGATCCAGACAAATTTTGGAGGTATGATGAGCTGGCTTCACACAGGGTATGATCATTGTAGGGTATGGTCACACAGGGTATCCATCGTATAGATAAATAATCAATTCTTCCCTCTAGTCTAATGAGAAAGGGAATGTTTTCTTTACCAATATTCTGGGTGTGTAAGTAGAAGGCCAGACAGAGCTTACATATCCCTTTACAGATCCGCACGTATGGACTTTGAGTCAGAATCAATTTCTCTTCACCAGGGAAGGTCCCTTTTTTGTACAATGCTTTCTAATTACCCCAGAACAGATGACCTGCAAGTCACATAGGCCCTGTCTATTGTGAGTGGCAGCTACCCCCGCTATTGGAACTTTTGGGTTCTCATTCAATAGCACTGTATTCAAAGCAAATATAAAAGATAATATTTGGCCCATGGAGAAAATGTCAGAAACTTAAGTAAATTTCAAATTGAAATAAAAATTTTTTTAAAAAAAGCAACAATCCTGGAAAATATCCTTAAGGAAGATACAGTTGATCTGATTAGAAAAGTGTGAAGAAAATAAGGAAAAGTGACCCATACATCTTGTAATAAATAGCCTAGAGGTAAACAAAGAAAACCTGTCTTGGCATTCTGAAATGGGAACATCAACAATGCACAAAAACTGGCATCGCGGGAATCACTCGTGGAGCAGACGTTTGGCCTAGGCTGGCTTGGGGAGGAGCTGGGCTAAGGAACAAAGACAGAGCCGTGGAACACTGCGGGAGAGCCATCAGTGCTCACTTGACAGAACAAGCTGGTGACAGCATTTCTACAGACGCAGCTAAGAAGACGAAATAGAAATTCTGGCCCCAAATTCTGGCCACAAATGTGGGCCCTGTTCTGTGTTATCCCATAATAGATTCTTCAACTGTTTTTTATTCTACCTTACCCCATATCATGGATGCATAGTTGACACGTGGCCTTGTGTAGGATGAAAACATATTTGGTTGAAGTTGAGGATTTGACTATGTGGCGATGGTGGAAGCTACTGTAAAGGCATAGATCATCAATACTAACAGTCCTGCGTACTTAGAATGTTGCCTGGATTAATTAATTTCTAATTTTAGGAACATAAAAATCCCTACTCCCAGTTTAGTAATCCCAAACTAAAAACAGGAGCACCGTATAGCACAGGCAGCAGAGCTGAAATTCTATGCTATGTCAACCTAATATTCTCTACTGTCTGCAATAAACCCTTCCCACCATTGGAAAAAAAATGGCTCATTTTGCTCCCAAATGTTAGTTATGTTATGACTAACATCTAAAGACTGCAAGATAGTTATAGGCCTCTTCATATTAAATAAACATTAGGTAAATGGAAAAATTATGTCACCCATACAGAGCTAGTGTTCTTTAAAATGATGCTTGCACAGGTAAAAGTAAAATAGTTTGCCACTGCAGAGCTTTCCACTCCCAAACCACTGCTGACTGCTGTTGCTTCTGTAAGATTCTCAATGGCTAGATGAGAGAAGCATGGGAGAATAGCAAAGTAGAAGGATCCAGAGGGTCCTAGAAACCTACAAGAAGAACATTATGATAGGCAGATTTGGGCCCAGGGGTCTCGCTCAAACTAAGACACCAGCCAAGGACAATACAGGCCATACACTTTGAACCCCTACCCAGATCTAGCCAATGGACAGGACATTCTCCACAGTTGAGTGGAGAGTGGGATATGACTTTCACAAGAACTCTGGTGCCTCATATTTGACCATGTCCCCTGGAGGGGGAGACCTGGTGGCACTCAGAGGAAGGATAGCAGGTTACCAAGAAAAGACTTGATACCCTATGAGCATAAAAAGGGGGAGGAGGTCCCCCTCAGTCACAGTCATAGGGGAGGGGAGTAAGGGGAAAATGGGAGGGAGGAAGGAATGGGAGGATACAAGGGATGGGATAACCATTGAGATGTAACAAGAATAAATTAATTAAAAAAAAAAAAAAAAAAAAAAAAAGGACCCTGCTGTTAAAAAAAGAAAAAAGATTCTCAATGGCAACTGGGCCTAGAAAATTTGACTAAATGATAAAAACTCCTTTTGTCCTTTGCCTAGGTGACACATGTCAGAAGGCCATAATCCACAGGCATAAAGCCAATGTGCTTTGTAAAATGGTAAAAGACAGGCACATGCTTGTGTTTTTTAATTAATCAAACTCATACACTAAATTGAGTGAAATAGCATTTTATCCACTGTTTCTAAAACTGTCTTATATCACAAAGAATCAAACTGACACTTCAGTTTAACCATAAGATTATGTAAAAGCGCTTTAGGGTACCCCTCTGCTTGTGATACTCTTCTTGCCTCCCTTTCTCAGGGTTGGGATTACAGGCTTGTACCAGCGTGTTCGGTAAAACTATTACAGTGATGCCTCAAGGTACATAAATCTACCTTCAATAATCTTTATAAATTTCCTAACTTAAATATGATGTTGGGATAAATATGCATTTTGATTTATTTAGAAAAAGAAAATAATTTTCTGATTAGTGATTTTGATAAAGCTGATCTCAAAATAACCTTAAACAAACAAACAAAAAACATGTTATTTTGAAATACTGAGTAGAGACCATCCAATTTAAAAAGGAAAAAAAAAAAAAGAGAGAGAGAGAGAGAGAAATTCAGAGCTTGGCATATGTTTGTACTCACTAATTGTAGACTTTGGCTTTTCAGTGTTCCCTGAGAATCAACATAACATTCTTTCCTTTGAAAGGATGAAATAATGGTAATAACAGCCCATGGCTGCCGTAAGAAACTGAAATCAGAAAAAAAGTGAGAAGGAATTCCAGGGTGAAGGCCAAAATACCAAGATAAAATGCAAAGAATGATTGGTCTTGATTCCTCACCTTTAAAAGATGAGTTTTTCAGTTCTGCATGGAAAGAGTTGGCAAGGCAACCCCTCTTGCAAAACGCTAGATTTTGCCACATGTAAAGGTTGCTGAAAAGAGCAATTACAAAACCCTTAACGGTAGTTATTCTTAAATGTTTACTCCTAGGTCTCATTCTTCAGCAACCTCAACTGGGGACACAGCATTTAGTTCCTTAAACAAAGGGTGTTCCGGTGAAGTGTGTAAAATCTCAGAGCATTGGAATCCATGTAGATGACACTTGGGGGAATTCAGAGACGGCCTTGACCTTCTCAGCAGGAACAATTAGAAGGCTTTGGCAGGCTTGGTGGAGACAAGGTTGCTTTCCTTTCTCTGTACTAAACTTTGCATTCGGAGTCATTTGTGAGCCTAATAAGTTGCGTCTCTTGTAGCCTCTATTGATCTTCTTAGCGAATAGTATTAAGAGTTTTGAAAAAGTTCGCAAGAGCAAGTTGATGCTCACTGTAACAGGTTCTTTTTACGGAACAGACAGGTCTGAGAGGCAATAACAAAGGCCAAGGAGGGAGACCTCAATGGTGTTTATTGCTCAGCTCTGTTTTCTCAAGTTTAAGTCACATGTTACAGAAATGATGAGTAAGCGAAGTCTAACTTTACTCATTATTATTCATGAAAATATTCATGATATTTGTTTCAGTATAATAATAGCTGTATTCAAGCTTATCGTGTTGGGCTCTTTTGCTGCTGTTTGTTTGTTCTGTCCAACTCTGATATGATATTTTTGTTTTATCTTATCTTTTTTCTTTTTATATTTTTGTAAACATTAATGAATACATGAATGAACCACTCAGGTAAAGGTGAACAACTGAACTATCGTTTTTATGTGCTTGGTGTGGGAAAATGAATTTCCTCCAATGGAGTGACTCTGGGTATATCAACCACCACAGGGCAGCCTCACATTCAGGAGTAGTTGACCAACATATAACAGACTTTCTCAGTACTCTAGTACCTCACATTTGACCATGTCCCCTGGAGGGGGAGACCTGGTGGCACTTAGAGGAAGGACAGCAGGTTACTGAGAAGAGACTTGATACCCTATGAGCATACACAGGGGGAGGTAATCCCCCTCAGGAACAGTCATGGGGAGGGGAATAAGGGGAAAAAGGGGAGGGAGGGAAGAATGGGAGGACACAAGGGATGGGATAACCATTGAGATGTAACAAGAACAAATTAATAATAAAAATAAATAGAAGAACAGATGCCCACTCATCACGGCTGAGGATGCAGAATTGTTCTGCCACTCTGGGAGCCAGTTTGTTTGTTCGTTACAAAACCAAGCAGATACTTATTATCAACAATCACACTCTGACAGTTGGCTTGAGGAGTTGAAAATTAATTCCCATACAGAATCCTATACAGAGATAGTCATAAATATTTAATTAATAGTTACCAAACTGCTTTAAACGGGCAACATTTCTTTAGGAGGAAAATGAATAAACTGCCAGATCCTTACATTGCTCAGTGCTAAAAAAGAAATGAGTTCTCAAAGCTTGAAGAAAAAAAAATGCTAGGGAAGCAAGCATTACATTATACTAAGTGAAAGAGTCAAAAGTGGAAAAGTTAAATTGAGTACGGTTCCCAATACATGGAATGTTGGAAAAGTAAAACCATGGAGACAGTGAAAATGCTCAGGGACAACCAGGGCATGGGCATAGCTCTGAGTGTGTGGACGTGGCAGAGAGGACACTTAAGGAAATGAGTATGTGCTATGGTGCTTCAATGCAGGGTGGCCATACAGCCCTGTCATAGGCATACACTGCCTAAGCCCACAGCCTGAGGATTAAGATGTGCCAATGTAGATTAGTCGATTGCAACAAGCATGCCAGTCTCCTGGAGACTGCTGATAATGGATAGAGGGCTACAAATAAAACATTCACAATGTATATGCCTGAGAACATAGGCAAGATGCACATCATCAGAATTAATGATCACAAATTCATCTAGAATTAGATGATTTAATAACAAAGACGTGAATCAGATTTATCTCTTTTGGATATACTCAATCAGTCACTGTGGGATAAAGGGAAATCAAACGGATGTGAAGGGACGAGACCACACCTTGGATTCTGGACAATTTCTTTCCCAACCCTTAGCTTGAGGTCTTCATGTGTGACCTTCTTCTAATATGCGTCTCATAGAACAGGGAAGTTATGAAGACCCATTAAACTAAACTTACATGTAGTAGGCTGAAAACCTTGAACTCACTGAGGGGTTCAGAAGAAAGGAAGAGAAAAAGAAGGTAATAGAGATGAAACATGATCCAAATACAGTATACCCACATCGGGAATTGTGAAACAAAAATCGAAAGTGTTTTTCTAAAGTTCTTGAAGTCCATTAAGCTTTTGCAGGATGAAAACATAGGTAATCAATCCAGTTTGGATTATTTTTCCAAAAGTCTTTCTTTTAGTTGTGCTGCTGATTTATACGCCATTTCTACTGAAATGTAAATTCCATAGCAGAAGTGACCTTTCTGCCTTGTTGAGTGATTTTTTTTTTTTTTCATTTTTGCTTTAGCATTGTACTCCAGGTAGTGAATGCTTTGTTTGCTACATGGCGGCACTGAGGACATTGCCCAGCAATACGCATAAGATAAGTGACAGGACTTGGGCTAGTATCCAAAGACCCTGCCCCAGGGTTATCAATGTGAGCCTCTAGCTCAGAGCTCAGAGGGGCTTCACTGAACCAAAGGGACTGGCTCAGCTGCTATGTTTCTGTAGTGGTAGCTGCCTCAGTGTAGAAAAAAAAAAGGTACAGATGGTTTGTCAAGCCCACGAAGACCAGCCAGGCAAAGTGAAGAGAACAGAGATGAGGAAGAAATATGCTAGAGCAGATGACACGGACCAACATTTAAATTCAACATTAGAGCGTTGGTGTTTTATAGAACTATTCCGTGTCTAAGTCAGTCATATAGCCAATGTATTCTAAGAGATGCCAGGTATAAGTAACCTGCACACGCTGGCAGAAACATAGGTACTTTCTGATTCTTTCCCTCTGGCCTCTCCAAGGCCTTAGCAGTAACTTGAATCCTGTGACACACCCTAGGAATGTTTGTCCCCTGAGGATCTCAGCATGAATGAAATTTGTCTCCTGGGTGACACATTCCTAAGCTTCAATGGTGTCTGAATGAACGGCCTTCCTAGAGCAGGGTTTGCGCTGTAGAATGCATCCAGTTCCTGGAGTCAGCCCTGCCCAACCACTGATCTCCAACATGGCGTCCACCACATGAAGTGATGGGGAGGAATGCCTGAATCGATGGAGCAGTCAACACACCAAACTAAAACACAAACTCACATGGTGCGAACATTGACTCTGCAGGTGCTGGGAGACAGAGACCTGCCTTTCGAGGCCTGATGTATGCTTTAGGCCTCTTACCTAAAACTGGCCACTTAGAGGGTTGGGACTGAGATTTGACCCCTTTGTAGGTCTTCATCAAGAAGCACAGTGTGGCCAAAAAACTTTACTGGCAAGATAGCTCATCAGGTAAGGACACGACAAGCTTGAAGACCCGAGTTCAAGACCCTGGTGGAAAAAAGAAGAAAACCAATTCCTATGGGTTGCCTTCTAACTTTGCCTTCTAACTTCTGCATTCCTTCTCTCTCTCTCCTCTCTCTGTCTCTCTCTCTCTGTCTCTCTCTCTCTCTCTCTCTCACACACACACACACACACACACACACACACACACACACACATATAGTTTCAAACAGGAAAGCCAGTCCTGCGTGCATAAGGGCTCAGTGTGGTACTTTCCTGGGCACTTATGCCTTACTCTACCTGAACTCCCTCCCTGGGTGGAGAAAGGTCTCATATGGGATAATATTCCTCACAGTCTAGCTAAAAGCACCAGCGGCTGCAGTTTTCTAGATTGATGGTCATCAAGAGGGATCTTGAAAACCACATGGCCACAAGGGAATTGGTAAACAACAGCTGCTACCAGGTAGAGTAAAGCCTCTTTTCTCCCTAATATGAATCTGAACAAGAGAATTTCAGGATCCAAGGCAAGAATAAGAATCCTGTTGTCCAAAAGCATCCCAGATTGTGATCCCCATGGCTGTCTGCTGACAGGGCGTGTTGTATTTGTTGGCACCCATTTCTTCTCTCCCGTTGGTGTCTTTGCCTTTCCACTATCGTAAAATCAGGAGTCGATGACTTTGTCAGTGATGTTAGAAAGCTGGCTTCACTTCTGAGGTTCCTTCTTGTTATCTGTAACCAGAGGCTAATATTGCTCAAAATGTACTGCAGTAAGGGCTTGAGACACTGAGTGGGTAGGGTGCCGCGCAGAGGCGCTGGTTGTCACCAATCAATGATAATAGCCAGTAACTGATACTGCTGCGGTTCTTTTGGGACTTAACACATGAGTCCGCACATAATGTCTGTTCATTATACGTGGATTCCATGAAGGGCCTGATCTGGAGCTCTTGTAAAAGCATGGTGACATTTCCCTAGCTCCCTGAACCTTCACTCATTCCCAGTGGATGTTTAGCAGAGTTTCGACAGTAAACAAACCTAGGCTTTGTTTATAGAGTCCAATGGTGGTTCCACAGCCTGTGAAGATGTCCTGGCACAAATGCATCATACTTTATTTATATGAGCTTTTGTGTGATGTGTATTTCTGGTACTGGCTTCAAGGTGACCTTTTTTCTTTCCTAGGGAAGTTGACAACCTAAAGAATTTTCTCCTTTTAAAAACCCGGGAAATCACAGCTGGAAAGAGATAGTGTCTGAGTGGGAACCTACCCAGAGCAAGGTTTGCAGCTGAGGTACTGAGTTGAGCTGCAGCGCCATCTGGTGGTCATGTGATGTGCTGCCCAGGTGTACCATTTCCGTGAGAGGGTTTCTCAAGACAAGGTTGCCTTTCTCCACCTCTGCTATTTATGCACACACACACACACACACACACACACAATCTAAGAAAATAGATGACGCAGATTTTATGTTACAAAGAAGCAATATATCGCCCCCATCTCATCTATAGGATATGATACTGTGCTCAAATGTGATCTAACGTTTGAAATGAGACTCTTGTTTTTACATTAATTGTTGTTACATGAATATATATGTTGCATATAGTTTTTCTTTGATTCATTTATTGTGCATAAATATATGAAAGATATATATTACACATATGTGATACATATTCCTAAATACTGAATTCTCATGTTATATAATGTTACAAGTACCCATGTATTCTGGCCTGACCTTTTAATACTAGGCAACCAAATGATGTGCTTTTCTCTGGGGAAGACTATCCTATTCCCAGAATTCCTCATGAACTTGAAAGAGATCAAGAATGGGTCCATAGTAGGGTTTGGAAGGTAGGAATGAAGGAAAGGGAGAAGTTGTGTACTTATATCCCAAAAATAAAGAAATAATAAAAGTGAATTCTGTAATTGTTGTGATTATGAATTGAATAACTGTGCGAAAGTACATAAAGTACATTATTAAGGGAAATATTTTTTTCATTTTTTATGAAATATTTTTATTTTTACATATACATTTATATTATTACACATATGTACAATAAACTGCCCACAGCAAGAAGAGCCATGAAACAATCAGGAATTTTATAATTATTACATTCTTAGTGTTTTGGCTATTTCTATTTGGCAGCCTTGAATAGAACATCTTTCCTATCTTGGTGAGTCTAAAATTCTGAGTATAAATCAATATCGATCATATCTCTCATCATTATCAACTTAAAGCATCTATGTAGACCTAAAAACATCTTAGCTGCTAACCAACTAAGCTTAATTATAAAATTAAACTATCTGGTCTTCAACCCCATCAGAGACTTTAGAAGGAATAAAATTAATTACCTGAGTACACAGGGTTTGCAAGTTAGCAGCTTCCCAAATGAGAAGACGACAGAGAAACTTTGCTACCTGAACAGTCACCCAAATCACTATAATGTTGGAGTATCATCTTCAGCCTTCTGGCCCAATGTATCTGACAGACATATTTGTGAGGCAGGATCTATTGAGGACTTGCTTACCCTGTCTTGCCAGAATTTAGCACTCGACTCTGCCTGAATCTGAGCTTGCCCTTTTTGGGGCAGAATTCTGTCTGTTGGTAGAAATGAGGAAATTTTGCCCAGTGGCTTATTTGCCACATTTGAAGCCAACTCCATAAGGAGGCATGCTGGACACTAACATCCTGAATCCTACATGTTCCAGCACCAAGTGCTTCAGTTGCTGTTCCTCATCAGAACAAGACAGCTTTCAGGACAGCATTAAAGAAAGCTTCCAATCCCAGTTGGTCCAGGATTTCAGACTGTCCCACACAGGACTCTAATTAAGCCTGGAATTTCTCAACAATTAGAAACTGGACCACAAATGCTATTCCTAGCTTGTCTAACCATTTCTCCAATTTTATTTGCTCTCTTTCAAAGGTATCATTTGTCCCAAATCTGCTGGAAGAAACTTTAAGAGAACAACACCCCATTCCATTAAGGGGGTCAGGTAGGTTTTTGGTTGCTATATTGGGCTACAGAGAGTTATTTTCAATGGGAGTTGGTTATAAGTTATTATTGGTCTTATTTAGAGAGAAAACTAGGTTGGACTCAGAGATGTCTCTCTTCTCCTTTATCTCCCATACTCCACACTGGATAAATAAATTTTAAGTTTGAATGTAGAAACAGACACTGTGTCATTCAAGCAACATACGAGATGCACTGTAATTTAGCCGTATAGCCTCATGCATGACTTTATACCAGACACCTGCAAATACCACACGGAACACAAAAGGTAAAAGACAAAAGTTTTATCCTTAGAGAAATAATAGTCGCATAATGAAGAGAGATGTTAATTCTTGAAACAAGCACAATGGGACAGCAGACTGAAGAGAGGCAAGGCAGGGCACACCTCTACCACGTGTCTAACATTCGTAGTCAGGACTAACTAACATACGTAGTTCTCACACACAAGAAAAAAAAATCTCCACAGGCTTTGCAGTGAAACATAAACATAGCTACTTGAGTTGAGTCTCACATCAATGTTACTCCCATGCCAGGGGAAGTGAGGATAGCTCAAAAAAATTTCTGAATGTAGAATACTAAAACTGAGAAAAATGATTATAAAGAATAGCATTATCCTGTAGTTATGAAAATATCGTTGTTCTAAATAACTAGAAATTTTGGTGGAGAGAGAATATTTAATAACTTGTAACACAGTTTGCTACTTTACACATAGTTATGAAATCTGAGCACATTTAGGCTCTAGCCCATCATATAAAATAGTAAAAAAAAAAAAAAAAAAAAGAGAATCAAATAGTTTCAAGATACCTTATTGAGAATAACAGTTCTGTTGATGTCTAGATTACATTCTATGTAATGTGTTCATGGCTGTTGAAAATTGCATCTGTGTCAGTGTTATAAAATCTGTTAAATAAATAAATAATAAAAACTTGTTTTGTGGCCTTAAAGTTGTACCTCACTTAGAAATCCCTCCTAGTTTTTCTCACCCCTTTCTGGCATTCAGAAAAACACTTTTTAGACAACGTGATTAATTACCGTTTATTCATACATCATTCATTCATTCATTCTACATGGCTTCTGCCTTCTGGTCTACCTCAGGAAAAGAAGTCTCAGTTAGTTCTTCAAACACATTTATAAGAAAGGGTTTGTGCCATGCACAGTAAAGCATAGTAAAATGTTTCCCTTTTGTTTTGTTTTTGTTTTATTCTTTGTTTGGTTGGGATTTGTTTTGTGGGTTTTTTCGAGGGGTGTTGTCTTTTTTTATTTGTATTTTTATTGCCTTTTGTTTGTCTGTTTGTTTGTTTTGTATCACCATCCCTAATGCTGAAAAGTTCCAATAACAGATTAGCATACTCATCCTGAGATCAAGAAGCTTTGGGAAATGCCTTTAGGCAATGTTTGACTTTGATCCTAACAGAGAGGTTACAAAACACAAATCCTGATCAATTCATTGTTGCTCACATGTGCAAATGATTGGTAGTAGATGCTCAATAAATGTGCAGTGAGTTAGCAAATTAACCCTTCCCAAATAATATCAATGGCATATTATAGGTAATATATATGTAATAAATATGTGGATTAAGCAGGCAAATAAATGCTAAATAATTGAATGTATGTGTGAGTTGTTTAATACACTGTTCTGGGCAGTATAATTAATATAAACTTCACAGCTAGCTGTTTGGAACTAATTGCATTTTGGTATATAGGCTGTCTCAATTTGGTTAAGTCACTAACCTCAGTACTCTCTTGTGAGGAAGATAATAACAACTTTGGAATTGGGCATCAAAGACAAGAGAAATAGAATGAAAATAAATCTTTCAAGTACAGTGCCTAGTGTACATGATGTGTGGCATGCTCTTAATTCATGGTAACTATCAACTTAAATGAACTTTTGCATATTGTGTGTTAAATCAGAACACAAGGATACATTTAGGGAGGTCCAACGTGCAAAAGAAAAGTGATCCATAAATAAGTTACGTTCCCCAAACAATTGTAGAATAAACAAATGAGTGAACCAATTTTGAGAATGATTGAAATCCATATCATGAATATGTTTTTCCAGTATGTGAGAGTAATACAGAATCCCACCACTAGGGGACGATAAGTATACATCAAGAAAATAGATAAAAGATGTCAAGGCTGTCAAATACAAATAGCCAAAACACTAAGAATGTAACATTTATATAATTCCTGACTGAGTCGTGGTTCTTCTTGCTGTAGGTAGTTTATTGTATATATGTATAATAATATAAATGTATATATAAAACTAAAAAATATTTAATAAAAAAGGAAAAGAGTTCTAAGTGAAATTAGGCACCACAACTATTTAAAAGTAAAGGCAAGAACTCAGTCAGAGATGCAAAGTTATAATCTATTAATTAAGTATAATTTCACCTGTCCCTGTCTCCATCTCTGAGTGCGAACATGTTTCTTTCTTTTCATCCTATCTTTCATTCCCTCACGAATGAATATAGGGCCTGTCCCTTTATTTCCCATAGTAATTTTACAATGTGTGACTGTATATTAATATAGAGACAAAGCTCAGCTAGCTGGCACAGGCTAATCTGGAGAATAGAAGTGTTTGGGATAGGTCGCTTTATTCTACATCAAACAAAACTCTGCTGCCAATGATTGATTCTGTTCCCTTGATTTCTCTCCAAATCCCCCATGACTCAGCTCTATTCTTTTTCACATGGCTCTGCCCCTTTATCCATATCTTCTACCATGAACACCTCTTCTGCCTGTAATGGTGGGTCTGCATTGTCAAGTGGATTGAACTTAGAATAGCCATGGAAAGACACTCCCAGGTGTGTCTTTGAGGGTGATTCCAGAAAGGTTTAACTGAAGAGGAAAGATCCATTCTGAATGAAGGCAGCACCATCAATGAGATGGGCCCTAGACTTAATTTCTATTTTTTAAAAGGAGAACTAAGAGGAAGTAGGGGCAAGAGGAGAAGGAAAATTACCAAGCTGAGAAAAAAATACATACCCACTGCATTTGATGTCCAGATAAAGACATTTCTTCTATGGGTTTCAAACATGTCTTATTTTAGCCACCTTTCTAGATGTAAATGCTTGGGTTTACCAGTATTGCCATGACAAAGCACCACATGTCAGAGAGTTGAAACCACAGACATTTATTTTTCTCACAGTTCTAGAAACCAAGAGTTGAAGATCAAGGTGCTAGAAGGCCTGGGTCCTTCTGTGTTCCCTTGCCTTGGCTTACAGATGGCCACCTGTGATGGCTATTCTTGGTTGTCAACTTGGCTAGCTCGGAAATGAACTACAATCCAGAAATGGAAGGCACACCTGTGGGAGATCTTCTGCTTGGTTTGAAATGCGTGGATCCACTTCTCATCAGGACCTTTGAGGTGGAAAGACATGGCCTTTGACCCAGATTTGGATGTGGGAAGACACACCTTTAATCTGGGCCACACTTCCTGCTGGAAGCCTATATAATAACATGGAAAAAGGAAGGTTGTGCTCTTTGCCTGTGTGCCCCCACCTTGCTAGCACATCCTTTCCTTCGCTGAAACTGGAGCCTACTCTTTGGGATCCCAAAAATACAGAAGACCAGCTAAGACACCTGCCTTGTAGGAGTGAGCAACTACTAGATTCTTGGACTTTCCCTTCACAGTCATTGTTGGATTAACTCGACTGGTGAGAGAGAGAGAAAGGGAGAGAGAGAGAGCTCTGTACCATCTGTACCTAAATTTCCTCTTCTTACGAGGACACCTGCCATAGTGGTCCAGTGCTCACCTTAACAAATAAATTGATGCTCAGTATTCATCCTAATAAACCAGCCAGCGCTCAGTGCTTACCTGAATAAACTAACCACTGATCATTGCCCACGCTAATAAGCCAACCAATACTTAGTGCTGTGTGTGGTTAAACATTTGCATTAGCAAACAGAAAGTTTTATGCTGCGAATTAATCTTATCACAGGTTTAACAGCTGTGCCTGTGTGAGCTACAAGAAGCCAGCATCCTATAACACCATATTCAGAAATTCTCAGGACTAAGCACAGGGCCCTTGTCCCAATCAGGGCTGCTCTTGGGTCAACTTCAGTCTGCTCTTCAGCTGAGGCATCTGTGCAACAAGGGTCTGTGATGATCTGGAACCCACAGTCTCCACTTTTTTGGCCCCTTTGCTGGTACTCAGTTCTCCCAAGCTCCCTGTTGATGTGCCCCTGAGCTTTCTAACAGTACATGGAGAGACCCTCCCTCAAACGAATCATACTGAGGCATGACAGGAGGTCCAGATGATATGGAAAAGAGCCAAGGAAGGAACAATATGAGGCAGGACATCTCCAGTGAATCACTCTCCCCTGTGCTCCAAATGAAGAGGCAGTCCTGGCTGCCTTTGTGTGTTTTGTTCTCTGATGTTTTATCTAAGGCTTCACAGTTAATCTACAGAGGTGCCTCCCAAGGTACAGCCTGGGAACCACTGTGTTTGTGTAGACACCAGTTTCTGAACATGCTGAACACACATAGAGCTGGGCAAGCCTACACTTGAGCCGTTGCACTGCCTCCACCTTCTGTGGGACTTCAGACAGCTCATCTAAGCTTTCTGAGCTTTGTTTTCTGCAAACTAAAACTACAAAATAATCAGTAACAAAAAGTGAAGGCCTTTAAATAAAACAATCACATGCTTAAAACCAAAGTTTATGTGTGGTGTTTCCAGTTACCCTAGAATTGTGAGGACTCCAAACTTAGGGCAAAAGCTGCCATGCATCCCATAATCAAACTAGGCATCAGTCAAGTACTTCTCAATATCTGGAGCCAGATTCCTTCCAGAGGTCATATGAAGAGAGCCAAAACTTTTCTGTTCTCCATGACATCACTCCATCCTTCTCTCTCAGTCTGTATCAATAGATTACTGGGAAGAGTAATTAAAGAGGCATGTTGAATACAATAAGTAATAATAATCAAATGTCCTCTCTGACCTTCAACACAAACAAGCACTCATAGTTGATGGGCACTTTGAATGACACTCTCATCTAGAAGCTAAAGTGTATGACAGAGTGTCTTTTACCAAGATGAGCTGTCAAGGAAACATTCCCATAAAATGTAGTGTATCCAAAGTAGGTAATGAAAAGAGTCAGACTGAGCATGACCCCCAGGAATAGTCCTCTCCATGTTATGCTGAAAACTTGTGTCTTATATGTAGATGGAGAATTTCAGGTGAATTTTTCAAAATTCTAGACCTCAACTCTTTCTTACAAGGAAGATGATAGAGAAACTCTGTCAACCCTGTGGCTGTGTTAGAATGGCTTAAAATTGGTTTCAATGAAAAGCATTCATTAATGGAAAAGCTTCTTTCTTTCAAAACCATCATTTCATAACTAATACTTTAAAAGCTCCTATTTCCCAAGTTCAGAGAGAGTAAATGTGCCATAAAATGGCCAAAATGGCAGTTTGAGCCAACGCTCCCAAATAAATTTAGTTATTCAATATATATAGATTTGTCATCTTGGGAAACCATGGCTGGCTCACACAATATGCTAACCTTTATTGAAGTACTGCAACTAATTTCAGAAATCAAGGTCCCTGTTTTTATGCAAGACTAAAATTGAATATTGATTAGAACATCATCCAAATTCTTTAACTGAAAGCATCTCAAGGAGCCCTGAGACTTAAATCTTGCAAAGAATGAGATAAGCAGATGAGGATATGTTCTTAATATAGCAAATTGCATGGTGTGTAGTTTCTATGGTGTTTTGTTGTTAGACGAAAAATCCTCTTCAATGTAAGGCTGTAATTAAACATGAATGAGATCTTATTGCTCAATGTTATTTGAAACTGTGTCACATTAACCTTTTTAGAGTAAATGGCGTGCAACACATACTAATGCTTATGTGCATTTACTGCATTTATTTTAAACATTTACAAGCAGGAATCTGTGCAAATAAGTTTGACATTAGTAAGAAACTTGGAAACCACATAGCAGGAAAGCTGGGAACAGTCAGGGATGAATAATAACTTTTACCTGGTGGCTTACAGTGAGCTTAATCAACAGTAATGGAAGGCACTTCAGGCCTTAGGGAACTGGCCAAAAGTAGAGGAGCTGTGCCTACATGCTTGCCCTGGAGAGCCTCAGCCCTCGTCCTCATGCTTAGCCATGCAGAGACATATAAACAGAAGACTAACTAAAGACAGTGCAAATTGGCTAGCCCTAAATAAAAATTTGCTGTTGGAAAGTCCTGCTGTTTGGAAATCTGCTTAGCATTATCAGACATCAATGAAGTTTGTCTAGTCTACTCATGACTAATAATGAATGCATACGCATATATATACACATATATATTAACTCCTTATCATGATACTAAAGTGAAATCCTTAAGCCAACTCAGCTTGCAGGCCATGTTCTTCCTCTTCTTCCTCTTTCTCCTCCCTCTCACCTTCCTCTTCCTCTTCCTCTTATTCTAATTTTTAAAATTTAGTCTAGGACCCCACCCCACTAATGGTACTGCTCTTATTCAGGGAAAATCTTCTTTCTACAGTTGAACCTTTCTGGACTCGCTCTCAGAGACATCCCTGGAAGTGTTTCCATGACAGTTCCGCTGGCAATGAAGACCAGCCATGATGGCTTGGAGAGGGAAAATTCATGAGAGAAGAGTCTTGTCCTGTTATTCAAAGGATTAAAAGAACGAGTCACAAAGATTTACAGAAGTTAGAAAAATAGTGGGTTTTCCCCACTTTGTCTGTTTTGCAAAGTTGGCCACAGAGTAAGGGTGATGTTGAAAGTCTGATAAAATTAATAGGAAACAAAATACTCTTGTCTTTGAAAGTCATCCTTTTCAAACATTATTAAAGGAGATAAATGTACTTAGAGAGTTAAGTTATAGTGAGCACAAAACATGCAAAAACTTTGAAAAAAATCTTGATTGTGGTAAAACTGAGTTGTATTGACCTTTTCTAATAAGATACAGTTTTTACAAATGTGACATGAATTTACTTCTATCTAAAAACAAGTTATAGCTGTCATTTACAAATATAACATTTGAATATGCATTGAAAATCTGACATCTATGTGAAGTATGGAAGATCTGTGATTTTTTTTTTTTTGTTTCCTACATTTTTATTTAATGTTGTTTCAATGCATGGAAAGCTATGCCATATAAAGAATTATGTGTGTTGGTTCTATACATATTTTTCTTCTTTTTTTAATTAATTTATTTATTCAGATTATATCTCAGTAGTTTTCCCCTCACTTGTATTCTCCCATTCCTCCTCCCCTCCCTCTTTCACCCTATTCTGCTCCCTTAGGTCTGTGACAGAAGGAGACCTCCTCCCCAACCATATGGTCATAGACTATCAAGTCTTATCTGGGTAGCCTGCTATCCTTCTTCTGAGTGCCACCAGGCCTCCCCAACAAGGGGAAGTGGTCAAATATGGGGCATCAGAGTTCATGTCAGAGTGAGTCCCCGCTCTCCACTGAACTGTGGAGAATGCCTTGTCCATTGGCTAGATATGAGTAGGGACTCAATGTTTACTGTATGTATTGTCCTTGGTGCAGTAGTTTGAGCAGACTCCCCTCGGTCCATATCTGCCCATCATGATATTTTTCTTGTAGGTTTCTAGGACCCTGTGGATCCTTCTTTTTCCCCATTATCCCATACTCCTCTCACCTAGAGTTGCAATAGGATGGCCTCACATTTATTCCAATCTCTTGGTAAGTGAAGACTTTTATTGGACATCCCTTTTGGGCTAATGTCCAATTATAAGTGAGTATATACCATGTGAGTCTTTCTGCATCTGGGTTAACTCACTCAGGATGATCATTTCTAGTTCCATCCATTTGTCTGCAAATTTTGGGATTTCCTTGTTTTTAAGAGCTGATTAAGGGACATTTAGGTTGTTTCCTGGTTCTGGCTATTATGAATAAGGCTGCCATGAACATGGTTGAGAATATGTCCCTGCTGTGTGGTGGAGCATTTTCTGAGTATATTCAAAGGAGTGGAATAGCTGGGTCTTGAGGAAGCTTTATTCTCAGTTTTCTGAGAAAGCGCCAGATAGATTACCAAAGTGGTTGTACAAGTTTGCGTTCCCACCGGCAATAAAGGAGTGTTCCACTTTCCCCACATCCTTGCCAGTATGCGCTGTCACTTGAGGTTTTGATCTTAGCCATTCTGATGGGTATAAGATGGAATCTCAGAGTTGTTTTGATTTGCATTTCCCTGATGACTAAGGATGTTGAATATTTCTTCAAGTGTTTCTCAGCCACTTGATATTCCTCTGTTGAGAATTCTCTGTTTAATTCTGAGCCCCATTTCTTAATTGGGTTATTTGGTATCGTGGTGTTTAATTTCTTGAGTTCTTTATATATTTTGGATATTAGACCTTTGTCAGATGTAGGGTTGGTGAAGATATTTTCCTAATCTGTAGGCTGTCACTTTGTTCTGTTGACAGTGTCTTCTGCCTTACAGAAGCTTCTCAGCCTCATGAGGTCCCATTTATTAAGGCCTGGGCTGTTCAGGAAGTTGTCTCCTGTGCCAATGTGTTCCAGGCTCTTCCCCACTTTTTCTTCTAACCAATTTAGTGTCTCTGGTTTTATGTTGAGGTCTTTAATCTACTTGGACTTGAATTTTGTGCCTGGTAACAAATATTGGTCTACTTGCATTTTTCTACATTTAGACATTCAGTTAGACTGGCACCATTTGTCACAGATGTTAACCTTTTTCTGTTGAATAAATTTGGCTTCTCTGTCAAAAATCAAGTGTCCATATGTGTGTAGGCTTATTTCTGGGTCTTTGATTCAATTCCATTGGTCAACCAAACTATTGCTGTGCCAATACCATGCTGTTTTAATTACTGTTGCTCCATAGTACAGCTTGAGATCAGGTATGGAGATTCCTCTGAAGGATCTTTTATTGTACAGGATCTGAATAGCAGAGGAAGAAATTAGGGAAACTACACCCTTCACGATCGCCACCAGCAATATAAAATATCTAGGAGTAACTCTAACCACACAAGTGAAGGACTTGTTTGAAAAAAAGTCAAATCTCTGACAAAAGAGATTGAAGATGACATCAGAAGATGGAAAGATCTCCCTTGTTCGTGGATCGGGAGAATTGACATAGTAAAAATGGCCATCTTACCAAAAGCAATTTACAGATTCAATGCAATCCTTATTAAAATACCTACACAATTTTTTAAGACATTGAAAGATCAATTCTCAACTTTATATGGAAAAGCAAAAACCCAGAATAGCTAAAACATACACATTTGAAAACCAAAAAGGAACAAAGTTTCTAAAGAGACTTCCATCATATCAGAGTTACTTACATATAGCATTGTATTATGTAGATCATAAGATCATTTTCTATTACAGACGTGAATACTGAATATAACAGCCCAGTGAACGCAGAGACTCTAAAGCTAGCATTGCATTTCTGTGAACAACTCTGGATTTATGCTAATGATTTCCAGTTTACATCAACAAGAAATTAGAAAGTAAAATATCAACTATCATAACATCATTTGCAAAGACAACATCTATTAACAATGATTTTATTTTGAGTGACACTTTCACTCTAATAGCAAACATGGCAAAATATAGTTCATATGGAAGAAATCCCTGAAGCCATGCAAAACTGAGTATGTGTGAGCTACCCTTTCTTTTTTTCTTAAATTTAAGATTTTAATATTAAGTTTGTCTCCCAGAAAACAAGCAACAAAACAAATGAAACAGTTTAGACATTTCATGAGCACTTAAAAATGATATTTTAGCACTTTCGTCGCCATTTAAAGTCAAGATGTTAGGTATCTTCACTCAGTTAACATATCTCTCTTGTCTACTAGAGGGAGTTGTCAGAGTTTACCCAGATCCTGAATGTGACATTTTGTGAGGTTGGTATCTTCTCTGTTCACTCCCCTCCCCCAGGAAACTGAAAACTGGCACAAAGATCTTTGACAAACTAAATACCCATCATTTCTTATGTACCACAGATGTCAAAATCATATTTCTCAGTTGTATACATGAGAGTAGTATGCCTGGGAAATAAAGTCATAACAATAACCTAACACAACATTTAAAAACTCTATTTAAAATTATTTTAGTTAACATAAACCATTTTTATTATCACTCATTTTTCTGTTATCCCTTTTAAAAATCAATAAAATTAAATATTTTCTGGAATCTGGTTAAAGAAAATTCTTATGGCCCAATTCGTAAGCCACTTCATTAAGAAAGAACTGATAACAAACATGTGTTTTAGAGACAGATAATACCTTTAAAATGCTTTAATGAGGCTAGAATTTATAGGAAATAGGATTCATTTGATCAACGTTTTGTTAATTTACAATGTCAGCACTGGCTATATATGTCATGCCTTGTATCTTAGACAGCATGATGTGTACAGTCAAAGCAGTGGAAAAGAAGAGATAGAAAGACACAAAAAATGACCAATCAATTAAATATCATCTAAATACGGTGAGATTACCCAGGCTCTGGTCACAATGAATGTTGGATTGTTCAATTGTGTTGTCATGTAAATGTATCTCTCAGGATCCTATCCGAATCTATAGGACACACTTCAGTGGGAGGATTGAGTCTTACCAAAAAAAAAAAAAAAAAAAAAAAAAAAAAGAAGTCTACTCAGGGTCGGTGTAGAGGGAATCTGTATGGAGGCTTGCACAGGCAACCCAAGGAAATGACTATACTGATGCCACGCACTGGAGGGCCAGTCCCTTCCAGTGCTAACAAAACAAACCGAAAAGCAGAGATGGGTGGAGGAGATAGTTTTATTCAGCTACTTCCTGCTGAGGAAAATAGGGCTAGAGATTGTATGTCTCACAGAAAAGTGTGTCTCAGTTTTCCATCTTTAAAAAGGGAGATTGCCTTGTGGAGGGTTTAATGGGGGCACTGGTATTCTTCCACCACCAGTCTCTCTTGGAAAAACTCTCAGGCCTGACCTGTGGCGACCCAGTTGGCACACCAAGTTTGCAAATGAAAGGGAGAAAACCAAAGTAAGGAGAAAACAAAGTCCTCCTGAGGAGTTACAGTACTTTGTGACAGAGAGAGCATGCCTGCGATTAGTCAAAAAAAAAAAAAAAAAAAAAAAGGAGGGAGGTGGGACAAACAGGGTTTTGTTAATTTGTGAATAAATCAAGCTCAGCAAAGGATGCCTGGTGCTTCCTGTCTCCTCTCTTATAAAGTCACATTTCGCAACTTGTTGCTATTTTCAGTCTGCTCTGTTTTGGGGACCATGAGAAGCTTTTTTAGCCCGTTCCACCACAAGGGGGCGCGCAAGGAGGCATTATGACATCCTAGAGTCCTTGTTACTCAAGCACAAGGGCAGGCCTTGACAGGAGGAGAGTAGACCCAAGCTCGAGTAACAAGACTGAAAGAAAAGCAAATCCCTGTCCCTTTTGAAGCATGGTTCAGTGTATGCTGAATGATTGTTTCCACAGATGGATTCTACGAGCCAAGACATGAGGTAGGTTCCTTAAGGGACACCGTTTCCACATATATGGGAAAGAAAGCTGCCATCTCTTTAGAAGACTGCATTTTCAAAGGACTTTTTCCCCCTCTATATCTCAGTTAAAACTCTTTAGAGAAATGTATGAGATGCCAACCGGCCAGCCAAGATCACCAATTCATTTCAACTAATTCTTTCAGTTTAACCAAGAGTAAATTTGGGTTATCACAGCATGCCCTGAAGTGTCTTGGTCTTCTGTTAAAATGAGGAAAAAACAAAAACAGCAGCACTTGGTCGTAAAGAGAAGCTGACGCTCTTTCCTCTAATGATATTTATAACAGAATAGCCCGAAGGCTCTATTGGGCCTTGAGGTGCGGAGAACACTAGACAAACAATACTCTCTATGGAGGTAACTAAACACGATGGAACCACAAAGGAAAGAAGAGGCTTTCCTATAAAGCCTGGAGAGACGCTTGAAGAGGGGTGTGGAGAGAAAAAGAAAAAGAAGGAGGGAGGTGGTCAGGAGGAAGAGGCCAGAGCCTCTTCAGAAAGCATCCTTTCCCTCTAGACCAAATCCCTGAGCTGAGCAGTCTCCCGGGGTAGCCTCAATCAACCCTCGAACAAGAAAAGGATCGGCTCTGTATAACCCCTTAGGCAACAGAAAGCTTTGCAGCGTGTGATTCAGTTCAGCATAGCATAAGTGACGAGGAGCCTAGGGGAAATAAGTGCTCTAACTGAGAGATATCAAGTCAAACCACCACCCCAGAGAGGGCTCCAGGAAGGCGTGGCCAGGTTCCAGCTCTGGGATCAGGGTTCAAATTACAGGCGCTGGGTGTCCAGACACCTTCGGTCCTTCCATTTTGAGCATGTATGTTATTACCCTGAGTTATGTGCCTGTTTTAATGTCGTCTCAAGGATGAGTATAGATAGGGTTCCCAAATAAACCACGCATGCTTCTCTTCTTTCTTTGGAGGGTAAGCACGGTTTTAAAAATAATCCCGGTGTTTTCGTTTCTGGCAACAGGGAATAAATCTCACCACTCGCCCATTTTCTGGTTCTTCTCTTGGCTTTTCAGTGACTACGAAGGGAACACGTCACAGGTTAGTTAGCAGTCTCCTGGGAGCAGAGAGCAAGACATGGAAGGGCAGAGGAGGAGCAGCCTGCACAAAGCCCTCCTCCCTCCAGTGTTTTTAAGATCTGCCATCCAAACCAGCATGTTCTTTCAATGGCATTTCTTGCCTATACATCTTTATAGCCACATTGTTTAGTGTGGTTATTCTCGGCCTCACGGGTGAGGGCAACTGAGATGTGAGCGGCTTAAAAACCAACATTTATAATTGTTCTTTTCATAACACATTTTAGACCTATGTCTATGTCACTATGATATCTCCACATTTTGAATAATCTGAGGAATTCAACAGAACCGACTTAGCATGTTGGTTTTCCATTGACTTACAAAAATCTAACCATGACTCGTTTTCACCTTCAAACCCTTCAGGGTTCTAGGCTTTGGGGGTTGCTTTGCAGCTGTCCCCTCCTCGGTGTAAAACATCTTGTGAGATGGTTACTTTGTAAACTCGGAACAGTGCACAGACCTGTTCCTGTAGCAGTGGAGGGCAGGGAGGGAAATTTTTGTTTCACTTCACAAGGATCTGGTCAAAACCAGCCACAACCGGCCACACCTGCAGCAGCTACCCTTGAGTAACATGGCAGTTTTAGAACAGGAAGTTGAACAAGTCAGCAAAGGAAGAGTAGGGGAGACTGCTGAATTGAGAGTGTGAAGTTAGGGACGCCCCCCCCCAGACCCTTTTAAGTCCCTAGGTAGGGAGGCAACAGGGAATATGACCCAGAAGCTTGATGTGAGCCCAAATCAGTCTCCTCCTTCCTTGGGCGGGGGTGGGGGGGCCGCGGATGGAATCTTCCTTAGCTAAGGCTGTCCTGACAAAATACCACACACAGAGATGACAGAAATTTCTTTTCTTACAACTCTGGAAACCCAACATCAAGACCAAAGTTTTGGGGTCTCTGAAGGCTTCCTGAGTTCTGAAAGAGCTCTAGTCTAATTCAGTGTCTGCTTAACTGTGTGACAACTTCCTCTCTCTCATCTTCTTGCCAATTCCTAGGAACCCTTTATTAAGAAGTAACTTCAGGGTCTGAGAGAGAAGTCCTTGCAAGCACAGGAACCGGAGTTTCATAGCCAGAACCCACATCAAAAAGCCAGGTGTGGTAGCAGGCCTCGCTGGCCAGAAAAACCTAGCCTAATTAGGGAATTCTGGGCCAATGAATGACCCTTTCTCAAGAAACAAGGTTCACTGTGTCTTTGGCATGACGGTCATAACCAAGACCATTGGCCTCCACATGCATGGGCAGATATATACACATGCTCACCATCACTTACTGTATATACACACACACACACACACACACACACACACACACACAGAGTTCTGTAGCCATACAGGACTCCTAGCATGCTTGCACACTTTCTCCCGCACCTCCCAATACTTAGTGGCTCTACAGCCTGCTCGCATGTCAGGGTCAAGGGATCACAACCGAGTTTTTGCCTCAACAGACTGGAAGCAGTCATAAAAATTTGATTTATCAATTCCTCCAATGACATGGATGTTTTGGGGACAACCCTTTCAAAATGAATTATAGCCATAAATAGCCAATCTGCCACTCGTAACCTCCCCTATCTAACCAAGAAAAAGTTGCAAATTTTTCCGAGAGTAACTGCTGCCTTTCATGCCGCTTTGTGCCCAGCATTTTGCACCGTCAGGAGCACCACAGTGACCCAAGTGATCATTCCATAAAATATAAATGAGCAGATATGGGAATTACTTACATCCAGAGAATACTTTTTAGAAGAATATGCTTTCAGAGATTCTGTTGCACCGAGGCCAATTTAAAACATATAAACAGGAGAGTGAGCATTCATTTTGAAAGGGCTAAGTGTCTGAAGCCATAAGGTTGTTTATACTGATTTGATATATACACAAAACTGTTTTTATAGGAACTTTGGTCAAGGTTATTTTGCCTCGGGGAACTATTACAAAATGTATATTGGGGTGGAGGAAGAAATGTCAGCTAAGATGTAAAACTGAGGCAGCGGGCAAGCTGTTCATTATCTATTAAACACAGAAGGGAAGCAGAAAGCTAAGAGCCTCCAAGGCCCCTTAGTCCTCCTCTGTGAAAACTCCAAATCCATAGCAGTTCAGGAGGCAGAAGAAATAAAAAGGAGAGATGCTTGTGCAAGCTGTGCCAGGAGGGTTGAAACACAACACAGGGCCAGGGGCAGCTGTACTCCCTCTGGACTCAGTGACCTTCAGGAGTGCTTCCTCCTCTTCCAGCATTAAGGAATCCTGCAACCCACCAGCCTACCTCCCAACCACTACCTCCTGGTCCTATTACCTCCTCCCCACAGGGAACCCAATGAGGGAGGGAGCCCAGGTGCACTGCATTTTAGAGACTCAAAGGCACTTGGGCAAAGATAGTGTTCCAGGACTACCAAGGGTTTTACTAAAGGGAATGTTGCACACGCACCCCAGTCCCCACCCTTCCCTTTCCAACATTTGTTTCTTTTATTATCACTAAGCTTAAGACAATGGGGGTAAGGAGTCCTATTTTACTCAGGGGCTCACCAGTATTTCATGGTTTTATGAGCAGAAGAACAGCATTATTTGAACCCTTAGGGGTGGCTTGAGCATTTCCACATTCATACGCTGAAATCTTCAAACCTCCAAAGTGAAGCTATGATAAAGAGCCTTTGTTGGTATGATTTGTACCATAACCATAAAAGCGGCCCCCAAAGGCCTTCTTTACCTGTACCATTATGTAAGAACCCTGGAGCAGAGAAAATAGTCACCAATGAGCAGGAAGCACCAGCTCTGCAAGTACCGAGTCTATCCTATACCTTGGCCTTCGCAGGTTCCAGTGCTAGGAGAGTAAACTGTTTACGAGTCCCACAGCTTATCACTTGTGCAATAGCCCAAAATAGGTAAGGATAAGGGTTCTCCTGGTGGATTTACTCCCACAGTTAATCATGTCCTGTCCAAACTCCAGTTATCATTGTGTGGAAATCAAATTTAGCCGGGATGTCAACAGCAAGGTGTCAGTAATGAACAGTGTTAACCTTCATACTCAATTGCTAGTCGGTTGCATTCAGCCACCAGCTCAAAAGGGACAACCTTAGCATATGCCTCTGTCAAGATAATTAGCGACAGCACTGCCACCTTCCATTTCTAAGTGACCCGTTTTAGACAGTCACTCTAGTTGCAGCATCACATATCAGGCTTTTAATTATTGGGGCTGGAGAGATGGCTCAGCGGTTAAGAGCACTGACTGCTCTTCCTGAGGTCCTGAGTTCAATTCCCAGCAACCACATGGTGGCTCACAACCATCTAGAATGAGATCTGCTGCCCTCTTCTGGCATGCAGGTGTATATGTAGGCAGAGCACTGTGTACATAATAATTAATTATCTGGCCCTTGTCTTAGTATCTAGTTTTATTTTATGCCACTTCTACTGTCAGCTATTAGTCATGCATAATGATTATTTTTCCTCTGATCTGTTCCCTGTTTATCTTCCTCCTTTTTCCCCTTAGATGCTTCCTTCCTCCTCAAGTCTTCATTTAAAAGCACTGACAGTGTCTTATATGATTCAACCATCTCTGTAATAGTCTCACAACACAGCAATCATATGTGTAAGAAGGCATCTGACAGCTTATTTTCTAGGCTTTCTCCACATTTATCTGTATCTTAGTCCTAAGTAACTCAAGAGTTCGTTTCATCTTTACATAGTATCTCAATATTAATGAAATATTAACCATAGAAACTACACATACAATGAAGTCAGATAAATCAGAAATAGTCTTTTCAAAAATACAACCCCTGTGTGTTCCCTAAATTCCTCTTTTGAGACAAGTGCTTGTGCTTCGTGGAGCAATGCATAGACCACTAAGATTTGTGTAGAATGACTCCCACCCCCTCCTATCTTGTGGTAACTGGCAAACCCTTTCTAACTGAGCAAAGTGCGGTGGTCAAACTCTCCTAAGGGCTGTTTGACTTTTGCTCTTTTTTACTGCATGAGTGAGTTAACATAGCCTTATCAGAGACCACACCTATGCTGCTCTGTCAGATCAAGCTTGCTCTTTCTACTAGAAGTATCAAGAAAAAAATATATTTCTTCTACACATGAGTGATAAGTCGTCTGAGTAACTGTGTGCTTGTGTCCGTCAGGTTGGGTAGATGGCATTGGCCCTGTGCCGTTATTGAACATCCTAGAGGATGACCATGTCACAACTCAGTGACTGAAGTCCGATTATTGAACATACTCATGATTTCTAGCACGTCTCAGAAAGGATATTCAATTAGAAAAACTAAAAGGCAAAGAGAGGAGTGCTGCAATCTATTAGGATAGAGGTGATTTCTCCTGCAGATCCTGTATTCCTACATCTGCCCAGGGTTATCATGCAGAATACCTGCACAATGTATTATCTTCTCCCAGATAATGCTTTTCCATTCACTTTCCCATCGGTCTCTTATTGTGATGCCAATGACTATGTTTACAGTAAAATTTACAGAAAGTCAAGAAAGTCATGTTTGAGCTCAATGGGCATTTTGTTCCAAAGATTAATGGCGGTGCCTATTCTTTAAGTATTAATACTCTTCAATAACTGACAACAAAATACCACATTTTGCAAGCAGCCATATCCATTATTGATTTTTCAGTTTTGCCACAGATGGCTGTTTCATATGGAGTATTCTACCAAGTACCAGAATGCCTTTACTCACACTGGCCCCAGAACTCATGCCAGCCAACTCTAAGGCTTCGTAGCTGTGGGATCTTGGAAAGATCTGTACAGATGCCTCTTTTTAAGTGTTACTGCTGAAGAACCCATGTTAATTTAATGGTTGTGCAGGCCCTGGCCACAGCCTAATGAGTCCTATAAAATATTCAATATTTCTTTGCTGCTGTAATCAGGTGAAGTGTATAGCACCGCCATTCAAGTAAGTCCAGAAGGAGAAGTGCTTGAGTCGTCTTTGGACATTCGTACCCATGCCAGATGAAACACAGTCTGGCCTAGAAAGTCCTTTCAAACCCAACCTAAGTCATGGGAAGACAAACTACAATTGTTCTACATTGAAAGACGCCACAGAAACCTGGATATTCCCATTGTGAATTTTACTCCATCACCACAGAAGATTGTTAAGGGAGGTTTCATGGCATTTGTCTAATACTCTTATGTTTAAAATGGGTGCTTCAAAGCATTCCCAGGTGGTTCTGTCAGCAGCAACCAATAAATCATCCTCACTGAGAAACGACAGAGGCTTTCAGGATTCATGAAAGAAGAGAGATGCTATTTGAAGGGTCAGCTATAAAGAACAGCCCCTGGGCATTCCTGAGGCTAAGGGCTAGTAGCAGGGCCACTTTATGATGATCACTTATTTAAGGGCTCTTCTGTTTTTTTTTTTTTTTTTTTTTTTTTTTTTTTTTTTTTTTTCTTAAAAAATCTTAACTGTATAACTGATATCCACCTCTGCCTATCTTGAATTATTACACATCGAACTCTGTAATAATTAGGACATGATTAATGGTTTGAGACGTCAGTGAAAAAGGAATGCTTCTCAAGTTTTCAAATTCAAGCAACTTGCTAAAATCATATGCTTATCAAACATTTAAATTGTTTTCCCAACAGTTTTCCCTTAATTTTCTTACTGATCCAATAACTTCATACTCATCAGATATTTTATCTTTGGTATAAAAGCTATAATTATAACTCATGGTGTTTTATTAAAACCAAAAGTATCATTTGCTTTTTTTCTTTTAGGGACAACAAGATGGCTTTGTGGGTAAAGCACTTGCTGCCAATCCTAAGGACCTGGGGTAGTTGAAAGAAAATACTGACTCTACAAAGTGAGTGTGCTGACCTCCACATGCACACCTTACACACACACACACACACACACACACACACACACCTACAACATAAGATATATAATGAATTTTATTCTTTTGTTCTGAGGCCCATTATGACATTACCCAGTATCTACTGAATTTTAACCTGACAATACAATGTAAATGCAATTATTTTCTCATTTAAGAAATGTATTTTAGAGTTTCTATGCATTACATGAGATTTTTTTATCTGTTTATAAATGCCAGAAAAATTAAGGCAGCATAAATGTCAGCAATAGGCCTTATTTTTATTTTTAATCTGCAAATTACCTTTCTTCCCATATCAGCCATGTTTTCTGTTTTTCTTTATTTCTTAATTTTAAACATTGCAATGGCTTCTACTTCATCTTGAATGGTTGGTCACAATAAAAATGCATCTATTCAAATTTTTATCTCATTCTGGATGAAAATTCCATTTAGAAGATGGTTTGTTTTAAAAATTGTTGTCTTTGTTTCCAGGTTTCTTTGCAGCCTGCACACTAAAATATAGAATATCAATCATCCTTGCATCATTAAGTGCCCTCCCACTCAAAGTTTCTACTACATTTTCCTTAATTCAATGTCTAATATCCTTATTTCACTCAAAATTCTGATATCCCATGAGGTCCTTTCTTAAAGGTACTTTTCTTTGCCCACTGCTAACATAATAAATTACGCATTGGTTCAAGTTCACCATACGTTTTTTTCAATTTTTCATGTTATTCTAAGAAAGATGAACCGTCCAACAGTAAACTACTCACAAGACCAAAACAGGTCAAAGAACAAGTGATGGGCAGCTATAGAGCCTATTGAAGAAACACTGTTCAAAAGAGAAGACAAGAGTCAAGGAAATAGTGAGTGTGTTCTATGGCATGTTAAGAAGTGTTCTATGTACTTGTGTTTAATGGTACATGTACATGCGTGCGCGCACACACACACACACACGCACACACACACACACATTTAGAAACAGTTGCTGTGGTTTCAGTTCAGTCTAAAAAGAGAAAGAAGGGTTTCATGGATTTATTCCTAACTGCAAGTTGGAAAGATGGGTGAGGTGTGAAGATAGGGATGCATCGGGATAAAATGAAGAGATGTTCCAGGAAGGTTGAGAAAAGGCATTAAGCTTCGCTACTGAGAAGCAAGAAGCACACTGGAGAGACATTTTCTCCACTACGCCCGAAACAGTCACTTCTAAGGAAGTACCTACGTTGTAAATACCTACGTTGTCAGGATAGAACTATTGTTTGGCCTGTTATAATTTTGTCTTGATTCTTGATTCTACATGTCTTGGTTCGGTCAGCATGTGGTCTTTCCAAATATTATTAGAGATCACAAGATATCTTGGAGGTATATGAATCTATAGGTTGCATTTAATAGTAACTCTATTTGTTCTCTGTTAGGGACCTGGCAGCACCTCAGCCTTTTTCTGCTCGCCAAAGAGCAGAGACCAAAGAGATACAGCCAAGTGATCGTCACATGTTTCTTCTCCTAGAGGGGTTTCACTGGACAACAAAATGTGCACCATGCAGGTTTAAGACTCACTAAATGTTGAGTGGAAGAGTTAAAGGGTTCTTCTTCTTCTTCTTCTCCTCCTCCTCCTCCTCCTTCTTTTCTTTATTTTTTTAAAGCATAACATACCTATCTTATTCAATTTGTTTTTTTGCTTTCAAGGAGTTTAGATATAAGCACACAGAAAGAATTGGTAAGAGATTTAGAAAATTGTTATTGTTGCCGCATATTTACTTTTAAGCCAGACAAGCGTAAAAAGCCCAAGGAACGAACTGCTCAGGTGATTAAGGCAAGAGCAAAAGCACCTGGCACAAGGAAGCGAGTGAGAAAATAAAATAAAGGTCTGGCATCAAAAACCTACACTGGCTTAATTTCTCCTAGAGTTCAAGGTGCTATACCACAGCCAACAGATAAAATCTTGCCGAGGTTCAGTTTTATCAGTCTTTGAGTTTAGTGAGAATGAACCTGAAAGTAAATTGTTAGCAGCTGGTTGTCTACGTAAACCTAGCAAAGCTCCTGGGAGCTATTATATAGGTTTTCAAAAGCTGTCCTAGCGTGCCTCAGATGGCTGTTGGAAAGAATTACCTCTTTTCCAAGGGCATCGCTACAACTGCTCAAATTCACCTTCAGAAAGGCAGGGGATATTTCTGCACAAGAATGAAGTCTGCATCACTTAAGGCAAGGCACACACCTTCCCCTAAATCCAGCTGCTTTCCCCAAGGTCTGGTAGATTTTTATATGAAATCTTTGCATCTTTGAGTAGGATCTGACCCATTTGTCCCAGAAGCCTTTTGAGGGATCTCCAGAATTGTCTGTCACTGTGTTCAAATGACATCTCTGTGGTTTGTAACAAAAAGTAAAAAGTGCTCCCCTGCCCCTAGAGAGTAACAAAGAACAAAAATGAAGGCATACCCCTAAGTGTGGGTAAATATTGGCCAAATCTACGGCCTAAAACCCCATCTTTAAGAACTAGACATGGTTCTTTTTTTCTTTCTTAATTATACTCCCCTCCCCCGCCCTTTCCTTTGCAGTAAACTGTTTCCCTTTCTGCCAATAAAACTGCTTTGAGTTATACATTTTGGGATCCATTTAGTTTTTTCTCCTTTTTGGCTTGTTAAATGTATGGCTAGGGGCGAAAGCAAAGTTTATAGCCTGGCATTTTCCCATTTGGCGACTTTCATTTCCTGGCTATGTTAGATAATTAACAAATTGTGTGTCTTAATGTCTTGTCACTTAAAATGTATTTAGGCAGGTAAAAACACCTTTCCCCGTTGAACAATAGGTTAAATAAAGGAGCATGCTACACAAAATGTTTTATCTAACACACACACACACACATACACACTAAACACACCAAATATTTATAATTTTAGTTGCCCCACATAATGTGTATACATGTTACAGTAATTATATTCATATTTAAAGAGCAAAGGGGAAGATGGCTATGAATGAAACTTACAGTCAGTTACTGCTGAAAATTTTCGTCAACCCAAGATGAAAATCTACAAAAATCCCTTGTTAAAAAAGCGCCTTCATATTCCTGTTGCAACTCATATTTGTGTGTGTGTGTGTGTGTGTGTGTGTGTGTGTGTGTGTGTGTGTGTGTAACACCTCCATACTCCGTGTATTGCTTTTCCATCAAATGTAAATGGTTAATTTAGGTTTTTTTTGTTTTGTTTTGTTTTTTGCTTTCCTTTACTGAAAGAATAATTCAGAGTGGGGAGACGGGAGACACCGGTCCATTTCTGAGTTGTTTACAAAAAACACATGTTAATGTAACAGTGTATACGGAATTAAAGAGAAAATGTCAAACACGCCGTGACATCCAAAATACATTCAGCTGTTCCCTTTTACTATGGGGACTTTCATTCCGCAGAGGACTGCCTCCAAGACCCAGTGTTTTTATGTGTTGGGTTAAAAATAGCCTGCCAAGCCTGACAACTAGAATCTGATTGGCCCGAAGCAGAGGCCGGTCAGCCAATGAGGGCTTCTGGGAACAAAAGCAATTCTTTTGTGTATGAGATGCTCAACCCACGTCAAAACAGCTTCGGGCTGTAGAAATGATTTGGGTAGAGATTTAACAAGGTAATAATGCATTTCAGCCCTCAGAAAGGTTTGAAGCGGAACAAAGCGGGGGGTGGAGTAAGGGGAGCAAGAAAATCTACAAAAGAAACAGAGCGAGAGCTCAGCTTCTACCGATGAATCGCGCGGGTGTCCGTCCTACAAGCATTATTCTTTTTCCTCCCACTCCACCCCGAGACTTTTACTTACTTCTCAGGCATTTTTCTCGTCCCAAACAAAAAGACATTAAAGGCTTTTGACCAATGTGCAAGTTTGCCGTTATGATTCCGTGGCAATGAGAAAGAAAGAAAAAAACTCCCCTTAAGTGTCACAAAGAGAAAACAAAGACTCATGAGCTGTAGACGGCGGGCAGGTAATGAAGATTCCGAAACTTCAGGCTTTAGGTTCTTGGTATCAAACACAACCCATGTTCTCAAAGAAGGTTCTTGGTCAATTCATTGATCGCTCTACAGATAAGAAAAACAAAGAGGGACTTGATTGCAGACAGCTCTGCACGCTGGCCAGCTTCAAGGCATCTAGCCTCTAGGGGTCGCTGTTGTACAAGAGACCAATCTTCCGCCCGGGCTTCAGTTCAGATTCTTAAGTGAAAGAAATAGGATTTAGTGGGTACCTTTTAGACAGGGCCTAAAGAAGTGGGGAGTCGCTGTTTGAAACCCTTAGATGTGGCTTATGATCAACACTATGGGACAAAGCATTCCAAAACACGATTTACTACACAGGGAACTTAGTGCCTCGAAGGACAAAAGTTGCTACAGTAACTTGGAAATGTGATTTAAAACACAGGCTCTCCTAAACCCCGTCATGATTTTAAACTAGATTATAAGAGTGATGATTAAAAGCTAGTCCTGATGCCTTATAGCCTCCAACATTTTTATGCGTGTAACCTGTATAATGTACCCAGTCCAGGGATGGCAAAAGAATTCAGATAATACATTAGTTACCTATCAACCCCAGAGAAAGCTATCTGCTCAGCACACTGTTTTCCCCTTGAACATAGATTTCACAATAATGATATATAAATAAAAGTTAATAAACGTTTCCTTCTGGTGTGGCATCTAGGAAAATAAAGTTTCTGAGTAAAATAGGAAGAAAAGTTTATAGTCTAAATGTGCATGATAACGAAACAATACACAAGCATTTCTGGTTGAGAACAACCACATCTATTTGGAAAATATTATTCTAAAGCACATCTTGAAGCTAATCATAGACACCCCACCACCACCACCATTAAACATGAATGCATTATTAGTGCAGTTGAGGGTGGACTACCATAATCATCTAGCAAACCTACAAAACCGAAAGAGTAACGCGCCTTCCTTTTCCCTTTTACAGTCAAGTATAATGCTGTGTGCCCAAGTACAAAGAGATAAAAGACAAAGAATAAAACCTACTTATTTATTATATATCTAAACAATTACATTCCCAGAAGACTCTGTGTCCACTTGCATGTACAATTTTCCATATGCGCTATCCAGAAAACTAAGTGTTCACTTCGGCACTGTTGTGAGTTAACACACTTGGCTCAATCATGTGAGCCTAACAGCAGCTACAGAGGTTGGTCATTCAACATGTAGCTATAATTGTCATAGAGAGAACCGAATGGATTTTATAGAAATAGCAAGAGGCGGTCGCAGCGGGAGAGTATTGGGCCACCATATACACACTGCCTTATTCTATGTGTTGCTTGCCTTGCTACTTGCCCAAACCCAGGCCTTGCAGCTGCTGCGGCATCAGCGTTAGGTGTGTATTGAAAGAAGAGGTGAGGAGAACACGAGCAGCTGTCTTGTCCACACCACTGCACCTCGGAAGCCAGACTTAAAATTCTACCCTCGTAACAAGAAACCAGTGTGCCTTTTTCTATAGGTGGCTATCACAACAAGAGAACCGTCCACGATCACATCCGTAGAATTTTTTTTAATGTGCTTCCATTTCCTATTTCCCTCCCACATACACCAATGCTTTCCACTGCAGAAAGTCTTAGACTCTGTGTGTCCAGTTCATCCCGCCAGATAAAAAAGACAGAAGAGCTCAGGAGGCAGAGGCAGGCGGATCGCTATGAGTTCGAGGCCAGCCTGGTCTACAAAGCGAGTCCAGGACAGCCAAGGCTACACAGAGAAACCCTGTCTAGAAAAAAACCATAAATAAATAAATAAATAAATAAATAAGACAGAAGAACAAGAGAAATTGAAACACATTTCTGGCATTGGTTTTCAGACCGCTAGCAATTAAGAGAAAACACATGACCTTGCAAAAGGCAAGGTGCATACTCTTCCCCCCAGTGCTGAGGTTCTCAAAAGTCACGACACCTTTGGGGAGGGGGGGTTGAAAAACTCTTTCATGGGAGTCACCCAAGACCTTCGGAAAGCACAGACATTTACATTATGATTCATAACAGTAGGAAAATAACAGTTATAAAGTAGCAACGAAAATTAATTTTAGAGTTTGGGGGGAGGTCACCATAACATGAGGAAGTGCATTAAAGGATCTCACAGTTTGGAAAGTTGAGAAGCACTGCCTTGGAGAATCCCAAATGGTGTGAGTTCCAGAGAGGCAGAACTCCTCGAATGAATGCAAGTGAGCCAGGACAACTTCAGAGTTCGCTGTTAGGTCCCACGGGCCAGGAGCAGTGAGAGAGAGCGTGATACAGGTCCATGGGACCTTTCGCAGGTTCTTAGCTGTGCCAAGGCTTCCTATCCCACAATACTACATGAACACAAGGGAGCTGTCAGACCTCAAGAGACTCTTAGATGGTGAGGAAAATCATATGTGACCATGTCAGCTGGGAGATGACAACCTTTTTCCTGTTTTCAGAAAGATTTAACAATCCCAATCTATAGTGCTATTTTGGGAAGGCTAGAAAAGTCCTTGGGAATAGTCTGGAAATGGGCCTTGGTGTGGTAAGTAGGTTTGTTTTAAAAAGTAATATCTTGCATGTCTGAGCTTTATGTGATACAAGAAGGAATACTTAGCATTTTTCCAACCACACGATGCATTATGGTACTTGGTCCTGCAATGCAAGTTTATGTTGGAGTTAAAACGAGTATTTACCATTTAGCATTAACAAAGTAAGTCATTCTCACATTATGTTATTCTTCACAACAGTCTGGGATTTGTCATTATTCGATCTTCATTTCATAAACATTTTAAAGAGTTTATAAACTTCAAGTTGAGAGATTTGGCACAGATCATCAAGGCTCTGTCTCCTTTGCCAAAACCAAATTGACAGCCGAGATACTTTCCCGAGTAATTTTGTTATAAAAGTCCCCTCTTGTCAGATAACCACTATCATCCATGTCATTGTTCATTTTGGAAACAGAGCCTCCAGCTCTGGAAAGAATGTAGACGTGAGAGCATATTTTGAGATTAACTATTTTTAAAATTAATTTACTTACATATTTATTTATTCACTTTATCCGTCCTCTCCTCCCAGTCCCACCTTCCCTCCTTCTTCCCCCTATGCTCCCTTCTCTACCTCTCAGAAAAAGGGTCCCTCCCCAAACCAACCCACCTCAGCACGTCAAGTTGCATCAAGATTGAGTGCATTCTCTCCCCCTGTGGCGTGGCAAGGATTCCCCCACCAAGAAGAAACAATCAAAAAGAGTCTGTGTTTAGACACAGCCCCTGCTTCCCTTCCTAGGGGACCCACATGAAGACCAAGCTGCCCATTGGCTACAGCTGTGTCCAGTTTGAGCAGGGGCTGGGGCTAGCATGCATGGTCCCTGGTGCTTTAGTCCCTGCAAGCCCCGCCCCCTCCTCTTGCCCAGGTTAGTTGACTCTGTTGGTCTTCTTGTGGAGCCCCTGCCCCTTCTAGGTCCTTCTAACTCTTGTATGCAGATTTAGGATTTTGCTAATTATAGAATCCAGGGAGAAATGGTCCCATCTAACAAGGCACCTGGTGGAAGTCAGGTGGCAGAGACAAAAGAGTCCACAGGTGCTAGTTATATGGAAAGGTTTGATCACGAAGACCCAAAGCCTGCTCATTCCACAAACAGCAGAGTTACTTAAGCATTTAATTTTATAAATGATGTTAAAAAAAAAGATTGTAATTACAAATTTATGGATGGGACTCCAGGACATCTGGAAACACAGCAAGAAGTGGTGTGTGTGTGTGTGTGTGTGTGTGTGTGTGTGTGTGTGTGTGTGTGTGCGCGCACATTTGTAGAGTCAGAGATCATGAGTCATAGAAAGTGCCAGAAACTTAACAGGAAATGGTGTCTATGAATTGTATAGACTCTTAGGAACAAAGGGAGTAAACTACCAACAATGCAGGATCCCTAGGAAACCACAGACCAGTTGGAATTAGGACCTACAGCAAGGAAACAGGGAAATAAATCCCATCTGAGGACTAGATTTCCATTCCATAGAGTAGGGTGCGTGCACATCCCACATTTCCCAGAATGTTCCTCAGTGTGGTCTCCTGGAGAGCAGTCAGTCTTTTGTGAGCACCACTCACTCTCCTACTAACCACCATAAGCGGTAGCATCCCTCTTTCTGTGGGCAAATAATAAAACATATCATATGCCAAGACACATGACTGATTCACCAGGCAGTTCTAAACCTGCGCAAAACTATTAGTCAAGTCCATGCAGAAAACAGGCACCAGGACTATTGGGTACCACGAAACTAGAATTTATGGTATGCATACACATCAGGTTTGCATGGATTGTGAGTCACAGATTGCTCTCATAAGACAGTGAGTACCTATACCTGAAATGGAAATGTACCAACTAGCACATAAGAAGCACTCAACTGACTTTGTGATTTGTAGGATCAAGGACTTTGAGATGGTTAAGGATGGGAGATGGATATTTTATTTTCATTCCCTTTGTGTGTGCTGTACTGGAGTGACCCCACAGCCTTATGTGTGTTGTGTAGGCATTCAACTGCCGAACTATATCCCAGCCCATATCAGTTTTTTCCCCTCCTGTTCAGATGCTGACTTTTCACTCTACTGATTGTTTCTTTGCTGTGCGGAGCTTTTTATTTTAATGTAACCCATTTGTCAATTTTTGCTTCTGTCTCTAGTGCTGGGACCCTATCCAGAAAAATGACTACCTGTGCCAATATCCTAAAATGTACATCCCCACCATGTTTCCTGGTAATAATCTCAGAGTTTTTCATCATACATTAAGGTCTTTTTCTTTGATCAGTTGGGGATGATTGTGTACAGGATGGAAGAGAGTGACGAAGTTTCGGTCTTGAGCATTTGGCTATCTGGTTTTCCCAGCTTCATTTGTCCTGTCTCCTGCAAGTTTATAGCCCCTTTGCTGACAATCAGCTGGCTGTAGATGTGTGGAAATCTTCCTGACTCCTCCTCTTCATCAGTTTTTATGCCAATACTCAGGTGTTTTGGTTGCTATGGCTCTGTAGGATGTCTTAAATCACAAATGTTGCTGTCTTCCAGCTTTGTTCATTCTGATTTTTTTCTATTTGGGTCTTTTGTGTTTTTATATGAATTTTATGATTTTTTTTCAAATTCTATGAAAAATGTCATTAGTCTTTTCCTTTTTAATTTAAACTCATGTAGCAAAAAAAAAAAAAAATACAAATCTTAAAGAGGAAGACAGCTCAATAAAAGGGAATCCAACTTAAATATGAGTGAATAGTTGAGTAGACACTTCCGAAAACATGAAATACAAATAGCGACTAAAAAAAAATTCAGTGTCATCAGCTATCAGGAAAATGCAAATCAAAACTATAGTTGTGCTACCATCTTATCCCTGTTACAAAGTGACAAGACAAATGCTGCGAGGGTATGGGAAAAAGGAAGTCTTATACACTGGGGTTGGTAGTATAAATGCACACAGCCTCTATGAAAAACAATATCAAGTGCCACTGAAGAATCATATAAAAAGTTGAATCCAATTCTTCTAATCCTATGCTTACATCTAGAAAATTAAGTCAGTATACAAAATGGTATGTATATGTCCATATTTGTTTCTACAACTTATGGCATTTTTGTTATAAGACATCCTGGGTATCCATCAATAGATGAATGGTAAACAAAATATGTCATATATACACAGAGGGATGTTATTCATCCATGAGGAATGATGAGCTTCCATTTGCAGTAAAATGGATGAGACTGGAAGACATAATGTTAAGTGAAACTAGCCAGTTCCAGAAAAAGACACAGAAAGATAAGAATTATCTGTTTCTCTTTATAAAGAGAAACAAATGGGAAAGTCAGTGTGAACGTATAAATATGATTGGGAAAGGTGCTGAGGAGAAGGAAACGTGAGACCAGAAGGATGGAAGGATGTACCACAATGCACTGAACACATGTGTGAGGATAACAGAGAGAGTATTATTTATAACAACTAGCTCGAGTTAACACTAAGATTTAAAAATAATTTTTTTTTACCTAATGTTGCTAGAAGGTTTAGGGTGGCATCATTATTCGATTTTCTGATAAAGGGTTCTTAATAGCCATGCCAATTAAACAGAACTTTTATGAGACCTAAAGAAAAGGCCAGAACTATATTCTAAGCTCTATATTTGAAGGTCAAAACACAGAAAAGGATAGTCAATTAGGCTTACTCTTCAGAGGGTTTAGTTCCAAGGAGGCTGATTACTAGGGTCACATATGGTTGGAGTAGAAGGACTCAGAGGTTCGTGCAGCTGCTAGCCACGGTGGTTTTCTACCGGTGACGCTCCTAAGGCACAAGGCTGAAGTGTAATAGTAAATAATTCCCCAGGGGAGACCTACGGTGTCCCAGGAGAGCTCTATTGACATAGGATATCTAAGAAGATCAAAGGGTCAGATCAAGTATTGGAAAAAAAATGTAGATGGACAAGAACAGATAAAGCCACTGTAAAGCAATCAGGGTGTGGAATAAAATAAAGGAGACCATGAAGGGAGGTGGCGCAGGGAGTCAGAATCATTTGATTTTTTAACAGGTTAATGGGAAATTAAAATTACACATTGAAAGCCATCTCTAAGCGTAAAACATTTCTCAACTCACTCAACACATGGGGCGGTTTTGATAAAGCCTTTTGAATAACAATGAATAAAACAATAAAGAAATAATTAAACTATACCATGCAAGTTTTGTTTAATGTAAGGGCAAATCAGACAAATCAGTTACTCCAACCTTGTTCAACTCTTGCTTACTTCTCCTCAAACTCCCTTCTTAAGTTAAGAAGGGGGCTAATTCATTTCCCTCCCTCAGTCTTTCTGTCTTCTTTTATATTGTTTTATGTCTCGCCCGCCTGGTCGTGACACCTTTAGTTGACATGCATGTACCTAAGGTTTAAATGTGTTTTCACTGTTATTTTATCATGTGGAAGGCTCAGTTCATGACTGCCGTGACCATGTTATATTAGCGATGCGGTTTGTAGGAGTTCCTACCCACAAACCCATAAACACTCTGCTCTATTTTCAGAGCGTGCCAAGGTCTGTTCTGTGATGTCCTTCCAGAGTTGTTCCTGGATTTCTTGGTAAGATGTACTTAGTTTGGTGAGCTGGACTTCCATCTACTTAAGCTGCTGATATAATGGAATATCTGTTTCCCTGTATACTAGCATTGGGTTGTATGCAAATTATTCTCCCATTTCCACCCCTAGAATTATCCGGAACCATCTTCAAAGCAACTAGAGGAATTCCATTCATGTGTAACAAGAACTACCCAAGTACCATAGTATAACCACTTTCTTACTTCAAAACTGTGTGCTTTTTAGTTCTTAGTGCTACAGTTTGTAACTGCCCAGATTCAATGGTGACGCCTCCCTGTTGGGGCCTCTCAATATTTTAAACCCAGTTTCCATTAGGACAAAATAATTTCTGAGTCTGTGCATCCATATGTTCCCGTTTGTAAACCTAGAAATAATTTTTTTCCTCCAGGTAAATATTCAGCATAAATCTCAGGTTTGTTTTCTGGGCAAAGGTTTTTCTTTTCCAGCAAGTTCTCTGATGGTTATAGCTGATAGGAAACCTCAAAATATTTTGGGTTTATTTCAGATAAGCATCTGTGACTTTGAATGTTATTCCAAACTTTTGAATCCATAAATTAAAAATGTATGAGCGAAAGGTTTATGCCAGATTTTTGCTCTCAGATACAATCAGCTCTAGGAACTGAGCATGCAAATGACAAATACAGTATAAATTTTATGTAACCTAAGTCAGCCTAATGCATACAGCCCGCTTCTTTTCAAAGAGCTCATTTAAAGTTATTCACTGAAACACTGCTGTGGTACCTAAGTCAGCCTGTCAGTGCTTGCCATGGAGTGTCTGAGTCTCCTAAAGACATTGGTCCTAGATTCTGAGTGGGAAGAGAGTAACAATAGTAGCTCGTTATACAGCACTGTGGCGATTTTTGCATGTAATAAGTCATTAAGCAACAGCCCAACACTTACCACAGGTGCTACCTTCATCCAGAGTTCATGAGAACAAAGAGACACAGTATCTGGTGTACATTCTGACTTTGGGACAGTGGTTTAGGCTACTACATCCAGAAAGGGGGAGGATGCAGAGAAGAAACTGTTCAAAAACAAATATGGGAGTAAGGACAGACGAGGAGGATAAGGGGTTGAGATAAGCTAACTGTGAAAAGGTTGTACCGATCATTATTAAGGTGGATACCCCGCCTTGGTTCCTTCCTCTTACTCTTGGAGTCTCTCTAGTCTTCACTATATCTTTTTCTTCTCATGCCTTCATTTGTTTAATTTTCTTTTCATTCTATTAAAGACTATACTATTAAAAGTGAATCAACAATATAAAGAATGGGATTAGGTATGAATTGGGTTATTAGCGTGGCAAACTATTCAGTATTACCCATGCCTAAGAGGCTTCTGGGGCACTGCGTAGTTTGCTCTTGAACCATGGAAGTCCATAAGAGCTTGGCCATCTTTAGTCCTTGCATGAAAGCAACGATTCTCCATGGAGATAAACAAAAAGGGTGTGGTGATTCAACAGAGTTCTCCAGGAGCAGGGTCCATGGGAAATTCATGGGAGCTGAACTCCAGGCAGATGGGAAAGGCTTGGGCTCTGATTCCAAGGGCACTGAGAGGAGGAAGCACAACTTCCTTCTTGATCATATTTCTGCCCGATGTGTAAATAGCATGTAAGCATATCAATATTGATCAAGGCATAAGTCAAGAGCTTTCAGTGTGTAGAGAGGACAAAAACTGACTTTATCTGGTAAAAGCAAGTCAGAAAACTACTATTTACTCTTGTTTAAAAAGTATACTTGTCCCTACAGAAGAGAAAGATACCCAGTTTGCTCAGCACAATATTTCATGATTGAGGAAATAATATGGGTACCAAGATAAATTTCATATGTAGCTATTAGTTTCTGAGATGATCAAATCTGTATATGATTGGGAAATGGGTTGAAATAGTCCTTGAGGTCTTATTCTATCTGTGATCTACTGTAGTCTGGCCTGTTCCCTAAGGACACACTTGTTAGTTATCATTTGTATTACTGTCCTTATCACCTACAAATCACAAGTAACTGGCTTTAGAGTTCAACATTTCAAAATATTACTAAGAAAATATACACCAGTTTACCATGACAATGAGTACTTTCATGTAACTAGATTTTTGAGAAGATATACAATGAATGGAATGGAATTTTTCAAGGCAGCAAAAATAATATTTGAAATATATTATTAGGTTTCCAAGAATTCTTATTATGTATTTTAAGCTGTTCATAATGATACCATGCTTTAAATATTAACTGCCCCAAAATATTCTTTGTGAAATATGTCTGAGAACAGAAATACAGTAATATAGCTGCCATCTATTGGGAGCTTCTATGTTTCTCCATGAAGGCCTAGCTCTCCTGGACTCACTGTAGAGCAGGCTGGCCTCTAACTCACAGAGACCCACTTTATCTGCCTCCACTAGTGCTGGCATTATAGACTTGTACCACTACCGTGCCCCGCTCATCCAACACTTTTTTATCTGACCTCTTAGCCCTTTTTGACCCATGTCTCTGGCCAGCTGACCTGTCTTTTGTCCCTTTCCAACACTGTATATGTGATCTTAGTCCAGGACACTTCCTGTTTCTTACAGACAGAATAAATAAAAACCTGGTTTGAAGCTCTTTATATTTGCAATTTTTTTCTTTCACTATCTTATTAAGCCAGTCTAATTAGGGTTATAAGGCCAACACTATACTCAGCTGGAATTCACAGTCCAAGCTGATTCACCCATAAATCAAGCTCCATGCTGTTTGCTTCAGCTTTCAGTGATGAGATCTCAGCACATGAAAATACACATGAAGACAGGAAGTGCCTGCCCCCAACCAGACATCAGGAGAACTTGGATTTCATGTTAGTGCAGTTTCCTCTAATTCTCTGGCCCTGGTTGACTACATTTGGATGGATCTACCCATTTTATCATATACTTCTGCTTGGATCCTTGAATTCAGAAGTTTGGGATACATAATTACTTAGTTCTATTTTGCCATGGTTCAAGGTTACTCCAGGAGCTTTTTATTAAAAGGTTCATAATTCTCTACTGTGGGATAAACGGCCCTCTTCCAAAACACCAGAAGTCAAAGCTGTGATTCTTCCATAGAACCCTTGGCATACAATTCCAAGCACATCTCTCCCACAGTCAATATCTTCAGTGACATAAGGGCTACTGGGCCACACACTCCAAATATTAGGGCCATTTATGTTCCTTATCGTGCTTCAAAGTCTCCCCTTCTCCAAGATTCACACAAACCCAGTATTGTTTGAGTTACACAGGATGTAGACTAGACACTCTTCTTTTGTTAAAAATACAAAGTATAACTTCACCCTTTCTTTCTTTCCTCCTAACTTTTTATTGTTTGTTCTATTTTCTCCTACTCTCTCCCAAATTCACTGTCCCCCTTTTATAAGTCATTATTGCTATTTAAACATACAAATGAATGAATATATAAATGCATCCTGCTGAGTCTCTTCAGCATTGCCTGGGTGTATTCAATTCTTGGACTGACCATTTGGTATTGGGTTACTGATGAGGGGCTGTCATATCCGAGGAGGACCAATTGTTCTGCTTTAGGAGGTGTTAGTTGCTCTTCATCTTGAGGTGCATCCCTGAGAGAGTACCCTACCCATTTTAAGCCTTCAGCCAGTGATGGAGTTGTATAGGCTCTGTTTAGGCAGCCGTGTTGTTGAGATGTCACGGATATTGTCTTCCAGTTCTAGCAGAAGGCACAGTCTTCCAGCAGACCTGATGTCACTCTGGCTCTTGTACGCTTTCTGACACCTGTTCCACAGTGTTCACAGAGCTTTAGGTTCTGGAAATGTGTTGTGGGTGTACCAATTGGGCCTGGGCACCTCATGATCAGCCTTTTTTTTTTTTTTTTTTTTTCATTTAAATTAGTTGTGACTTTAAGGATCTCCTGCCACATGAAGAATCTTTGATGAGGGTGAGATCTTCACTTATCTGTGGGTTTAAGGATAAACAATCAGAACACATTTAGGAATGACACTGATTTAGGAAAGTGCTGAAAGTAAGTCTCCTCTAGGATCTATGGCCTCACTAACCATGTGTGATTGGCTAAGGTTCCATTAATAAGAACAGTTCAGCTCCTGTTGACTGTGTCTTAAGTCCAATCAAACAGCTCTTGGATCCTGCCAAGATAAACGTGACCATTGCACTTTTAGGGGTACTTTGCCATGCCCCTCACTGCTATGGTTCATAGACCTCATTCTTAGTGTGGAAAACGTTTCATACAGAGCCTGAAGAAGTCCAGGAAGTTCTGTGTTTCCTTTGTTTCAGTAGGGATACAAGATGAGCCAGTTTGTCTTTACTTTTAAAAGTCTGTTTCATAACTCTTGCTGCTTCCAGTGTATATGGCTGTGCCAATTGTGCATTTGTTTGATATGATGCCACAAATCTCGACAGAAAGGTAAAGACTTTTTGGAGCTGACATGTGCCCCAAAATTTTGCCCTTCTAGCTATTTATTTCTTAGTCTGTTTTCATCAACTTTAATGGAACATGGAGACGTACTGTGCAGTTTCCTGGCAGTTGAAATCCCCTTAAACTACACTATGACAAGTGGTAGCATATTTAACATGCTCAATGGGCAAGTATGTACATGTGTGTTCCTGAGCAGTCCATGTGTACACAAACTATTGCTGTTCGTTTGTCAGATTTCCCTGGGTGTAAAATGTCTTCATTGTCATCCCGATGCTATGGTCATTTACAGTCATTGCGGTCTGCTGATTTACAGCAGTTGTGTATTCCATCTGGACTATATTCTTCAGATTTCTATCATCCCCTACTATGGACATCTCAATTTATGTTACTCTCTTCTTGTCCACCCTGGAGAAAAGCTCATGATTAAAAAAACTATTTCTTCTGATCTTTATCTCACTAGCTCACTCTTCATGGCTTCCCAGAATTATGCATCCTCCATGGCCTCCATGAAACATAGGTCCTGGTGGCTTTCCTAGTCACAGCATGCATCCATCCCAACATGACCACTCCCCTGAGCCGCTACTCTTCTGATGCCTCCATCATCTTCACAGTCATTCAGGCATTTAACTTCATAAGACTTCTTGAGGTTTCTGGAACCACCCTAGTACAATTTTGTTACTGTTGTTGTTGTTGCAGCATTAAACTCTATGTCTTAAGAGCACATACCTAACTCAATAAGTTATTTCTTTTCTAGTCCTAAGTTTTGTTCTGGTAAGAAAGGAGGTACTAAGGAAATCCACTCTTGTGCATTACATCTCATTATTTTATGCTAGCAAATTGTTGAGGCTTCACAGCAAGACTCTGTCTTTTCTTGTTTCGATTCCCCAGCTCTCGTGCATGAGCATTCGACTATAACTTTCAGCCCTAAAGCTAAGGACAGCGCTTTGAAGATTGTGCCATTCAGTTTGCAAGAAAGTGGACTCTTACATATCTCCTTCCATGAGTAGATACTTGATAGAGACTGTCATGGAGAAGAACGGGCCCATTCTGTAGAGCTGGGTCCTATATTGTTGGGTTATTCACACATCATTTTAAGAATCAATCAAGATAAATGAAGATGTGTGTGTGTGTGTGTGTGTGTGTGTGTGTGTGTTGTGTGTGTGTGTGTGTGTGTGCCCCTGTGTCTGAATGAACAATACCCATGACCTATAAGGAACGATGACAGGCAGAATACCCAATGGAAGCCTTGCCTGTGAAAGGGGAAATCAGCACAGTTAGACCGGATGATCAGGATGATCATCCACAGCAACAAAGAGACAAGATACTCACCCTCTAGGTGGAGAATAGAGTAGGTGCTCTTTAAGGAGCCCTCTGCTTTGTTGTCTCTCAGTTGAGATTCTCTTATATGACTTCCAGGCTGGTTGACTGCTCAGAGTCCAGGAAACCCAGAGCTTTGGTTCAGTAAAGCCCTGCTCCAAGGCACCTGTGCCTGGAGCCTGTCATCTACTATACTCCCTTTGACAGATTTATTCTTGAGGAGTTATCTCTGCAGCTAATCGCGATGGCTGTCCTAAAAACATCTGAGTGCTACAGAGGGAGTTCCACAGTGTATTCCATCAGCTAATCCTGTCATCAAAACAGCATAACTTTAAAGATATAAGATTAAAGAAAACCATCAACGGCTGTTTTGTAATCCACCCTTTCAAGTCTTCCTCTGTTGCTGTTTCTTAATATCCTTCTAGTTTTAGCTCCTGTTCCATCAAAAAAAAAAATGGGGGCGGCATGTTTGTTTCTTTGAAATAAAATTTCTTCCTCACAGCTGGAATATTATTTTAATATAAAATATATATTTTGTTCACCTTTCATGCAAGTGCACACACACACACACACACACACACACACACACATATGTTCAACTAATTTCTACCAACAACTTCAGCAAGGTATTGAGATGTACTATATAAATATTCTGCTTGCTGGGCCTGGTGGCACATACCTGTAATCCCAGCACTCAGGAGGCAGAGGCAGGCAGACTGCTGTGAGTTCGAGGCCAGCCTGGTCTACAAAGTAAGTCCAGGACAGCCAAGTCTACACAGAGAAATCCTGTCTAGAAAAACAAAACAAAAACCAAACAAAACGAAATTCTGCTTGCTTTGGGAAATTCTTGGTGTGTTAACAGGCGGGAGGCCTTTTCATGATCTGCCCCATCCTTGTGCCTCTATCTCTCACCATGACAAATGCACAATCCTCTCTTCAGTTTGCTTTTTGTCGCTGGTAGTAGACCTTACGTTGCCAGGATACAAGGATGTTGATCTTCTTGCAATTAAAGTTTGTTTGCTTTTTTTAATTTCCATCCATAATGTTAGCAGGCTTTCTGTTTCTCTAATGACAAATGGTTTGGCATCATATGCAAAATGTGCCCATTCAATTCTACCTACAGCAAGCATTCCATTCAGAGCATATAGCACCGGATGGAGTGTCTCTTCTAAATCCTCAAAAATACATCCTACATCAACAATCAAACGTGACCATATCATGGTGTTGTTTAAAAAGATTTCTCTAGAATATACTAAAGATATTTCAGCAGATTTTATTTCCAATTAAACATTCAAAACATGCTTCTGGCAGATGATGCTGGTTTAGTGGTATAACTTGCTTCCTAACAAGATAATGTCCTCATACAAACGCTCAGTGATGCTGAGCTACCTAATAATCTTACTTTTACAATCGTGTGTTTGTTTAGGTGTTTGCTATCACCAATATCCTACCTAAATTTGTATTTCATAAATATTAACTGGATCTATGAGTCAAAAATAAACAGAATATATAGAAAAAAACATTGATCCATTTGTTTGTGAGAGTGAGAGACAGAGATAGAAAAGTGAGAAACAACAACAACAACAATGACAATAATAATAAACCTTTTGATGATCCAGAATAAAAATGAACAATTAAATTTATCCTAAGGGTAGCTGACAGTGTGTGTGCGCATACCCATAGAAAAAAGTCAAAAATCAGAAACTCTGGCTCCATTGCCCTTCACTTTATGAGTCCATTTTACACCCTTATTCTACAGGCCTCACAAAGAGCAAGTCAGTTCCTACACCTTCTGTTTTCCTCACATGCCCCGAATTTAGCTCTCAACCTAAAAGGGAACATCGCAACCTTGGGGAGTGTGCATTCCTATTAGTCCTCCGCATTTGAACACTGCCTATGAACACTGAGCAACAATAAAACTATCTGCAGAGAACCTAGCCTCCTTTTGAAATATGAACTAAACTTTTCCCATTGATGTTCAATAAAGTCAGTAAGAATTTCAAATAGACTTCTTCCTTTACATGCAGTACTCTTTATCCAGTTGCAGTACGAATGTGATTTGATCCACAGCTATTGTTGCGTTGGGGAAATTGGTATCATGGTTAGGAGCTGGGACTTCACTGAAGTAAGTCACTGAGGGCTAAGCTTCCAGGCCACTTAGGCCAACCCCACTTCCTGGTCACTGGTTCTTGAGTAGACTTGCAGCGTGGCCAGCCAGCCTCTGCTCTTACTCCCATGCCTTCTCTTGCCATTGCCATGGCCGAGTCTTCCCCATGATTAAACTGGAGTCAAGAGCCAAAATAAACTCTTTCCTCCTTAAATTGCTTTTCCCAGTGTATTTTATCATAACAGACTCATAACTAAACCACGGCTCTTCCAGGCAATCAAAGCTAGAAGAAACTCAAACTTAAGTCACCCGAAGTGAAAATAGAAAACAAGCAAAAACACAGCAAAGCCAAGGCTAAATCCAAAACCAAAACCAATCAACTAAACAGACCAAAAAAAAAAAAAATTGTATTTAGAGTCTGAGAGTCTTGGTGAGCAGGAGATAATGCTCTATGTGGTACGGAGTAGAACACAGTATTAGAGATCAGATCTTTGAATATGCAGTAACAGGCTCTCTGTAGCTTCCTTAAACTCTTTCCAAGTTGAACTTTCCTAATCCACTTAAAGTATCAAAAATAGCTTCATTTTGTGGTTGTCTTAAGCTAACAAGCAATTATGGTTATGCAAGTACCAGTCCTCTTTTGAACAGAGTATTCAGTAGAGCATTAAATTTTTGAAGTATACCACATAGTTACAGAATATTATTTTTTCTACTACAAAATGTTTGTCAGAATTATACACATATGTTACATATATGTGTGTGTGTGTGTGTGTGTGTGCGCGCGCGTGCGCGCACAGATATATGTATATACATATAGTGTATATTTTCTATTCTTTTCTTAAATAGTTAAAAGATTTTCTGAACCCAAAAAATGCTTTTATGAATAAAACATGCATATACTTGCCAGAAAATGATTCCTTGCTTTCAGTGTCCTATCAAAATATATCAAATTCTGGAAATGTTGTTCAAAAGGAATTAGAATGGGTGATGTCTTGCAATAAACATGCTTGAGGAAAAAATATATGGTGGGATCATGGGACCCATTTTGTGTTTAAATGATAATCAATTGTCATTCATACTAGCCTAGTGAAATAAAAGCATGCCTGAATTATTGTGCATAATAAAGTGAAGTGATGAAGAAACTCCAAGAAGCCATGAAAACATCTGAATTGCATACATTTTCTACTTAGTGACATATAAGAAAGATTTTAGTCATATGAATGTGGGGCAGTGTTATCTATTTAAGACTCTTGGCATGAGAATGGTAAAAGGATGCATGAAGGGCTGGTGGGTAGCCTAGCTTGATCAACCTAAACCAGTGATACTCATTGATGTGAAGGTTGTTGAGGTCATAGGGTTTGTTTGGGTCAACCAAGAACCCTGGGAAGGGACTTAGGGCTTGCTAACTGGAAAGAATTTCTGTTACTTGAGGCAAGGATTGTTCCTCAGTATTCCTCACATCACTTTTGGTCTCTAAGATGTGGCCTCATGTAAATGCTGGGTTTCTATGGCTAGAGTCTAGGAACCAAGATTTGATTTGGAGAAAAATGCAGCCTAATTGTAGAACACTTATCCACATGACCCCAGATACTGACTGCAGAAAGGACAATGTCTGTCCTTTCAAAACCTTGTTCTACATCTGCTAATGCAAACCATAGCAGACTTTCAACAAAACATCAATCATTGGGTCCTTCCCTTTGTTAAAGGTAAATGCACAATGGAAGTTCTAAGCCTCTGTCACTCAGCTGGACATAAATTGATCACTCTGGTTCATTTAGTAGGATTCTGAGTCCGTTCCAGAACCTGCTTGCCAGTTTTCTTCCTGGACCTGCGTCTAGGTCATGCCATTTTCCTGTAAAGCCCTGGGCTGCATACTATTTCTAGGAGAAATAGCCCAGTGAATATTCAGGACCCCATTGGGCTTCAGCTTGGACTAACAGCTCGGCATAATTCCTTGGGTCCCCTCTAATTGGCTATTCAAGAAGCTCTATTCACCACCACCACCACCCCTGCCATGGGAATGGCCCTTACAGTTTTACAACTAAGAAATATTACAAACAAACTGCAGGGGCAGCTGATAACGTTTATATCTTCCCAGAGCACATATTAAATAGTCTCTTGCTGAGCTAAAGCAAATAAGTCCTGACTTTGCTATTTGCTGATGCAAACATAAAACCCATGAATAAAGGCAGCTAAAGTAAGCAGCAGAAAGGATGCAATTATCCACAATATAAGCCTCTGGCTTGGTGGATTCTGGAATGAAGCTTAGAGAGCAGCTCCAGCTCACAAGGCTAAATCTGGTGATCTTAACTCAGGATTAATAGATAACTCTAAATATATTTTCCAAATATGTTATTATTTTATCATTATCAACATTATTTCTCTCTATTTCTTATTATTCTTATTGTTTTCAATGTTTCTTTCACTTGTGTTTATTTTATATCATGTTGCGTTGCTTTGTAATGATTGGATTTTGAAAGTTCTTTATATATTCTGTATACAAGTCCTTTTGGTAGGCGGCTGATTCCTAAGTATTTTTTATTAGTCTATGGCTTGTCTTTTCATTCTCCCAGAAGGGAATGAGACTTCAACCATATAAACATCGGTGTCTCCCAAATACTCATTGTGATTTTTATAATGCAGAAATTGATCTCAATAGCCAGAGGCCCAATTCTCCCTTGAGACCCTCCACCTAGAGTCAGGGTACAGGGATCCAGTTCACACCCAGTACAGCCATTGTATCTGTGGTTTTATGTTGTCATCATGTCCATGGATGCTGAGGATTTGACTGGCGTTGAAGCACTGGGTATTTGGAGTAACCCTGTCATTGTGTTCTTGGCATGTGGGATAAGGACCAACATAATGGGGAGGAATAACTAGAAACCCATGAAACTGAGCTCATATGGCCAAATAGTGAATTTAAATAAATGGAAGAGTTAAAACTCCATTTAAGACCATTGTTGCTTTAACACATGGTTGATATATATATATCATATATATATATGACTGTACATTCCAAACAGAAATTATGAGATCGAGTTTTAAAGCATAAGAAAAGACAGAAAAATTAGTTATATCAGGAAATGCAGTATTGATGATTATTGGGATATTTACGCTTTGTGCAGCAGTCTAGTTCCATTAGAAGATGGACCATAGATAGTGATAATTGTATGCCAAGCAGTTACTAGTGGTGAATATTGTTATGGTGATGAATATAGATTTCTAGAGCAGGCTGGAAAGCCCGTGGGTCTACAGTGTGGATATTTCGATAAGGTAAATGCACTCTTTTTTTTTTCAATAAGGAACCTAATGTATACCAGAATACTCAGATTCCTTGGTGAAGGATCCAGAGGATCCTAGAAACCTACAAGAAGAAAATTATAATAGGCAGATTTGGGCCCAGGGGTCCCGCTCAAACTATGGCACGAGCTGAGGACAATACAGGTGGTAAACTTCAAACCCCTACCCAGATCCAGCCAATGGTCAGAACAGTCTCCACAGTTGAGTGGAGAGTGGGGTCTGACTTTCACACGTACTCTGGTGCCTCATATTTGACCACATCCCCTGAATGGGGAGACCTGGTGGCAATCAGAGGAAGGATAGCAGGTTACCAAGAAGAGACTTGATATCCTATGAGCATATACAGGGGGAGGAAGTCCCCCTCAGTCACAGTCATAGAGGAGGGGAGTAAAGGGAAAATGGGAGGGAGGGAAGAATGGGAGGATACAAGGGAGGGTATAACCATTGAAATGTAATATGAATAAATTAATAAAATAAAATTAAAAAAAAATCAGATTCCTTGGCATGTGTACCAGTACTCATGTATAAATAGGTGCAACTATATTCGTTTGCAGTGTTCCTTTGTAGCTATGTTAATTACACTTATCTCCTACAGCATGATATAGTCTGGGGAGCTCTGTCCATTGAGGCATGCCACAGAACAGCAGTGTAGTAGTGATAACAGCAAGCAATGCCTATTATACCAGAAATCTTGGTAAGGCAACAAGTGCTTTAGACACAAAGTTAAAGCTTGTAGAGATTGAAGGATTTAACACCTGACAATGGTTTTAAGAGGTTCATAGGTAGTATCTGTGCCAAGACTCCCCACAAAATAAATGATAAATTGCTGTATCCTGATTTTCCCACAATAAAGAAGGACGCCTGTCCTACAGGCCTCTTGGGGTATCATGATGGCACATTGTGCCTCCTGGAATCTGTCCTTGGCCACTTACCTCTTGTGAGGGCATGATTCTTGTGTAGGACTCACATCAGGAGGCATAAATCTCTGTAGCATGTCTGTTCTACAGGTCCAGCAGCACCGCATGCCTTAAGAGACCCAAGAAACAAATGAGAAAGAAAATCAGTCTAGGTTCCCGTCAACCTAGAGTAAGGCCAACCATCCAAGCAGATTGTTGATTCAGGACAAAGGAGGTGCCGTAATGAATTATGTCCTACACTACACGAATCTAAAGGGACCGTACTTGGTGAGTTAGAAGATGATTATGAAGACCAAACAAGGAAGCATTAGAAAGGATGGCGACCTTTTTCTTTGCTTTGACACAATATCTGACAGAGAGAAAGAAAGAAAGATGAGTTCAACCTATCTTGGCTAAGAAAAGTTTGTGGTAAGGAAAAGTATGGCTTGAGCTCCTTGAAACAAAGAGAATGAGCCAGATTCAGAAGTTGGCTATCACCTTCAACGGCCTGTCTCTAGATCCCACTTCTACCAGCGAAGCCTCATGATCCAAAAGTTCCACCATCTCCCCATATAGAACCACTGGCTGGACACTGAGTGATCTAGCACACGAACCTGCGGAAGATATTTCAGATTCAAAACACATCATAAGTTAGTAGTCATAGTACAGTACAGGTATTAAGATAGAAATTTGTTTCTTCTCCATGTTTCCAGTGGGCAAAACGTATCAGGCCCCAAATTCATGGGATGGAAACAGGTGGTCATGATTAGCAGTAATAAGAGAGCACAAGACACTGGTTGTGGCTTCAAGGCATAGGGCAGTCCTTCTTGTACAAAGTCTTGTTAATCCTTTAACAAAAGTGATTCAGTTGAGAGACCCTGCCTAAGAGAAAGTTAGGTGTTTGACAGAGGGGATGTTGAACTACACACTTCTGTGCTCCTAGGATTCCTTTATGATCAGACAATGGCCAATATCAATGAAGAGTAAATGACCCTCACTAGTAAGAGGATTTAGGGTGCTTTTACAAGAGGGCATCTCCTCAAATACTTTGTCAAAGGTTATCATGAGTAGACAGGAGCAACTGGTCTTACTACAAAAGGTATGGTTCCTCACGGTCAAGAGCCTGAGGTTGCAGGTGCATCTCGAGCTATGAGGTAATCGGGAATGGAGAAGAGGTGGGACGGACACCCTTGTGGACTCCACACCAGCTGCAGGAATGAGAATGATAGTGCATCCCATTAGCCTTTTGGAGACTTTCCTCCAGGAGACAGGACCACCAAGACTACAGAGGAGCCTAGAGAGAAGCATTATTAGGAGTAGACTGTGACAGCTGTAAAGCTGTTTGAGCCACATCGCCCTTAAGAACAGTGTAGTTAACTCCCTGTCTCTGGCTGTCATGTTGCGGGGACGCACTTCAGCTTCTAGCTGTTGACTTTGCTTTCTCTATGCATCAGAAAAGTACTATAAAAACATGTAACAGCAGAAAAGAAGACGGGCTGATTTATTATTAACATGAATTATACTATATAATTGGTGATGGTTTGTCAGATGTCTGTGGTCCCTGTTAGCATACTAAGCACAATTTCCCCTCTCACAGTCGTTCCCTCTCAAGACAAGCCTACTCACTTATGTTTTATTTTATGTTTCTTGCTGTAAAATCAACAGCAGAAAGAAAAAAAAAACACATTTAATAAAAGAATTTTTTCAATATAGTTTTATGGGCAACCAAGGGAGTTGAAATTAATATCATAACTTCTCTGAAAGTATATTCTCCACATTTTGATGATAAACCCCACATGCTGGACCTGCCCCAGCTTTCGTACTGATGACTTTCTAGGATACTAATCAACTTTGACCATTGACCTTTTCTTAGTTATTTCTTTTTTTTTTTTTTCCCTCAATGTTATGGCATTGTAGCCATTATTACTTGTGATATACATTTTGTGCACCTGGATAAGTTAACTCTTTATCTAATAAACATAACCAGAATATGTCCTTGATCCATAATTTCCAATTCTTGTTTTTATAAACATTGAACATAGTTAAAGTATATCTGCTTTAAAAATAAATTTAAAGTGCCTATTTATTTGCTTCTTTGCAATTTGCTCCTTTTCCCTTCCTTATGATTTTTATTTAGCCATTGCCTCCAATGCTTACTAGCTAACTTAGTGAAGTCTTAATGTTATTAGTCTTGAGACTTTTACCACTGCTTACTTACATATAATTACATTTTAAAACTTTGTTTTTTATTTAGTAATATGTAAAAGCTTGAAAATTAGATCATGAGAAAAAAAACACAGGCATCATAAAAAATAATAATTAAGGAACAAAACACACACATTAAATGACATAGATAAGTAAAAAGTGGGAGAGAGTCCCTCTTGGAATGTGATTTAGTCTAGGTTACTCAATATTACAAAATCGAAAATGTTGAGTGACTGTGTGAATCAATGCTTGCATTTTATAAATTAACAACTGACATGCATGCTGCAAGTGAAAAATCAATAAGAAGTTCACTTATTGGCCCGAGTAATGTTGTTTATCCTAACAGTGTTTAAATTGACAGATAACTCATCTGATTAGAAGATTAACATGCCAAAGGAGTTGGTTTTCTTTTTCTAAAAGAGAAATAACCTTGGGACTACTACAGATTGACACAAGTGGAACCTATTATTTTGTTGGTTTGAAAACAGAACCGAAGCCAGCCACTCACATCCACGTATTCTAACCATTAGGACCGAGAACTTAATCCACTTTGTCAATATGACTTATATGTTTGTCCAGGGAAAATTCTACTTGGGAAGATAAGAATATAAATGACAAATAATTTCACTCTGAGCTTCATGAAATTTGTACCAAGCAATTTGGACACATAGTTTTCTCATCTAGATAAAGGGTTCTGTCGAGACAACGGATCACTCACCTGCCAACCTGTCACTCACCAGGCAATAATTTCCTTCTTAGATCTGCCCTAAGACCCTTGCTTTAATCAGCCTATCAGTTTCCAGCTGTAAACTTCATAATTCTTGTTTAAGAAACGTCTACATCCTAACCCAGTAGATACCAGGCCCCAACCTATTAAAGAACAAAACTCATCATCAAGGTTGTGTGACTCGGCCACAGCAGATCTGAGGAGTGCAATTTTACTGAGAAACAGATGTTTTCTCTGTGTTTTGTGGGAGGGTGGCTGGTGAGGTGAGCTGTGGAATGTTTGTACCAACCCAGTCCTGCCACCCACACCATCCACAACCACCTGACTCAATCAAATACAATTGACTCCATTCAGGTTCTGTGAGACAGAAAATAAACTAAAATGAAAAATGTTTCTTCTATCTACAGCAGTGGTTCTCAAGTTCCCCAATTCTGCAGCCCTTTTTATAAAGTTCCTCATGCTGTGGTGACCCCAACCATGAAATTACTTTTGGTGCTCCTTCATAACTGTAATTTTGCTACTTTTGTGAATCTTAACGTGAATATCTGTGTTTTCCGAAGGTGTTAGGTGACCCCTGTGAAAAGGTCCTTTGACTCCCAAAGGGGTTGAGACCCACAGGTTGATAACCACTGATCTATAGTTTTCCCATGATTCTTAATCAGGTTGAGGAGATCAAACAGATGCTGTTAGTCCAGATCTGTTAACTTGGCGACTTCATGATCGCCCTGGGGTTTGAGTACGACGCACACAGATCATGCCGTCTAAACTGAGTGAGGCCTGATGCTTTCCTAATATTCCAAAGTCACAGGTACTTTCTCTCTAAGAGAATGGTAGCAAAGCAGAATGCTATGGATGAGGGCGATAGCTCAGTCAGTAATGCACCAGCTGCACAAACATTAGGATCTGAGGTCGGATGCACAGCACTCACATAAAAAGTAAGGCATGCCAGTATACAACTGTAGTTCCAGTGCTGGGGAGGCAGACAGGCAGATTTCTGGATCTGACTGGCTAGTTAATCCATCCAAATGGACAACCTTCATATTCAATGACACTCTGTCTCAATACATACATACATACATACATACATACATACATGTCCAGAATCAGGATGACACACCAACCTGTGATGTTCATGCTCATGTGAAAGCATATCCACAGAAGTTTACAAAGCACGAGGACACAGTCACACATGTGACATGCACACGGGAAATAGCAATAACAACATTTTCTAATCTATTATCGACACCTACCACATTAACGGCAACCAATACCCTTTCTGAGTTTTAGCTCCAGTTGTTTCTCTAGAGGGGAAGATCAGAACGTGAGACACGCTGCTTAGGGATCTGATCCTGATAGGTTTACAAGATGTATTTCCACACAGGAAACCGATCCGAACAGGAGAAAGTGATAGACTTAGAAAAGCAAGGAGCCTTAAGGCAACTCTAGAAAATAAAACATTTTTAATATCATATAGTCCAGGAATGAGGCAGGGGGAGAGAGAGAGAGAGAGAGAGAGAGAGAGAGAGAGAGAGAGAGAGAGAGAGAGAGAGAGAGAGAGAGAGAGAGAGAGAGAGAGATATCAAAGCTCAAGAAATGTCTTCCTGAAAGAACACCCAATGAAAACAACACACTCCCGAAGACTGACAGGTTCCTTATTAATCAATACTTGCACAACGCCTTTTACCTAGCTATGCCTCCCTTGTTCTAACAGGCCGGATGGGTCAACTGTAATTCTTTTCTGCAAGCTGAGCAATGCTTGGGAAATATCAAAGTAGAGGGCGCAGAGGGAATGTATGTACTATGAAATGCTGATCTCTGGACAATTTATAAAACTGTGAATAAAATTAGATATGTGTGTATGTATAATATTATTTCATACACACACACACACGCACATCCCGTATTTTTCTCTTGATTTGCCCTGTTTTGGGATTCTTCTTCCCCAAGATTGCAAAATAATATTTGTCTTTCCTACAGTAAACTGAATGGATGGAGCCCTGCCCCCTCTGCTTGCTTTTGGAGCCCCTTGTAAAGTTTGACAAGATGACACAGGCTTTGCCATCAGTATAGCACATGTACATTTTTCTTTTTCTTTCTTTCTTTCCTTCTTCTCTTGGGTGGGGGAGGGGTTTTTAGGACAGTGTTTCACTGCGTAGCTTTGGCTGTCCTGAACTCACTTTATAGATCATGCTGGCCTTAAACTCATAGCAATCCACTTGCCTCTGCCTCCCAGAATGCTGGGATTACAGGCGTGAGCCACCATGCCTGACATATTTAATTTTCTTAATGTTCCAATGCACTCCATAACGTAGGCACATTATCTCCATTTTACAGAAAAGGAAATCAACTAACCTAGAAACAACAGAATGTGAAAAAGTACTTTTTTTTTTCTTTTTTGAGAATCACATTTAAAGCATGAAACAAATCTTCAGCGTTGGCAACTTAGCACAAAGCAAGGCTTCCTGAGTTTGACTGATTTTCTTCTGTCATAGCAATAATTCAGAAAACATGACAGCAGCACTAGGGAAATGTACGATGAGTACTTCAGTAATGGAAAAATTGTGTACATTTCTCAGGTCCTTGAAATGCTTATTCAACAAGAGGCTATAAGTGTGGAAATAGTCAGGAAATGGCCACTTCTCACATGTGAAAAATAACATAAATGCCGAGCGTACATGTTTATGTTGTCCTTTTCCCCTCTCCATCCTCTTTTCCTTTGTCTTCTCCCATCCCCACTCTCCTCACTTTCCTCTCTTTCATTTGTTTTTATTTTGGGAGATAAGAATAGCCCTGCCCAGGTTGCCTGGAACTCACTATGAGCCCAACTTGGCTTTAAACGCATGAGAACCCTTATGCTTTGACTCTCTAACATCTGGGATTCACAGTAATGTGCCCTCAAGCCTACCTTTGTTGCTTTATTCTTCAATACCTATTTCACAGAGAAAAAAATAAGGTGATGTTTTGTGGGGTGTGGGTGTGTGTGCCCGCGTGCACACATGGGCATGTGCAGGGTGTATGTGTCCAATTCTAGGCTTTGTTCAGCAATGAAAAAATATAATACATTTTGAACTACAGTAAAAAGCTTAGAGGATCAATTACACATGAGCTGTGTGTAAATCTTATCAGGAGTCACATGTCCTTTTCTATAGAAAGGACATAGTAATACTTTCTGTTTGCCACACCTAGTCAGTGTGAACAGAATGCATGTTTGTGCACTGCTCAGCTATGAGCTATATCACACCTGCTTCCCCAACCTCAGAGACTACCACAAAAGAAAGCGTTGAAAGGATGGAAAAAACAGAGGTCATGGAGGGCCACTGAGAAGCAGCATCTTCTGGATATAACTGGACCACTGTGCTCATGATTTCACAGGAGCCATGGTTGCCTGCACAAGACCTTCACAAGATGAAGCCGGTCAGCATTCCAACATGGAGTGCGAAGGGGCTCATGAGCCCCTACTTCTGACTAAGAATATATGGACAATTGATGGCTCTTTAGGGAGACAAAGTCTCTATGAAAACAGAGTATAAACCCTAGTAGGCCAACCACATTCCAGTGGATGGCCCCAGACCTAAAAATACATTTATATTTGTGCTAGACAGCACAAATTAGAGTTAATGGGTTAATTTTAAAAAGGGAAAGGAATACCGAAATATGAAGTTGGGGGTAGATCTGAGTAGAGTTAGGGAGAGAAGTTGAAAAATGAATATAATTAAAGAGCATTCTATGACATTCTCTAAGAATTAATAAAAAATATTCGGACTAAGAGTACCTTAGGTTTTGCCCTTCAAATGGTGGCTGTCATTGTAGAACAAAATCATCAATATGCAATTTATATTTATTTGAGTAGGTGGTCTTATGTCTATAAAACTTCATTTGCAAAAGCTGCTGATAGGCTATTCTGGGCCAACAGGCATCGGTGTCCTGGCCACTATCCCTACGTGAGATTCTGAAAGCACACATAGGGACATGAATTCAAAGCATACTTTACTTACTGCTCAGGTCACAGTCCTGAAAGGTATCCATGTAGCGTTGTCTCATCATTTCTGTTGCCCCAAACTGGTTATTTGTCCCGGTTATAACATTTAGTACTTTTCTTCTGTGGTTTCTGTGTGCCCCCTCCCAAACTGCAGCAAGTGAAAACCCAAGTGTGAAACAGATATTTTTTGCTACTGTCCTGTACCTTCTTGAAAGCCTGGCATTGCTGTTGCCAAGGGTGGCCCTTTAGAGCAGCCAATCTCTGAACAAGTTTGGGCAACAATGTCACTGAGGATGAAAGGGGACTTACTTATTTCTGTCAAATTCAGCGTACAATCCAGCTTCATTATTTTAGGATATAAAGCTGTTTGGTGATTAACTTTGTTTATACTTGGCAGAGCATCACTTCCTTTTCTGAGGAGGAAAAAAAAAAGACAAAAAAGCTTATAAAATTTTCAAAAAGCTTTTGACTTCAAACAGCTCTTACAAAACTGTATTTGGACGAGTCAAGTGTAGAGGAATCAAAACCATATGGATTGCTTTCCTTAAAAAAAAAAAAAAAAAAAAACTGACTTAAAAATTGAAGCAAAGTTTCTTGAAATGTAGGCTTTAGCCTCTACAGACTATAAATAGTGAAAAACCAACTTTATGAAATTTGATAAACCTGAATCCCAGCCGGGTTTGCCCATTCTTAATTATAGTGTTTCCACTGTATGACATGAAAAAGTAAACAGCTCCTTCCATGGCCTACATTTGGCTATTTTAAGAGCATGGAGATTTCCATTTATCTCTCAAGTAATTTTTGTCCAAATCTTGAATTTGAGGTAATTTGCATTGTTACATTTGAAATGTCATGATGTTAAACACTTGCCTTTCCTTGTCTTTTATTTTCAAATATCCAGTCTTGCTATAAGCCCGAATTGACAACTTGTTGAGAAATGCCAGCTAAGAGGTCGAGACAAATCTCAAGTTTAAGGCTAACCTGGGCTATGTAGTTAGCTTGATCTTAGCCTGGGCTTAATAAGTGGGTCCCATCACAAACGAAATGAGGGAGGGAGGGAGGGAGGGAGGGAGCAAGGGAAGGAGGGAGGGAGGAGAGCAGACAGAGACAGGAGTTGGGGAGAAGATAAAGAAGAAAGAGAAAGTAGTGTTTGGGAGAGAGAAAGAGGAGGAGGGAAGAAAGATGGCAGGAGGAAGGACACAAAACGAGATGGAAGAAATTGTTGAGATATGTCTGTAAACAACTTGTTTAAAATGTATTTATTGCTTGTGTGTTTGTGTGGTAACCTACTTGAGTATATGTTGTACTGCTCCTGTACAGAAGACCATGGCAGTCAGGGGAGAGCATTCCCTGGGACTGGAGATATGGGTCTTATAAGTACCTACATGGGTGTTAGGAACTGAACCTTGAGTCCTTTCTGATAGCAGTAAGTGCTTCTCATCACTGACCCATCTCTCCAGGAGCAGGCCGTACAAGTTCTGATATGATCATAGTTCCCAATTAGATTTTCATCTACTTGTACATTTAATTTATATTTTCATTAAAAACCCAAGTAATGAAAGAGGCTACCCTTACTTAGGTAGGTTAAGCGACCTACTAGGGTGGATATTAATATGATCAAAAAATAACACAAACCAAATTGTCTTAATCATGCTCTTTCTACAAATTTAATCTGGCCAACCAGCCTTTTAGTCGTTCCTTAACTGCTTTGTTAACACCAAATGTTCCGAACCACAAAGGTGTTAGCAATGCTCCTGGAAGAAAAGATAAAAGGCATTTAATAAATTCTTCCCAAGAGCTAGGTGGTTCATATCATGAGCCAATAATGAGTTGAAGAAAGGGGTAATCAGTCTCATGACAGGGTCAGGTTTCTTAGCAAAGGGCCATGTTCCATAGAAGGACAGCAGACGTTTTCCCAATGCAAAAGAGAAGCAGCATTCCATAAAGAAAACAGAAGTACGCATGGAAAGAAATAGTAAGAGATGTAGTGTAAAGTCAGGGCATATGGAGATCTTTGTGAGTCAAGAGCTAAAGAGTCCTTTTCAGAAGTTATTGTTATTTGTATGTGGTGAGAACAACAGTTTTGAAAGCTATTTGCAGAATGAGATTGTAGGGGTGGGTGATGGGGGATAGGACTACTTAAAAAAAAGATAAAAAGTAAGCCACCTGGTCATGATTCTCCAGTGTGCACTGCAAATGAACAACACGTACTCACATGAGCTAATTTTGGCAGGTGCAAGTTCCACATGTCACTTGAGAGTGGGCTCTGCAATGGTAGAGACTTAGCCTAGCCAGTGCTGACTCAGGGCTGTTCACTGGCCCACACATAGGTAGGAAGAAGCATGGATTGTTTTGAACAAATGAATAACAAGTTGTACATCACATTGAATTGATATGAAGTGATGTTCGAGAAAGTCCCGAACAAATCTAAGAATCTAGAAAATACCAAGCAAAGAAAGCCAAAGAAATTAATTAGAAATGGAGCTCGAGCTTTCCAAGGTTATTTCCACTCATCCGCGTGGGGTAGGAGGAAGAGGAACCTGGAAGCTCCTCAAGTTGGGTCAGGGGCGATGTGTGGGATGCCTCTTTACTCCCTTTGTACCCTGCTTGCTGTCTTGTCCAGTTCCAACTCCCGCTGACCCTCCCAAGCTGGAAATCCCCTGCCCCCCAAAAAACCCAAACCTACAGAAAGTGGGCTTATAAAATTTTCTTTTATAAATGAGCCCTTTCATTTCCCTTTCCTGTGAAAGCCAGCCAGCCACCTCACATTAAGGATCTACAAGCAATAGGAGGCTTGTGCAGGAGAACTGCTTTATTCAACTTGATCTATTATCACTGCCGGATCTTCACTGAACCCGTTTCTACCTTAGTAAACTGGGGATAAAATAGTATGTTGGGATAATCTGATGTATTTTGATGTTAATTAATGTTTGCTGTCTGACCCACCTTTTGCTTAATAAAAAGCCATCTCACCTGGGCAGGGCAGGAGATAGATGGGGCTTAGAGAGGGAGGAGTTCTGGGAAGAAGAAGGATCACCATCGGGAGGAGAGAGACCTGAAAGGAAGAAATGAAGGCCGCCATGGGTTAGACGGAAGAGAAGCATATGGCCCATGGCGTGGATGGAGAATCCAGGCCAGATGAAGAACATGAGCAAGTATTTGGGATTATGGATGGGAGGTAGCTTGATAAAAGTTATTAGAAGTAGATGACATGGGATTGAGACAGGGATCCCATGCCTGCCCCACTATGGGAGGCAATTTAGAGGATTGATATCTGTCCTGCCCCAGGTTAACTAAGGCTGTCTTAAAATATAAAAAGTGTTTGTGTCTTGATTGATTGCTAACTGGGCCTACAGATAATACAGATAATTTTAAAAAACAATAATAGTAACTAGAAGGAATGAAAGTATTCTAACGCTAAGAACCATTTCTTAGTAAATATAGAAGAGTGAAAATAATGAGTATTTTTTTTTAATTTCTTTCATTTGTCCCCCAGTTGGCTACTAGGTACTAGAATATCTTCATTTTAAAATACTTGGAACATATTTCCACAAATAGGTAAATCAGTGGGAATTTACAGTTGGCTTCTCACAGTCACTCTTTGTCTAATTGTCAAATAAATGTACTTGATTTTGGCTGAAGAATTACTACTCAGAGATTCACCAAATACAACCCCAAATAAACAGTCATCTTCCAAGAGACTCCAACCAGTCCATGTGGAATTATAATAACTTTTTGCTCTTTTGTTTTAATCTAGTGAGTAGATACAAATTCTCTCTCTCTCTCTCTCTCTCTCTCTCTCTCTCTCTCTCTCTCTCTCTCTCTCTGTGTGTGTGTGTGTGTGTGTGTGTATGTGTGCATCCTCTGTCATATCCTATTGGAAGACCCTGCTATTGAGGGTCCCTGAGCCGGGCACAAAATGAAGGATTCCCTTTCTCAGCTGGGCTTCTTCCTCTGCTTGACTTTATCTGGAGAGCATCTCTAGGCACCAATGCCTGACCTTGCTTGGAGGATGACTCTGCACAGAGCCTGCTGCAAGCTATGCACCTCAGCACAGGAGCCTCAGTCTTTCCCCCGGCCCATATGATAATTAGGTACTGTGTTATGACCAATCAGTCCTTCTTGCCTATAGTCCTAAGAGCCCTTATATACCTTACACTCTCTCTGGAGCTGACTCCTCAAAGTTTTCTCTATCATACTAAAGGCTGTCCAGATCCTCAAGGGCCAGGGAGGATTGCAATGTCCTCTTCCCTAGGGGTCAGATGAGCATTGTGTACTTTCAGCCCTCACGAATTATCTAGATTCTCTTTCATTTTCCCTAATGAGATTCTTGAACGTCTAACCCTGCCTTGGTCTTTGTTGGAGGCTGGTCTGGTATACTTTGAATCTAATTACTGCTTGTTATCTCTACACCTCGAGGTTGCTATGTAACTTTGCCTAAGGAACTTCCTGTTTGACCAATAAGAGGCCACCACACTTGGGCAGGGCCAGTAGGGTAGGCATGGCTAGGGTTCCAGGGCTTTGGGGGAGGCAGAGAGAATCATGGGGAGGAGGGGAGACTTGAGGAGAAGAGAGGTAGAAGAAGGCTGCACCATGGGTAAGGTGAAGGAGAAGCACATGGCCAGCGTGGATGGAGATTCCGCCCAGGTGATGATAATTAGCAAGTATTTGGGATTATGGATGGAAGACGCTCAATAGAAATTATTAGAAGCAGATGCCAAGTATTTAGGGCAAGGTATGGGATACCTGCCCCAATATGGGAAACAGTTTAGGGATTACTATCTACCCTGCCCCAGGTTGATTAAGGCTATTTTATTTTTATTTATTTATTTTTTGACTAAGGCTATTTTAAAATATAACAGGTGTCTGTGTCTCGAATGATTGCTAGCAGGTTAGAAAATACTGAGGTAATAGCAATTATAGGCCTGATAATAAACATTTTTAGGTCATACTGATAAATTAGCTGCAACAGGTCTTGGGTGTCTGTTTCTTGGATAATTGGAATGGTGTAACCAAAGAGTCTTAAGAATTATCTTTTGCTGTAAAAATACCTACCAATGTCTCTCTACCTTCTGAGATCAATGTTGTTAACCATCTCCACGTGCCAAAACTAATACGGTTTTCAAGTCTATTTCATTGTGTCCTATTCCTTCATTCCACACCTACACAGACTACTTTGAAATTACCGGTCCTGTAAAATGATGACCCATGAGATGCTTTGTTAATATTGTGCCTGATCTTTAAACTGATCTTTTCATGGTGCCTGCCCCTCAACTCAAGGTCCCATCTTAGTGAACACCTTCTTTCTACAGCTCCTTTCTTTTTCTCAAGCAAGGCTGCTCCCACACAACTGTTCAAGCCACAGCATGCTTCTGATCACACTTCCTGGGATAGGCTGTGGGTTCTTTTCATGAAAGACTAAGCCAGCGATAAGAATTTGAAAGAAATATAGTAAATTTTGGAAATAGAACAATTGGGGTATGAAGTTCAGATCTATCACTTATTAGTTGTGTGGTTTGAGACAAAAAAATATACTTTCTCTGAGATTTGTAAAATGAAGATAATAGATAGGCCTTATAGGACTGAGACTTTATGAAAATATAATGAGAAAATTCATTTGTTCTGCATGAATTAAAAAAAAAAAAAATGGAGCACCTGTTTTGAGGCAAGGACACAATTGTGTCCAGGACTCATTTAGTTATGTCAGCATTGCTCAAGTGATGCCAGGGACATGCATGGGGCTTGAATACCAGTCTCCAGCTCTGCAATCAGTGTGAGAGAGTTTCAAGAGGCTAACCAGAAAACATTCTTTTGGTAATATAGAAATAATAGCTGATAAGTTTGTAGTTACAATGAATTTTAAGATAAGAGTAGATCAAATGTGAAGGTTCTTGCACATAGTCCCAACACACACACACACACACACACACACACACACACACACACACACACACACACACATGCCCAAGCTTATCTGCTTATCTGGATTTATAAGATAAGAGACTGTCTTAAATAAAGTAACAGAAACAAAAAACGTAACAACAATAACAACAAATTAAGTAGGATATTGTGCTAGATAATGTTGGAGAAAAAGAAGAAACAGGCATCATAATGCTAAAAGGAAAAAGGAAGAAATAGATTAAAGACTGTGCTTGTACCAGCCGAATATCCACCAGAAACAGAAACAGTCCCCCCTCCCTTTTCCTCTCTTCTTCCTTCCCTCCGTCCCTCCTTTTTTCTTTCTTGTCCTCTGTCCTTCTCCCCTCCTTTCATCCTCTCTTTTCTCTTCTGATCCAATAATTAAGCTTTTATCATTCCATCTGCACCCCAAATCTTATAACTGCAAAGAAACACATGCACACACACACACACACACACACAGATGGAGGGAGGTGGGGGGGAGATAGGTAGATAGATAGATTGTACATATAGATATTACTGCAAATAACTGCCTCATCCTTGCTCTAGCTGACTAATTTCTAAGTCAACAGGAAAGGCTGGAAATGCCGAAGCACCAGCTGAAGCCATAGCCTGTGGATAGCATTCCCTTTATAGGAGAAGCATCAGTACTTTAAAAGCCTTGAAATGGGTTGGGTCAGGTCCACCCAAATTATTGGGAATAATTATTTTACTTAAAGCCAACTGAGTGCACATGATAATCATATTTACAAAATATCTACACAGCCACACCAAGATTAGTGTTTAATCCAGTAACTGTATTGTGAACAATCTAGATTAAATCAGGACACTGATCACTATGTGCCCCAAAACAGTAATTTTAAACTGTAAATGTCTTTACTCTTTTGAAGATCTAGACATAAAATCATCTTTATCATAAAAATCTCACAGGATTTTTAGATCTGTTTCCTATAAAAATAATAATGGATGTGCATTTTATAAAAGAAAATATTTTGTTCTTCAGATACAATGTAAGATTCAATTCTATGAAAGGCAAATGTACTGAATTCGTCTAGGCCACTCATTGTAGTGAAATACAGAGAAAGTAGCAGAAAACATTGTATTGTACTATAATACCCAGCAGGCAGTGCAACTATCGAATATCTTAAATGATTAATAGAGAAAACTCTATTTCCTTCAGTTTTGTACCTCATATTTTTTATTCTAGAGAAATATGTTTTTAATATTCATTTAATATTGATTAAATACCCAAGGATCCCACATTAAAACTAAATTGAAAGCACATTTTTTTACAAGTGAATATTAAGCAATCTGTCAGTGAAGGAAAAAAACCCTAGTTAAAAATCAATGTAGAAAGTTTAAAAAAAATGAACCAAATGCAAAATGATTGCATTATCCCCCTTTATTTATCAAGCAAAAATGTTCTGGGTGTTTTATTTTCTTCACACAAAATGGTAATCTTAATGGGTACTTTTTGCCCCCCTCTCTTTAACAAAGCATGGGGCCTGACTCCTCAGCCTACTCGAAGTCCAACCATCAGGTCGTGAATGTGGTCTCTTGCTATCACTTCCCCTGGGAAGTTCTGAACATCACTCTTGGTAGGTCATCATAGAGATGCCAATTCCGGACTCCATACTGATCATGGAATACAAAATGTCCCCTAGACTTGATGCTTTTTATTATTGATTGAGTGACTCTAGTCAGGTTAACTAGAAACGGATGCTCTCCCTAGACATGACATCAGTCTCCCAGTCTGATGAACTCACTTTAACAGTTGAAGGTTTCAGAAGGACTGTTCTAGTTTCCTGTCTCACCACCCTGATGCCGACCACGTGATTATCCAGAGCACACTGACTGTATCTGATTCCCGATTTTCTGAGGCCCTTCCTCACCCAGCCACAAAATGTAAGGTTTGAAGAATTCAATATAAGTTACAGTGGTGCCTTCATTTAAGGTGATTTTGCATTCTAACTCAATTCTGGACACTGCTTTCTGCCTAAAAATTATCTTAAAGCTTTTCAGCTAAAAGTAATTTCATTAGCTACCCAACGAAAAATAACAAATAATTTTTTCTAGTTTTAATCTTGCCATGGATTTTTCATGTTTGGGATGGGGGGGGGGTAAGTTTATAAAAGTAAACATGATAGTATGGATACAAAATCTGACATAAAGATCCAAGATAATCTTCAAATGATAATTAACAAAAATTAATGTTTTAAAACAATGGAAAGGAAAATTATCATAGAATTTTGTTAGGTTTTAAAATTCAATTTAACTAATTAGTTAATAAAATATGGTTTGTGTAGCGGTGTTTTTTTCTGCCAGTATGTCTATGTACAACATGCATGCACTGTCTTTGGTGACCAGAAGAGGGCGTTGGATACCCTAGGACTACAATTACAGATGGTTTTATGCTGTCCTTGAATGCTTGGGATTGAACCCAGGTCCTCTGGAAGAGCAGCCAGTACTTTTAACCAGTGAACCATCGATCCAGCACCGGGCATAGTATTCTTTAAAACAAGAAATCTCAGGTGATGAGATCTGCTCTTATAGAAAAGCCTCTCAGAGCTCCAAGCAAGAAGAATCCTCCACTGAGCTGGCATCCTAAGATGATAGATATTAAAGCTGTACATATTAAGAATACATCTTGAGCTTTCAATTAGCTATTGGTATTGCCACTCTCAAGGTATGACAGAGATTTCCAATATTTATTATTTGGCCTTGTTAATCCATTTATTTTCTAGGCTGTATTGATTAAGTAGACCTATATCTGCTTGCAAGAGTCAGGTCATTGAAATATGTGGTGGGGTGTACTGATGAAATACAGATCTCATTTAGTTTAGTCTTCTGTATAAACTACAACCAAGCTTCAGTGTGTAAGAAAACCTTATGTTTTTTAACTGTGTTTTTGAGTGATTGTACACTGTGCATCCCCCAGAAATTATCCTAATTCTGTTCTTGAGACTGCTTTTTTATTTAAATAGTTCATTTTAAAGAATAAATCTAGGATTAGTAAAGCAAAAATGACTAAGATGTGAAGAAATTATCTACGAATGCTGTTGGCAATGGGATGGTAGCATTTTTTTGAGAACCCTACTTTAGTAGAAGACTATCATCTTTTTTGTTTGTTTAGTTTGTTTTTAAATTTTTATTTTTAATTTATATATTCACTTTACATCCTGATTGTAGCCCCTCCCTCCTCTCCCCCCAGTCCCTCCCCCCATCCTCTTTCCCCCTTTTCTCCTCCCCTTCTCCTCAGAAAAAGGGAGCCCTCCACCACCAACTCACGGGATATCTGAGCTCATCCTCATCCTCTGAGGCCAGGCAAGATAGCCCCATTAGGGGGAAGTGATCAAAAGCATCAGAGTCCATGTCATAGACAGCACCCACTCAATTTATTAGGGAACCCACATGAGGATCAAACTTCTCTTTGGTAACATAGGTGTACGGGGCCAAGGTCCAGTTCATGCATGTTCTGTGGCTGGTGTTTCCTTTTCTGTATGTATCCATGGGGGTCTAAGTTAATTGGCCTTCTTGTGGCGTTCTTGCTCTCTCTAGGTCCTTCTATCCTTCCTGCGACAATTCCACAAAATGCCCCAAGCTCCACCTAATGCTTTTCTGTGAGTCTCAGCATCTGATTCCATTCTGGTTGGGACCTCTCAGAAGATGGTTACACTAGGCTGCTGTCTGTAAACACAGGAAAATGTTGTGAATGGTGTGTGTCAGTGGTTGGCTTTCTCCCATTGTGTGGGTCTCAAGTTAGGCCAGGCACCGGTTGGTCAGTCTCTCAGTCTCTACCTTTGTCTCTGAATATTCTGTCGGCAGGGTAAATCTGGAAGGTTTAATAGGTGGATTGTCATTCCCTCCCACCACTATAAATCCTGCCTGGCTAGAAGGTGGCTCCCTCAGTCTCCATGCCTGCGCTGCTAGAAGACTCAGCTGGAGACATCCCCATATGGTCCTTGTAGCCTACCCTGTCACAGGTCTCCACTTTGTCTCAGTGATGCCCCCACTCTGGTCTCCCTTTTCTGTCCAAGGTCTCAAACCTGCCCTCCCCCACTCTCCCCACATCTGATCCCCCCACCCTCCTTTCCCTACCCACACCTTCTCCTACCTAGTTCCCTCTCTACATCCACTTCCTCTATCTATTCTACTTCCCTAGGGCTCAGCTTCTAAAGGTTAGGCTCACAACTGAAAATACAAAGACTATCGTCTTTTAAACACAATTGTGAAGCTGTAAACTCTCAAAGCCAATTGATTAGCAAAACTGAAATGACAGAAATGAATCTATTGATGCTTTTATCCCATTTGATAAGAAGATTCTGCTATTTTGCTATAATTGCTGGGCACCTCCCCAGACGGGGTCTGCTGCTGCTGACAGAGCCCTACATGACCTTTGTAAATGAAAAACTTCTGAAGCACATCCTATAGAGAATTTTATGTGAAGGATTATGGATGCACATTCTCTCTCGATGATGCTAACCTTCGTGGCATGTGAAATATTCCCTGTGAATAAAACTGTCATCATCCCCACAAATCTTTACTTGTTTACATTACATTTGAAGAAACACTATTCCTACAACCTTCTACACAGTTTTTGTTTGTTTTTGTTTTTGTTTTGGTAATGCTAAACACTACCAACAACAACAACAACAAAACAAAAACAAAAAACAAAATAAACAACAAAACCAACCAACCACCACTAACAAGAACAATATCACAAAACAAAGCAAAACAAAACAAAACACAAAACTCCAAACACCAAAACCTTATCCATGCTTAAATCTGTACTCCATTATATTGGGTTGTTTGCTTTTCTGGTGTCCAGTTTTTTTTCCAGTTCTCTACATATTTTAGATATTATCCATTTATTGGATATGTAGTTGTTAAAAATATTTCCCCAATCTTTTGTCACTTTGAATGATGGGGTCCTTTGCCTACTTATTAATTGCTGTATGTACTGCCTTGCTATATGAGTGCTTTGTTCAGAAAGCCTTTTTCTATGCATTCAAGAATATTTTCTATTTTTTGTTTTTTCAGATCAAGTGTAACTGGCCTTATGCTGAGAGGTCTTAGGTCCCTTTACAATTGAGTTGTGAAGGGTGATAAGTATGCACTTATTTTCATCCAGTTTGACTAGCAGTATTTGAAGATGCTATCTTTTATCTAGTGCATATTTATGCCCTTTTGGAAAAATAAAAAATCAGGTATACATAGGCATCTTTGGGTCATCAATTTGACTCCATTGTACAACATGTCTTTTTGAGCCAATACCATGCTCTATTACTATACTACTATACTACAATTGAAATTGGGGGTAGTGCTGTCTCCTCAGTTCATTATTCAGGACTGTTATAGCTATCCTGAGTTTTTGTTAGTTAGCTTGTTTGTTCCATATGAAGCTGAAAATTGTTTTTTAAAGATCTGTGAAGAACTGTGTGGGAATTTTGATGGGGATTGCACTGAAGCGTAGCTGACTTTTGCTAGGGTGGCCATGAGCATGGAAATCTTTCCAACGCCTGATGGATGTCTTCCTCAATATCTCTCTTCAGAGTCTTAAAGTTTTATTATACAAATATTTTCACTTGCTTTCCTAGAGATACCCTAAGATATTTTTGAGGATATCACGAAAGGTATCATTTCTCTAATTTCTTTCTCAGTCTGTTTGTCACTTATATAAAGAAGGGCTACTGATTTTATGTAATTTTATATCCTGCTACTTTGCTAAAAGTGTTTATCAGCTGTGGGAGTTTCCTTGTGGGATTTTTAGGAACATTTAATATACAATCATATCATCTGCAAATAGAGATACTTTGACTTTTTCCTTTCCTGTTTGTTTCTCTTTGATCTTCTTCAGTTGTCTTATTACTCTCGCTAAAGTTTCAAGCATGATACAATATACTTGTATACTATAGATATGCGATATTCCATAGTATAGTAATATACTACAGTAATTACTATAGCGATACAGTATATTACAATATAGTACTATATTGAATAGAACTTGAAGTACTTCAGTGAAAATGACAGCTCATGTGGGCGAGAAGGATGTGAGGCAAGGGAAGCACTCATCCAATGCTGGTGGGTGTGCAAATTATACAGCCACTATCCAAATCAGTGTGGTTGTTCATCTAGCTACACCACTCTAGGCCACACACCCTCAAGGTTCTACATCCTATTAGATGTCCAATGTTCATTTCTCTCTATAGTGGCCAGAAATTGGAAAGATCCTAAATGTTTCTCAACAGAATGAATAAAGAGAATGAGGTACGTTTATACAATGGAATATTATTCAGCTGTTAAAAAGTGAAATCATGAAACTTGCAGGTAAATGCATAGAACAAGGGAAAAAAAAATCATCCCAAGTGAGGTATTCCAGACCCAAAAATATAAATATGGTATGTATTTGCTTATACGTGGGTGTGAGCTGTTAAGTCTTTGATAACTAGTCTTCAATCTGTAGAACCACAGAGGTTAAGTATAGAGTAAGGGACTAGAGGGAGGAATGGATCTCTCTGGGAAGGGGGAAGAGAATAGTTAATAATGGATGGATGGTAGGTTGGGGGACTTGTAACAGGGGATCAACTGGGAAGAGTAAAGGAGAGAATACACAGAGGGACAGCTAAAATTTAGGGTGATTAGAAGGGTCACAAGGGCACCTAAAACATAAAAGCTTCTTACAAAGAATATATATCAGGAAATCTATTTTAATTTAAAAATAGAAAAGAAATTTTAAAAATTTAAAGAAAAAAGCCTTCTAAAGTTCTTTTAAACTGATATGTGTGCAGTTGGGGCTATTTGTGTTTTTAAAGGTAGTTCTTTTCCATCCAGGACTGGTGTTTTTTGCTACTGCACACATGACAGTATAGAGACTCCACCAGGCAGCATCTATGGGTTAAAAGACACAAGTACAGCCATCATTTTCAAGGGGAAGATTTAAGGGTTAGATCTAACAGCACAAATCCCAAATGAAATGCTGCCTGTCACTTGTGTATATGGCACCTAGCCAAGCTCCTCCTCCTCTCTTAGCTGGGTCTCAGTTAAATCAGTTCCTTATGTGCACGGTACGTTCAGTCCCTCTGTTCATCCTGCCCAGACACAGAATGAATAATAAACAATGCACTAATTATGCCCAGAAGAATAAACACACAAGTACTCAAAAAAGACAGTGAAATCCCTCAACATACACGAAGACTTCTAAAGGAATATGAAGCCGTTGTGTTCTTTTTCATATTTTAGCCTACCTGTTTTCCAATGACCCTAAGTGTGATTCCGAAGATTGGATCTCTTAAAATAACTGACGTGTGTATGTGTGTGTGTGTGTGTGTGTGTGTGTGTGTGTGTTTAAATTAACATCTCTAATTGAACATTTCTCTATGATTAAAATGCTTTAAAAAAAAGAAAGTTTAACAAACTTGTGTAACAATAAAAGATTATAATATTGAACTCTGACCGTAAATCCACTGTATAATTTGTGTTGCTTCCTTTGAATATTAATGATATAGTCTTATCATATTTTATACAACATAACATGCTTACTTTGAAGTCTTCAAGCAGTTTCCTGAGAAATTTTATATATTCCTTTGCCACTCTAGATTTAAAATATGCACACAGATAAGATATATTTAGAGTATGCATTAAAAACATTTTCTCTGTTTTCTCTCTCTCTGCCTCGTTTTCTGCCTGTTTCTCTTTCTGCATTTGAATGTGTATTTGTGTGTGTGTGTGTGTGTGTGTGTGTGTTTGTGTGTGTGTGTGTGAGAGAGAGAGAGAGAGAGAGAGAGTATTTGAGTGTGTGTTGTTAGTATGTGTGTGAAAATTTGAGTGTGTGTGAGAAAGTATGAATGGGTGCTAGTGTGTGAGTGAGTGTGGAGGGAATAGGTGAGCATGTGTATGTATATATGTATATGTGTGCATGTAGTAGTGTGTGTGAGTGTGTATGGGGAGGTGAGTGTGTGTGTATGTACAGGTGTGTGAGTGAGTGTATGAGAGGGTGAGTGTATATGTATGTTTTGACTTTTCTGGTCCTTGCAAACTATCTAATGTAAGCAACTACAGGCTACACAGGGCTTTGAAAAGATTACATACTTAGAACCAGGAATTTAACTTGTAGATATGATATTCTCAGAGGTGATTTCCAAACCAATTTCTATTGAGTCTTAGTTCTTAATGGTTTCGAGAGGTCCGTTGACATTTGATTTCAGTTCAATATTTTAATAGTAATAATTATTAAAACTCATTCAAATATGCTGCCTACTAAATCGTAATACATTCTAGACCACCAGCATATTGATTTTTGCTGCCAGGCTAATTTATTTTTGTGCACGCTTTAACATAAAATCATTCTTACCATTTCTGGAACTATATTTGAACCTGAGAGCATGTGTCAGTAATTAAAATGATTTTTAGCTTGGTCCTGCTTCTGGTTTTTGTTTTCTACACCTCATATCCATGCATGTTTGAGCTCCTGTGTGCATACACAAGCACTCGCGCGTGCACACACACACATACACACACACACACACACACACCCTACACTATAATAACTTCCTATTGGTCCATAAGAATTTAAGATGTTCTGTTTTCTAAACATATCTATAAATGAGTGAAGCAACTAATGTCAAGACCAATCTGACTTCACTGGTCACTGGATTTGCTGACTACGAGCTGTGTGCATGTCAAACAGAGCTTACGGTCCGGATCCGCATTATGCTATTCCACAGTGATCATTGTTCCTGTATGTGTTGCTAGTGTCAAAAAGAAGAACTGATTTTTAGAAATTGCACTTATGGTCATACTCACTTGAACTGATAACTGCTTTGATGTTGGGTCCAGACCACTGTGTCTTTCTTCTCTTACAAGTTTGTGTGTTTTAGTGATAAACGCCACAACTCTAAACTGCTTCGTCAATTGAAAAATGAACCTCATAACAGCTACCTCTCACAGTCCTAGGGTAAAATTAGGACACAGAGCTCACATGGGCATTCTAAGCTCATATTGTCTCCAGTAAATGATGTTTTTGTTATAATAGATTTTGAAAGTATTAAACAGGTTAAAATATTTAATAAAAAATTCATTTAAAATTTATAAAAGTTTGTAGCTCACTATTATGACTTATTAAAGATATATCTTATTTTTAAAAAGTGTGTGTGTGTGTGTGTTCACACACACACACACAAGAGTACACATTCTATCAGGGACCAGAGGAGGGTGACAGACCTTGTAGTTAGAGTTACAATCAGTTGTAAGATGCCTAATGTGGGTGCTGGGATTCAACCTTGTGTCCCCAGCAGAAGCATCAAACACTCTCAGTTGTGCAGTTTCTCCAGCCCCATAATAGGTCTTGCTTGTTGGTTTTGTTCTGTTTAGAATTAAATTACTTAGGAATCTCAAAGCTTTTATACAAATGAATATGGAATGTTTAAGGGATGAGTTATACTATAAATAATTGAAGATCAATTTTATTTCACATTTTCTTGACATCTTTAAGTTGAGTTTTTCAGTTTTCGGATGGCATTAAGCTTTTCTGCATAGTGAAATGCCAAGGAGGGGAAGGGGGAGGAAGAAGCGCACTGATATTGCCAGTGGGTGAAAAAGACTTGGAAGTGCTCCAGCGTAGATGGTAATTGACCGGAATAAAAAATAAAAATAAAAATGTAGCGCAAGAGGCCCATGAAATGCTGCTCCCAGGAGCTCCTCCCTGAGGAGTCACAAATGTTCTCTGTAGCTTTGGTGGGAGGTTCCCTTAAGGAAGTAAGTTCTCAGCAGAGGTCATAGTCACTACTTTGATTTATGTCTGAAGTCCTCCCAAAGATTCACAGGCTGAGGAGTTCGGTGTCAGTTTGCTGTTGGACAAGGAGCCAGTACCAGCTAAGAAGGCCTCAGCTGGATGACGTTAGGGCGCTTGGGGTATGCCTTTGAAAAGAATATTGGAGCCCTTTCTTTTCTCTTTTTACCCAGAAATGAGAGGATCAACGCTCTTTCTGCCCACTCTGTTGTATTGTACTGCCACAAGCCTGATGGCAGCATTCTATAATAGAACAGAGGCAACCAAAACAAAAAAAAATTTTTTTTTGGTTTTTCAAGACAGGGTTTCTCTGTGTAGCCTTGGCTGTCGTAGACTCACCTTGTAGACCTCGAACTTACAGCAATCTGCCTGCCTCTGCCTCCTGAGTGCTGGGATTAAAGGCGTGCACCATCATGCCTGACTCAAAACAAAATATTTTATAAACAATTCTACAAACTTTATTTTTGCAATCTTCAAGAGTTTTAATAAGTAGTTTCCCGAAACTCTATTATTTGTGGAAATGGTTTACCTATTTTTAGTTTCTTGCTTACACACACGTTAGCTTCTTACTGTGTATGACGACTTGCGTTTTGGACATTTTTATTATTCTTATTTTTATCTTTTATTATATTTGACAGTTTCATATTTATATATAATGTATTCTATATGATATATATAAATCTATTCTGCTTACTTTTACCTTTACTTTCTCATAATTTTCTTCCCCATTCTGTGATCCCATAACAAGCTCCTTTCTTATATTCATGCCATTTTGTTTACAGACCAGAGTTTAACTGTGGCTGTGTGTGTGACCATGAGCTTGCAGCTACCTATTTGAAAAGAATGTCTTAATCAGTGGGACAGTCTTCTTCAGGGTACATCAGCAGTCCATGGTTTATCTAGTAAAGGCAGGGCTATATCAGCCCGTCCTTTATCGACCTCTGACCCTGTTGAGAGGCCCAGCCTTGTACAGGCAGATTGAATACAGCCTCTGCTATTGTGAGATTGTGACTTCAATGGCTACGTCACTCCAAAGATACAATGTCACAGCCCTTCTAGCCATGCTCCACCATGTTCCGTGTGGTTCCCTGAGGCTTAGGAGAGGTGGTTTGAATGTCCTGCTTAGAGCTGAGCATTGAAAATTTTCTTACCCTCACCACTTCAAGTAGCCATATGCATCTACATGCACTGCTGTTCATTGCAAAGGCAAGTTTCTTGACTTAAGCTTGAGAGTAGTGTTTTCTACAGGTATCACCGTAAATATTTTAATACATCCTAGAGCTGTACTAATTTAGCTGAGCAGTAATAGTAGGTTAGCTGTTAGGATATAAGGTCTCTTTAGCCACAGAATTTTAGTCTTGCTTATAGTACTGGGATTGAATTCCTTTTTTGTGGAGTGGCCCACAAAATCAATTAGAGAGAACTTGCTTATCTCCAGAACAGTCATGCCACTATTGCACCCATGGGTACATATTGCCTGGCAGGTAGTGTGGTCTATAGGGTTCTCAGCTGAATAAGACCATTGATGCCTTTTCCCCCTGGCAGTCTTTACTGCAGCTCCTGCAGTATGAAAGATGGATCAGTTCTAGCTTAAAAGTGACTAGTAATGAATTTTTAAAAGCATTCATATCACTAATAGTCAGAGAATTGTAAGTTTACCTACTTTGAGATTCCACGTTGGCCCAGTCCAATGGCTATAATCAAAACAACAACAAATACTGACAAAAACATGGGAGAAAGTCATTCTTTGTTGTTAGTAGTATAATCTGGTGTATCCACTATGAGCATAATTGTGGTGAATCCTCAAAAGCATAAAAATAAGACTTCCATACAACCCAGCTACATGTCTCCTGGGTCTTTGCCTAAAGGACTTTATAATCTTATAAAAGAGATCTTGCTCAACCATGTTCACTGTTCATCCATGTTACAGTAGCTAGGAAATGGAATCAACTTAGACAGCCATCACCCAAAGGATGGGTAATGAAAATGTGGTACCTATATGGACTTCATCTATGCAGATAAGTGAAATCATGAAATTTGCAGGTAAATGGACAGCGATGGGAAAATTATGCCGAGTGAGGTAATCCAGGGCAAGAATGAGACATGGCGTTCCCATCTCACATATGTGAACTCCAGCTGACTCTTCAGTTGTGTTTTTAGACATTTCTAATTCTGAATTAGAAGGGTTTTTATTGTCTTCCCTTCCAATTTGAAATTTGATGAATAAACTTCTACACATCTGAGATTTCCACTTTTGTATTGTCAAGGCTCAATCAAAATACGCAGTAATAACATTTTCCATTATGACAGATGATTTTTGTATTTTATTTTTAGCAAATTCTGAGTGATGAGATTCAAACTGAGATGAGAAAGAATTAACCTCGAGGTCACTGTGATGCAAATCAGAACATTGTACTTAGGGACCCACGGCCCAAGTGTCTTATTTATTTTGATTCTAATAATCTATGAATATTTCTTCCTATAAGGAATGAATGGAACCCAGGTGGAGCTAACTGCTCATATTGATTAAAAACATGTGGCTTTTATTTTAAACTGTCATACTGTGAGGACAAAAGGTGGTTATTCCCCACCATAAAGTATGTCCATGGACATTTTATCAGGATATGGGAATGCTCGAAGTTTTAACCTTTGCACAGGGGAGATTTACATGCAAATTCTCCATGGACCTTCTGGAAAGATCTCTCAATTGTCAGAATTATACCAGAGGTGGCCTTTGTTCTCCACTTACTAATGCAACAATTGTAATATAACTATATTCTCAAGGGTAAAGAATGCCAGAAAACACAAACCAAGAACAACAAAAGAAAAATCCAGTAACAACGCCAAATATGGTGCTTGTTTAGACGGAATTGTGGTCCCTTGTTTTCCTTAAGTTATTTATATCTACGACTATTGTGCCTATTTTCAAAAAGCTCCCCCCCTCCTTTTTTTTTTTTTTTTTTTTACACATTAGAAGCACAACATGTTTCGTGCACCTTGCAAAGCCTTTGAGTAACCAGAAAACATTAAGAAATACGGATTGCTGGGGGTTTTTTGTTTTTGTTTATGTTTTTGTTGTTTTAGCTGAAGAAAAAAAATTATTCTAAATGTCAGTGAAAAGAGCACAGCAATCACATCAATTGGAATAATCTGGTCCGTACTGGGGACTTTTGAAGTGTTGCATCTGATATTTTGAGGTAGTAGTGGATTGTGGCATTAGTTGACTTTCTGACGTTGGCAAGTTTGTGTTAAGCTTATAAGTACAGAACCTGTCAAAGGAAATTAAATGTAGTTCTGTGTTACTGAGGCATTTAATTATATTAATTCTCAAAGCCAAACACATGGATATAGAACGCATACACATGTAGGGATAGCACAGTTTAATCAGAATAAGGTTCATGATCTAACAGAACAGTCTATATAATATTCATAGTATACATTGTAAATTGCTCATTTGGAAATAAAAAAACAATCCCAAGCATTCCACCCTTCACCTTCAATGAAAGAAGAGAACTACTTCTCCTTTCCCCATCATTAGCAAAGTCTTTAGATATATTAACCATTGGGTTTTCTTTTGTTATGTGTTCAGAGCAGAGGTAATCAGGAGAGCCAAAGAAGGCCAGATACTGATTTCTCAAGACAGGACTGAGATCCCCACTATAGCTGAGTTACGTTTTTCATTTTATGTCAGCACAAATTATAATTATGCATACTTGAATAAAGATAGATATAGCACATTGGAAAGTAGAAGATAATTAACTGCGTGACAAATAACATTCAAATGTCAAGCTTGAAAACCAAAAGGGTAGCTGCAGTCCATTTACACACACACACACACAAATGCACACACACACACGCGCGCATGCGTGCACGCAATCACACATGCATGCAGGGAGACTGAGGAAGAATCACACAATAGGCTACAGTGGGACGTTAGTTCCAGACAGATGTGTGTCAAGGTACCGTTCCTGTTTGGAGTGGGGATATGGACAGGAAAGTCATGGCGGGAGTGATGGATGAGAGTGTTAGGAGCGCTGACTTCCTTCCATTTTCTCACCCTACTTGTGCCTTTCCCTTTCTTTACCATTACCAGATGCAACCCAGCAAGCTGCAACACTTGCCTGTTGTCTCCTAGAAATCTGCCCTGTGGGAATTCTATCTAAACTCAAGCTTAACAGTGACATCCCTACAAAGATGTTCTAATCCACAGATATATGACCCACATCACCTCTAATCTCTTATGAAGTATGTACATTACCTAGTCATACACTAAATCTACAACACATAAGCCTTTTATGTTCATGTACTAGCTCATAGAATTTTTTTTCCAAAAGCTTTTAAAGTCAGTTCTACTTTTAACAATGGCAAAATTGCCTTAGAAATGTTAATAAACTGCCGAAACTGACATACCTGGGAATTAAAGGATTTTAATTGCACCTAAATTATTATTTTATATTTTGTGCATTTCTTGTGTTGCATTGTCTGTCTTTTTTAGATTCATTTATTTTAATTTTACATGTGTGAGAGTTCTGCCTGAATGTACGTGTACATATTCTGTGCATGCTCAGTGACTGTAGATGTTGGAAGACAGACTTTGATCCCCTGGAAGCAGAGTTGCAGATTGTTGTGGATTATCATGTGGGTGCTTGCAAAAGTGACATTGCAAAAGTAGATTACAGTTAGATAGATAGATAGATAGATAGATAGATAGATAGATAGACAGATAGATAGACAGACAAAAATATTTATATGAATCTGATTATGGGGTAAAACTAATTGATTTTTTTAAGCAACAGAACATCTTCCAAATCAAATCAAGTGCTTATAAAGACATTTTCTTACAAATGCAGTTGTACCACAGAGCTTAAGAGAAAGAGAGAACAATGGTACCTTCTAAAGTGGTGATGCAAAAAGATGATCAAACACAAAATGGGTTCAGATTGGTCTCCTGCATTTCTTCTATTCCTGCCACATACAGTCTGAGTGAGATGGACTGGACCCCTGACTCAGGATACATCTTTCTGGTCTAATTCACCCATCATGATGTCATTTGTCCTTGAGCGGTGTCTTCCTTCCTTGGCCACATCACTACTTCTGCACCGGGTATGTAACAGAACTTCCAGTCGACGGATAAGGACACCAACTCTCCCACAAAAACTTTGACCCCAAATTTTTTCCTGACTAAAAGATGTACAGGGACAAAGGATGGAGCAAAGATTGAGGGAATGGCCAACCCACGACTGACGGTATATAAGACCCATTCCTGCAAGAGAACCAATCCATGACACTCTTAATGTTACTCTGCTTATAGACAGGAGCCTAGCAGACCTCCTCTGAGAGGATGCACCCAGCAGCTGATGGAAGCAGATGCAAAGACCCACGCCAAATGTTAGAGCTTGAAGAGTCCTAGGGGAGAGTTGGGGGCAACTATTGAGGGATCTGGAGGGCCAAAGACTCCACAAGAAGACCTACAGAATCAACTAACCTGGACCCATGGTGGGGGGTGGGGCTCACAGAGACTGAGCAACCAGCGAAAGAATATGCATGCACTGGTCCTAGGCCCCCTGCCCATATGTAGCAGATGGGCAGCTTGATCTTCATTGGATCCCTCAACAACTGGAGCAGGAGCCCTCTTTGACTCTGATGTCTCCCTTTGGATGCTCTTCCCCTAACTGTGCTATTATCTCTGGCCTCAGTGGGAAAGGATGTGCCTAGTCCTCCAGTGACTTAGTGTTCCAGGGTGGATTGATTCCAATGGGGGAACCTCCCCCCTTTTCTGAGAAGGAAAGGGGAGAGTGTGGGAGAGGAGCATGCGAAGGAGGGACTGAGAAGAGATGAGGGAGCTATAATCGGGATGTAAAGTGAATACATAAAAAGAATTAAATCAAATTAATACTTGTACCTTCTATTGGTACGAAATAGGGAAGTGCACACCTTTTGTTGAATGTGGAGTTTGGAGTGTTCATCAGTTTACCTCACAAGGAAACTCTATCTGAGTCAAAGACAATATATACTGAAGAAAATGCTGAGAAACAGTCCCGATTGCGCTGGACCCAAATGTCACATGGTGCAGGTAAACCACATGATCGCTCTGGAGCTTTCTTTCCAAGAATCATACTCTTCACTGTCTTTGTCCTACAAACTGCCTTAGCCAGTGGTGACTAAGTTAATGAAAAGGCATATGACTTCTTAGATGATGGTCTAAGTGTTCTGTGGAGCTCCATACCATTTCTACCTATGCTCTGAGTCTTCAGACAGAGTCCCGGAATGGAGATGACACACGCAGAGAACACGCCTCTTCTGGCATGCAACAGGAGTGACAGAGAAATACTTTGTGTGCCGTCACAATTGTGGATTTCCTCCTAGAGCACACTGTTGTCAAGTCTAGCTAACACTGTTGCCTTCAAACTTTCCCCATTTTAAAAATACTTAAGAAAGATTGTATGCATCGGTATAAAGATGTCAGATTCCTTGAGACTGGAATTACAGACAGTTGGAAGAGCAGACAGTCTGTTAACCACTGAGCCATCTCTCTAGCCCTCAAACCGCCCCCATTTAATAAGCCAATGAGTTATATCATTTTTATTTTCTACTCAAAATATCTTAACAGAAAAAACATCATCAATTGAACAATATTGTTAACCCTACAAAGTAAGGGGAAATAGTTTTAATATACAAACCTCAAAAAAAAAAAATACATTGCAATATAACCTTATGCTTGTACTGCCGTATATAGTAATGGATGATACTGGATGGAGCTCATCATTTCTATGACTTTTTCTTTGAACAACCAGATAAGATAAAAAAAAAAAAAAAAAAACTTGCCAGTTTCTGCGGTGTTCTTGATGAATGGAACAACGTGAGTTTAATGTGGTGTGTAGAGTTTTATCACTGTGCCATCAAGACCATTTTTCCCCATGTAAAATATGCTCTTTCTCATTACCACATAGAATCAAAGCTAAAGCACATCAGGGAATCTCTTTGATGCTTATTTCAAAGCATTTCACAAAATTAATTACTGTAATATGCCGAAAAATATTTAAGTGCTATTATTTCTCCTCCATACATGGAAACCTGGACAGTTTTAGTGTCTTTCTTCAGACCACACAGTGAGTCATTTGCAGAACTCCATTGACCTCTGTGTTTTCAGTGTGATCAGAAACCTTTTCATACAATATTCACAGGAACAGGAAACATTTTTTTTAACTTGAACCTTCTACCAACAGTAAACAACAGACTTAGGTTTACCGCTTGTTGCATTTATATTCTGCTTTGAACTTACTCTTGGGGCCAGCAAGATAAAATTAAGCTATTTTAAGCCCTTCCAAGTAGCCACTGTCTATTCTGCAAGTCTTCTGGGCATCATGTAAGGAAAAAAGATACCATGTTCAGGAGTGTTTTGGACACTTCTTGATCATCAACTGAATTTTCCTAGTTGAGTAAGACAACAAGAGCTAGAAAAACATGCTCTGGTTTTGAGACAAGATATTACAAACTACTTGAATGCTTACGCAAAGCAGTGAAAATAAGGTTATATTTTAGGAACACAATTCATTCTCTAACATAAAAATCTGCTCTATCCTACCAAGAAAAAAACATATAACTCTGGACCATACAACATTTTCTTTTTAATTCTCAGAATGAATAGATTAGTAATAAGTTCATATTTGCAGGAAATTATTAAATATTAAGAATATAGTGAGTATAATCTTCTCCATGAATCAGACCTACATTTCTCATCTTGACATAGGGAATTATCACTTAAATCTGTATGTGTGTGTGTGTATATATATATGTGTGTGTGTGTGTGTGTGTATATATATACGTATATATATACATATATATAATGCATAAATTGGCACAGTGATGAATCTAACACAAAGTCTTGGATATAATATTCTAAAATTCGGAATTTCAATTTCAAAATATTTATAACATTTTAATTTAAAATTTTAATAGCCTAAAATGCCAAAATCTTATCATGTATACTTTTAACATGCCAAAGTGAGAAAAAGGTAAAACTGTACTTACTTATTCAAGGAAAATAGAACTGTTTTCAGTCTTTATAACTCCCTGGGGGGAAAACCTGCACTGCTCCTCAACTCTCATTAATTCTATGGATCATACCATGTAGAAATATCATATCTTGCTTTAATTTTCCCATTTTGCTCATTTCATAACAGACTATGTAAATTCTACCAGCATCATTATCAAAGCCCAGAAGTGTACTAAAATCCCAGAGTCAGAGAAACAGCACATCTGTACAGAAGAACAGATGTGCAAGCTTTCTGAAGGCTCCACCTGAGAGCCTGCAGCACAGTGTACAGTCCAGGCGAAGCACCCTTGCTCTCTTCTGAGACGGACAGCTGTCAAACTGAGCTGGAGCTGCTAACAGAGAAAGAAAAATCACACGTTGCAACATTACTATTGCAACTTCTATGGTTTTTCTAAAAAGTCAATTACTATTCCTTTGTTCTTTCAAACGTACCACTGTTTCATACCATGGCAACTTCTCAGGCTAAATATAAGCTCGTGTCTTGGAAATGTCACTCTGCAAAGATCTAGATATTACATAATGCCCTCTTCGCTTCAACTAGCTCATCCACGATTTATAAACTTTTAAATAAAAAAAGGCAAGAAAGGTGCACTGGCTTTTAGGAGAAGAGGTGAGATGTTCATTATTCCCTTCCTCATCAACAGATGCTTGGAGAATTTATAGTGTCGTAAGCTTAGAGCTTTGTTTCCATCTTGTGTGAACTGTATGGAGCTAGAAAAGCTGTAACAAACATCCATGGCACAAAGATAATGACCCAGAAGTAGCAGTGGGATAAATAATGGCCTGTAAGTTGCAAATACATACTAATCTTGTGTTTATAGAAAACATTACGAGAGTTCCATTTGTATTTGTCAAAATGTAGCTGTGGGGAGGGCGAGTACAGGTGCAGCTGCAGATAGCAAGCGCAATCTGAGCTCTATTGGAATAACCGTACCTGCAAAGATTGAGAATTTCTAGCACGTACCTTTCAGCACACCACGAGCTGCCATTGTTTGTATCTGCAAACAAGGCTCATAACACGGTCCCGTGGGGAGAAAAAAAAAATCGTGACATAAAATTCTATTTAAAATTAGACTGAGGAACGAAAGGAAAATTTTACCCACGTATGAGTGTTCAGGCACACGCTATCTTATTGAGAATACTGAGTCTTCAAAGGTTTAGGTGGATTGAAAACGCATTCTTTTCAAATGTATACACTTTAAATTACCTTTGGATGATTCCCCAGGAAAGATGAGTGTCAGAGACGATAACTATAGGATCCTCTATTCATCAAACCTTAATTTATGGCAACTATGTGCTACATTCTGAAGATACAAAAAGATGTAAGCCCAAGGTTTGTGTCTTCTGGATTTTCATAACCCATTTGAAAGAGACATATACCATGCCAACTGTTATCTCCAAGATTTTATAGGAATTGCTAGAAGAGGACAAGAAAATTAACATATTCAAGTCGGAAAACTCAGGAATTTTTTTTTTTAAGTTTTCCCCATCTACACTGGGGATTTAACCTAGGACTTCGTCTATGCTAGGCAAGTGCTCTTCCACTGAGATATACTCCTAGCTAGCCATCTTTTAATTTTGAGGCAAGGTTTCACAAGTGTATTTAGGCTATCCTGAAGTTTGCTATGTAGCCCAACCTTCTCTCTAACTTGTGGCCCCCCTATGTCATCCTCCAAAGCAGGCGGGATGGCGAAGGGTGACACCTCAACCAGATAAGAAGATGACTTTTATGCTGGTTGCTCACTGGGTTGAGTCCATGACACACCCCAGGAATGCCACTGGAGACAATTCCTGACAGCAGGAACAGCTCGTAGCTGTGTATAAATAACTTGTTGTAGTTGCACAGGTACTAAGTGCTCATAGGCTAAAGGGGTCATTGGCTCTTGCATGTCACGTTGTCTGAGAGGACAAGGTGACAGGCTGGCCACAACGTACTGTCAGACTCACGCTTTAGATAAGATTTGATGTGAGCACAGTTGCTATGGGAGGAGAATCAGATGACCAGAGGCAGAGATCTCACTGTCATTCCAGTTCTTTCTTTTTCATTTTGTTTTGTTTTGTTTTGTTTTTAAAGACAAGATTTCTCTGTGTAGTCTTGGCTGTCTTGTACTCGCTTTCTAGACCAGGCTGGCCTTGAACTGACAGCAATCCACCTGCCTCTGCCTCCCGAGTGCTGGGATTAAAGGCGTGTGTGGCCCATTCCATTTCTTTTAACACCTTGAACAGCAGATCCAGCTAATGGCCCAGTCTACAAAATCTCTCTCTCTCTCTCTCTCTCTCTCTCTCTCTCTCTCTCTCTCTCTCTCTCTCTCTCTCTTTCTCTCTCCTCTCTCAGCATCCTGAAGATAGAGCAACTCCTCTTCGGGGATCATCTCAGGTTTATTCTGTGTGAAATTTTGTGGCTAAAGCTTTCATATTTTTGGAAGAACAACAACATCAAAAACCCTATCAGCATACACAGACTACTCAGATGTTCATATTGTCAGTCTTTTGAACAACTTATAAAATCAGAGGGGCCATTGAGTGTCCCCTAGCTGAGATCCAAGTCACCAGAAGTACAGGGTGTCTGAGCATCTCCAAACTTCTGGCTAGTGTCTGACTTGAGAGCAGTTTTGTCAGAAGCTCTTAATCTACAAACTCCGTACTGAATCCATGTAGTTAGCATCACAATTTCATCATAGAGGCTTGGTGAATATTCTAGCAGAACAAATTCAACTGTTAACAAAAATGTAGAGCTGTATTTGTACAGTAAAACTCTATAAAGGACCACTGGTTAAATGAGCATGTGACCGAAGCTGGGGCCTCTCTAAAGGAGAGGGTTAGCCTTGTTGAGTTAGTACAAGAAGAAAAACTTAAATAAGAGACACTGTCTTTTGTGATTACCACTTGGTGAGGAGGCAGAGAAAAATATTCGTAAGAGGAATCAGGTTTGTTGTAATTTTTAAAAACATGATGGATGGTAAAAGAAAAATAATAGATAGAATTTGACACCAAGATTCATCAAGATATCATATTAAGTTCAACTCTGAGAAAATATTTGGAGTATAGCTTATCAGGAGGCCAGTAGGGTTTTTGTTGTTGTTGTTGTTGTTATTGTTGTTGTTTTGTTTTTCATCTGGAAAGGATGAGTTCTAGAGAAGTTTCACTGAAAGCAATTCTTAAACAATTTGGGGTTTGTTGTACTGATAAGCAATGGTGACACACGTAGAAGATGTGAGGGGGCTGTTTCTTATATCACAGACTATAAATTTTGAAGAAAATAAATGATGCCAGACTAACTCACATGCTTTTTCGTGCAGTCAGTTCCTCTGTAATGCAAGTCATTTGACAGAATGCACACTGGCTTTTATGGAGCTGTTTGCGCTGGAGCGAGGAAAATCTATTTGCAACATCCCAAACCTCGCTTGCAAGTGTCTTTGAAAAGGTACTTCATTTTTCTGGATAGAAATGTAGTTTACAGGGAAGGATTTAATTTAGGTAGGATTTAAATTAGAAAAGAAAGCAATCCATTCGATATGATCACAATCTTCAGAAACTAGAGGCAAAAGCGTAGAGAAAGATGAATCACTTAGGTGTTTTATCAGATTCTGCTAAAGTTCCAGAAGTTTGCCACATGCTCGGAAAATCACTTCCCATCAAAAGGACTGTGTTCGTGTGAGTCACTTGTCTGTGCTCAAAGCTGTCACTCCAAGCTCCTGGTGATCACTTGTTGTGAGGTGGGGGTGTTTTCTCTAAAAGACAATGTCCTGGTGATGCGTGATAACTGTTGCTTAGCAGCATGTGATTTGTCAGATGGATGGTCACACTCTGACAGCACTCTTGCTCAGTCAACACGTAGGTAGCAGCCTTATGCCTCAGCACAATGTCTATGCTATCCATCTCACTCTGTCTCCAAGTGTAGACACTGTACCACCTCACTCCATAGGAGGTGTGAGTACAGTGTAATAAGCTATTTTGAAATGGAACAATTCATGTGACTTTCATTACAATTGGTTGTTTTTTATTAGCTATTTATATCACACACTGATGTATTCATCATTAAACCTTACAGTACAATGCAAAACCATAGCGTAGAGCTACCGTTTCAAAGACCCATTTATGGTCTTAGAACCATACTGAGGGTCTTAAGGAAAGGAAAGACAGTTGCTGTAATATGGGCCTGCATTTACTTACATAGTTTATTCTTCCAAAATGTCTAACACAACCAGATGTTTGCCCGTTTAGCATATTGGTGAACAACTTTGCAATGGTGACTCTTGTGTATGACTTTTGTTGGGTTAAAAGCTGAGAAACAACCAGTAAGGAATTTCCACATCTCTAAGAGTGTCTTTGGGAGAGACAAGAACTTTAACTGAAGAGCTGAGTGAAGAAGATGGTCCTCATGGAAGCTTCACCATCCAATCCGTAGTACCTGGTTAGAAACACAAAAGCAAAGGAGAGGTGAGCTTCCTGTCTCTTCTTGAGCAGAAGTAGGCATTCTCTTCGTCCGTTGAACATCCATGGTTCTAGTTCTCAGGTCTTTGGAACTGGGTTATCTGTTCTTACGTTGTGGCTCAAATCTTTATCTCTCTTGAATGAGAGATATGAGTCTCTTGGCCTCTAGAACCAGTCCTAAAAATATCTCTTCTTATCTCTGTCTGTCTGTCTATCTATCTGTCTGTCTATCTGTCTCTCTCTCTCTCTCTCTCTCTCTCTCTATCTATCTATCTATCTATCTACCTACCTATCTATCATCTATTTATCCATCCATCTCTCATTATTATCTCATTGGCTCTGTCTAAACTCAATTCTGTATTACAGTAAAAGCTAAATTTACATAACAAAGAGATCCCAACACTGTGTCTTACAGAAAATAGTAAAATAGACGCTTTTATTTGTTTTAGATGTCAGTTTACCAAGGTGGGTAGTTGAAACTATGATTGCTCTTCTCTTCTACAAAGAAACCCATGGCCTATGCCATTGACAAAGTAATTCCATTTCTTCTCTACTGGCCTCATTGTGTTGCCTTTTGCTCCATTGCTGAAGCTGGGTAGGCCCTGCCATTGTTTCAAATCCTGGTAGATAGGCAAGAGAGAGCAGAGGAGACCATGTTCTCCAAGACTAGAACTGGTGAGTGTCATTTTACTGTCTTAGTTATCACACATAGTTATCATGACCCCATGCACAAAGGAGTCTGGAATCACAAAAAACCCCAAGGAACTCGGGGAGCTTACATGATCACTCTAGACAGATAGTATGGTTGGGTTCCATAACAGAGAAAGGTTGGGGGCAGGAGACTAAGAAAACAGTAACACACAAAAAAAAAAAAAAAAAAAAACCCAAATTGGTCATTTCATAGTTAATTTCCTTCTAAGAGCAAAGACAAGGAGTTGGCAATAGAAGGATAACTGAATGGTTGACATTAGGGCACTTCAGGTGAAGTTTCTATAACAATGACAACCTGAGAACTTTTCCATGTTCTCATTAGGACTGCCATCCTCAGGAAATTTGGCTTCCATCTGTTTCTAATTTCTAGGAAGAGCAGGTGCTGTGTTTCTGTTTCAAGCCAGGGGAAATCTTCAGGAGTCACTTCATTGGGATGTCTTGTCTGTAAGTGCCTACCTAGTACAGGCACCTAGTGCAAAATGGGCTCCTGTAACTTTCATTCACCTAGCACTGTCAGTCATCTTCCCGTGTTTGTGGAGATGGCTCTCTCTGAACTTGGCTTGGGGAATTACAGTCACACTACTTGTGGGTCCATTGTAGCAGCATGCAGCCATGTCCATCACCCCGAGTATTTATCTCCCATGCTGTCTACGAGGAAGTAAGCAAGCCAAAGCAGGCAATGGCTTCCAATCATGAGCTTCTTAGCAGCTCGGCTCACATGAAAACAGAATTAAAATCCCCAGGGGTATAAGGGAGGTAGTTGCTAGTCAACTGCTCAAAATGGGAAATAAAAAATAGTGCACTTTTTTTTTTTTTTTTATAAGATCCTGTATGGTAAGCAGTGTACTCAGAGAGCTGAAGTGGGAATGAAAATCTGGAGCACTTGATGAACTTTTAACCTCTCTATGCTGGGTAAGCTGCTGTTGTAAGGGTTCTAAAGCCTCCAACGAAGAACAGTGTGTCTGTCTGTCCATGTCTCTGCCTTTTGACTTCTTTGTTTCCTAGTGCATGCATGTGTATCTCTTTTTCTCGCCCACTCCCCTCTCTCTCTTATTTTGTTCCATTCTTGCACATTTCCTCCTTCACTTTTTAATATGGCTCCAGCCCATTCCAAGGCGTTCATCTCAAACTGCCCTTTGCCTGACCTAAGGGCCTTTGAGGAAACTTTGAAAATCCACGTCAGAGAGGGTGAAATCTAAAAATTCAACTTTCCTGGCCTTGATGTGTTCCCTGATTAAAACACAAAGTTGGATTTCTTTTCTGCAGCACTGCCTTCATAGTCTCCATTTGGGGAGAATGTATTGTGATGATTATCCACAGAACCGCAAAGCTCCCTGAATGGCCACATTGTGCAGTGAGCTTATTGAATTGCAAACAGCCTTCTTAAAAATCAAGGCCTCCCCCCCTGATGCAAATCAGATGCTTACATAATGCTATTTCCTCAGAGGTGAAAAAGACCTCAGGGATTAAGGTGTCCCTTAGTGGCAGTGGTGCAAAGCTTTGCTGTCTTCTTGCTTGAAGCAGAACACTTTGATGTACTACTGGCTCAGCAGAACACATATCTAAATCTAGTGAGTGCACCTATATTTCTGGAAAGAATTTATACTAACCTTCTTTCCAAGGTATCTGAAGCTAGGTTGTTTCTGTCCTTCCCCTTGTCCTCTTTACATGACTGTATATTCTAGCAGCACTTCCCATAATTCTTATATATGTTTATTGAAAAAAAAAAAACTGGCGCTTGTCACAGTAAGAAGAAACTAACAGGCAGCATAGCTGCCTCACCGGCTTTCAGCGCTTTACATCGCCATACGTGGCACAGCGTGATGGTGGCAGACAGCCTAGTGAATCAAGACAGGCGACCCAGGGCATTTTACGCAAAGGTCGGATTTAGGTGATATGTTCTATGCATGGCTGTACATCTTGAAGGACAATGCACACTTTGCTTTGTATACACGTGTCTCCTCAGTGGCTGGCTTCTGAGTCAGAGCTCTGATGGGAGGCATGTATCAAAGTCTGGAATATACCACCCTCTGTGGACTCCACGTGAAGCCAAGTCTACTTCTGGCAAGATTTCCCTACCCTATTTTCTTTTCTCCTTGTCTTCCTTCTCCAGTGTTCACCTCACGCCATTTCCTTCCTTTTCTCCCCCTCAACATTTTCCCTATATTCCTATTTTCCCTGTCTTATTAGACTAAGGATTTCTTCGGAATTCCACTGTATTTTATTCCTGTATCTTAGTATTCAGTGCCTGACTATAAAGGGCTTCCAATAAACACTTATAAAATAAACAACTGATGCTGAATTTCTAATATTGCACGTGTGTTCTCCTAGGAGGGTGCTAGAGGCCGATGCACAGACGTTTTCTTCTTTGTCACCGTTATCATAATTTCTATCACTTTGGACATACTCATCATCATTATCATATTGATTGCTTACTCTCCACACCCTGAGTGTCATAATTATTACATTATTTAATTCTGTATGACCTTGTTAGTACCCCCATCTGTAAAAGGGAGCTCATAATAGCACTCTCTCCACAGGCTTCCTGAAAGGATTGAAATGCAATGATATGCAGAGAGTGTATTGTGTGTTCCTTGAATACTAAAGAGTCTATAGAAGGTAGTTATTGATATAATTATAACTCAAAGCCTCATCTAACAGTTAAAATAAATAGGACAGGGATGGCAGTTCTTTGGCTAAAGGTCTCTCATCTGGTACGTATCAGACACTGGACACAAACCCTCAGTTCTAACTTTATAAATCAAGCAACGCTGGTGTCACCTTTCCATTATCAGAGTTTAAAGCTCAAAGGCTAGTAGCTTTAAGTCAAAACAATGAGAGGCATAAGGGGATGGGGTATCTTTCCTCATAAACAAAGAGAGAAGTGGAACAAAATTCACTTTGAAAACAATCAATACTTACAAAAGATGTGATCTTTACCATGAAAAGTCTTCATTCCAGGCTGGGAAAAAAAATTGCACCAATTCTTATATCAGAATTTTACTCATGACTTTGCTTTCTCTGCTAGAGAAGTATTACCCCATCTTATAGTTTTATACTTTGAAATCAAAGAGAAAGCCTTGAGTGACTGGGAAATAGAGTTTCAACGGGAATGTCTAATTGATGGAATGCATTCTAAAGAAGGAAACAGCTGGCCTTTGTCCTTGGCTTGTTATCTTCTTTCCTCTTTGACGGCCTCTGATTTTGCTTTAAACATTTGTTTTGTCATGGAGTCAAAATATAAAGATGATTACAAGGTAAATGACACCCTGAGTATTTAAGTAAACATTTAAGTGGTGAATCAGGAAATTAATATTTAAAATACAATGAAAAGAAAAGGAAAGTTTGCAAAAAGAAATGAATAGAAATGATCGAAACGCCTTCCTGGTAGGAATTTTTTAAAATCTACTACATGTTTACGGAATATGCAGCAAAGACCACATTCTGCCTAATTTCATATCATTGCTGATAAGATGTACCTCATGTTACAGACAACTACAAAATGCACTCAGCCAATAAATGACACATGGTCTCCTGTGTGCGTGCACTTATGCATGTTGATGCACATGTCCATGCATGTGCCCTACTCTGCCCTACACACTATTTTGGGACATCTCCTGGTGCTCACTGACTGCCTAGACTTGTTGAGCAGAGAGCTCAAGGAGCCCTCCAATGTTCATGGCTGCTGTGCTAGAGTCGGAGGCATGCCTTGATGGCCATGAACACCTTTCTATGTGGGCTCCAGGCATGCAAATCCTGCTGATTGAATGGCAGGCACCTTCTCACCTCCCCGGTCCTGGCCCTGTTGTCTTGGCATATAAATTTTTTAATACCCAGTTATTCTATTGTAATAATATTGGTCTTGTCTCAGCATATAAAAAAGATCTATTACCCTTTTAAGACTTTCTTAAAATGTCCTTACATTTGGAATCTGCATATTATTGGTTGCTTTTCGGGTCACAGGCATTGATACCCACATTTTCCCATCTGATACTGTCTTCAATGCTGAAAGAAAATGAATAAAGAAATTTTTAAGTCTGCATTAAATATTAATGCTATTTTATTTGATGAACTTACTAATTAATTATCAAAAAATGAAATTAAGAAGTCAGTATCATCTACAATAACATCTAAACAATAGAATATTTGTGACTATATTAGCTAAGGAGGTAAGAAGCTCTAAAAGTATAAAAAAAAATTCAAACAAGCTGAAGGCACATCAGCTCTCACTGAGCTCACAACTTTGGAGTTTCTGAATGTCTCCTGGTCCCTGTGGCCTTCAGATATGTTATAAAACAACACATGAAGGTAGGAGATGGGGAGTCAAGTAAAATCAATTATGTTAAAGGTGGAGAGAAAAAGAGAGGAGGGAGAACAGTTGGAACTGTACCCTCCCCTTCAGGGATAGGTCTGCAGTAATGACCTGCCACAGGACCTTAGCCAGGACAGGTTCTACTACACGTCCAGATGCCACAAAAGACTGAAGCACTCACTGATAGCATGCTATCTAGTAAGTTTTCAAATTGGTAGTTAAAAATTGTTTCCCAAAGAAAACTCCAGGCCTATAAATGGCATGTCTGACTTCCATAAAATGTTTGTGAAGAATTATAGGATATTTGTGTAAAGTTCTTTTTAAAATGATAGACTAGGGAACACTTTCCAACTCATTCCCAGAAGTTCAATTTACCAAAACAAATGCAAAAAAATAACAAACAAAAACCCAGACAGAAACATGGTTTAAAAAAGAAAGAAAGAAAGAAAGAAAGAAAAGAAAAGAAAAGAAAAGAAAAGAAAAGGAAAAGAAAATAGACTAACCAGCTCCAAACAAAACAAAACTACAAAAACTGCAGATAAAGGAAAATTGGGGGAAGGGTCCCAAAGAGTTGGAGAATAAATACAAATTTTAAAAAGAATGAAAAAGGAAACTTGCCATGTTCAAATATCTCCACATGAATATAGATGTAAAATCATTTAGGAAATCTTTGCAAATTTTATAAATTAAAATTTGACAGCCAATCACTAAAATTCACTGTATCAAAACAGTATAGTAAAAGAGTCAGTGCACTAATATACATAGTGAAAAAATTAAATATAATATAATTTATTATAATATATATCCTAATGTTTAATATAATACCAATTTACTATAAAAGTTATCTAACTATCCCAAAATAGAAAAGAATGTCCTTCCTTTGACAACAGTCTTCCATAGATACCTCCTCAGTCAGTTTTATGATGAATAAATTAGAATACATATACTCAAAATGAGAAACAATTATCATTTTCAGAGGATCACGGTCATCAGTGAATATAATCCCAGATAGTCTATGTACAAAGTACTCTATAAAATTATGAATAAAATAGAAAAGCCCAGGGCAATGGTCAGCATATATAAACCACTTATTTTTTTATATACTACTATTAGACCACTGGGGATAGAGCAATATTTAAATCTACATGGTGTATGCTAGCATACAACATAAACACAAGGCATTTAGAGATGAATCAAAGCTCGTGATTACAATATTAGAAAGCAATGATAGGATGAATTTGTAATCTGTGTGCACTGACAAGTGTCATGTATGTGAAGTAGAAGACTCTTTATTATTGTCAACCCTTATTAATGAGTAACCCTATGTCCAAGAAAGCTTAATTTTAGACAGTGGGAAGGAAACGTTAAAATGTATATGCGAAACTAGTAGCCCTGGAAGAAGCCAGTCAAATTTGAAATGGGAGAACAAATTGGAAGACACACATACTAATTTAAGGACTGGAGCTGGGCGTGGTGGTGCACGCCTTTAATCCCAGCATTTGAGAGGCAGAGGCAGGCGAATTTCTGTGAGTTTGAGGCTGTGTATGCTGTGGTAAGAGATCAGATGTCTTTCTGTAGGGCTCTCTGCCTTAAATTGCCTGAGACAGTGTCTCTCTGTAAAACAGAGTGCACTTTTAGGCTAGCCTGGCTGCTGAGTGAGCTACAGGGATTAGCCCACCTTCACCCACCAGTGCTGGGGTTAGAAGTTTGCGGAGTCATGCCCATGTGGCTGCTAAGGATTCGCACTGGGACTCTCACGCTTTTTATCTACTGCGCCATCGCCCGTGCCCCTGAAGGATATATTTAAAACACTTACTGATCTTAATAGGATATATGATTTGTTAGTACTGCTTTTAGCCTAGCAGCTTGTTAGTGGCAGCTGAACTGACACTCATAGTTAAATTTCATCGCATGCACTGTTGAAGTATGTTCAATTTTCCAGGCAATGCTTGATATAAAATAAACTTGTTTGTGTACGGTTTGGGCGTACATTTGACATGGATTTGCTGCAGCTTAACACCTCCCAATGAATCTTCATTGCCTTATGAGAAATCTTTGAAGAGCATGACTCCCCTTTCTAATGCCTGTGCCCAGCTTCAGTCGACTACAGAATGAAGAACTAGCAGACCTGCTGTTAGGGTTTCTGTGCAGCTGAGATGAGTTATACGCTGAGAACACAGTCTCCAGTACATGCTGTGCGCTGTGTCTCTTAGTGATGGTTAATGCCGGCCTTAGTCGATGCTCAGATAACTTTATGTGCATTTGAGCTCACTCTGCAGCATCCACCTGCCTTGGTTGCTCTCTACCCTCTCCCAGCAGAATTCACCTTTCCCCAGCCAGCTCAGGATTGCTTCCCCAAGCTAGTGCTCACCTTTGCAAGCTATTTTTTTTTCCCACACCTGCTCCTAACTGCCTGTATAGAAGGAAGTTTCCCCAGGCGACACTTGGCACAACATGTCATAAGTCTTGCTTGTCCACTGCAATATCTGTTTCATAAGTTCTTTAAAGACCGTACCTTGTCACTTTTGAGCCTTGGCCGCCTAAATTTGATGTTTAGCAAATAATAGGGACTCATGAAATTTCTCAGCATATGGGCAAGACTGAAGAAGAGTAGCAGTATAAAGGGAAAATTTGATCAAGACGGTCACACAGAAAGCTGTATTACTATTTCAATTTTTTTCAAATATAACAAATATTTTTATTTTGAGAAACAGGGTATTTGTTTATTTTTTTAATTTTTTATTATTAATTTATTCTTGTTACATCTCAATGGTTATCCCATCCCTTGTGTCAATGTTATGAATTAAAGATTCAAAGCAATGGCTTCCAATGAGGTGAACTGCTAAGGATGCAATGAAAACTTTCAAAAATACAAATATTAAAGCTTTCTAAAACACAGCCTCCTGGGCTGTGCTCCAGTCATTACAGATCAGAACTTTGGGCCACAACTATTTAAAACAAACCCCATGTGGTTTTTCCGACCTAGCTAATAACCTATACTCTAAAGGACGCCTGCTTTTTATGACAGGGTGGACTCGACACTTTCACCCCCAGCAGTTGATTACACTTGACTCTTTCGAAGAGAGTTCTAAGTGATCTGTTATTTCAGTCTTAATTGAGAGCACTCACTCCTTCAATGGCTTGCTAGAACTATGTAAATTTATTCTGAGATATTTTCTATTTAAAAATTCTACCAGTTTAAGAGATCTTTTTTTTTCTTTTCATTCTAACAATTGCCATTTTATTTTCCCTACCCCAGGCCCTTAAAATAAGTATAAAAGATTTCCATTTTAAAGTGTGCCCTTTCTATGAACCACACCAAAGTAAAAAGACCAAGTGAATGTAGGTGATTTCTTTCAGTGTAATTGCCTTCTTTTTATGTGAATAAAAGTGGTCTCGCATGCCTACTTTCCTGGCTCGTCCATATAACATAGGCAACTGTGTCAACATTCAGCTATGTTAAATGAATGCCAGACACCAAGGTGCACATAATAAACATTTCTGTTTTCAATAACTGTCTTATAAATGTTTCTTTGCTCAATGTGCATATTAAAACGCCTTTTTTCCCCACTCTCAAAGATCCTATGTGTTGAAAAGTAGATAAATACTGAGTATTTTTTTATGTATGCTGGCAAATGATAAAACATTAAGTAGAGTGCTGTAAGTGAAATCTAATGAAAAGACCATTTCATACCAAGTTCTTTCAATCATCAGTGTGCTCCAACCCTCCTGAAAAAAAAAAAAAAAAAAAACCACCAACCACTGGGTGGTAAATGAAAAACATCACAGTGGAGATGCAGTTGGAAAACTGATGTTGAGAGGTAGGAGAAGATGAGTACAACCACTTTAAGATTTGGATATAAATGGGACTTTTCCTCCCTTAACTTTACCTAGAGGGTGTGTATATGCATTTGCCTGTAAATAGGTGCTAGTAGTTAGCATAAATCAGGGTTATAAGAGCTATTCATGTTAATGAAAAAGAAAAATAGCATTTCTGTAATTTTAAAAATGCTAGGTGCTTTGGGTTTTCTTTTGTAAGTCAGTCTATAAGAATGTATAAAAGAAAATGTGTAAGTCCCTCCCTTGAATGTCACAATTTTAGAATACATTTCTAGCATTGTGTTTATAAAAACAGATACGATCTAGCTATGCTGGTGTTTGTGTATGTGTGTGCTTGAGCATGTGTGTGTGTGTGTGTGTGTGTGTGTGTGTGTGTATGTGTGTGTCTGTGTGTGTACATGTGCCCCTGTGTGCACATGGAAGTCATCCCATATAGAAACTGTAATGGCTTCCATAAATTTGGGGGGGCTTTTGTGCCAGGATGTAATGGAGATAGTCCCATCACTAGAGGGAGAGAAGAGATGCTCCTAATTGCCCATTACATTACTTTGGGAGCTAAATGGATGTTACATTATTCAGGATTAAGGGATACATTTCTGAAGCAGCAAGCAAGATGGATGCTTCAGCGTCCCTTCATTGGCTCCGAACACTACCCATTGTTTGCCTTTTCATTGTTTTGCCATTGCTTTCCCCAAAGGATACCTAGGGTGCACGATGCTGTTTGCAGGCAATTTTTGCCACCAAAAGGGATTAATTTTTTCTGTCATTTCCATTTTCATCACCAATTTTCAGCTGTCATGATAGCAGAGCTTTGTTTTTACACGACATTCCACTCTTATTACCGTCTTCATCCCAAGAATGAAAGTCTATAATGATAGCAAAGCCAGAGCTGGCATCTGAGAGCCGTTGTAATTCACTCTCATGACAAAGACAGTAATGAGAAATGACAGTGGCACAAAATGAATCCTTTCCGATTCCAGCCTCTTGGATGATAATGAAAACAGAAGATGCTACCAACTTTATTCATCTTCATGACACCTATTGTGACAGGATTGACGGCTGCAGTAACACACCCATCCAAGGTTGCAGCTCCCAGCCTCACTTCCATTGTGTGTGTGTGTGTGTGTGTGTGTGTGTGTGTGTGTGTGTGTTTGTGTGTGTGTGTGTGTGCAGAAACTTGGTATCACCACTTCTGGGATTCCAGTTATGGAAGGCTCTTAGAGGTTGCAGATTATTTATTTTTTTTTTTACTGTCTCTGAGGAAAAGACTTTAGGAGACAATAAAGAATTTTAAAACCCAGAATTATTTGTTTTATCTCTCATTATACAATCAGCTTAGGAAAACCTGCAAAGGAAGTGGTGGGAAGTAGAAGGAAATTATATGGAAACAAAGCCATATTTTGAAGCTTGAATTGAATCCAAAATATCTTCCAAAATATACAAGTTCAAGGTGTAGGTGTAAAAGTCACGTATACACGTTCTGACCCATACTTGCCTTCTTCTCAGACCTCTCCTGTCTCCTTCTCTGCCCCTGCCCCTCCTCTCTCCTCTCCCCGAGGTAGGGCTATACCATCATAAAATATGAAAATAAATTATGAGCTAGATTTATGCAATCTTCTCATTTTGCAAATGAGTAAAAGGAAACAGGAAGGGAAGCCACAGAACTGCAGCCACATAAACAGGGCTGGCATCCCTCATTCATATAATTTTCAATCTGAAGTTCCAAGGAAAGTACAGGGTACAGAAGAGGGACAGAACTCAGAACTCATGTGTGCACACACGTTCACAAACACAAATGCGTGTGCACACATATTTTTTAAGCTCAATGATGAGGTACTCTTCTTACAAGAAATACGTTTTAGAGTTTGTATTAATTTTTCCTTAATATGACAAAACCCAGGAAAAGACAATTTAAAGATGAAAGGTTTACTTTGGCTCCTGTTTCAGAAATCCATCTGTGGTTGTTGGCTGTGTTCTATCTAGGCCTGTGGTAAATCAGAATGCCATGGTGCAAGGGTGTGGCAGAGGAAATGCCTCTGTTGTATTCATGGGACAGAGACAAAGATAGGAAGTGGCTAGGATGTATCTCCAGTGACCCACTTCCTTCAAACATTGCCCTGCTTCTAAGTCCCAGCACTAGGCAACAGTCCATCAGACTATTAATCAAGGAGTGGACAGATCTGCTGACTAAAGCAGAGCCTCACACACATTTGCCAACAGCTCTACCTGTGAATGTTGCTTACTTCAGGTCCCAAGTCTTCAACTAATTAACATGCACCTTGTCCTTGCTCTGTTTCCTGCTATTATAACTGTCAGGAGCTGAGGAAGGAACACAGTAGAGTGTCAAAACCATCACACTCTTGCAGGGAGCTCTGGCCTGATTACTTTGGGGCCAATGAAGGAAATTTTCTTATTCTGTTAAACAACAGTAATTTTATGGGGGAAAGGTGCCTCCTTTACAGTGCTTAATGCATTAGATTTTCATACAAGAGTGACTCAGGAGAGGAGAAAGGTTAATTCTAGATTCATAAGTCTTTTAACTATAGGTTCCTTTAGACTCCTTCAAGTGAGGGTAAGACTTTACACAGGAGGAAAAAGCCCAGAGTAGAAAAAGCTAACTGACAGTCCCTTCCACACATGGCATGCAGCTAAAACCTGAGCTTGTGAGATATGTTAGCTATCACCTGATTATCTTTTCTTTCCTTTTGTTTCAAGACAGGGTTTCTCTGGCAGCCTTTATTGTTCTGGACTTGCTTTGTAGACCAGGCTGGCCTTGAACTCATATAAATTCTCCTACCTCTACCTACCAGAGTGCTGGGACTAAAGGCGTGTGCCACCATTATCTTTGTTTAGTGAGCAAATAATACTAAAAAATGAACAAACAGATGCTCATTGCCAGACTCATTCCATGCAAGAAATATCTCATTTGAATTTTATATCACGGGACACTAAGTAACCTTAAAATCCCCCCAGATATTTGACAAGAAATCAATCATATACTCTTCAAAGCTTACCGTAGAAACACAAAGACAGAAGTCAACACGGATGCAACTGTATGGTTGTCAGGTTCTCTTTGGAAGTTATTCCCACACTCCCCAATCACAACCCTTTGGAAAACAGATGGTTTTGTATACTTGATTGCCATGAAAAATACATGTTTGTTTTAGCTTAAGAAATAATGAATGCTTTTTCTGTTCATAGAAGCAACAATGAAACTTAGGCCAACTTAAGGCTGTTGATATTTTCTATAGCCATCCAAACGACGTAAGCTTAATATGTAGACTACTAGAAGAATATAGAGTAAATACACAGAAGAAACTTTGGGTCCTTCTTTCTAAACTGATATTTGAGGGAAATAAAACATCTGCAAGAAAAATTCATGTGTATGTTTGATTGCTGTGGTTTTTTTTTTTTTTTTTTCATTTGTAGTACCAAAGATTGAATAGGAGCTATGTAAGATGTTTGCATGCTGTTGATAAGTTAATCTTACTCTTAGTGATTAAGCCGCTCATAAAATTAAAAGGATGATTAGAAAAGTCCATTCCCAGTGACAAAGTAAAACCGTAGTTAGTACTTTGTCTTCCTGTTTGGGTAAACGCATTGTTCCTGCTATTCGGTTTGCTATAAGGAATGAGGCTTACGGAAAATGCAGATACAGAAACTTGTTTGAAATTACTCTTCCTGACATTCATGCGAGAGGTAATTAAATGGTTTGAATTGTACAGGTGCTAAAAAAGAAGCGCATTACAAAATAAGCAAGTCATAATGTCAGAAAACTCAGTTTGGCATTAACATGTTATGATTTTAATTATGACATTACAGAGCTCTAATACCAGGTCTATTTCTAAGGAGAAGTGGTTATAAAAGTAGATTGTCAAAAATCTTCATCAGAGAGATGTTTTAGCATCATTTTTAAAGAAAATTTACTATTTAATTATAAAGGTAATACAACTACAACCAGGAAAACATGTAAAAGGGTGAAAAGAAAAATAATTGCCTCTTTACTCTAGCATCAAACGACCTTTATTATTGTTATGTTAGAATGCCTTCTGAATTTTCATCCTATGCTTTGATTAACTATTTTGTTTACAATTCTAAAGTATGCAGAATGCATTTTGTGTTTAATCTTTCTACATTATGGTATGGAATATATTTAATGGGGCTTTATATTTTAAAATGAGCCCAGCTGGTAATTACTTGGTAACAGAAAGCAGACAGTATGGCTCAAGCCTCCATAGTGGTCCAGAAGGCAATTCCATTTCACTGTGAGGTTTGGTACAGCTAGGTCATTTTCATTCCCTGGAACAATTTCATGAGAAATGCTTTGCTCTGTACTGAATGCTAAACACAAGACAAAGTCTCCATCAATTAAGGGTTGGAAAGAGGCCAGACCCAAATCACTAGGGGTAGAAACTTTGCATCTCGGTTTCAGCAAGGATGGATGTACAAAAAGAGCAGATGATACAGGACACTTTAATTGCTGCCCATGGAGGCCAAAGGAGGCCATTTGAATCCACAGAGATGAAAGCACTTCTTTCAAGGACACCTGAAGGCGTGTTATGAAACCAAGAGCTGCAATAAAATTAAAATTGCTCAGAAAACTAACTGTGATGCATGAGCTATCAGTGAGTGAGGCTTGACAACTCCATATACGAGGGATGCAAACTCTCAGACCAAGTGTCTTCCTTGAAAAGCAAAATGGGAGCATGGAATCAATCTAGTGAGAGCATGAGTAGCTATGCACTAGGCTTAGTGAGAACATTCGTGCGTAATATAAACTAAACACAAGTTATTTTCTTTTTAAGAAAAAGGGCCTGGTTAGAGTTACTCCTAGATATTTTATGTTGTTTGTGGCTATCATGAAGGAAGGCAAAAGCCAAGGAGAATATAGGAAGTAAGCTTTGAACCCCTACCAGGACCTAGGCGATGAACATGATATTCTCCACCATTGAGTAGAGAGTGAGATCTGACTCTCACACGAACTCTGGTGCCCCTTTTCTGACCACGTCCTTTGGATGGGGAGGCCTGGCAGCACTCAGAGGAAGGATAGCAAGTTACCAAGAAGAGACTTGATATTCTAAGAGCATATATAGGGGGAGGAGGTCTCCCTCAATCACAGACATAGGGGAGGGGAGAAGTGGGAAGTGGGAGGGAGGGAAGAATGGGAGGAAACAGAGGAAGGGCTAACAATAGAGATGCAATATGAATAAATTAATAAAATTAAAAAAAAAAAAGAAAAGAAAAAGGGCCAAAGTTTTGTAAGGACTGGGAACACTCCAAAAGTTCCAAATTGTTCCATTAGTCATCCAGAAACCACCAGAAATTAAAGACTGAGGAGCTATGGAGATGCCACTGCTTAGAATGCCAGAGGCCCATGACTCAAGGGAACAGGAAAAGGCACAGAATCTCTGCAAAGTAGACAAAGAATTCACATCGTAATTTAAAACTCATGAACTCTTTGATCCTATACTTACACTTTTTTGAACATCTCTTCCCTTCTCCCAAAAGCATCTCTGTAAGAGTCCAGCCTTGGTCTTAGTAGTTAATCATTCTTCCTTGCTATGCTTTATAGTTGATTTAACCCCAGGAGGATGTGAGCATCTCCTGGAATTTGTGGCTTGATATCATTATCATATCTGTGATAATCTCTTCCAGTATCTCTGCAACAACTGTCTCTGTCCTTAAGCATCTCTGAGATGCCGCTACATTCTGTTTTTATGATATCCTCCTCCAGTATCTCTGCAGCAACTGTGGCTTTCATTAACCATTTCTGAGACCTGGACCCCTCCGTTCCTTTTGCTTCTTACACACTTTTCTAGTTACCTTGTGATAGATACTTCTCCCTGACCTATCATGTGATTTCATGCCCCTATGTTTTCATTCTTTATTTTTCTAATATGTTAGTAAATTACTATGACTGAGCTCTTAATTTTGTGTGTGTTTTCCACTTGGCTGTGAATGCGTTTGAGGGATGCTTGCTGTGTCATGTATTTTGTAGATTCCAAATGACTGTTAAAATTCTTATCTTTTCCTCTGCTTTCTCGAATTATAGCAAGACTATGTCTGTCCTTATTCTGAAGTCTCTGATTATCAACATCTGACTCAGCCCTGGATTTACTTTAATTGTCCATTTTGTTCCCTTGGTCCTTCATGTTAGCATGCCTTTGATTGCTAATAATTAACAAATTAACAGTGTTGAACGATCTGCCATTTATGGTTAATGCTTTCTTCTTCTGCCTGTAGATCTCAGGGAGACTATCACATAAGTACTTTTGGCCTTCTGTGAGTTTATTTCAGTTTATGCTAGGGTTGTAATATCTTTATGGGTCCTTAAGTTTTGGTGTGGCCCTTTTTGGGAACTTGTAAATTCAAGGTAGACCTTGAGCTCCAGTCCCTTTCCTTAGCCATGGGAAGGAGCTGCACTTTGTCTGGTCTCTTCCCTGCCACTATTAATTTCTCTCTCAAGTCTAGGAGATTTGAAAGACTTCTTGGTGGTCCTTCTTTCCCACATTGTTACTTAATTTGCAACTTCTCTGTTCATCCCATATTCTAACAGCTAATTCCCAGTGGCTCTAAGATTTCTCTTTTTTCTCCAGAGGCTCAATTCCCTTATGGGCCACTATATTGTAAGTACCCTAGTGGAGTAGATCTCACCCAGTGTCCGCCTCTCCCTCGGCTGTAGCAGTCTTTCCTGCACTCACTACTTTGACTGTATGCCAGAGTCTCCTAAATACCCCACAGTACATTTTGCCCACTTTTAATAAATGCAGTGGTAAGTCAACTCATTCGGTAATGTCACATCATCATAATGGGGACTGTAACTGGTTATACAAAAGAAATTAAGCAAAGAAAACAACTAGAGATGTGGCAAAGCTTTAAATACATGGGTGGGTAATCTATGACAGCAATTATTCTATCAGTAAGAAATGGAAAATTACCCATAGATCTGCTAATATTTTATTATTCAAATAAATTATTATTTATCCATTGTGAATCAGCAATGCTCCCAGCATTAAAGGGCCAGATGAAACCATGAATTTCCAACATTATAAAGCTGTGCATCTATGTTTTTCTATATCAAAATTTATCTCACATGTGCACACATAAAAAGGTAAAGAGATCGCTGGGCATGGCGGCGCATGCCTTTTATCCCAGCACTTGGGAGGCAGAGGCAGGCGGATCGCTGTGAGTTCGAGGCCAGGCTGGGCTACAAAGCAAGTTCAGGACAGCTAAGGCTAACACAGAGAGACCCTATTTCGAGAAACCAAACCAAACCAACCAACCAAACAAACAAACAAAAAAACAAGAGTTTGATGGAAATTGGCCATTGTTATTCCAGCATCACAACATGTGTCTACTTGTGTTTTCCTTAAGATATACACAGTCTTTACAAGGATGATAGATAACTGCCAGAACTCTGAAAGAAGCACAGTATTGGTCTAGGGGACTACCCTGCTAGGGAAAGCTTCCAAAATCAGAACTGCATCCACAAGACACTACCATTGACATCTCTTGGGAGAGGTGTTGTACCAGTCCCCCTGATAATACCAACATGTGACCTTGGATTTTGCCACTACAAAGAAACAGCATCACTACTGCTTTAGAAAAGGAAAAGCTGCTTTGATCACTGTGGAAACTCATCCTTAAGAGATTTGTTAGTCATTCCTCAATCACTATGACTCATTTCTGAAACAAGGGAATCAATCTAAAACTAACTATTTGCAGGTAATTTTTGTAATGGGAGAGCCAACCTCATTTCTACGGGTATCAACAATCCTCTGTGTGATTCAGGGCTATGTGGACATAGATTATTTAGCGTTTGCTCCAATGAGCCCCCTGAAGCCCTCACTTCATGGATGCTCACTCGCCGTGTTCTGTTCCTCTGTCCTGCCTGCTTGAGGACTGCTTCCTGCAGCCTTCATTATCTGAATATGATTCCACATTTAACTCAATCTTCTCACAACTCCTGCATTTCCAGGCCAAGCTGAATGTAAGCAGCGAACCATCAGGCGCTCCCCTTAGTCCAGACTTGTGGTATTTAATTTGTTGAATACATCTACCTTTCCCCCCTGCAATATTTAGCTATGGGCGTTGGTGATCAGAACATTTGCACTTCCCTTTATGACAGTCATAAAGTTAACAGTCCTTTTCACACATTTTTGATATTTTATTTCTTTACTGCTACATGACTCAAAACTGCGGCATACCCTGAAGCATATAGAATACGTTGTATTAATACAAATTTTGTTAGATTTTGTTTTGTAAGTCTGACACTATCTTTGTTTTCCAAACCTTGATTTTGCTGTCATGTGACTTCTTAGAAGAACACAACAGAGGCATCTCTATTATTTTTAAACTATTAAATTAATTAATAAATGTTTATTGACTTGACAGGCATAACAATACTAAATCACTCTCTAGAGAATAAATCCAAACAGAAATGTATTTATTCCTTTAATTGAAATTCATGTATTCTATCATTGAATAATAGTACTTTGATTTTTGGTTTGTTTGTTTGTTTGTTTTTGTTTTTGTTTTTTACATTTTATCCATCATTTAGAGGAAAAGGAAACTGCTCTTTCAATATTCAGGGTGCTGAGTGCCATCAAACAGTGGGGTTGTGGGTTTAAGTCAAATACAACATTTCTGTACACAGTACATATGAACACTTTAAAGGGTGTGCATGTAGCTTTCTATCTTCCCTCTAACTACACAACCACAAACTGTTGGGTTAAACCCTGTGATGGGTTATACCCAACACTGTGTACATGCTATCTGGTCTGTTGCCTAATGACACCTGTAAGAGGCACACCATCACCAAGTCAAAAGAAACAAGATATATTCTTGAAGCCATGTTTGCTCATAATTCAGATGAAATCATACTCATGAAATAATGGCTTTCAGATAAATAGTGTGTAGTAATAACGTGTCCCTCTTGTCTGACTGAAATAGCTGCAGAAATCATAGCTCAGCCATTAGACACTGTAACAAATATATCTGAAGACGGCATCTTTTGTGCCTCCTGAAAGAAGCTGATCAGAGAGAGAGGGAAGCAAATATCTCAAATTTCCAATACACTGAAGTGGTTATACTTTTGCCAGCATTTGATACTGTTGGACTTTAAATTTAGTCTTTTAATGTGTTTATAGTTCTAGTTCATCCAAACATGCGTTTTATTTTTCTTCTTTGCTAGATAATTTGTTCCTTTTTTTTAACATGTAAATTTGGGCTATACTTCTTCTGCAGCAGTTGGAGAAACTGAGCATTGTCCTTTTGTCTCGTTATCTTTCTCCTTGTTGATATGCAAAACTAAAGATGCATTAAAGTGCTGTGTCTTTGGACATCTCTTTTCACTCTCTTAACTTGATATCTCTAGTTAACTTTAATGAAAATATTTTATTTTTTCCATCCTTTTTATAAAGTCTTCCCTCTAGAGTCATTAAATATAGAGATTATTGTTTCACTTTTTCACATTTAGAAATCTTAAATGTACCAAAACGCACTTTGACAAAGGGCCATTTGAGTTCTATTTTTAGAAAACAGCTATTTAAGGAACATTAATAGATCATCTGACAGTATTCATTTAAAAAATAATATCACTAGCTATGTAAAAGCAGCATTACCATCGATAAGTAGTTCTGTTTAGATACCTTTGTGTGCTTTGTTGCTATTGTCTTTTGGTATTTTGAAAGTCAGTTTATAACCAATTTCTCATTGTTCTAATTGTCATTTATAACACTGGTTCTTAACTGACCTAATTCTGTGGCCATTTGTTATAATTCCTAATGTTGTGGTGAGCCTCTACCACAAAATTATTTTTGTTGCTACTTCTTAAGTGTAACTTTGAGACTGCTATGGACCATAATGTAAATAGCTGATTGGCAAGATAGCTGATATTTGATCCCTGTGAAAAGGCCATTCATTTAATCCCAAAGGTTGAGAAACTCTGACTTATAAGGATATATGAACAAGTTATTTAATCATTGTTTTCATTAATTAAAAGTGTATTGGTCATTTTTCTTTTGAAAATTGATAGTAATTGAAAATTGATAGTACAGAAATTTGCTGGGATTGTGTCTGAGAGTATATTTCGTTTTCATACCATTGTAAATAAACCAGTGCAAGATCAGACACCTCAAGTCAGAGAAGCCAATGGCATGATTCTGTGTGAGGCCATAGATTTGGGAACATTCACTGTAGGCTTAAACTGTGAAGTCCAAAGCCCAAGGTACCCAAGGTTCTATGTCCACATTCAGAGAAGACTCAAAACATAGTTGAAGCAGTCACCTTTACTCTGTCTTTGCTATTTTTACCTTTATTTATCTTTCTAGTCAATTGGCTGGTACCTCTCCACATGGAGACAAACTCACCCTGGGTTTGTCCACACAAACTTCTGCACTAATTTCCTCTAGAAATACCTACCACCCACAGAAAAACTCAATAAATCATAATGCTTTATTGGGTTTCTAGTTATTCAATAACCAAGTTGGAATCATCTTCACAAGATTAAATTCCCAGTCCATGAACAAGGTGTATTCTTGCACTCATTTCTCTGGTCTTCAATAGCTCCCATTATACTGCAGTTTTCCACAAAGGTTTGGCTACTGCTGTCATTTCCATATATGGCTTAGTTCATGTGTTGAACACTTGGTTCCTATAATGGTTAATTTTTTGATTGTCAACCTGACACAATCTGGAATGGTTTTAGAAGGGTCTCAATGAAGGATTGTCAAGAAGAGGTTGGTCTAAGGGCATGTCTGCTGTAGGAAAATCTTGATCATGCTAACTACTGTGAGCTGCACCACATCTGGCCCCAGGGCTCTAGAGTGAATCAACACAAGAAAGCTGCCTGAGCACCACCATGTGCGCATGTGTGGTTCTCTACTTCTCAACGGTGGGTATAACGTGACCAGTTGTCTGAAGCCCCTGCCTCTGTGAGTTCCCCAAGCAATGGGCTGTGGCCTGGAGCTGTGAGTCAGGATAAGTTCCTTATCCTTGACATTACAATGGTCAGGTTATTTTATTACAACAGTAGGTGAAGAAATTAAGACACTCCCCTGCTAGTCATCCTACTGAAAGGTAGTTTGATCATGAGGACTACAGCATCACTACTGAGGAAAGTGGGTCATGGGACACAGGACCATTGGCAAGTGTTATCCAGAACCTTTCTTCTGTCTTCCTTTGCTTCCTGACTGTCATACAGTACTCTCCTTCTCCATGCCCTCGTCCATGTTACTCTGCTTCACTATAGCCAAGATAAAAATGGGCTCAAACCTCTGAAATTAGGAGCCAGAACCATCTTTTAAGTTGTTTTTTTCACGCATTCTTGTCAAGGTTATGAAAACTTTAGGACCACACACGTTTTGGGTTAAAGAGTTGGAAATTTGGTATTTTGGAGTGATCTTTTCAAAAATTTCTTTCATTGCACAACATTAATTAAAAATAGCTACATAAAGGAAACAGTGAAGATATTGATTTATGAATATTTTTTAAAAAAAATCTATCATATAATACGCAAAGAAATCAAGGAACAGAACATAAACTTCCCTTCTGGATGCCTGTGTCACTATCCATTCCTGATGCTCAAAAGAGGCCCAACTTCCTCATCTAAGGTTTACAGAGATGGAACAATATAGTATGTAACTTGCCATATTTGCTTCCTTTCTGTCAACTTCCTTGTGAAAGGCCTCATCTTGCCCTCTACAGTTTGCTCCATTTCACTGAAATACAGTGTTTTAAAATAAATGTACCATGACTTATTAGTCTAAATGGCCATTACAGATATTGACGTCTTTTGTATTCAGCAACAAAAATAATCTGTCTCTGGACATTTATTTTTATAAAAACATTTTAAACATGATACAGGATAATGCACATACATATCTTTAATGTCTCTAGATACTCACAATCTCTCTGATATGATTTTAGGGCTTGAGAGCATGCGATGCTACACTACATCTGTGAGGGCACAAAGCCTCCCGGCCAACACATACGTTTCCAGCGCCATATGCACCCTAGTGGATCTACAATCTCAATTTTCATCACATTCTCACATGGCACTTAATAACATCCCTTCACAGCCTTAGGCTGACTCTGTCAGAATCAGCAAATATCTACAAGTGGTCAAATCCTTTCACCCAGTTCATGTTTATCATCTGTGCATGAGTTTATCTTCTCTAATCTCATGCTAGAGTTTTTAATAACTGTTCAGCTTTCTAAATCCTTAGGAAGATTGCTTTCTTCGTTTTCCCAGCCTTTCTTTAGTTAGAAGACTGCCTTGAACTTCTTAGACTATAATTACTAGAAACAAAACCTGTCCAAGAACACTTAAGATATTTTTACCAACAGGACAAGGTTTTCCCTGAAAGTAATTCTGTTGTTACATGTTCTATGCATTAGTACATATTTTAACTTTAGTGGTTTCCAATTCCTGTCTGAAGGATCCTTGTTTTTACATGCACTCATTATAAACCTCTTTCTTAAGCTATAAGAGATTTTAGATCCCCTTTGAAGAGATGTAGCAAGCAGAGACAACTCATAAAAGCTAACCCTAAAAATGGAAAAAAAATTAAGGCCTTGTGTGGCTGATACCAGAAATACATTAGAAATTTTGGACGTGATGGACTATATCATACATTCATTATTCCAAGGCAGGCTATGCAGCTGCCCAATATGAATCATGAACATGCCTGTATTCAGGTTTGGGCAAGACAGAGAGAAAAGATCACCCTTGCAGTTCATCTAGATCATCTTGCGATAATGATGGGTAGAGAGCTGTATCTACTTCTGTATTTAATCAGAATTCTGCTCCTGCATTTTATCCCGAGGCATTCATTTTTTTTTCTTAAATTAAGAAATCATGTTTAAAGACAGCAACAAAGGCACTTACTTTCCCAGAAGACTTAAAGCCAGTCCACAGAGCATGCGGAAGGGCTCAGAGGTCAGAGTAAGAGTAATGAAGAGCACTTGTGAGGCCTATGGAAACAGTGCTAGGTGACTGATGGCTGTGGAAGAGGTCCTGGTGGGATCTCTGTCTTATCTGTGGATTTCGTTGCTGTATATGGGGGATGCTTACATCTGTTCTGCTATCCTGAGCTGAGCTAGTGGGCTAGAAGATGTGTTAACTCTGAGGCAGACGGAAAGCTATCATTAAGAGGCCAATGATCTCCAGTGTGAACAGGGATTCAGCGATTCTGTCTGATTTTGTTCAGAGTTGAATGGTCTTTTATGGCTCATGGAGAGAGAGAGAGAGAGAGAGAGAGAGAGAGAGAGAGAGAGAGAGAGAGAGAGAGAGAGAGAGAGAGAGAGAGAGAGAGAGAGAGAGAGAGAGAGAGAGAGAGAGAGAGAGAGAGAGAGAGAGAGAGAGAGAGAGAGAGAGAGAGAGAGAGAGAGAGAGAGAGAGAGAGAAGAAAGAAAAGAAAGGGGAAAGTGGAAAAAACTATACATTTGTGTTTAAAAGTTTCATGAATACTTAAGTGTCTTAATTAATACTGACTTTAAAGTGCCTACAGAAAAGAGAATGTGTGTACTACTACAGATTATTATCAGCCACGTAATATGGTTTTTCTTACATTTAATGTTACCTATGTCTAATAAAGGAACTCCCCCAAAAATAAACATGAACTATCATATCAGAGATATTCTGTGCTACTTTTCTGATCATTACAATACATTGATAAATTATACAATAAAGGCAATATTTCAGAACATACTTTCCATTTTCTGGTTTTGAAGCACAGGAGTCTTAAAAGACTTAATGATTGCTCCATGGCCACTCAAGTTCCCGGCATCTCCCTTCTTCTCAACATCCTCTAGTCCCCAACTCTGCACACAAACACACACACACACACACACACACACACACACACACACACACACACACAAACATACATACAGACACACACACACACATCCTACCATTATGATCTCTAGAAATTGAATGGCTTCCTACAGCACTGAGTAAGAATGTAAAACCATTCCAGGAGATCTTCAAACTGCCATCTGCATATCTGGTCTGTAAAAATACTCTGTGCTCTACTCAGCAACGCAAGTGCCTTGCGCACTTGACAGAAAGGGGCTCCACAGATTGACTGCAAATAACCAGGTCTTGGGAAAATTTTACTTGAACTTGGGGAGATTTAAAGAAACAAGCTAACCATTTGCTCTTACATTTTCTTCAAGCTCTAGCCTATGTCAAGTAATATAATCAGAAAACAACATTACTAAATAATATCATTCATTCTCCTAAAGTTGTAATTCATGCAAAGAGCATAAAATAAAGAGGTAAATTCATCCTTACAAAGGTATTTTACTTGTATTAATTTAAACTTTTTAAAAGCTTTAGTAAAAAAACTTTGTTTTCAGATATTGTCTAAGAATTATGTAAAAGCTTTACATATTCATATATGAAATAAATTTATCTTGGAAAGTAGAAGCACACTTCCCTGATAACTAAAGACATTGAACATTTAAGTGTTTCTCAGCCATTCAATAATCCTCTGTTGAGAATTCTCTATTTAGTTCTGAGCCCCATTTCTTAGTTGGGTTACTTGGTTTAGTGGTGCTTAATTTCTTGAGCTCTTTATATATTTTGGATATTAGTCCTTTGTCAGATGTAGGGTTGGTGAAGATATTTTCCCAGTCTGTAGGCTGTCACTTTGTTCGGTTGACAGTGTCTTCTCCTTACAGAAGCTTCTCAGCCCCATAAGGTCCCATTTATTAATTGTTGACCCTAAAGCCTGGGCTGTTGGTGTTCTGTTCAGGAAGTGCCAATGTGTTCCTGTGCTAATGAGTTCCAGGCTCTTCCTCACTTTTTCTTCTAACCAATTTAGTGTCTCTGGTTTTATGTTGAGGTCTTTAATTCACTTGGACTTGAGTTTTGTGCCTGGTGATAAATATGGATCTACTTGCATCTTTCTACATGTAGACATCCAGTTTGACCAGCACCATTTGTAAAAGATGCTATCCTTTTTCCATTGAATAGATTTGTCTTCTTTGCCAAAAAACAAGTGTCTGTACATGTGTGGATTTATTTGAGTCTTTGATTCAATTCCATTGATCAACCAATGTATTTCTATGCCAGTATGAGGCTGTTTTAATTACTGTTGCTCTATAGTAGAGCTTGAGATTGGGTAAGGAGATTCTTCCAGAGGATCTTTTATTGTACATGATTGTTTTAGCTATTCTGGGCTTTTGTTTTTCCATATGAAATTAAGAATTGATCTTTCAGTGTCTTTTAAAAAAAGTGTAGGTGTTTTTATAGGGATTGCATTGATTCTGTAAATTGCTTTTGGCAAGATGGCCATTTTTACTATGTTAATTCTCCTGATCCGTGAACAAGGGAGATCTTTCCGTCTTCTGATGTCACCTTCAATCTCCTTTGTCAGAGATTTGAAGTTTTTTCAAACAAGTCTTTCACTTGCTTGGTTAGAGTTATTCCTAGATACTTTATATTGCCTGCAATGTCCTTAACCATCAGAGAAATGCAAATCAAAATGACTCTGAGATTCTATCTTTTACCCATCAGAATAGCTATCAAAAACTCAAATGACAGCATATGTTGGCAAGGATGTGGAGAAAGGGGAACATCCCTTCATTGCTGATGGGAGTGCAAACTTGTACAACCACTTTGGAAATCTATCAGGCGCTTTCTTATAAAACTGAGAATAAGGCTACTTTAAGACCCAGCTATTCCAATACTTGGAATATACCCAAAAGATGTGCTACCACACAACAAGGACAATACTCAACCATTTTCATAGTAGCCTTATTTGTAATAGCCAGAACCTGGAAGCAACCTAGATGTCCCTGTGGTACATTTACACCTTGGAATACTACTCAGCTATTAAAAACAAGGAAATCATGAAATTTGCAGGCAAATGGACAGGGCTAGAAATGATCATCCTGGGCGAGTTAACCCAGACCCAGAAAGATATACATGGCATATACTCACTTATAATTGGACAGTAGCCCAACAGAGATGTTCTCTGAAAGTCTTCACTTACCAGGAGATCGGAATATATATACTGGGACTTCCTATTGGGTTTCTAGCTGAGAGAGGTAAGGAAGAATGGAAAAATAGAAGGAGCCAGAGGGTCCTAGAAACCTACAAGAAGACCATTAAGGCTGGCGGATCTGGGCCCAGGTAGGTAGTTCAAACTACTGTACCAACCAAGGACAATGCATACAGTAACCCTAGACTTCTATCCAGATCTAGCCTATGGACACCACGTTCTCTACAATTGTGTGGAGAGCAGGGACTCACCCCAACATGAACTCTGGTGCCCCCTATTTGACTACTTCCCCTTCGTGGGGAGACCTGGTAACACTCAGAGGAAGAATAAGCAGGCTACCAGGAAGAGACCTTATAGGCTGTGATCTTATAATGGAGGACAAGATCCCCTTCTGTCACAGACCTAAGGGAGGGGAATAGGATGAAAGAGGGAGGGAGGGGGAACAGGAACATACAAGTGAGAGAATAACAAATTAGATGTCATCCGAATAAATTACTTAAATTAAAAAAAAATTTAATAGAAAGTATAAATACACATGGTAATCTTTCTAAATAATGTTATTATGTATTATTTGGTGCATAATTAAATTATACAATCTCATTCCCTTGTCCACTTGGTCATTAGGAAGAGACTAACACCTGACCATACAATGCTTTTACACAAAATTGCTTAATCAGATTAATTGTTCTTTGTAGATACTGCTTGATGGCCATTATGCTGAAAGTAGCCAGCCAACCAAGAGGCTGGCTGAACTCTTCCCAAAATAGAAGTCTGGGAAGCATTTCTAGAAAGCACCAATAACTTATTTCTGAATCTATAATAATTAGAATTCACTTCATTGGTAGTGAAGGACAAAAACAAGACCTTGTTAAGTTCAGGAGTGACAGTGCAGTGTAGGCAAGGTTCCACATGCTCTGCTGGCAATAAAAACCAACAGAAAGGGAGCAAGGCTGGGAAGGGCAATTTCACCAGTAGCTCCCAGAAGGCAGAATTAAAGAAATACAAAAGAGAAAACTTTGGAGCTGGGATTTATTGTTGTTGTTGTTATATTTTAGAAGTTATTTGCATTTTAGTTTGTTCTTAAGTTTTGAGGAGAAGAGAAATGTATTCATGAAGAAGGAGGTAGCGATTCCCTAGAGGAATTCTCAAATGAATGCCCTGATTGCTAATAGCTAGAGGCTTGTGTACGGGAGAAGGATGAACTAAACTGTAAGATGGGTTTTTCTGTCTAGAGTGCTTTGAGAAGGAGGGTAATAAATGTTATTGTTGTCTTATTTTACTGAAACAATTCATTATACATTCTATTTTATAAAACTTAGTATTTAATGTAAGATTCAATTCAATTCTGAATAGGTTACCTCAAATATGTTCTGAGGGTAATAAAGAGTAAAATACTAGATGTAAATGTTAATATTAGGGATAGAAAGATAGCTCAGAGGTAGTGTATACTGCGCTATCAGAGGGCCAGAGTTTGGTGCTCAACATCTGCATAAGGGGACTCACAGGCCACTTGTAACTCCAGCTTCAAGAGATCATGTCATTTTACAGTCTTGACAGGCAACTACACTCACATGTACATACTGCAACACAGACAGACATCATTAAGAACAGACATCTTAAAAATGTAAAAGGTGCCGGGCGTGGTGGCGCACGCCTTTAATCCCAGCACTCGGGAGGCAGAGGCAGGCGGATCGCTGTGAGTTCGAGGCCAGCCTGGTCTACAAAGTGAGTCCAGGATGGCCAAGGCTACACAGAGAAACTCTATCTCGAAAAACAAAAAAAAAAAAAAAAAAAAAAAAAAAAAAAAAAAAAAAAAGTCAAAAAAAAAAAATGTAAAAGGTATAATGAAAGAGAAGCTTTAATAAATACTCCTGTATGGATATAATAGTATTCAAAATAATAAGTATCATAAGCAGAATAGAAAGACTAATAAGGCAATTTGTCTGTAGATTACTGGAAAGTTCATATTCAATGTATATTCTATGTCTTATTTAGGCAGCATAAACATATGATCAATAATCATTTTATCTCAGCTTTTTAGGGTACATTCTCAAGCAAGGAAAAACTGAATGGCTTTCTTTTTTCAATGACTCCAGGGTCACAAGTGTTCAAATTCACATGGAAAAGCAGATGGGAAAACTCTGCTGCTACAGTCATTTCCTTTCAGTGACACTGTGCCATGACCACAGTGACAAGACATCACTTCGCTCCAGTTCTTACCTATCAGTTCATCATTCTGACACAAACTTGTATTTATATTAAATGTAACTTCAGAAATATGTACTTAGGAATATAAACAAACAAATCAATAAAGCAAACTGTAAGGGATTTTTAAAAACTACAACATAAAACTAGGTTGTGGTGTATCCAGAAGGGTGTTTAACATGGACATAACTTTTGAAATTCAACTGAGATTCAAATGGACACAGAATGAAAACCCCGGCAATGGTTTTCTCCATTCTTTCAATTTTTTTTGAAAAAAAATTACTGTAAAGCTGAAATTAACACAATGTTTGTAACTCATCATTTTAGACACAAGCCCTTAATTAGATTAATTGTTCTCTGTAGATACAGATTGACGACCATTATCCTGAAAGTAGGCAAGCAACCCAAGAGGTTGGTTGAGCACTTCAGAACATCAAAGTCTGAGGAGCATTCCTAGAACGCTATAGGACCACAGAGCTTTCTGGATCTGGGAGAAAGATCTGTTCAACTGCCAAGACTCCGCTGTTCTCACCAATGGAAAGCACTGTCATTGAAACGTCTTCTTCCCACAACAATTCAAACCTATGAATTGATGACCTACAGTCATGACTAAAACACCCCCCTCCCTTCTGCTTTGCGTTTATGTATATTTCAATGTAGGGTGAAGCAAAAATGTGCGCACCAAAAATTAAGATATTGTCTGCAGAAGTGACTCTGTCCTCTTGTGTCACAGTCTCATCCAAACACACTCAGCAGCTGTCAGTAACGATGAAGCAAAGTTCAACATCTTTCCCTGACATTTGGAATTTTGAACATTCTTTTTTTTTTTTTTTCCTGGCTTTTCTAATATTCTGACCGTATGGCTCCTTGTGTACATACCATGTCAACTGGGTTTTAAATATTTTCTAATTTCTCAACAAACCCCAAATCTTTTGAGTCTGAAGCTTATATTTTAACTACCAACTATATAATCTGATCTGTCTAGGTTTCATCTGCTTAGACATGCAAATGTGAGTATAACTATGAATATATGTCTGGCCACATTATTAGGAATGGCAGTCATATCCACTTCCCCTAAGAGACTTCAATGTCTCTTTATGGTTTCTGTCATTCTGCATAAGAAATCTTATGTAGTTTGAATTTGAAATCAGAGGTTGTCATCTTTGTTGTTATGTAGCGTGGGCCATATTAGCTTTTCAGCACTCCTTCTGGGCTCCTGCAAAAGCTGAAAATGTTCTGTGTGGCACAACATAAGTGTGGTACTCCAAATTATCTGTGATTCCCATAGAAACCACCTCCCTGTTCCTTTGTCTCTGACACACTTTTCCACCTATGCATACAAATATGTGTCTTATGAACACTTATCCCTACTTATCATAAGAATATACATCTTAGGTGCGGCAGATAGATATGATTCTATAGAAAGATAAGGTAGGATAGTTAGATAAGGTCTTCAGAAACCTCAGAGACATGCAGAATATGACATTTAAAATATGTTTTCATTATTTTAAAGGTTTACTGACAATGAGACATGTTAACTCATGCCAACACTCAGCCTACCTCAAAGAGGATGATAAGCATCAAAGAACCTCCTTATGGAGATGGCTTCAAATGTGGCAAAAAAAAGCCCCTGGGCAAAATGTCCTCATTTCTACCACAGACAGAATACTGCTTAAAACAGTGCAAGCTTGGATGCAGGCAAAGTCGACAGCCAAACTCTGTCAAGACAGGGTAAGTAAGTTCTCAATAGTTTCTGCCTCACAAGTATGTCTGTTATATATATTGGGCCAGAAGTCTGAAGAAGATACTCTAATGTTATAGAGAGTTTTGGGTGACTATTCAGGTAGAAAACTGTCTCTCATCTTCTCATCTGGAAAGCTACTAACCTGCACTCCCGGCATACTAAGGTAATCAAATTTATTCCTTCTCAAGTCTCTGATGGAGTTGAAGACCAGATAGCTTAGTTTTACAATGAAGCTTAGTTGTTTAGGAGTTAAGATGTTTTTAGGTCTAGATAGATGTTTTAGGTTGATAATGACAAGATGGGATGGAGATTGATTTACGTTCAGAATTTTACATGCACCAAGATAGGAAAGATGTTTTCTTCAAGGCTGTCAAATACAAATAGCCAAAAAACACTAAGAATATAATGGTTATGTAATTCCTGATTGTGTCATGGTTTTTCTTGCTATAGGTAGCTTATTGTATATATGGGCAATAATATAAATGTATATGTAAAAAATAAAAAATGTTTAATTAATTTTTAAAAATTTAAAAAACAAAACAAAACAAAAAACTCTAGCCTCCATTCTTGCCTGCAGCTCCCATCTTCTGTCTCTTGGTAGTAAGCTTAGAACTCACTTGTATAAGAAATAGATGTTTCTGATTGACTTTGTATAGCACGAAATAAAAATACTTTCTTTAAATGCATTATATACGCTGAACCTTCAGTCCTTATATTCCTTAACACCACTGTGCTTATATGTCAAGAAAAGTATTTCATGTATCTGACACACTCATTCTCTGACAAGTATGCTCAAACCAGGAAGACTTCTTTGTTTTGAGAACACATCATAGAGACGTCTGCAGTCATTTGAACCTACCAGACTCTTAAAACAGTAAGGTTGTCCCTTGTTGAACTTTTTAAAAAGCCTCCAAGTCGTTGTGAGGAAAAGCCTCTGTCAGAGGTTTCTAGTTGCTCTTCCAAGATCCACTTGCCTCCAGCATTACCTGGTACCATGAGAGACCTTGCACAGGCTCCCTCCAGCTCATGCAGACACATTCTCAAATGAATCAAGCCTCATTGATTCATCCTGATGACACACGTTAAACCAATTGTGTCTCTCTAAGCAGAGGCAAAGCCACAGCTGGGATCCTTATTTCAGTATTTTTACGTGCATTGTTTTCTTTCTTTCTTATTGTGGGACCCTCAGAAGAAAGTATCAGATTTTGATCAGCACTCCTAGGATTTTTTGTATATAATAATATACATTTCAAGGATGATTATTGAATTTCTTAATTATGGCCATATTATCCAGTAAAGCCTATTGGTTTAACAAAATTTATTATATACATTTCATATGTAACCTAAAATTACTTAGGAAGGAGCATAAACTCATAAATATTTCCCAAAATACAATTAGCTGATTATTAGTTTTTGTGTGAGATAGATTTCCAACTCCTTATTCAGATGCATGATTGTATAGGCATTGCCCTCAAAGTTCTTGCTGAAAGCCATTAGATGCCATTACAGGGACATCTGATGGGAAAACAATTATGTTACTGTAAGTTATATGATATTAGGCCAAGAGTGATGAAGCCATCGGCTCTCCCCAGAGTTGCTTCTGAGCCACTTCTGCTACAGAGATTCAGTGGAAATTCAACAGTGACTATATTTTTCATGATAAGGGAATCCATTTTGGGTGTGAACTTTTCAACACAAGTTATATTTAAAATGCCATTCCCTTCAGAAATAATAAACCAACATTACCGTGGAACGAAACTGAGATGCAGACTTCTTAGGCAAACTGAAATCCGAAGCGTTGCTGCTGATGCAGCTTCCACAGAATGTGTTGGAGTCGAACAAAGCTTGCAGCCGAACTCAAAACACAGTCTTCATGTTTAGACATGGTACTTTGAGACCTTGAAAAACAAGGATTAGGCTTGGTAAGAGTCAGTCTCGATAAAAAAAAAAACCAGTCCTAGGAAAACTAAAAGCAGAGACCATATATATTGTGGTATACAGGACAATTCTTCCAACTTAAAATATCGGTAACCATGCTGGTCACTTGTCAAGCACCCCGTCTCTCCCGTCCTCATTAAAGGGAGTTGACATCAGAAAGCAAAGGTTAAACCTAATGGGTCCATGTTGAAAACCGCATGTATTCCTCAATGCAGCAATGAGTTCAGTTTTCCCAGTGAATGCTTTTGTTGTGGTGGTTCAGCGGGTACCCCACCCACCAATTTTATCATTACACATAGATAGTTTACTGGATGGATCCATGGAGATGTCTAAAACTGATATTCACATGTGATCTCTGATCTTCTGAACAAGTGAGGACCATTGCTCTGTGAATATGATACGTTTTAAATGTTGACTCTTAAATCCCTTCACTGTATTGACTGGCAATCCTTCCTCAGAGACATGTCAGAATAGTTCCTTTTACAGTCTATAGAAGGAGCAACAGTGTAGATGTACTCCACAGAGTAAAAAAAAAAAAAAAAAAGAAAGAAAGAAAAAAATACTTAATTTAAGATTGCAAGGAGCCTAATGCTGAAGAAAAAAAGACATTTGAAAGGGAGGCATTTGGTAAATTTTAATCTTGGTTTATCTGTATGTGTTTGGTGTTGGTTAAGTCCCCTAAATGTCTGACAAAATGAGTTGGTGTTTCATTGTATTGGTAAGAATAGGCCATGGCGGCCCCTCTATGCAGGTGTGTGGTTTGTCCATATACTGTTATAAGAACTGATTTAATTCAGTCAACTTCTTGAGAGTATAATACATCCCTGCCCTTGGAGCACCACACTGCAGGAGGTTAAACTAGCTTAGACAGTACCTTTCACAAGAACACAAACAACTGAGCTTTACATAGCTGGTCCTCCAGCCTACCACTGCTCTCTTGCAGGTTAATGTGCACTAGCTAAAGACTTCCCCATAGAAACATACAAGCCTTCTAAAATCATGACTCATTATTCCAAAAGTATGAAATTAGTATTGCTTCTTTAATGGATAAATAAGTATCAAATTAAAATTTGATTTTTCTTGCTCATCAAACAGTATTCAGTTGAGTATTAAACAAAAATACTTTTCGCTTCTAACACAGCACCTTACTGTTTTCCTCCTAACATTCAAAAGACTTTAGATACCAACAAGTCTAGATTTCTTTCTCTAAAACTGAAATTCAACTTTTTAGATATTTCTAAATATGTTTTCAAATATTTAACTTGGGGAATATTTGACAAAATTTAAGACAGATTAAGTACACACAACATACCCAAGAAAGAATGGATTCAAATATGATATAGCTGATTCATGCTACATTGCAGTTTCGATAGCTTATGCACAGAAAAAAAAAATCCAACATTTTCCATGAGTTTTTTTTTTCTTTAATCACAACAGTGTCATGGTGTCGGTCTAGGATTTTCCAGATATTTCACATCATAGTAACGTGCATTTTAAGTAATAGTTTCCTTTTAACCTCAACTAACCACAACTCATAGGACCAGGGGTCAGTAATCACAGACACAAATGGGAGAAAATATGCTTGAAGAGCACAAAAACACATGGTACACTGTGACTCTAAGGTCGCTTTAATTCATGCACAGGTGTTCCATTGCTTGTCCCTTCATAAAACATTCACAATTCTTTTAGACACAATAACAGACATCTCAACTCTCAAACCTAAAGCGTGTACCAAAGTCAAATAAGTTCAAAAAGATGGATTAAGGAATGGACATGAGAAAGGCATGATAGTGTCAGTGATAATGTAGCAGGCGTCATGTCTGTCCTCGTGGAAAGGCAGAAGGAACACAGATGGACGCAGTGGACTGGCCACAGGGAGAAGAATGTTGGCAGAAGAGCAAGACAAAGGGTAGCAGGAAGTCATAGGAAAGTGAACTGAAGCTTCAAGAAGCACAGTTTTCTGATCTCGTTTAGCTTAAGGTCAGGTTGCCCTGTGCGTAATAGGAATTTGTGAGTACCTCCTTCCAATAAAATTACTTTCCACCATCTGATTTCTTAAGTAATAGACTTGCCCATCGAAAACATACCAAATAAACTCAAGCTTGAGAGGCAGAAATTGAGCGTGTATTAAAGATCTCTGAGTGAAAACCCTCCTCCTGGGCTAGGAATGTCTCTAATGATGAACCCTAGAGGATATTTGTTTCCATTCTAGAAATGATAAAGGAGCCCCACCGTGTGAACTCTCTAGAAAGATTGATACTTACTGATGCCAAAACAAATAACTATGCATCTAAGTACAACAACCATCGATGAGAATCCTCAGCTGGGGCAGAAATACAGAATAAATATAATGTCACCACATTAGCTGGCTTCCTAATTACATGTCATCACACAGAGGTGTACAATAGTCGAATCTTGGAGTGCAAAACTCAGAGTCAAGGTATTTCTATAACCTATTAAATATTTCTCTTGTAACTAGGATAAAATATCTGGGGAAAAACCACCTTACAGAAGAAAGAGCTTTGTGGCTCACAGTCTAAGAATACCATCTCTCACAGTGGGGGGAGTCACAGAAGCAGGGGCTGGAAGAAATTAGCAACACCATGTCCACAGCTCGGAAATAGAAGATGGTTTGTGTTCAGCAGCATTTTCTTATAGAGTCTGGGCCCGCAGCTCATGGAGCAGTGTTGTCTGCAGTTAGGGTGTGTCTTCCCACTTCTGTTAACCCAATGTACATATTTTTCAGATATACCTAGAGGCTTTTCTTTTCAGTGATTCTAGAGTCTTCTGAGTTAAGAATCTATATTAACCACAGTAGTCATTAAAACATAACATAAGACATCCTTTTTTTTTTTTTTTAATCTGTACTATATGTCCTACAGCAGACAAATGAACTTCTTTATCCATTTGTGTAGCTATCACAAAATACCTTAGACTGGGTAGTTGTAACAAGAAGGTATTTTTTTTTTGCCAGAGTTTGGTGTGCAAGATTCAAAGATCAAGTTCTATGCTCTGGTGGCAGAGGTGACTACATCCATGATGACGCTTTTTACTGAGATTTGAGGAAAGAGAATGACACAGACCCCATGCTATCTAGATCTTTAGAATGATACCAATTTATTACTTGACCTAAACTCTTCCCAGAAGCTTTGGCTTTCCAAATCTAAATTCTGAAGAAGATGAAACATTTGATCACCAATATGGACTAATTTTTAGAAAGTGTCAAATTTCAGAACAATCACAAAACCATAGAAGGAAAGGGTGGAATGTTTATAAGATGTCATCGATGGAATTTTCCACATGCATGAGATTAACCAAAACTAGATTCTTACTGAAACAGCAAATTCTGGTCTTAAGACTCATGATGATAGTGGGAAAATATATAGGGTTAATGAATTTACAGAAAAGTGAAAGATGACCTTTTAGGTGAAACTTATAGAGAAGAAACTATGAAGCAAGCAATTATCAATTTGAAACATCAACATTGTGATGTTCACAGGCCTTGGCTAAAGCTTTTACGTGAGACTGGAAAGATACATTTGATTATATAAAACTAAGAGCTGTTTCACAGAGTGATGAGCTGGTTACAATATAGGGTCTGTTTAGATGTGAGTGTGAAAATGTTGTGCTTATCCTTCCTAGGATATCATAGAACAGCCAGAAGCAACGGATTAGATGATCCTATATCAATTATGCAAGTGGAATGTCAACAGGCAGAAATATATAAAATACAACATGATATGCAGTTGGGACATTTTTCAAAATAAAAATCCAGATTTGAAAAACATAAAGTTTAAAAATATGCAGTATACCCACTAGAATTATTAACTGTAGAAAAGAGGGAAAGCATAATAAAGAAAAATAAAACAATATGTCTGCCCAAGTCATTAGAGTGGTTTGTGTACATCAGTGATGAAAACTACTTAATTAATAACCTGGTCCCAAAATCCACTCACGCAAAACAAATCCATTTTAAAGAGGGGAAAAGGGCCAATGAACAAATGAAACTTAAGAAATTAATTTAAAATTTTCATCTAAATTGTAAAACAAAATTCTGCTCAAACAAATTCTGCTCTCTGTGACATGTGAGCATATCACACATACACACACACACACACACACACACACACACACACACTGCTCACACTCATATTCTCTCTGTGCATGAACACAGGATTCAATGGAGCAGTGCAGTACTTAGCAAGACTATTACAGAGACTTTTTTTTAAAAAACAATTAAGCACAGAATACTGGGGAAACATCATTAGAAGGACCATTAGAAAAAACACTCAAGTATAATATAAAATTAATGGCTTTGAGCCTCACAGACTCAGGAATACTTGGTCTATATATAATTAAATACTGGTGCATGGTGAAATATGTTATAGGATTCCAGATAATATTTTTGTACATGTAACTTCCATATTGTATGAGGAAAAAAATGAAGCATTAGTGCAGTAAATACTTCAGTTAATTAATCCTTATCTTTTCCACAAGACGGGAACATAAAATCATCAATGGATGAATCTTAGTAATCCTGTTGCTGAGTGTGACAACAGTGGAAAAGGAAGGGTTTGGTCTTTTATTGAGAAGATACATACAGGCAAACAGAGTACCTCTCTCCAGGGCTGTACTTCAGAAAGGGAAGGAAGAGACAGCATTAAGTAACTCCATAAAAACATGGCTTGGCTAATTCATTTGTTATATCAGTGAAAATTAAGAAAGGGCCCTAAAATTATTCTGAGGCTGCACTGTCCCATCCCTAGCATATTGCCACCATCAATGGAAACAAAGGAGAGAAGACAGTAAGTGAGAAGTGTTATACATTTCATTTTTGGAAAAATATTCATCACCACCTGAGACTAAATATACTCACAAATCGGGGGTTGGGGGGATACCTGGAAACTCAGGAGACAAATGACACAGAGGCAAGGTATAACTGGGAAATGACAGGCGGTAATTCTTAAGTCTTCATCTCAGACTGACTTCTCCTATCTTCCAAATATACAAGTAGACATTTAAGACTATCTACCTCTCACAGTGATGCCCCTGACATACCCATGGTGGCCACAGGGTCGGGGGGTAGCTGGAGAATGGCATATGGAACAGAATTGATGTCACTACAGGTCAAAGGTTAGGCATTGATTAGCAGAGGATTTTGACTCTGACCTCCAAGTTTCTGCACTGTAAGATAGAAAGAGGAAACTACTGTGTCTCCCTGTGTTGCTGTCGACTTGAATGGGATCCCATATTTAATTTGCTTTCTCATTTGAAGTACATTGTAGTGATTATTACTGATATCCTAATTTTTCCACAAATTATTTCTTTTCAATACTTAAGTAGAACTGTCAAGTAGGAAATAAAGTTGCCCACCCCATTTTGGAGATATTCGGTCGGCCATATCTTCAATGATATAGTGTAACTGAAATCTCAGAAATAATTTCTATCAGGAAGATAACTGGAAAGAAGACACGCTTAGGAAAAGTGTGAATACCAAACATTCACAAATAAAATGGGAAGTGCCTTAATTCTTGAATAAAAATATGATCATTTATGGCTGATATAAATATTTTACAAAAGTGAGCTGGAGAGATGGGTCACCTGCTAAGAGCAGTGGCTGCTCTTTCACAAGCTACAGTTTTGATTCAAAATGGCCACATGGCGGTGCGTCTGTCCTCTTGAAAGCACTAATCCTCTGGACTTGGGTGGGTTCTTCTCCATCTCTATCCACCACTACTACCCTGCACGGCTTTTTATTTTTCCTGCTATTCATGTTCAGCTCTTTTATAAGATAAGTGCCTTAAAGTGGTGGCAGTGCACAGCTTTCCCTTTGCTGTATGCCCAACACCCATTAAAGTATGTGCACACAACAGATCTACCCACATTTATTAAACAAAGCATGAACTATTTCACCTTCAAGTGGCAGAGACTCCAAGCCCTTGTAAGTCACAAGTCAATTTATTCATCCCTTAAATCTTAACCACTTAAAATAAAAATCATTATACAACACTCATTTACTTATTGGTTTATGTATAATTATGCTGTTGGTTATATGACTGGTAGAAAGTAAATGGTAAGTTTATATTCAAAGGGACATTTTAACAATGTGTGTAGAACAGGTAAGAACACATCACTTCATGCTACACCCATGTGTGAGAATAAAGACCCCTTTCTGCCAGTTGAGGTTAGAAGTGTCCTTGTAATTATTTTAACTCAATGAGCACATATATGGAACATGTTCAATAATCTATATGAAGCCATTGCTATGACTTTTCAAAACAATACATTTTTATTTATGTGAAATGTCACACCTTCTATAATAGGCAATATATGAGAATGGGTCTTTTCTTGGCCACATTCTAAATATCTATTTCCAGGGTTCGTAAAGTGGAGTTGCTGTGATCACAATGAAGGAAGCTGACCCATTGATGTGGGGGATCTAGCTCACCAGCCACGCTGGTTCATGATCCTCCTAAGAAAGCATTGCAGAAGAGCTCTGGTCCCATATCTGAAAACACAGATAACAATATTTCGCAGAGGTGAGACTCTTTCCGAAATCATGGGCTTAATAAATTGTCACACAAGAAGCAAAATTGGAAAAATACTTTCATGCCTAGTGCTTTATGGCATGAAAATCCATAAAGTAGTGGAGTACAATGAAGGCTTTACTTGGAAGTATAAAAGTTCACTGAAATGAGGCCTGCTCACTAACAGTGACATGACTTCACATACCTTCCCAATTTGTCTTTTATTTCCTTCCTCTGTTAAGTGGGGGGATACGGAAATTATCTCACCATGTGCTCCTATTAAAAATGCACTTAGTGATTAATACATTTGTGTGGTTGAGTCCTGGGAAAGAGAAGATTGGTTGCCTGTAGGTTTCAGTAAAATGTTTGCTTACGTTCCATTAGAAATCCATATAATTTTGTTACAGGGAGCAGGAGTGAGGAAAATGAGCTTTATACTGAATGTCAAAACACCTGATTCGGAACCCTGGGTGTACTCTCTGTGTTCTATTCTATTTCCCCCACTACCGCCTCACGTCACTCTACCTCCTTACTGTGAGGTAGCCATGATCATAATCCTTAGGACTTTTTCCAAAGGGCAGTGCAGTTCAAATGAAGTCATGGAGAACAGAGAAGGGCAGGATTCCCAATTATTGCTTTGATTTTTATGCAGTAACATCTTACTACAGTCTGGATTTTCTGAAAACTGCTCTGCAAACACAGTTTTTAAAATTGTAATCATTAGAAAATGTTTACAATGGGCTTTGCACCCCAATATGTTTGGGCAAATTTGGGTTAAGTACTAAGAATCCCTTACCTCAAGACTTCTTGGTAATTTTCTAGAAAGGCAAACATCTTCTCAACATTTTCCTAAAGACATTTAACTTCATACCTGCAAGAATCAATAATATCTAAAACCCAGTTTGAGTAATTTTGCTGTCTGGAGACTTGATACACCTAAAGTTTGCATTCTCACATAAAAGTTCATACATATATGTGTGTGTGTGTGTGTGTGTGTGTGTGTGTGTGTGTGTGTGTGTGTGTATGGAAGGTATGACATGTGGGTTGACAATACTCTCTACCAGAACCATAGACTAACAAAATTCCCAGTACCCAGCAAAGAAACGTGCTTATGAATGACTGGTCATGGTAGTCCAAGCAACTCACAAAACAATATAGATAATGGATGTAGAACTTGGTCGCCTCTCAGGGGGCACAGATTGGATCCTAGTGACACCAGACACTTAAGACACAGGACTCAGTTGACAAAGTTGGGTCTGACCTGAAAGTCTCTTTCATGTTGTCTAGCTTCCAGGGTTCCAGAAAATACTATGCAGACTGCTAAGGGAAAGACGTGATTAAATTACCCAAATGCAACACCTATGAACCATGACAATTATCAACATGATGAGATCTGTATAAAAGTGGAATAAGTGACATTTACTTGCTGGTAGTAACTGACAGCTACCTAATCAGATGTAAGGATTTTCTCAATGGAGGAAAATCATGCCTGGTACTGGAAAACTGGCCAGATTCCCATAACCAGTTTTCCCATGGATCTTTAAAAAAAATCTACTCCTGAAGCTTTGTAGAGCAGCACAATTCCTAACCACATTAAAGATGTAACTGTTAAATTTCATCCACACCAGTTTGCTGTTTCCCTCGCTAGGTTGTTTAATGAAACTGTATGACCAATAAAATGGAATGAATCAATATTACAATGTCTCATAATACATGTCAAACTCATCTGTCTCTGATATTATTATGACATCAAAAGTTCATACTTCAGTCATAGGCAAAAGACATTGAATAAAGACATTGGATTCAGAATTAACCCACTGCTAAAACTATCCCACTCTTGTCACCAGCCTTGATCAGTAGGATAATATCTTTGTCTTTTTTGTTGCTTTACAAAAATAATTTATTGAATATTAATGTTTATTTTGATAAGTGAAATTTTCAATTAGCAAGTTGAATAAGGTCTTGTGAAGGACACTATTGAATATCATAGAGGATCCACACTGAAAACTACAACACTGGATACAGGCTGGACTTGTGATCATGCAGCCAAGAAACAGGAAGACTTTACTCCCTATTCCCTTAGCCTTTGAAAGACATTAATTCTGTCTAATCATTGGCCTTTTACCCACCTTCTCCTTTGTTTATTTCTTTGTTTGTTCTTAGGGGTTTATAAATAAATACATTTGTATTTCTCTAATTAATTAATTCTTTCTTTCTTTCTTTCTTTCTTCTTGTTTACATCTTGACTGTCATTCAGCATCTGGTTGAGCCTGGGTTCTACTTTTGGTGGGTGTGTCCAGTTGCTGATTGCTTCTGGATGAGAACAGAACAGATAGACCTCAAGATCAAAGATCTCATTTCTCTCAGGAACTGCTAGAGCACTCTAGGACAAAGCTCCTGTGCTAAGCCAGGGCGTGGAGTTTTCCATGGAGTGTTACGGTTTAGCTCTTTTAGAATAAAATTGCTGGTATCAGATGGCAGTGGACACTTAGGAGCTCCACAATCCAAAGTGTTACAGCTTTTCATTTACCTGCAGTGCTAAGCATGGCAGAGAATGCAGGCAGACATCAGAGACTGGTCAAAAGGAAGGCCCGGTGAGTGCTTCACCAGCGGTCAGCACCAAACTAGCCTCTATGATGGAGCAGGCTTCATTGGCAGCCAAGGCAGCTTTGCCATTGCTGCCTTGACTGCCTTGATTGGCAGTCAAGCCTCGGGCATCCAGCAGCCATTCTTCCCTAGAATAAGTGGAGTCTCAGACAATAATGGTGGAGGAATAGTGCAAGCACCAGAGAGCCAGCCAACCTCTATTTATAAACCTTGGTCAGTACAGAGGGGCTTGAAGGTGAAAGTGTCTGATTCACTGGAGCTAGAGGTTCCAGGATGCTTAATCTACAAGTAGTGGTATAGTACCTCATTTACTTACAGTAGCTTGGGGTCCTATCACAAGAAGGAAAACACAGAATGTAATTATTCTATGGGTGGAGGAGGAACTCCTAGGTATGATTAAAGGTCATTGCTGAAGGACAGGATCTCCTTAGCATAAGGTTGGGTTTTTCCAGAAATCCCCAGATACTTGCTGAACAGGAAAGGGTAGTGCCTGCTATCTTCCTTGGGGGTTATGTAATGCTCCTTAAAAGATCCGGGATTCCCCAAATCAGCACAAGAGAAAACTCTGCCGAGAAAGGGCAGCCATCGTAATAGATCGAGCTCCATTGGCTCTCTGGATACAGCCAGACTCCAAAGTCTCCTGCAGTGCTCACACCTGACTGCAGTTTACCCTTTCTTGTCTCTCCCAGTCCCTTCCCTCCATATTACCTCTGCACCCCACCCACTTCTCCTCTGTTTCTCTTTAAAATAGGGCAGATCTCCCATGGATATAACTCACCATGGCATATCAAGTTGCATTAAGGCTAGGCCCCTCCCCTGGTACTGAGGCTGGACAAGGTCACCCAGTAGGAGGAGAGGAATGAGGACAAGCTGGCCAATGGGGAACCCATCTTTGAGGTGAGCTAGAAACACATATTTCCACCACGGAGTATTACTCGGCTGTTAAAACCAATGACATCATGACATTTGTATGCAAATGGATAGAACTAGAAGAAAAAAAATCATCCTCTGTGAGATAACGCAGACCCAGTAGATACCAGCTGTAAAGTAAAAGATAACCATGCTATGGTCCACAGACCCACAGAAGCTAAGTAACAAGCAGGGCTCAAGGACTGTGTGTGTGCAGGAATCTCTCTGTGAGGGGAAACAGAATGCACATCACTGGAAGGGTTGCGGAGACAAGAGGGAAACAGGAACAAGAAAGAAGGACTAGGTGGGGAAGGATGGAGGGAGAAAGTACTGGGGAAAACGACTGCAATTGGCGGGGGGCATATTGCAGGGAAGATTGAGAAACCTTTCTTTTGTTTTGGGGACATATCTTCCTGAATGGCTCCGGCTGGCCTTGACAGTACTCACTCTAGTACTCACTCACAGCCTAGACTAGGCCAGCCTGGACCTCACATAAATCTGCCTGTTTCTGCCACCTGAGTGCAAGGGCTAAAGTGGAATGCCAACCACACCCAGCACAGTTGGACATTTTGACGAGTAGGTTTTCCTTAGGTGATAGACGTATAGGCCTAGAAGAAACATTGGATGTGTACAGTGGTGCTCAACATCTTTCCATCCTTTCTCATAGATTCATGGTGAGAAACAGAGGGATTAGCAACATAAAGCTTGGACAGAGGTCACAACATTTTACTGAGTTGGCCCAGATCACCCTATCGATGAAAGGCAGGCAGTCAGCAATAAATTTCATCTGCCCATCATCTGGTGCTTTTTTTTTTTTTTTCCTTTTTAAGTACTATACACTCTCGTGAGAAGGGATGTATAAAATAGTTTACGTTATTAAAGCTTCTCTTGAGTTTCAGTCATTAATGTGATTGTCCCCAGTGTCTCAACATAAAAATCAGCACCTGTCACATGTCCTGAAGTCCCCTGAGGTGCTCTGTCAATCCTTCGCTCTGCAAAGGACATCTGCATAAATGTACATATTTACCATGGAAAAACCTCTCACTAACACACAAGCACACATACATACATACATACACACACACACACACACACACACACACTCACCCACACTCCACCAATGGCCATAATAGTCTCACAGACCATAGGCTTCGAATCCCTGACTTAGAAGATGACCATAAAAGCTTCAGGAATGGGACACTGAAGGTCAGGTTGTAACCTTGGGCATTGTAGTTGTCACATTTTATTCTCACAAACACCTGGAAAAAGCGTAGCATATTTTAAAATATTCTCTAAATGCATGGCTTAGGTCACAATGAGGCAAGTTAACACTTTAAGGTTATTATTAAATGGATGTACAACTTTAAAGAAACCAAATCCAAAGCCCTACCTGCTAACCTCAGTTGATTGTCTATACAGCCTGGAGTCTGTTGAAGGTAGGAGATCAGAGAATCCAGTGTGAATAAAGGACTCCTAAACACACAGGTCCATGAATAATCTGTAACACCTAAGAAAGAAACTTGTCCATAAAGAAAAATATATATATCTGTATTTACTTTGGTTTTACATAGCAGTAACAGATAGGAAACATTTTGGACTATTTTTTTTTCTTTCTTATGTCATGCATTCATATTATCTAAAGAACCTGGGAAACTTCCAGTAGACAATTAGATGCCGGTTACTCTGCAAATTGATTGTATTTCCCGTATGCCTGAGAGAAAGAAGCTTTTCTAGATGGTGCATTTTTAACATAGGACTCAAGGAAGGACCACATTAGTAATTAGGACATCACAATTATTTTTTAAAGGAAAAACATATACCCCGATATGAAGCCAAGTAAGTAGAGAAGCAGCTTCATGAATCAGTCTTGCAGAGATTTAACCTACTCAAATTATAAAAACGTGCATAGTATTAATTAAGAAATAAAAGAATATTAAAAGCATATGTAAAAAGCAATAACCAAGTGAAAAAGATTTCAAAGAAACCAAAGAAGTGTTAATAGATAGACACTGGTATAGCCATAGAGGCTTATCTCTACATCGCTGGGTACCAAGTATTGCAGCTCTTTCTACTTTAACCTGCTGCTGACTACAAAATCTGTGGCTGAGAAATTCAGAAACCTCGTAGAGCTTTTGACAGTCACATGTAGCCGAGGAAGAAAATGCTACTACCCTGATAGAGAATACCGTATCTTAGGAACCTAAATGGACTACATGCTAAACAAGGGTGAACTGAAAATAACTGACTAGCCCACACAAACATCCTCAAAGCCCTGTGCTGTATCCTCTCCACTATTCTGAGGTTTGTGGCATAACTGTTTCCTCATCTGAATAAAGACCCACCTTCAGTGTTTATATTGATTTTTAATTTCCCATCATTGATAAATGCTGCTCAGTAAAAAAATAATCTGCCAAAAAGTACAAGTTGAAAATATATTAATCAAAATAAAAGTGATAAAATGAAGAGATTCAGATATGAATGTTATCAAAACCAGATTTTATATAACTACAAAACTACTATGACTATCATCTTATTACAGTTTGGAACTTAAGTATCTATCCTATTCTGTCTCATAGAAATACATCTGCAATGCTTTGTTGTTATAAAATTTATTTCTACACCATTTGCCTCGATGAATTGCATAGGCAAAAAAATGTTTTTTCGTTACTTCATATACTGGTCTGCATGACTGACCTCGTTAACCACTGGTTTCCCAACTTTAAATTTTAACATTTCCTTCATTTATGTCTGTCTAACACACCACTATAGATAAATGCTTAGGACTCTTATGAATTCAGTCCACCAAATGACGTAGCAAAGAAGAAAGCCCTCAAATACAGCTTCAAAGACTTTCTGTGGGAATCTCAACTAGATTGGTGGGATAAAATTGATCATGAGTTTCTCAGATAAGCTATGGATGGATTGTACAGACTATATTGCCATCATGCACAGAGGTTTCAAGTAGTGATGTGATGGTTCCTCAGATGCAATTAAGCTGGGCTTGGAAAAAAATGAGGAAGAATTTGAGACATTCATTCATTAATATGTATTATTCCTGATAAAACACGAGGTTTATTTAAGCCATTTCCTTCGAATTTTCTAAAATACTTGAAAGAGTGACACATTCCTAAAATCTATTTAAAATACTAAGGAAACTTACAGTTAAAAGCTGTTTTCTTTGTCTCATCTAAATCCCTCAGTGGCCAACTAAGCTTCTTTTAGTCAGTCTGCTCTTTCTCTTGCGTTATCTGAAGTTCACAAAGGATGTTCATACCGTGGATTTCCAAGGCACATTTTTCACTCAGGAAAGCTTGCGCGTGTGAGTGGGAGAGAAGTCCAAAGTAACCCTGAGGTTGGTAAAACTGTGTTTGTGCAACAAGAGCACAAACAAGAAGGGAATACACATGGCCGTAAACATATGCTGGCAAAAATCATAACGTCATGAAATTTATACAAAATATTTCATATTTTTAAGGTGTCCTTTTCCCTGTGGTATCTCAGCAAAGGGGGCTAATGTAAAAATTTGTGTTTGTAGACAAGATTTGAAAAAAAAAAGTTAAGTTTCCAAACAGTACGCACCATGTGTCCCTGCAGCGGTTCCATGAGTAGAAAGCCTCCGGGGAAGGAGGTAGATGTGGAAGATCTGCAAAATCTCTGATCTGTTTCACCTGTGTGGAGGCTGGCCCAGTAATTGTTCATTGAAGAGGAGCCATAACATTTTTTTTTTTAAACCTGGAAATGTCAGCCTTCACCACAGGAGTGAAATTTTTATCATCTTGGAGAATAATTCACAAATCTTAACAGCTGAAGAACAAATATTTCTGATACGTTTATCCTCTGGAGCAATAAGATGTCTCCTCAAGGAAGTCATCGCAACAGTGATGTTCTTATAATTTCATTAAAAAATTACTTCTTGTCTGCTTACAATATCCAAGTTACATAAAGATGCTTCTAAGTGTTATCAGTTGATAACTCCGGAGATCAAGCTTTCTTCTGCTCATTTGAGGACCACAGACTGCAGAACCTCAGGTATCAGGTGCCTCACCAAATCATGTAGCACTGAACGACCCATCCAAGACCCAAGTCTTGAGATGTTTATCTTATTTTCATTCCATGAGAACAAAATACTTTTGACTAGAATTAAGTCCCCAGAAATACAGACCTCCATAACACTACACAAGCATATTTAAATAGAATTTTCTGTGGGGAAAAATATGAATGTTGTCTCCTCGAGCCTCTCCTACTAGAGATGCCTGTTTTGTAAGGGATGAGAGTAGTATCACTGTCAACATTCCAAAACCTTACTTCTCGTTAAATACATTTACATAATTTTATTTCAGTTTCCCCTGTTGCTCAACTTGACAAGAAAATTCTAGTAGTACAAAAATGTACACTACAATGCATTTAAGAATTGAAACAGTAGCTTCAGGAAGCATAATATATAGCTTTAGAAAAATTTTACATATAAAAACAAAAATATGTGTCATATTAAAAAACAGAATCTGTTGTTTATCTATCAGTAAGAAAAGTCACTTATCCTACCACTACTATTCTGAAAAAAAAAAAAGTAGCAATAAAACAACACCTAAAATACTCGGCTATACCCATAGATCAGTGCCTTGCTCAGCCATCTTCAGGGAAGCTTCCTCCTGCAACAGGAGGGGGACAAATACAGAGACCCACAGCCAGACTCGGCCATAGACTGAGAGACTTTGGAACATTCAGCCGTAAAGGGGACGCCCTCCACCCAGTCCCTCCCTCAGTTCTCAGGAAACCCCAAAGAAGAGGAGGAAGAAGTAGTGTAAGAGCCAGAGAGGATGGAGGACACCAAGAAAAGAACGCCCTCTAAGTCAACAGAGCAACGCTCATGTGAAATCAGAGACCAAAGCAGCTTGCGCAGGGCCTGCCCAGCTCTGTACCAGGTCCTCTGTGTAGATGTTACAGCTTCAAGCCCAGTGTTCATATGGGATCCCCGAGTGTGTGACTGATTCTTGGGCCCTTCTCTTGGCCTACTTTCCCACGGCTTGTTGGTCTTGCGCAACTCTGATGTTATTTTTTATCCTATTATGTTAGTTATATTACATTAAATTATATTGTGATTCCCTTTAAAAGCCTGTTTGTTTTCTAATAAGAGACAGAAAGGGATTGTATCCAGATGGGAGGGGACAGGGACAGGAACTGTGGGGAGAAGAGGGAGGGAAAATCTTAATGCTGGTGTATTATGTTAGAAAAAAAATATCCATTTTCAATACAAGGAAAAAAATGGCAAAAAGGAGAAGACTCAGTTACGTTAATGAAATTAAATATAAGAGGGAAAATGGTATGGCGGTGACTTGAAAAACTCATCTTTTTAAAAGTTATCCTTGAAAATGTGTCAATGAGCATAGATAGTGATAACAGATGACTCTAGGAGAGAACAGTAAGATGAGCAGTCTAAAACGTGTAATAAGAGTATGGAGGATGCCTTCCATGTCAACTTCCTCACTATACACACAGTACGAAAGGCTGGACCACACAACTTCTGGAACTCAGAACATAAATAATGAGATCTGCATTCAGAAAATATGTACAGCATTGGTGAGTAGGGTATATAACTTCATAACAAAAGGTAGGAAAGAGTGTTGAGTCCTATGGTATGGTAATAGTTATATCATGATTATATAAGAAATTACAATAAGTGTATTTTACAATTATGTGTCAATTTAAAATTGTGTTCTCACAAGTTCTTCATTGGTTTGATATAGAGTAGACTTTCAGCATACTCATAGGAAAAGCGTAATTATATATGTCCGTATTCTCATAAATGAAAAATACTAAAATAATGGACATCTGTAATAGCATTTGTTTATTTGTCTGTTTACTTAAAAGCTGTATGATGGTTGTACGTCACACTACACATCTGTCAAGTGTATGGATGTATATATGGGTGTGTGTTGGGGGGGTGTTTTTCCTGTCCCATATATTTTTGTCAAAGTTGAATTATACTCTACAGGGCCAGGTTCTTAAGAAAGAGTGTCGTTAACAGAGTCATCAATACATTCTCTTGGGCGATCGATATCCTACCGAAATGCATGTCCTTCGGTGCGTGCTCACATACAGTAGATAACATTGCTTTTTACCAATTATAGAATGCCCAAGTGCTGTTTCACATGCCTGGGGGTTTCTGGAGCAAAGCTGTTGAGGATGCTGTGTTGATTACACTCTCTCCTCTCTCTCAGAACAAGTTAACATGTGGATATTGTGATCCGCCAGGCACTTAGAGCTAATGTGCTGGCCAGACTCTCTAAAATAATGTTCTCTGAGTATCTGCTTTAGATCAATATCTATATACATCATAGCTTTTAACCTTTACTCAGTTTTTTGACATTAGCAAGCTGAAGGTCTTAGAGATCAAGGGTTGCCTCTAAAACCATGGAGAGCAAGACCCAGGGTTAGAAGTCTGAGCTCTTTCTGCTCGTGCTCTGAGCTAACTCTCTGCCTGAAGCTGCGACGGCTTACAAGTGGTGTGTGTACTTTGCGTTATAAATACTTCAATGTATACCTTTATAACGAACAACAGATAGGGACACATTTATGGGGTAAAACCGAGCTAAATGACAACTTTTTCTCAGACAGCTATTGCACTTTGATAGAACACAGCGTATGGTGTCAAAGAGTGCAGTGGGCAGCACACTTTACACTCTCACATACTTGAATGCTTGGTGGTTGACTCTATCTTGCTGCATTTTCCTTTGTGAAATATATTTATAGCTAAGTGATTCCTCAAATCCACCACATTGTTCTTCAGCAAATCCAGGTAGACCTGAATAAAAATGCATAAAAATATTACACCTACTTATTTGTATCCAGAAATATATTCTGTGTTTATAATGGAAATGTGGGTAACGGGCTGGAGAGAGGGCTCAGCAGTGAAGAGCACTTGCTGCTCTTACGGACATCCCAGGGTTTGGTTCTCTGCACCCATCTAGTGACAGACAACTGTTTGTAACTCCAGCTCTAGGGAAATGCAATGCTGTTGTCTGGCCTCCAAATATGTACATAGTGCACATACATACACGTAGCCCAGAAGCTTGGCAGTGAGGGAGAAATGCTATTAAATCTATTAGAAATAACCTTTGAAGACATGTGCTTGTTTTCTGTAAGCAGATACAGCTCAAAGCAGTACTTATCATTACAAAATCTCTCCTTACTGACTTTTAAAACAATTGTTTTATATATATATATATATACCAAAAAACATTGATATGTAGCATGGTCATGAGCTGCTCAGTGTTAATCTACTGTTTTAATATGTGCCAAGCAGCAGTATCCGGCTGACTCCAGGAAGGTCGCTACTGCAGTAGGAAGCCTTCTCTGGCTACTCCAGAATGTTATTTTAAAGGCTTTAGGAATTAAAATTAAATCAAGGGCCTTAAACCCTTTCAAAAGGCTGTCCCAGAAAATAAAAGCCAAATGGCTACTCCCTAGAGGGGTAGGAGGAGGTACCTCTGGCAGAGCTTGAAATATCTCTCTAATGTGGATACTAGAAAAACTGGCTGAGCCGTGCTAAGTGTCCATTCTCTGAAGACTCAAAAACAAGTTTAGGGTTATTTAATCAGCAGTGTCCATTCTAGAAGAGATAATGGCCGCATACACTTAAAAACGGCTCACATTACTTATTTAAAATATAATTTGGCATATGCAGCTTTATGAATAAGTAAAATTAAGCCTCCAGTTCTGTCTTAATACCCTTTTAGTAGAACAAAGCAAAGCAAAGAATGACCCATGGCAACCAACAATGGCTTTCATTATCGTCTGTTCAAAAGTAAAGGCTTGGGAAAGCTAAGCTACACAAGCATTGCTCTAGAGTTCTAGATGTTTACTTGAGGCAAAGGCGGGGCCTTGCCCCAAAAAGATTCACATAATTGGAAACTAAAAAGTACACTGTCTACAATAATGACACTTCCAAGGTTCCCAGATATTTTTAACTGTCTCATGCTTTAATAGCTATTTGGTAGCAGGTTTTTTAATGCATTTGATAACTGAAAAGCTCCAAACAACCATGGTCTGTTTTTCTCACTGAAATATTCATTGAAATGGTTTGGATGAGACTCTGAAAGGAATATCCCAGCTTTGGAGCTGAGTGCACTGCCAAGGGGGGTGGGAGGGTGGGTTTCTCTCACCCTTGTACTTTCTTTTCTCTCTTCCTCTGTCCTTTTGGATCTACTCAGTGAAGAAGAATGATTGTTAAATTAACTCCAGATTGTTAAATTAACTCCACTTTTTAAACAAATGTTTTTAAGACTCTTCAGTTTGGTTTGTTTCCATGATACATCCTGTCATAATAGGGATAAGCTCTGGAGAAAATCTTATTTATCAGAGAATCAATTTATAAGACAAAAGTGATTCAAATATAAATATTTCTTATCTACCCAGAGTCTGAAAACTCTAAATCTTCTTTGTCTTGTTTATTTATTACAAGAGCATATTGAAGCTAATGAGGTCAGGATGGTTGCATACCCATAGGCTGCTCCACCATGTGTGAGTTAAGTTGATATTTCAAGGCCAGTAAGTAATGAATTTGCTGTTGTACTTATGGGAGCTATGACATTTTTATAATGTCTCTTAAGACACCTGATGTGGGGAATGGTAAGATGGTTCAGTGAGTAGAGTGCGCTCTGCTCTAGCATAAGGACATGAGTTTGGGTCCCCAGCACCCATGCATGATGCAGAGTGCAGTGGTGCACATTTGTGACCTCGGAGCTCAGGGCAAGAACAACTGGTTCACAGAGGCTGGCTCACGGCCATTGAGTCTGGCTCTATCATAGTATGCTCCCACTTTCCTGAGAGGCTTTGTATAAAAAAACTAAAATAAAGTGGGGAGAAATCAATGAAGACATCATGTAGATGTCTGTAATCTACATGAGGATATAAGCACCTACACATGCGCACATATCTATACATGTCACACGCATGTACACACATACAAAAATAAAATCAATGGGTGAATAAATAGAAAAGAAATCATAGATGGAATTTACATCAATAGGGAAACTATGAAATTACTTGGCAGTTATAACTTCTATCTCCACTCTCTATCCTGTTTGATCAAGCAACAATGGCTTATCTAGCTGCAGGTATAAAGCTCCTAGAAAGAGGAACATAGGATATTACTCACTTGTTTTTGTGCTTCAGTCTCAAAGAGCAAGATGGAAAATGAGCTTCATGGCTTTGTTTGAAGACAACCATTTAAAAGAAGAGTTGTTTAAATTGCTCACAGAGGAAGCTTCATTTGGCTCTTTTCTTTTCCTCTTTCTCATTTTCCCGTGAAATGGGAATAATTGTAGGAAGCTGGAAATAACAGTACAGAGCTTCTCAGGTTTCTGATTTTAGAGCATGTTTTAAGCACGAAGACTTTGTTTTCATTGAAAAGCTTCTGCAAAGGTTCGAGCAGAACAATGCCAAATGTCCTGATTCTTATTTCAGAAGTGCAGTTAGAAATCTCAGAGGCCCTGGGGATCCAGGCCCACTTGGCCATTCTACAGAATCCGGGACTGTGTAGAAGGTCGTTTCAAAAGCAGAGTTGTGAAGTCTATGATAGTTTAGGGGAATAAATGAAGGGATTAGTCTAAAGTACTCTTTAAGTTAGTAAAGATCGTTTGTAACAGATACGCCAGTTCATGGGAAATATTACTAATACATAGCAATTTGTGTTAAATGGCTGCATTATTTTGATTGTGGTGGTTTGAATGAGAAAGGCCCCGATAGGCGTATGCATTTAAACACCCGTCCCCAGATGGTGGACTTGTTTGGGAAGGATTATGAGGAATAATAGCCTTGTTGGAGGAGGTATGTCACAGACTTGTGTTTTGAGCTTTTAAAAGGGTCATAGGATCGCAGGATTCTTCCCCCCCCCCCCCGCCGCTGTCTCTCTCTCTGTCCCCTCCCGCCTGCCCCCCCCCACTTCATGGTTATGTCTCAAGATACTGCTCCAGCATATGCCTGCCTGTTGCCATGGTTCTTATTCTGTTGGTCATGGACTCCTATCCCTCTAGAACTGTAAGGCCTAACTAAGCTTTCCTGTAAATTGCTTTGGTGATAGTGTCATATCACAGCAGTAGTAAAGGCATTGATTAGCTGTAGTACTGAAAATACATTCATAAAGAACCTAAATGAAAAATATATATCAGTTTGTATTGAGTGGAGAAAGTAGTAATAAACCATATTAGTAGTCAGTCAATAATTTGAGCAGAATATTCACATTTTCCTCATATTTTTAAGTCTTAAGGTGATATAATTTCCCCTAAAATATTGACGGTAAAAAGATGTGCTCTTCAATGGCTGCCCTGTTTCTCCAGTTCTTCCAACGTAAGTTTCGTGATCAGCACACATAGTTATTTAGATACATGCGTCTTTCTTTCTCATTTATAATTGGGGACATATTTGGGCTCCACAGGCACCACAAAATATTCGAAGTTTCTAGATGATTTCCTTAAGGACAAAGATTCTAGATCCACACAGTCTTCTGTCTCCTATCCTTGTCCAGGAACAACAGTTGTACCATTTCTTGCCGTCAAAGATGGAATAAACAGAATAAAACTAACTGCACTGAGTCCTAGGAAGTCCTACACTTTTCATAAGAAAGAATTGTTTTATCTAATTCTTGGATTCTAGTTTGATGTTACTTTGTGATGGCCCTTCAGTGTCTCAGCTAATAGAGAACATGGCCTCTTGTAGTAAAGGTGAATTTACTGAGAAGAAAGTCATGCCTGCCACTTGCAATGCTTTATGTTAGCTTTTTTTTTTTTTTTTTGCATTTTTGCCTGTAAATATGTTTGTGTACCACATGCATGAAGGTGCTTGCAGAGACCAATGAAGGGCATTGAGTTTCTCTTGGAACTGGAGTTACAGGCAGTTACGCTTCTCTCTGTAGGGAGTGAAGGAACCTTTGAGAGAATGTGAAAAGAGTGGGTCAAGTAATGAGGGAACATGGAGTTTTAGAACGGGCCTGGCCATGCCAAGAACCAATCCATCAGATCCATGGGAAGGCAAATCCTATCCTTGACCCAGATGAGGGACAGAGAAATGGCAAACCTGCTTCAGTACAAATAAGAATGTCAAAAGTGTATGTAAAATCTAGTAGGTGCAGCTTTCTCCTCTGAGAGAGCCTGAAAGGACTGACCTACCGAGACCTCCTACCTGCGCTATCTACCCCTTCTCCTGTGCTGTACACAATAAACTCGCTGAGGTGCTGGGTAACTGCCTTGTTGATGCCACTCCATCAGGATCTACCAGCCCCAGCCTTTCTGTGACCATGTGTCTGTCAGTGCTTTAACATCTGTCCTTTCTTCGTTCTCTCACTGCTCCAAGTCATGTCAAGATGCCAAGCCATGCTGGACATCACACTTCCCTATATATCTGTGGGGCATCTAGCCTGTCTAATATGCAAGATCAGAAAAATGCTCTCCAGCACTGAGCCATGTCTCTAGACCATTTAAAAAAATTTTATTTGTATATTTTATTTACTTAGCATTAACTGTTCATAATAGCCATATGGTTAATTTTGGTCAAATGTCTATAAACAATTACTATATATGAATGAATCAATTAATAGCAAGTAATGTCGCAACTTATCAGAGAAGTATTTAAAACTAAAAACGAAAGATATATGGATTTAGATTATTAAAAATTTGAAGAATCTCCATTGTTCCTCAATATTTCAATTGTGCCATAAAATTTCAATAAGATGTCAAATGTGCATAGTGAGCTACCCGGCAGCTAATAAACTAGTTTATGTGATCTGAATTATTTCTGATTTTAACTTCAGTTCTACTAGAAGGTTAATTATTTGTTTTTGAAGAAAATGATTCTATTTATTATTTAGAGATTCACTATTGCCTCATCAAGTTTTACAAATTAGAAATTACAAATGATTAGATAGTTGGATTAACTTAGTGTTGGGTTGTTCGCATAATTAAATATCTACCATGTAGTCTACATATTTTTTCTGAATCTTAGGACTTAGAATTTTACTTTATCATTCCACTTGACAAAGCTGATTTAATTATATATTTCCACAGTGGAAATTACAAGACGTACTTGCTAGGTTGTTTTAAATTTCTCAAAACCCACAGGTACAGATGGTCCCTTAGTAGCAATAAAAAGGCAAATTAAAATTATGCAAAACCCTTTAGAAAACAACCCATTCCATACTTCTTTCAAGGAAAGTGTCTCTGTTTTAAATCTAATGTGAGCAGACATGTTGACTCCAGTCACCCTAAAAGAAATGCTGTGTTTTATAAATTATCTGCTGTTGGCAAGAAAACAGACTACATAATTAATTTTAATAAATAATAGCAATGAGTAGGATGCCAGCCTGTCAGGCTTATGTCCCAAATAATTTTAAGGATTTGACAGGTGATGACATTCAAAGCTACAAACTGCTAAACTGCATATCTGCTACCTAACAATGACTATTGATATGGTAGAAATCCTCTATAATCTAGAATATGTGAGTGCATTAATATCTCTGCAGGAATTGTATGACTATTTCAGATATTACAAATACCATGTAATCACTTCATATCATGATGTTTTTGGTTGAGCAAGATGCAATGATGCAGACAATAGAACAAACATTAAGCACACAGGTTCAAATCTCACTTCTGCTTTGTTGTTTGTACCGGTTTGGAAATCAAAGTAGAGAAGCATCTAGTGAAGAAAGAAAAGAAGGGCATTCAAGGAAGGATGTGTGAGTAAAGAAAAGATGCCTTCTCCACTGATGGCTTGTTTGAATATTCACAGGGAGGGAGAGAGACAGAGACAGAGACAGAGAGAAACAGAGAGAGACACACACACAGAGAAAGACAGAGAGACACACGGAGAAAGACAGAGACAGAGACAGACAGAGAGAGACACAGAGACAGACACAGAGAGAGAGACAGAGAAACCACAACATGCCACAGGATTCTGATAGACTATTCTCAACAGAAATATATTCTACTGATTACCCACATCAACATGAGTGAAGACTTAGGTTACAAATAGACAAAGCAGATTACATTCTTGAAGAATTTATCAGTAGAAATAAGAATATATTTTGGAGATTGAATGTCCAGAGATACTTCAAGCAATGCGCATAGCCAGGTTATTCTGATTACATGTTAACTGGCTGTGTTTAACTGAACTTACAGAGCTACTTCAACAATAATGGGCATATTCAGGTTATACAGGGTCAATCAAAATCCCATGGGGGAGGTAGATGCTCTCTGAATTTCCGGAGCAGCTGAATGGTAATTAAGTCATGATTAATTTTGCATGTGATCAAGTGGATATGTATATGTGCATGTGTGTTTTATACATGCATGTGAGTGTATGTATCCATGTACGTGAATGTGTGTGCATGTATGTGATTGTGTGAGCATGTGTACTATGTGTGCTTATATGCAAGTGTGTATGTGTGCATGTATTCATGTGTGTGCCTATGCATGTGCATTTGTATATGAATGCAGGTATTCATGTGTGGGTGTGTTGTTGTTGTTTTGTTTTAGGAATAACTCTCATTCTTACCAGAAAACATGAAATCATCTTAGTTTCTAGGATGTGGTTTGGAGTTTATTGCAAACTATATGATTCTGACATGTGAAGTTTGGAGTGACTTCCTGTGTTATTTCCTACCATGCTGCCATCGAGTTTCTGGAAAAACTACTTAAAACCGAAAAGCATGCATTGCATTGGGGTGAATTTTTAAGGATATATCTGTGTTCACAGCATGAAAAGCAACCACATGGTAAATGACCTCATTTACTGTGTAACTAGAAAATCTTGACGTATTTCATCACCCATTTTCACTTGAGTCATGACTGGGAACCCTTTGGCAAGTTATCCCAGGTCAAAACTCACTGCTGGGAGGAACTGAGATCTAATGAACATGGCTGAGGTGGGCTGACAGACTTCACTCCTCAGTGTTCTTTAGCACCAGGCTTCATTATTATCCTAAATATGTGAAAGCTCATTCTGCAGCATTGTGTAGGAGCAACATGTCTGACAGACGTAATCTCACATCAGACCTCCTGGTTCTGGGCTTGGAACCACTCAGACCCCTTTTCACTATATTGTTTGAGCTCTAGGTCCAGGAGTTGTGTTGAAGAGGTTTCTCCTGGGGCCGAGTCTCCCACAGTTGGTTGGTATCTGTGTCGTGAACACTGTGGTTCTCTGTAATTGTGTTTGATGGCTGTAAAGATAATATTTTTGATGAGCAGTAAGAGCTATTCTTATTTGTGGGTATAAGGATAAGTTACATAATGTAGTTAGGAATTATGCTGGCTAGGTCTCTAGTAGCAGGCATGATTATCCTTTTATTGTGGGGGCCTCACAGCCAATTACAGAACTGTTGACTACCTTTACAGATATTTCTCCATATTTTAAAAGAGAAGACATATTATCAAATTACTACCAATGAAAGCTTAGAAATCTGAGAAACAGGAGTTTAGACAGTATTTAAATAAGACAAGTATACCCAATGCCAATATTTTTTTTATTTAAGCTATATTCTTCTTTAATGTGAACCTCTCTCTCTCTCTCTCTCTCTCTCTCTCTCTCTCTCTCTCTCTCTCTCTCTGTCTGTGTGTGTGTGTGTGTGTGTCTGTGTCTGGTATCTGTGGGATGTGCATTTATTATCATTGTTTAAGTAATTTCATTCATAAATCCACCCATCATTTGTTTGTGAAGTGTTTGTGTCCACACAACTGCATACATATCAAAGCAATTGTTCAGAGTATCAAGCTGCCCTCCAAGTTAGAATCTGGATACCCATACACGAACTCTCAAACCTTTTTAGAGAAGATCCTTTGTGCAGTTAACTCAGAAACTCACAAAGGGTCTAAGTCCAAAGAATAAATGCGAGTGCATGCTCAGCCACATAAAGGACCCCTATATCATCAGATACTTGGTCATGACCAGAGGAGAACATCATCTTCTAGACAGCAAAGGACCACAGGACCACTGCCCTCATGAACTTACAGCGCCTGTGGCTGCCTGCACAGTATCTGCATAAGGTCAAGCCTGTCAATATTCTAACATGGAGGTAGAAGGATTTCAAGAGACCCGACCCATAACTGAGGATCTTTGGACAGTTGATAGTTTGTGGGGAAGGAAGATTCAGGTTCCTTTAAGAGTATATTCCCTGATTGGCCCACCATACATGCTCCAATGGGTGGTCTCACGTTCATAAGTGTATTGATAACTGCACATAAGTACAAATTATAGTTATGTGTTTATTTAAAAAATAATAACATGTAATTATGGGGGAGGTAAGTGATAGTTGATCTGAGAAGAATTATAGGGGGAGTTTGGGGATAATATTATCAAAATACAGTTTATTAAATGCTCAAAAATAATTAAAATAAATAATATTGATGAAAAATACAGTGCCCTCCTGCAAAAATCCTCTGAATACATTCATTTATGTTTGCTTTGTGTTGTAGTCCTCACTAGGGGCAATCAATATGTCAAAAGAACACCTTTTAATGAATGGGTTTTAAGGACTTGCAATAAAGCAAAAATAAGCAATATCATGCACCACAAAAAGAAGGATTTGGTGCCAGATTCATACCACAAACTAATGTTAATATCTGAATTCAGTAACAATAATTTGGTGTCCACACACACTGCAATTATTTTTTTAATGTGTCTCAGGGCTCTAATTTTCAAAACTGCAAAACCAAAATTCTGAGCTCTTATAGTAATTGTCATGGAGAAAATGAAAATGGCTTATTGAAGATCAGTCTGCCTTTACCAGCATGTAAACCAGCATGCCATATCCTCTGTGGAGCCAATTTAGTCACTTCAGTAGAATCCTTAGCAAAGGATGATTTCTAGAGGGAAATATGACCAGCTAGGGAGCTAAGGAGAGAATGAGATGGGGAATTTCCACAGCTGTTCACTGTAATGCAAAGGTGGCTGAGTGAAAGAAAATGGGAGACACTCAAACTAGGTAAGCTAGTTACAAACCATTCTTAAAATTCACTTACAGAGACCTCTTTGTGGATACGAGTTAACTCTGAGGGTAGACCAAATTAAAGATGTAAGCATTAAAAGCCAGAGAGACGGCTCTTCAAGCATAGATACTTGTCGTGGAAGTTTTAGTTTATATGCAAACATGTTTTTGTTTTAATCCCAGGTGTGGGATGTGGGGGCTGCTCCAATTTGTCCACTAATGATAACTGCCTCATGAGAGGACTTGGTATCTCTGTCAGCTGGGAACTACGTCATAAGGGAGTGTGGCCTTTGCCTGGGGGATAAAGGCCAGACCCAAAGAGAGATTGGGACCTCCAAGAGAGAAGAAGGATGCTGGTACTCTCCCCTAACTGTTACTGGTTGCTTTTGATGCAGTTTGATGAGAAGAAGTCAGAGACGTCCTGAAACAAGTATTGGACATGCCCCCATAGAACCCGTCGACCATAAACAGCAGAAAGCCGCTAAGGAAGACTACATCCCCCTCTCCCCACTAACCTTCTTTCTCTCCTGCCTGGTTGTGGGGTGTTGGAAGGGAGTAAGGTGGAGTAGGGAGAAAGACATTTAAAAACCCAAAATAAAAATAGTTCGTTAAAAGTTTGCCAAGAGATGCTTGCCACCCAGGCCTGACAGGCTGATTTTGATCTCTAAGAACCAGGCTAAAAGGGAAGAACTGACTTGCAAATGTTGTTCTCTTTCTTCCAAAGTAACACCATGACACCCAGCCACCTGCACTCAAGCACACTCATCCCACACACAGACACACAAACACATAATAATAATAATAATAATAATAATAATAATAATAATAATAATAATAATAATAATAATAATAATAATAAAAGCCAAGCAATATTAATTACTTGTATTTTGGGTGGTAAAATGTCATGGCCTAAAGTGACCAATGAGAGAAAGAGCTTACTTTGACTTCTGACTCCAGCCAGTGTCCATAATGGTGGTGGAGGCATAGTAGAAAGCAACTAGAACAGGAAGCTGAGAAATGACATCTTCAGCCACAAACAGACAGCAGAGGAAGCAAAGTGGGAGTGGGTAGAGGCTACAAACCCTTGAAGCCCACTGTCCAGTGACACACTTCTTCCTGTCAGCCTGCAATACCTCCTTGTAGTGTCCCCAACTGCAGACAAGTGGCCGGGGGGCATTTTTCATGCAATGCATTACATAATTTTTTTATTTAAGAAGAATAAGGAGACAGAAGAGGAGGAAGAGGAAAGATTGTGTAACCTTTATTCAAGTTCTTAGAGTACTGAACTCTAAGGAATATATTGAATGAGATCAGAGAGCTACCCTGAAGAATGTGTTTGGAGGCCTATTGTATGATGTGTACATGTTACATACACAGAACATACATTGACAGTTCAGCATTACTGCCCAGAAGTGGCAAGAGACGAGACTGGAGAGACAGAACAACAATTAATTGTCCTATGTATAATCACAGCAAGTCATAAGTACATACGTACACACATATGCAGCTCACATATATGTGCATGTACAAGAAGCATAGTTCTCATCACTGTTTAACACTGCCCTTACTGTTCATTGGGCCCTAAGACCACGCACATGAGCAGCATGGCTTACAAGGTCCTCTGTATCTCTTCCACAGCTCTTGACTAGGACTTGGCCCTTGGAGGCTTCTTCATAAGGACATGCTACTTAATACTGAAGCCAAAGTGCTTCCAAATCATTCGGGTCATGATAAAAATTGGCTTCTTAGAGTACGGCAGATCAATAAAGATACTAAAAATCAGAATCACTGACCACAAGGATAAGACACAGCTTCAATTAGCCAGCAACATGATATAACTATAATGGCTGAGATCCCTGTGTTATCGTTTAATTTCCTACCCATCACTCCACTTTTAGAAAACCACCTTCTTTGTTTGTAGAAACACATGAACGTAGTGAGAATAACAATGAGGAAACAAGAACTGATGGAGAAGAGCTAAGTGTAATTCAAATACAGTGATCCAAGCTTGGAAGAAGTAGCATTTCCAGATACCGTGGGAATAAAACACGAGTAGAAAGAAATGTGTTTCTGCAAACACAGTGAATCCAGTCTTCTTTAACAAGGTCCTATGTACAAAAGCAGATGGGTATACATGTCAATATAATCAACACCTTTAAGAAAAATCATATTGCAATATTCCTGCTTTGTCACACATGCCTTCCCCTAGAGAAGTTAAATCCCCAAATATCTACACTGATTTATTCTTTAAGTAAGGGTAGCAGGATAAATAAATTGTAATGTTATCATCTGGCTCTGAATTCCCCATAGGAAGAAAGCTATCATTGTTTAGAAAAAATGCCTTGGTATTCTGTTTTAGATGTGTGATCCCTGAGGACATGGTGTAGAAAGATTCTACAAGGGGGAAAGCAAAGGTTTATTTCTTGTTCCAGAGTCTTAAAATATCTTTTTAAAGAAGTGCATAGGGGAAGGGAGTAAGGGGAAAATGGGAGGGAGGGAGGAATGGGAGGATACAAAGGATGGGATAACAATTGAGATATAATATGAATTAATTAATAAAATATATTTTTAAAAAAGAAGTGCCTGAAATGGAAAAGACAGAACCAGACCCAAAATAAATAAAGATGGATGGAGAGAGAAGGTGGTGGGAGTAGAGAAAACAAATCAACATGATCAGAAACTAGAAACATTGAATTGTGGTCACAGATAAATTCCTGGCTGTGACTGGCAGCCTAAAGATTTTGAAGAAAAGAGCATCACTAAGTAGTTTGGGCTTTGAGATGGATGTTGTGATGCGTGCCTTTAATCCCAATATTCAGGAGTCAAAGGCAGGCTTTTTTTTTCTGTGAGTTTGAGTCCAGCCTGGTCTATTAAGAGAGTCCAGGACAGCCAAGCCTGCTAGCTACACAGAGAAACCCTATCTCAAAAAAAAAAAAAAAAAAGTTTGCTATTATTGTTGTCATCAAACCCACTTCTTGATAAAAATCCACTATACCTAGTAATTAAGAATAAAGCATTTTGGAGATATCTGTGATGAACAGCACACCCTTGGTCACTACACTGCAGAGTCCTGAGCAATAGGAGTTGACAAAGTCCTAAGAATAAGGGCTCAGTGCAAATGAGAGCTCTACCACATGGAGCCACGAGAACGTCATCAGAATGGTGTTGCAAACCCCAGATGTGGCATCAAGAATGATAGGTTGTCACAAGTTTAGGTAAATGCTGAGTAAATGACAACTTAGCTGGAATCAGCCTTAGACTAATAGTGATGGTTCGGTGTAGGAGCGAGTACTAGACTGAAACGTTTCTCACCAGTTCTTTGGTCAATTGCAATAAAGAAAAGAAGGAAGTTAGAAGAAGTACAAATACAACCAGAAAGGGAAAAACCCCACCAAAGTTCCAAATAAAAGAAAAGCTACAATAGCTAGAGACAAGGGTCTAGGCAAAGCAGGAATAAGATGGGCCACAAAGAGCATAGTGGGAAAGTTTTAGTTTTCCATCTTCTTAATGTCCTTAGGACTATCTATTCTTAAGTCAGAGCAGTTTGATGGTTTCTATTCATTTGTCTTAAGTTAAATGGCCATTATTCAATTGCCAGCATAAGGGGTATATCTGGTATGATATGAATAACAGCTCAGCTCTGACTCTTATGAGCACCTAAGGATAAAGGAAGAAAATGTGAGTTGTTCTTATAACTCAGCAAGAAGAAATTAGAGAAAAAAATTTCCCTAACATGTATGCCCTAGGAAGTTAAACTCTTAGACTAAGATGTTTTGGAAGTAGAATTGCTGTGTAAACTAACCACTTAATAGACAGAAGGAAAGAGAGAGGTGGAAGTTGCATGGGTGAGCATGAGAAATACGGGTCGGGGAAGCCAGGACTTCTATGCCATCGAGTGTTCTCATTTAGAATTACCTGCCTCTCCCAGCCATTGGTAGAAAGAGGAATTCATTCATGGGGCTACACTAACAGGCAAGGAGAACATGCTACTCCCAAACTGAGAATGCGTGGACAGTATTGGATACCTAACCATATCTTTAAAACTCTATAATAAGACTCATGTTATCCAATGCAACTGCTTAAGAGTAGCAATTAACACCACATGTCTTTTTTTCCCCCTGAGACACAGTTTCCCCTTGTAGCCTTGGCTGTCCTGGGCTCTCTTTGTATACCAGACTGGTCTTGAACTCACAGAGATCCACTTGCCTCTGCCTCCCCAAGTGCTGGGATTGCAGGCATGCACCACCACACCCAGCAACACCATATATCTTAAAACACTAAACACTGCTCATGTGCTGTTTTAGTTCATGTGAAAATCTGGTGGATAAATACAATTTTATTTAGCTATTTGCTTTTATTTGTTTCTTTTCAGTCAACAATAAGAGGCTGGGGTAGTTTCCAAGACTCTAGTCACCTAACCAAGATCACCCTGCAGTGTAGAGATTGGGCCATTGCTTGCTCTTGACTGGACTTCTTACCTCACCTTAAATTCTAGACAAAGCCATTCAGAATGAAATCCTAAGAAACTTGTTAGTAATGAACATTCGTGATGAGTCTATTTTCTTCACTAAACCTGCAGTAGTTAAGGCTCATTGAGGTATTTCATCTCCAAAACATAAAGTATATTGTAGTGACATAGATATTGGTGGTAAGTGGAGGCTGGTAAAGGAACAAGAAACCTCTAAGAAAAGGCTGAGGAAATGCCTAGTAAATATTGTAGGTGAGTGAAGACTTGACACATCTTGTGTCACAGAGGAAAAATAACTACCAAAACCTTTCCTATAATAGTGTGTTGGACTAAAAATGGACCCAATAAACTCATAGATATGGCTATTGGTTTCAACCTTTGCGAAGAATGTAGAAAATGCCTGGCTATGTACCATGGAGTGCACCATGGGCTAGAGATGTGGCTTAAGTTAGGGAAATCTAAGCTTAGAAATTTGATGAATGGTGCTACTGATCAGCAAGCGATTCTCAAGGGGGTATGAGGCCTGGGGCTAAAGTTCAAGCTAAGGGTTTCTTTCTGAGGCTTGTTTAGATATCTTCAAGACTCAAGGTCACATCTCATATGTAAAGCCAGGCAAGTTCTAGATAAGTCCTGATAAGTCCACAGAAATGTAGAAACACTAAATTGTTATGACCTTAAATGACTTAAACCTTTAAAGTGATTCATGGTAGAGGGCACAAATCCAAAAGTTATTTACAATTAATTGTCTTAATATGATACATTGAAATAAAACTCCACTTTGAGCTAAAATCTAAACACAAACATTATGACTTTTCACTTCTCCTTTACTTCACATAAATTAACTCAATGTTTATTAAGATGCTATTCATAACTAGTATCACAATATCTTCTAAGATAAACTGAAAAAATATCCCAATGAGTGATTCTTGACAGACAATACATAATTTCAGTGTAAAGGAATTTATTACAGATGGTGTATCCAGGGACAAATGTATCACCTTTGAGCATGTTTGTGTGAGTTCATGTGACTTCATCTTAAAGTTTATGAACTCTTTGATCCTTTGATTCCTCACTAACATGATAATAATATCTGGCTGGACAGAACGAACGATGCTGTGTCTGGAATGTGGTCATAGTTCCTATCAGTTGTTAGTTCCCAAGACATGAATTTTAACTTCTAGAATGTGAGTCACATCCAAACATTAGAGCAATTCCAGAAAAGAATGCCAGTTCTAGCCAAAGGCAAAAAGCACTAGGTGTTCTAACCAATGGACCCCAAGAAATTATTCCATGGGGCAATTTTGCTACAGCTTGCTGTAGGAACCCCTGACCTCCTCTTTCCAAGGCTGAAAGTATAGGTGAGACTCCATGCCCCAAAGGCGTTTTTGTAGGTAATGGAGATCTAAAACCTAATTCACATACTTAACCGCTCAACCATCTCCTCCAACCATCAACATATAGCTTTGGTTTAGTTCCTGACAAAGATTCATTCCACCTTAGATATTTATCAGTATTATATCGGGTAGGGCCTATTAGTTTTCATTTCTGAGAGTGCCATTAAGAAAGCAAATGCCTTGCATTCAGACTGTTCTTATTTGACTTGACATAGCAAGTCTGAGAACTTGGAGATAACTCTTTCAAAAGATTAACCACAATTCTCTCCTCTAAATTTATTTAAATTTCCAGAACTCTTTCAGATAAAAGTTATTTAAATAAGGACCAGTGTATAGTTATTTAAATATTTATGATCCCAGACTTGTGAAAGAAAGGAGAAGTAGAAAAGGTGAAAGTGGGATTAAGGAAAATTTTATATCAGTGTGATGAAATAAATTTATGATATAGCCATTCTTTGAAGGTTGACTTAACATCTATAAAGATATAAAGGAAGTTCTGACACTAGCATATCCCTATTATGAACTGTAGGCCAAGTGATTAATGTCCACTCAATTTTATATTAAAAGCCTGATTTAGAAAAACAGAATTTACTATCAAAATAAAATATATATAACAGAATACATATCATTTGTGAAGTTGTAGACAAACTCAACTTCTCTGAGTCAATTTGTTTATATTGGAAAAGCAAATAATAACACCCCCTATCAAAGGGATAGGGTTGCTAACTCAAGCTATATAATTTTGTCTCCATGTTTTAGAAGGGCCTGGTGGGCTGGCTATATGCCTGACACAGGAAAGGCAATAAGTAAGCTATATTACTCACAGGAAAATTACTTGAAAGACACTTCAGAGTAAAACACAAGGCACAGTCCAAAACTTAGCAGCAACAACAAAAACATGACATTTTAGCCTTGTCATGACTTGCCCAACTATGCACCTCTTCTGTGCTGTGCAACTGTTTCTTTCGACTATGCTGGAGAATGGAGCAAAATTCCTAAGACCCAGGCAAGAAGTGGAACAAATGAGACTCAGGAAAGAAAGGAAACTTAGAAGCTCCTGGAAGTTAACAATATCCACAAGACTCCTCATCAAAGTTATATAAGCAGTAAAAGTTGCTGGTATGATGAGGTAATTTGGATCCCCAGTGCTGCCTTCAAGTTGAGCAAGGACGTCCAGGGTCACCACTTTCATGAGCCACCAACCTTGCTACATTGACCTTTTCCATGCTGTAGGGTGCTAGAAGGATCTCCAGTGAACCTGGTGGACAAGAGTAGAGTCTTTTCTTTGGATATTGTCAGGGCTTTCTACAGAGTAAATAGAAGTTTGTTCAATGTTTCTGCAAAAAAGTCCCAGAGCAACATAGCTCTTTCTCCAAACTGCAGGCGTGGAGCATGATTATTTTCATTTATTAAGATTACTTTTCCTATTTTACTGTGTCTTTTGGTGTGGCACTGGCTCTCAAATGCTGCACCTTGTTCATAATAAGCTAACATTCTACTCTTAAGCTCCACTCATCACCTCAAAATGATTTTTAGATAACAGAAATGAAAAACATTAAATGTGCCTATTTCCCAGGCAACCTTTAAGAAATGTTTTCTGTTATTAACAAGAAGACTGGAGTTATAATAAGAAAAATTCCCTATACATAATTAGCGTGTGTAATCCTTGCAATGTGCACCTTATGTTGAGTCGCTCTAACAGCCAAAGGGAAGATACAATTGTCATGGCTACTTACAAGTGGAATCAGCTAAGGGAAAAAATGATGAAAATAATGTGGCAAAGTCCTGGCTTCTAATGTAAGATAGGAAAGCCAGGGTTCAAACTCAGGCCGTTTGGCTCCACAGAGCACACAGATACAGCATTCATGCTGTGCTGAGTAGGGAAATCCCAAGTTCAACACGACTAGAGAATCATGGGAAAGCCTGGAATAAAGGAGGGAAGCACAATTTAGGAAACAGCCATGTTAATGGAACCCGCAATGCAGAAATCACCTAGTTGGAAAAGTACTGTGATCACAAGATGGCTGCCGTCTCCCCGTTGCTTACATTCAAGGTCATGTCAGCAAGAGTTTTCAATCACTTGGGAATGTTTTGCAAATGTTTCAGTGTTTACTGTGCTGACTCCTCTGCAGGTCCACTTGGTTAACTCAGCCTAAGTTGTGAGATTCAATCCTGCCTTTCAGGACACAAGAGAAATCTCATCCTCTTGGAGGTGGGGGAAAAAATTAAGCCCTGCCTCCTACTGGATCTTATGATTTGTACTTTTTCCACCAACACAAAACAGGGCAATTCATTGTGGAGCTGTTAACAATAGATTTTTTTACATACAAATGCTCCCTGTAATGCCCATGAGGTATTTTGGCAACCCATTGGTCTCCTAGATGGACATAACTGGAATTGCCTGGCCACTATCACCATGCAATGTATATTTGTCCTCTCCAACAATTCTCCTACATGTTCTCCACCATTTCCCATACAGGAGCCCATAATTACCCGAGGCTGGCCCTTTAGCATTTCCTATGGAGCCATTTTGAATTGAGATAAAGTAGGAGTTTAAAACACACAAAGCACATGGAAGACATGATGTGTTTAAATGACAGCCTCATATTTGACCACGTCCCCTGGAGGGGGAGACCTGGTGACACTCAGAGGAAGGATAGCAGGCTACCAAGAATTGACTTGATAGCCTATGAGCATACACAGGGGGAGGAGGTCCCCCTCAGTCACAGTCATAGGGGAAGGGAGTAAGGGGAAAACAGGAGGGAGGGAGGAATGGGAGGATACAAGGGATGGGATAACCATTGAGATGTAACAAGAATAAATTAATAAAATAAAATTTTAAAAAGCTTCGAATATATATAATTTTAATTGATAAAATGTATGTATTATTAGATATAACTTTACATGTTTTATTTATTTAGTGAGATTACTGGAAATTTTAAAACTATGTATGTTGTTTACATGTGGGGCAGCACTGTTTCAGATTAAATGCACAGTTAAGTACGAACATTCACATAAACCATGTGTTATATTTGTGGGTATAAGTAGAAGGATATGGGATTATTTAAAACACGCACTTATACTTGTTACATCTTTCAGCAGACATGCAGAATGACTGATTTAAATGGCCCCTTCTATAGAGATTCACTATACATGTTGAATAAGCGCCTGAAAGAACATAGCAAAAAATAGATTCACACAAAAAAATAATAATAATTAGGGCTTGAAAACAATAGACTACATTGACACAAGCAGAGTGTTCTGCTGTCAGTTTTCACTAGCAGGAGCTGCCAACTCCTCAGGTGCCAATGTGCGCAGTGACACAGAGAGCCAAGCAGGATGCAGCTACTTACAGGTTAAAGAGACAGACAGACAAAGAGGTAGTCTTTAAAAACAAAACTCACGTTCTCTCGATGCTGAGAGATAACTGAGAGCTGAAAGTTCATGAAGAGAAAGGGGTCTTATAAGAAGCCCAGCCATACAGATGGAGGCTTTAAAATGTTGCACTCAAGCAAATGGCACAGGGAAGATAGATCAGTCTTCACCGAGCCTGTGTCACCCACTTGGTATTTAATCTGCTCACTAGATACAAATGTATCCCTTGTGAAGTAAAGAACAGTAAGTAAGCATAAGATCATTTCATACATAATATCCAGAATTCCATAAGCAAATTGGCAGGTATGACAAAATCACAACAAAGAAACCAAAACAGAAGGAAAAATCAAGGGGGAAAAGGTGGCACACAATCCAAATACTGACGTCAACCCAGGTGTAAGGGAAACCAGTATTATTAGAACCAAGATAAATGCCAGAAAAGACGAAAAGTTTCAACAAATAGTTTTTTAAATGTCAATCATGATATTTATTTTAAAAATAAAAGTGTCAATATTATGCCTATGATAGTAGACTAAACACACACACACACACACACACACACACACACACACACACACAGAATTAAAATAGTGAACTAGAGGAAAATATTAGGAAAAAAACTGTCCAAATTTTAGAGAAATAAATGTTGGAAGGTAATGCAAAGTCTCCTACTGTTGCATTGACAGAACATTCACACCTCAGGAAGGTTTAGTATGTAGATACTTTTTAAAGATTTTTAAAAAATGATTTCTTTTTATTTTTTTATGTGCAATGGTGTTTTGCCTACATGTATGTCTGTGTGAGGGAGTCAGCTCCCCCGGGACTGGTGTTACAGACAGTTGTCAGCTGCTGTGTGAGTGCTGGGAATTGAACCACGGTCCTCTAGAAGAGCAGCCAGTGCTCTTAACCTCTGAGCCATCTCTCCAGCTTCACATGCAGGTACTTTAATAGGAGTTTGGGACCGGGAAGATGGTCCAAAACCAGTAGACAAGATAATGGGTGAAGTTTTCCAAATCTGATGAAAAAAAATTTAAGTCACCGTTTCCAAGGATTCCACATATTCCAAGCATAGTAAATACAAAGAAAGCTACACCTAAGGGTGCCAATTTAAGGCTGTCAGAAAACAAATAGAGTTTATTTGTGGTCAATGAAGAACTGAAGAGATGCTAATATAGACATATACAGGTGAGTGAGTGAAGCCAGACAAATGCTTTATTCATGTGTACCTTGTACTACCGTTTATTCGCCTAAACTATGCAATATGGCGGCATTTCTCACAGTGCCAATTTACTACATACTGAATTCATAGACATGCCATCTCCTTCTTTCCTGGTTCTGGTCATTTGTGGTTGACTTTTTCTCCCCTGATCAATGTGAATAGAAGCTTATCATCTCAAACAACTTTTTGATTTTATTGGTTTGTTTGTTTGTTTGTTTGTTTGTTTGTTTTTCGAGACAGGGTTCTCTGTGTAGCCTTGGCTGTCCTGGACTCACTTTGTAGACCAGGCTGGCCTCGAACTCACAGCAATCCGCCTGCCTCTGCCTCCCGAGTGCTGAAATTAAAGGTGTGTGCCACCGCGCCCGGGTTTTTTTGTATATTGCAATGTTGTCTATTTCATTTATATCTGCTGCTTTGGTCTTATTGCTTCCTTTATTCTGCTCACTCTAGATTTGATGTTTTCTAAATTTTTCTGATTAGAATGTAACATCCCTGATTTTAAAGTCTCTGTTTCTATAATTTATATGAATTTGACACTATAAACTTCTCCTAAATATTACTTCACCCATGTTCTAAAATGTTTGATGTAAGTGTTCTGGTTTCATTTGATTTAAAAAAAAAATCTATTGTAGTTTCAGTTTGACCCAGTTGATTTAGATGTGTAAAATTGAGTTGCCAGTATTGACTTTGCACATTCTGTGCTTTCAGTCATCCTAATTATAGAAAATAGTTTTCTGGCATAAAGTGTTCTACTTTAATTAATTTTCAGGCACACAAATGCTCGAAGTGTGTACATGATATGAATACTTGTATACTCCCAGTGTTCAGAAGTGGAAACCCACCCCCTTCATGACATCGTCAGGAGATGGGGTCTTGGAGCAGAGATGGGCTTGAGTTAATGAAGCCGGAAAAAAATCGTTTATTCACGTAATGAGGTGGAGGCTCTTTGGGTGAAATCGGTATTTCATAAAATTTACCCCAGAAAGCTTCCATGTCCTTTACTTCATGTAAGAGTAGTGGACATGCTACACACAGGGAAAGAACCTGCCAGAGTCTGCTGATCTTGGACTTTGTAGACTCAAGTCTTTGAGAATTAAGTGTTTGTGGTTCACTGACTTTTGAGTTTACAAAGCTTCGTTACAGCACCTTGTATGTGTTTTATTTTAGTGCTGGGTGTAATGCTTTACAAGTGTCAATGGAGTGCAATTATTTGCCAGCTTCAGAGTCTTCCCTATACCTGCTGATTGCCGGTGTACACTTTCAGTTTGGGAAACAGCAGTGTTCAGCTGCTATAAGTATGTGTTTACTTCTTATTTAATTTCTACAAACGTTGGCTTCATGTATTTTGAAAATCTGCCATGAGAACATATTTGAAGGTTTTGTATTCTTGATAAAGTAACCATACACTTTGCTATAAAAAATCTACAATGTCGTCATCTTTATTCCTGTCACACTTTTAAATTTAAAACCTCCTTTATATAATACTAATGTGGTCACCCCACCTTTCTTTTTGGTAGAGCTAGAATGATTTTGTTTTTCAAACATCGTCGTTGCATGTTCCTAACTTTATGTTTAAGGTATTTTTTCATATATATTGAATACAATCTAGTCTTGCCATTTATACTACTTTTTCATTTATGCATCTTAATGATGGTATTTATATCATTTATATTTAATGTGGTTTCTACCTTAAGGGACTTTAAAAGCATTTTAAAAATTCATTTATACTTTTATTTACATGTATGTGGGTATCTGGGTGAGTGTGTGTCATGAGTGTGCAGGTGCCTGAGGGGGTCAGAAGAGGACGGTCAGTTTCCTGGAACTGTGTTACAGGCAGTTGGTGAGCCACCCAGTGTGTATGCTGGGGGCTGAACCGATATCGCTTGGAGAAGCAGCTTAACCACTGAACCATCTTTTGAGCTCCCAGATGCTCAAAGTTTCATTCATTCATCAGAACAGCTATTCTTTTTTTTTTTTTTTTATCTGAATTAAGTACTCCATCGGTTCCTAGTTGCTAGCCTAAATAGTTTCATCTGTTGCGCTTACCACACCTGTCCATGAATAGCGTCATATTACTTCATATGACCTGTAGAACTTAATGGTTTACTCTTGGTATCTCTTCCCTTTGTTTCTCCTCCCAGCTGAGGCTGGTTGCTCTATACTCTAGCACTCTAAGCTATGACTGCTTTGTTGTTCTAGAGATCAAATTCTAGGGATTTAGAAACCCGTTGGAAATGTGAGTTCCCTTGGTTCTCACTCCTTTACCTGTTTACTTTCTATACTCAAGCTACATTTGCATATGTATTTTTAAAAACAAGCAGTCAACTGCAACCCACAGGAGCAGTAAACTAATGAACCTCATCAGCATCAGCCTACTTGAACATTGTGTGTGGAAATATCTTAATGTATCATTCAGCAATCCTGGAAGAAGCAAGATCAATAAAGAAAACAACTATGAAGCATGCAATGAATCTATTTTAATGGAAGATGATAAGTAGCTCTTTCTGTGATTAATAGGGTTTCAGAGAATAATTTTACACAAAGATACACCCTTTGATGAAACTATAACAACAGTGGCTATTTAGTCATTGTTGTTGGGCGGTAAGTGTGGCAGAATATATTTGTTCTAGCTGAAGGGTCATGTCTCTGTCACCACAGTCACATTGTTCTTGATTGCAATAACCACGCTATAGGTAGTTGGAGAAGAAACTTACTGGCAACTGCAAAATGAGTTAATAATCAATTATCTAATTGTTAATTCATTACTAAAATGTATCAATTAACACTTGCTTGACTGACAAATTGTTTCACAGTTTGTTGCACACCTGGACCATTTTTTTTTTTCTTTACAGCATCAACCGTTGGAACTAAGATGCCTTCATATTCTGAATACATTTTGAATGGCCAAATCATGTGTGATTTTCTGTCATTATATCTCCAATTAGGAAAACCCCAATTCACTGGATAGCAATCATGTAGCCCCTGCTCAGGAATCTATTAAGCCTGATTTATCTACCTCTCATTCAGGAGCACTTGTTGGAGGAGACTTGTATTGCCTAATTTTATATGCTGGATATATTATCCACTCTGTCTTCTGGGATAAAAAAAATCACAAAACTGCAATTACAGTGTCCTTGAAAGAGCATCAAGACCCATAGTATAGGCTCATGTTCTTTTCTCCTCAGATCTCTATTCACAAAAATTATCACACACTTTCAACTATGGAATTAAAAACCAGCCATTGTAATGCCTTATATAGACATACTACATGTGAACCATCCACTCATTTAATTCAGAGTCATTGGGGCCTCTTCACTTAGGTTGTAATGGCTCATTATTTATACCTGGTGGCATGTTGCTAATGGATGTGTCAAATACCTAGAAATGCATATTTTTTGAAGCTATGATTGCATCATCCTCTGGGAAACTGTTTAAGTATCAACTGGGGCTTCCTAGATAAGTTGGCCATAAAACTTTTTAATAAATCAAGACAATAAGGCTGAAGTAAAACTACAGCAGAGAAGTGTAATATGGCCATTGTGCCAGCAGCGCAGCAGGATTTATTACTTTAAGGAAGAGCATATATTGCAAAGGAAAAGTTTTGTCTCAGAAATGTAAGGATGACATGAAAATGACATACAATTCAACATCTTGAAGACAAGCACAAAGGCCTTTAAGGGCAGCATTTGGCAAGATTGTAGTTATAGGTCAGTTTTTCACTTCCTAAAAGTTTCTTCCAGCTATCCACTCACATAGAACTTATTCATACCATACACTTACACAGAGCAGAAACTAGTCTATTCATAGTGAATTTGAATTCTTCTTGTTGTTCAGGGTTCAAATCCAAGTCTCATCTTCCCAAGGAAGGTATTTAGCACACTTTGGCAGAATACATCTTGATAGCTTTTGTTGTTGTTGTTGTTGTTATGTTTTGTTTTTGTTTTTGTTTTTGTTTTCTTTTTTTTCTTTTAGCTTTTTAATTAAACTATTTTACATATACATTTATATTATTATAATATATATATGTATATATATACACACATATATATAATAAACTATATATAGCAAAAAGAACCATGACACAATCAGGAATTATATAAATGTTATGTTCTTAGTGTTTTGGCTATTTGTACTTGACAGCCTTGAAGTAAACATCTTTCCTATCTTGGTGAGTCTAAAATTCTAAATGTAAGTCAATATCTATCATATCTCATTGTTATCAACTTAAAACATTTATCTAGACCTAAAAATATCTCAACCCTTAAGGAACTAAGCTTAATTGTAAAACTAAACTATCTGGTCTTCGACCACCTCAGAGACTTGAGAAGGAATAAACTTGATTACCTGAGTTTACTGGTAGTGCAAGTTAGTAGCTTCCCAAATGAGAAGATGGCAGAAACAGATTGCTGAGTGAATATTCACCAAAACTCTCTATAATGTTGGAGCATCCTTTTCAGCCCTCTGGCCCAATATATCTGACAGACATATTTGTGAGGCAGGAACTATTAAAGACTTGCTTACCTGGACTTGGCAGAGTTTGGCCATTGGCTCTCCTCGCATCCAAGCTTGCCTTTTTTAGGCAGAATTCTGTTTGTGGTAGAAATGAGGACATTTTGCCCAGTGGCTTGTTTGCCACATTTGAAGCCATCTCCATAAGGAGGTTCTTTGATGCTTATCATCTTCTTTGAGGTAGGCTGGGTGGTGCCAGGAGTTCCCCTTGTCTCATTATCAGTGAATCTTTAAAAGAATAAAAACATTTAAATGTCATATTCTGTATGTCTCTGAGGTCTTTGAAGACCTTGCCTAACTATTTTACTTTATCTTTCTATGCAATCATATCTATCTGTTGCACCTAAAATGTATATTATTGTGATAAAAAATAGGCTAGCAATTGATATGACCACGGTTTGACCAACTAACAATTAACTTGTATAACTTACTTATCCTAAACAGCCTGCAATAGCACTTTCAAAGTATTAGAAGTAAACCTTGTACTATAATTGAGTTATATGGGCACAATACCTCATACTAGAATAGAAATATATCTAATGTATATGAAGAATAATTTTAAATTTGAATCCTATACCACTGTATCTAAAATTAAACTTCTTTTGCATCTATATACAAAATTCTATACCAGTGAATTAAAAATAGCCTTGTGAGTGACAATTGAGGCATTAAGTGGAGGAGTAGATTCACTAACCTACTTTGTGATCTATCTTCCCTATATATTTCTATATTCCCCCTTTTTTCTTTTAACCCCCTGTCTCCAAACCTAAGAATGGGGGATAAATGAAAAGAGAGACATCCCTGAGTCCAACCTTGTTTCTCTCTAAATAAGACCAATAATAACTTATAACTAACTCCCATTGAAAATAACCCTTTATAGCCCAAGAAAGCAACCAAAAACCTACCCGACCCCCCTTAGAGGAAATGGGGCTTGTTCTCCAGACAATTTGGGATATATAACACCTGTGTAGGGGCCCAAATAAAACTGGGGAAATGGTTAAACAAGCTAGGAATGGCATTTGTGGTCTAGTTTCTAAAAGTTGAGAAATTCCAGGCTGAATTAGAGCCCTGTGTGGGACAGTCTGAAATGCTGGACCGATTGAGATTGGAAGCTTTCTTTGAAGGTGTTCTGATGAGGAACAGCAATTTAAGCACTTGGTGCTGGAACACAGGGGATGCAGGATGTCAGTGTCCAGCATGCTGAGAGGAATGCATCCTGTCAGGTCTGATCCAGTTTCAGTGTCCAGTTGTTTTTTTTTCTGAAAACATAATTTCTCACAAGCATTGTACAGTCCTAAAATTATAAATGTATAAGCTGTACAGGATGCACAGAACAATTAAGACTGAGTTTCTGCTCTTTGAAAGTTAATCTATACTTCAACTTCATATCCTGTAGAAAGGATCCTATATACAAAAATCACCAATGCAGAAATTTGCATGTAAAATGTGTCCAGCAATAATTCTTTGATATGCAGTGCTCTCTTTCCACCCATATACTGTCCAGATAGCTTCATCATTGAGTTTTATATAAAGGGAGATCAGAGCCAAAGGAAAGATTAAAAAAAAATACTCTTTCACTTTTGAGTATCCTGACCTATACTTCCAAGTTGAAATATTGATCTGACTCAGTCTCCAGCCTTCTGTTTAGATACTACTACCAAGGAATAAAATGGGTAGCAGGATAATCCAAGTCCTTAACATCTTCCTAGGAAAATCAGGTTGCCTGTGTCTGAGGCTGCTGTCCGCATTGTTCCCCTGGCTTGGAACTTCGTATCTTTCAAATTACCACTCAACTCTATGCTTAAGGCATATCTTAAGACATCCATTGTCCCATGGCCTTCCCAACGGGTCCTTCATTCTTTTCAATGACAACAAAAATTCATGCTCTATAAAGGGGGAGGAAGTCCCCCTCAGTCACAGCCATAGGGGAGGGGAGTAAGGGGAAAATGGGAGGGAGGGAAGAATGGGAGGATACAAGGAATGGGATAACCATTGAGCTGTAATAAGAATAAATTAATACAAATTTTTTTTAAAAAATCAGAAAAAAAATTCATGCTCATTTTTCAATTATAATAAAATCAGTATTAGACTCCAGCATGAAGAAGAAGGGGAACAAGACTACCCCAGGATCTTTCAGATTATCTCTGATCCTTCCCATGTCCCTCCTTCCATCAGAGAAGTGGAGTTATGTTCTTAGAGGAATGTAGAAGGCCTGGGTTCCTATACTGAAGAAAGTTGTCTACTTTCCCCATATTTCAGTTCCTGATTCTAAAATGGGAAGTCTGGGCAATGTGGTGTTTTACCATGTCTCTCTCAAGGTCAAATTCTATCCTAAAGTGAATTTCTCTAAACTAAAATTGTTCATCTTTTTTTTAAAAAAATCAACTAAAACATTTAAAAATACATACTGATCAACAGATTCCAGGAGCTATATGGATCTCTAGACATTTAGTCAGGAACTGATGTCCTTTATATGACCCTGCCCTTGCCTTCTGAGATTTTTTTTTTTTCATTTATAGATCCCTTCTATTAGTGTTCAGTCTCCTGGATAAGTGTTGTTACATTTTTTTAGGAGCAACTGTTACTGCTCTTCATAAAGGATACTTATCAATAGTTGAGTTTGAGACTCAGAGCTTTGGAAAGCGTTTAATTAGCTAATTACTAGTTCAAGTCACGCCACTACGCATGTTGGGTTGGCTGTCTTTTTTTAAGTGTTTGTGGTGACTTAGCAAGCTTCCTGCCTATGTGACATAACAGGAATGTCACGTTGTTCATCATTAGCTGACCTCCCTGATTACTATGTAGGCTACGTTAACTTTTATGACAGACGCGCCTAATTTGCCTCTGTCATTTCAATGCCACTTTGTGGTCTCAGCAACACAGGAACAGTTCCATTTTCAGCAGCGCAGAGGCGCTATGTTAACAGTTCCTTTACTGTTATATTCCTCAGAGTCATGGTGAAAGGAGTGGGACCTCTCGTTCCTCTACAGAACAAAAGCTATAGTGACACCATGTTGCAAGCACACATTTGTCCCCTCCTGCCCTTGCAGGTCATCAAGTATATTATTCTCTAGAGAGTTCTATAATTTTAAGTTCGCTTAGGCAAGTCCACGATTGAACATTGGTTAATTCTAGTTACAGGCCCACCACTTAATCAAAACATTCTGAGAAATCCATCTTCCATCCATAAATTTCACCCAGAAACTAAATCTTAAACCTGTCATTAAGATCAGTAAACATATTTTGCAATCTTCATCTGACTTTATATTTGAAGTCTGTTCCTCAAACTGTGTGCTATTTCCCTTTGTAAGATAAGATACACAAAAATAAGGTCTTTTTTAGGCAGAATTCTGTCTGTGGTAGATATGAGGACCTTTTGCCCAGTGGATGGTTTGCCACATCTGAAGCCATCTCCATAAAGAGGTTCTTTGATGCTCATCATCCTCTTTGAAATAGGCTGGGTATTGCCAGGAGTTAACCTGTCTCATTGTCAATGAATCTTTAAAGCAATAAAAACATTTTTAAATGCCATGTTCTGCATGTCTCTGGGGTTTTTGAAGAACTTCTCTCCCTATCCTTCCTTATTTCTCTATAGAGTCATATCTATCTGCTGCACCTAAGATGTATATTCTTGTGATAAAAGTAGACCAGCAAGTGACATGACCATTATTTAATCTACTAACATTTAATTTTCATAACTTATTTCTCCAAAACAGCTTTCTATAGTGATTTCAAAGCATTGGAAGTAATCCTGGTATTATAATTGAGTTATATGGGTACGATACCTCATATTAGATTAGAAATATATGTAATGTTTGTGAAGAATAATCTTACATTAGAATTCTATACCACTGTGTCTAAAAATTAAACTTCTTTTGCATCTACATACAAAATTCTATACCAGTGAACTAAAAATTCCCTATGAGTGACAATTGAGGCATTAAGTTGAGGAGTAGATTCCCTATATATTTCTATATTCCCCCTTCTTTTTTTTTTCAACCTCTTTCTCCAAACAGGAATGCATCCTGTCAGGTCTGATCCAATGTCAGTGTCTGGTTCTTTTTTTCTGAAAGCATATAATTTCTCACAGCCATTATACAGTCCTAAAATTATAAGAGCATATGTTGTGCATAATGCACAGAACAATTAAGCAAGCCCTCAATAGTTCCCGCCTCACAAATATGTCTGTCAGAAATATTGGGCCAGAAGGCTGAAGAAGATGTTTCAAAGTTATAGAGAGTTTTGGGTGACCATTCAGGTAGAAAACTGTCTCTGTCATCTTTTCATTTGGAAAGCTACTAACCTGCACTCCCAGCATACTCAGGTAATCAAGTTTAATTCTTCTCAAGTCTCTGATGGAGTTGAAGACCAGGTAGCTTAGTTTTACAATGAAGCTTAGTTATTTAGGGGTTAAGATGTCTGTAGGTAAAGATAGATGTTTTAACTTGATAATTATAATATGTGAAGGGGATTGGTTTACATTCAGAAATGTAGATGCACCAAGATAGAAAAGATGTCTTCTTCAAGGCTGTCAAATACAAATAGCCAAAACACTAAGAATGTAACATTTATATAATTCCTGATTTTATCATGGTTCTTCTTTCTATAGGTAATCTATCATATATGTGTGTAATAATATAAATATATATGTAAAAATAAAATAATAAGAAATAATACTTTAAAAAATAACAAAATACAACTACTTATGTAGCATTTGCTTGTATTAAATTTATGGTGAACCTAAAGACGACTTGAAATAAAAGGAGCACTGTGCACTGACTATATGCAAATATGACAGTATCTATATGAATGACTTGGGAATCTGTGGAACTCATAACCAAAACCCCTACAGATTCTGAAAAACAAATATTTTGTAGTATATATAATTATAAATTATATTTATACATATTATTTTTAGTATATATGATTATATTTGCATATAATTATATAAACTATATAAATATATGTATACATAAGTAAAAAACAGGGTCTTTCCATATGTTCAGTTAATTGTTGTAATAAATTGACATTCATTGAATGTGCAACAAGTTCAATAGTGAGTATGTACTTTGACTTATGGGTCTTGGGATAATTGAAGTTGGTGGAAATAAGTGAATTCACTCTTCTTGTAGTTGTAACTCTTAAAAGACTTATTCTAGTGCATTCGACTTTTGAATGAATTATGCACCTATCCTCTCTGTGGTGAATTATGGTTGATAGAAATATAGATAATATTTCTCATTGCTAGAGATCACTTATTATTTATATGTGGTAGTTTTATCTGAATGGGTTATATTCTCTAAGGGATATAAATGATCTAATATTTTCTTAATCAAATAAAATATTATACATTTATCATTAAATTCAATATTAGCATTTAGAACAATGTATGTAGAAATTAAAATGACTCTCTTCAAGAGAGAGGCTTGGTGCTGAGAACCTTCTTCACGCATTTCCCTTCGCATATGTCAGGGTTTAGCGGAACTCACCACACAGCCTCTTTGTGTTTCATATTAGCAGGGCTGGTTAGACTTCCTCTCCCGTTCTGAAATCGATGTGGTTTTTCCCAGGGCTACTATCTACAGTCAGGAAATCTTGACTTCGTTAGTCAACTGCTCTTTATTTTAACTAAGATATTCTTAGATGAAAGAAGTTGTAACATTCCTATTTTTATAGCTTTTTTGTTAAATGAAATAAAAATTTTGATGTAAAGGAAAAGCTTTGAGGTCTCCTTTTACTGCTCTCTTTCCTACAAAACTGGAGGATGCACTATTGAGTTGTTGAAGATTTACCCGCAAATGTGAACTTGTTCCTATCTTCTCTCAACCACTTGGCAATGGGTCTGGGTTTGTCTAGGCTTTTTAGTGTAATGGGGAATTACTCTGTAATTTCACTTTAGCTGGAAAAAAAAACCACACCAAAAATACACTGGTTCCTTAAAATATTATTGCTCACTGGCATCAAATAAGAAAGGGCCCCTCCACTATAACTTGGGCACCATAGCCCCTGAAGCTTTCCTCTCGAATCCCATACATCCAGAATATAATAGCATCTTCAAAAGCATCACCCTCCACAAAGTTCCTTTTTCCAATCAGGAAGCCCTCCCTCTCATTGCTTCTTGGGTAAACTGCTTTTAGGTACTCTGCTTTTTGTCCTTCAGCATCATCTTCTGAAGTAGGTTTAGCATTCATATGGCGTGTCCCAGAAACCTGTATCATACTCACAATATTTCCATCCTGGACTTTTCTTCACAGAGGGACATTTTAATAGCATTTTTCCTTGAGACACTCCCCTGCCTAGTGGACATGTCCTGCCTATCCTGAAATGGTACCATATACACATTCAGGCAAGTGTCCCACCTTAGCTAAAACTTAAAAAACATGGAGCAAATTTTCTAAAAATGCATAGTACCCAAAGGAAAGATCAAGACCACTTTTAACATACAACCCAAGAAGGTAATGTGGGATACACAATGGAAGGTATGGCAAATTTCTGTCCCTGGGTAACAAAGCACTACAAACTCAGCCACTTGAAACAACATGTGCTCATTAGTTCATGGTTCTGTATGGCAGAGGCGTAAACAAAGCTGAGTAGCAGTTGGGCATGGGGTGGGGTATCCTAAAGCAGTAGTTATCAACCGGTGGGTCGTGACCCCTATGGGGGTCACATATCAGATATCCTGCATATCAGGGATTTATATTATGATTCATAACAGTAACAAAATTATAGTGGTGAAGTAGCAAAGAAATTATCTTACGGTTTGGGGTCACCACCACATGAGGAACTGTATTAAAGGACATCAGCACTAGGAAGTTTGCGAACCACTGTAAGGCAATGGCATGATACTACAGGGCCAATTTCTTGACTAGCTACACTAGAGTCACCATGAAGCTTATCTTTGTTGGAAAAATTCTGTTCGTTCCTCCTGGGCAACTGCCACATCTGTTTCCTTTTGGCTGAAGTCAAGGGAAATTGTCAGCTCCTAAAGGCTCCTTAGATTTTTTTCTTTGGCCTGAGGTGTTAGGGTAGTAATTGGTCCTCAATTTCTTGAGCCTCTCTGACATCCTCCATCTTTGTTGTATCAGCAAAATCCCTTGGCCGTGTAATGTGACATAATCACAGGGGTGATGTCTCCCCCAAACCGAGGTTCCATGCAAACTCAGGGGGAGACTTCTGAGAGTGAAGGCCATTGGATGTTATTGTGGAATTCTAGCCAACAAGGGGGAATAGACATAAGTTTGTAAGGACCACTGAATTTTCACTAGGGTTATATTTCTCCAAGCAATGCCAAAGTGACACCTTACCATAAATCAGTATTGGATCATATTGGTGTTCATATGCCTATTGAATATCCAAATGTAATTTTAGCTTCTGTTTTTAATACAACACAAGTAGAAATCAAAATCTTAAACTATTCATTGATATAAAAAAAATCAGTATTCCTGGGGGCTTTAGTTTTCCCTTATAAAGCATTTCAATCTATTTAAATCATACTATTCTCATTCAACCCTCCATAGAAATAAAGACCCTGACAGCGAAGGAGCTAATGAATGCAATAGAATTTTCAGCACCTTGTCATTTGCTGCCATCACTGCCACCACCTCTGGCCCCAGGGAATTAGCTATTTGAAGAAAGGTCACAAGGCCTGAAATGGCATTGGAGCTTGCATGTGAAATGACACCATCTTGACTAATGCTAAATGTGCTGGAAACGAGAAAAGTGAATAATCACCATTCAAAATAATAAATTTGAAAATGAAAGCAAGGTGGGAGGAATGCTATTATGCTATTAAAAATCCAGTGCCACATCATTCCAGAACCCTAAGAGTCATTGATTAGAAAAAAACATATTTCAAGCAGGTTGAAAATGGTTGAAGAGTAATTCCCAATCTTATTTATACCAATTATGCAGGTGTGTGTGTGTGTGTGTGTGTGTGTGTGTGTGTGTGTGTGTGTGTGTGCTCATTTTGAGAATTTATAAAAGAGAAAGTTAAACAACTTCAAATCAGTTTTTATAGAGAAATGTAGATCCTTCCCTCCTATCTCAAAATCCAGTTTGGTTACTATGTAGTAAGAATCTATTTGCAATCTGAAATCCCCTTTTTAGACAGAATGAAATAAATGTGACAACATGCAACTATCCTCAACAAAAAACAAAAAAGAAAAAACAAAAACAAATGTTCACTGTGCAAATGCTCACATTTCTGTAGACAATCAGTAAAGAATTGCTAGTGTATGGGGTCTTATAAATTGTTATTTACAAAAAATATAAAGGCCAGTTCATAAATACCCTCTTAGATTTTAAAGTATTTTTTTCCTATGCCTCAGAAATGGGATACAGGAGAAATTGTTTTCAATCTCCAGGATGACCATGATGATGTTCCACAGCTTAGAGCTGTTGGTACTTGTTCCTTAGACCAGGAAGTACATGCAGTAAGGGCTTGTGATGACTTGTTATTGGTGTGAAAATGTAACTTGTATTCTCCAGTCACATTGGGGCTTCTCTTCCAACTGCATTGATTCTCCAGATGCATCTGGTACCCAACGTAATTAGTGAAAAAGAAAGCCAGAGAATGAGAAGGAGCCAGAAGATTAGAACAGGTGTCTAGAGTTAGTTTGAGGCCAAGCAGAGCAATTCAGTCAGAAGCTGAGAGAAGCCAAAACAGCTGAGTTGAACCAGCCAACACGAGGTCAAAAAGAATAGGATCAGTGAGCATATTCAGCAATGAGGCCCCAAGACAACAATTATACCAAGTGAATAAAAGTTAATTTTATAAATGTGTTCCAGAGAAAGTGCTCAAAGCCATCCTTTCTGAAGCCACAAAGATATGATCATTCTTTATGAAAGGTAAAAATGAAAATGAGAAAAATTGGCAATTTCCAAAAAGCAATAAATGGAAGGGTATAAATTTCTTGCATTTAGATCTTCTTAAGTAGCTAAGGCTAACCAAGTAGAAAGTATGAGGATGCACAGCAAAGAAATGTAAAGATCCACTTGTCTCTCACCATAAGGCAACCATCATTATCTTCATCTGGAGATAATAAGCTTCTCAAACATCATTCGCATCACATTGCCGCTTTTTCAAAAACATTTGGAGTTTATATTATAGTGGCTACCCCACTAAATATGGGCTATTTCAACTGTTAGAACAGAAAACCTTTTTACTGAAATAAAAAATAGCATGTGAGATTGTGTGTGTGTGAGAGAGAGAGAGAGAGAGAAAGAGAGACAGAGACAGAGACACAGAGAGACACAGAGAGACACAGTGACAGAGAGAGGGACAGAAATAGAGACAGAGACAGAGAGAGATGAGTATATATATATTCATGTGTGTGAGTGTGGGACCACACATGCCACAACTCATACATAGAGGTCAGAAGGCAGCCGTGGGTGTGGGTCTTCACTTTGTACCTTGTTTGAGACCAACTTCGTCTTGTTCTCTGCTGTGTACACTACACCAGCTGGTCTTTGAGCTTCTGAGGGTGCTCTTAGTTGTGTCTCTTATCTCACCCTAGGAGTACTGAAATTACAAACGTGTGTTTTCTTTCCTGGATTTCAGTGAGTTATAGAAAAAGCTGTAAGATAAGCATTTATCAAAAGAGAACAAATATTTATAAAATATATCGTGTAGCTTTCCAAATTAAATACTTTGTAGTTATGAGGACTTAAATACCTTGAAACCAAGTAGAAGGATCCAGAGGGTCCGAGAAACCTACAAGTAGAACATTATGATAGGCAAATTTGGGCTCAGGGGTCCTGCTCAAACTAAGGCACCAGCCAAGGACAATACAGGCGGTAAACTTTAAACCCCCTACCCAGATCTAGCCAATGGACAGGACATTCTCCACACTTGAGTGGAGAGTGGGGTATGACTTTCTCACGTACTCTGGTGCCTCACATTTGACCATGTCCCCTGGAGGGGGAGACCTGGTGGCACTCAGAGGAAGGACAGCAGGTTGCCAAGAAGAGACTTGATACCCTATGAGCATATAAAGGGGGAGGTAATCCCCCTCAGGAACAGTCATGGGGGAGGGGAATAATGGGAAAATGGGAGGGAGGGAAGAATGGGAGGATACAAGGGATGGGAAAACCATTGAGATGTAATAAGAATAAATTAATTTAAAAAATAAAATAGATAAAATAAAATAAATATCTTGCAACCATTTCTGAGGGAAAAAGTAAATACACTTATACTGAGATAATTTTTTTCAATTGAATATTTAAAAAAAGCAAAATATGGAAAAGAATAAACCACATAATCTCCTTTTTAGAAATATATTATCACTGTGTTCACAAAAGTAGAGAATAAAAACCAGCAGGGTCACATGACATGAGCAACAGTGGTCATCGCAGGTATGAGATGTAAGAGAGAGAGAATACCAGAGTGACATTCTGTCTTATATGTTCATAGTACTTGACCTTGTCCATCTAGAATTTTAATGTAACATGTACAATAATAATTACATGTGTAAACATGATACATGCAGTACAATAGTAGTCCATTGTGAAGATTATAGTCTTAATAAGGTCATGTGACTGATTTCACCATGTTTCTCAATGAACGCTGATAACTCAACAATGATGATTGTTGCTCAGAGGGTTCATTTTTAACCTTTGGCTACAAATGTGAAGAACCGATTTGACTACTGGTTGAAAAGATTTTATAAGAAACAAACTGCTGGTTTTACAGATTAGTACTTCTAAGCAATCAACTGGAACATTCAAAGAGATGATAAGTGTGTTTCATCTGTTCTAAGTTTTGGTAGGTGTTGAAAATATAAAATTATGAGAATATAATATCTAAGGAAGACTTCTGATTAGGAAAACATTATGATATTATCTTTAATATAGAATAATGAGATCACAATCAAACACATGGGCTCACTTTAGTTCAGTTTTATAAATGATTTACATTAATCCCTTTATAAAGAGGTGTTTCATCATATGACCACAGACAGTCTCATTACTCACATTTGTAAAATGTTTTTATTCATTTTGACCATAAATAGAAAACAACCTTTGACATTTTTGCACTAATTTTATTAAACCAGGAAAAGGCATTATCAAAAAATAATAAAAACTCTGTATAAAGTTAGTGAACTGATCATGAAGAGTAATGGTGCCTTCACCTAACTATGGCTCTCACGTCTACAACCTAGAACTCAATACACAGAACTCAGTAATATTCTGAATTTATGTGTGTTCTAATAATGCTGCCAGAGAAGGAATAGTAAATGTCACTCAGCTATCATCCCAGTGAGCTATAGTAAAGAAAGGTCAAACAGAATATGGTCACTGGTGTGATAGTGCCGTGAACGCCAGAGCAGTAGCCAGCCAACTTCTGGTTGGATGTAAGGTCGGCTACATGAGAGGAAACCTGTACCTGTCATTGTTACTTGGACAAAGAACCTGGGCAGGCAGATTAGAAGCCATAGAGGAGAGCTCAGTATTACTATTCTGCTAGGTAGGCATTACCATAACAGTAACATACTGCTAGACCCATAGAGTAACATACAAGAAGCACCAGAAAAGCTTTCTGTAAATGATTATTAGCACATATACTCTTTACTGGCCTATGTGCAGGAAATAGCAGACTGTGGAACGCTTGGCCCTAAATGGGACATACCTATTACACACTTTCCCCTACATGGCTCAGGGATCTTTATGGTTGAGAAGGCACAGAGATTAAAAGAACCTGAGATGGTGGTTAAGTTCAAGCCTGTCTTGATACAGCAAGGCAGTTGTACATATGAACTCATGGTGACAGCATGCGTAAGACCTGTACACACTCAAATTTGACCAAATTCCAGCAGAAACCTTGAGGGTAGGTAAGCATAAAATTTCACCACTACCCAAGGAGCCATTGGCATTTTATAGCCACTGAGAGGAAGAGAATCCATTTTCTTTAATGGTGTGAGCCCTGATATGTTCATCACACTACAAGGCAGGCTCCACTCTCACACATAGTTACAGAAAAAAAAAAAAAAAAACTGGATGAAATGAATTGAAGAAAAAGGAGGAAGAAAAAAGCCTCAAGAAGATACAGGTGAAAAGGGTGTTTGAAAGGAATTAGGGAGTGATTATGATCAAAATTTATTATCTAAAGCTATCAAAGGACTAATAAAATGCCATTAAATTTAAAAATTCTCAAAATTTTATCGTCTTTAATTGCCATCAATAGATGTCAAGCTCCTTGTCCTTTCAACCAAAGTAGACTCATGATACACACCTGTTAATTTTTTTTTATTTCCTCTTGATAAATGCACCGCTCCAGCTGCCTTCTACCTAGACACTCCCAAATCAACCCCTTGGCAAACTTAATGCCGTATTTAGGTAACAAGGGAAAAGAAATTTCATGTCTCTTCTAATTTTATTCCTTGAAAGATGAATGATTGCTTTGCACGACACATCTAAAGTGTTGCCAACAAAAATCTAGAAAGTACGTTTGTAGTTTTTTTATGTAAATATATTTTTCTCTCATTTCAAAAAAAATTTATACCCTCTGAAATTTCTTCTAAAAATGTTCCTCTCGTTCTGCCCCACCAGTTTCGCCTGCCTCTTTTTCTCTTCTTGAAAAGTACTTTAGTCATATCCCCTTATCCAGATTACTCTTCAACTTAGTTTTTACTTGGCTGATCCTAATTGATTCATGAAATCACTCCTACTGCATCATCTCTGCCAGGGATAGCTGGCCATTATCACTCTCTTGGGTTAGATGCCCTTAAATTCTTCGTGCTCCCAAACATGCACCTTGAATGTATGTCTATTCTTACATGATTTATTAACAACTATGCACATTCATTTAAATGCCTCTCTCCATGTAACATGGAAGTGTATTCGTTGAATGAATGAATGAATGAATGAATGACTAAATAAGTGAGGAGAAATATTTGTTCCAATTTTTTATGCCTCTAAAATTTAGGAAAAATTGTGTCTCCAATCTATGTTTATATAATGCATCATATATATATATATATATATATATATATATATATATATATATATATATATATGCATGTATGTATGTATTCTGTTCATGTTATAAGGGACTAACTGCTGAACTAAAGAGCCAAGCTGCATAAATTACATCCACCTTGTCAGTGGGGCTGTATTAATTTATCTTTTTGATATTTCCATTGATGAGACCAAAATTGCCAAAAGGAATAGTGGCATTGAGCAATGTTTACCACTGAGTACTCTTTATTTACTTGGCACTTAAGGTACTTTTCAATGGATTGCTAATCACAGAGGTGTATAGTAGCCTTTTCCTGAGCACTATTTAATTTCTTCTATCCTATCTGTCACATTAGCACTTTTCCTGTCCCCTATTCTCAGTGCCCTCAAAGCAATGCAATTGATGGATCATGGAAAATAAATCTAGTGTGCAAATACTGTCAATTTGCTCTAGGTTAAAAAAAAAGTCAGGCAAGAGTCATTGGCAACTACTAAACTGATCGATGTAGTGTGTTGGCTTACTACTCCGTAAAGGGAGAGGGAGAAGCCTGACAAGAGCGAAGATGTCACAGAAGAAATACGCAAATCAAAAATGCGTTGCCTTTCTAAACCCCTTTAATCCGTCAGTTAATCTTAACAGTGGCCTGGTTCTCAGCACACTGGACATGCTTGGCTCTCTCCTCGCATGATCTTGCTTTTCGATCACAAACTTTGAAGTGAGCTAGACATGTGAGTAAATGAAAACATTGATAAAGCACAGCGGCCTGTCATGCATGCAGTTTTCTCGGGAAAACACATGATCCATAGCTGCAGGAGATCCAATCTCCCTCGACGGCATCGCCGTAGGTAGTTTTTAAAAGGCAGTTAGTGGGAACTCATGGCACAGTCCAGACCTAAGAAGGTAACATCAGGCCTTTCAACAAATCTTGTAAATGTGAAAGCAAGTGAGAACCATGATGTCATTTCAGAAATAAAAATGAAGATGGGGCTGTTCAGTAAAAAAAAAAAAAAGAGTGTGGGGCTTAGTTCTTATTCTTTAAGCCTAGACTTTATTAGCCAAGGTTCCTCTATAAAATACATAAAGAATTCATTTTTGAACTTTTTTCTCCCCCTACCACTGATGAGGCGATAAGGTTATCAGTGTGATGGGGTGAGGGGCAGTGTTTTATTTGGGCCACCCAATTCTGATATCTGTCTGCTCACTTCCGATCTCATTTTAGTTTATCTACCTTCAAATTAATTGCTGATCAGACCAACCTGCATCATATCCATTAGTACTTGAATGTGGCGTGGCTTTGTGAAGTGAGACTTGGTTCCTGCTGTGGCCTTTTAGCCTAGCGTGAGCAGCTTTTCAGATGGCGCATGTACTTAGCTGCAGATGGCATGGTATAGTTTCAGACCCCGAGAGCTCTGTGCTGGGCTTCTCCTATTGCTGCTTGCCTGACTTCCATTTGCATTTTTGGTTTTTATTAATAGGAACTAATGTTTTGCCATGCAGTATATTCTGATCATGGTTACTGCTCTGCCGTCTCTTCCCAGATCCTTCCCACCATCCCATCCATCAAATTCCATGCCTCCTTTTTTCTCTTTCTTTGGTAAACAGTAAAAGAAAAAAAGAAAATGCACAAGAAACACACACACACACCAACACACACACTCACACACACACAAAAAAAAAAACCATAAAAGCACAAAATTGAAAATCACAATATACAAGCAAAAAACCAGGAAAACTTTATTAAATGTTCAGTTGTGGCTTTTCTATATTAGTTCCCATCTACTGCTAGAGGAAGTTTCTAGGTTGATGGTTAAGTGACACACTGGTCTGTGGATATAGCAAGACATTAGAAGTCATATAATGCTGTGTTCCCTTAGCAGAACAGTAACATTTGTGTTTCCCCTATGCCAATGGCCTATTTAGTCTGAGGCCCTTGGTCAGCCCAACAGTGTCAGGTATGAATTCCATCTCACAGAGTGGGCCATAAATACAATCAGAGAGTGGTTGGTTACTCCTGTAACATTTGCGCCAATATTGCACCAGCATATCATTCAGGTAGGTCACCATTGTACATGGCATCATTTATAGCTAGCTTGGTGGCTACCTTTCTCCTCCAGTAGAATTCAGAATAACTTCCAGTACCAGAAACACTAGTTAGTATCGGTAAAACCTCTAGATAGGCACCAGCTTGGTTTCTCTGTGTTCAATGAGGCATGTAAGTACTGTCTTCAGAAATAGGTCTTAACATCGGTTTTTGGAAAGCAACCAACAGCCTGGGTTGTTTGTTGGCTTCATAGGATCCCCTTTAATGAAAAACTCAATTAAATAAATATAGGTGCCTTTACCTTTATGATACCATAATATTACATGTGCCACATGAAATGACTACATGAGTGTGTTTCAGTGACCTTTTTCTCTAGCTTCACGCTAATACATTGGCCATACATGTAGCCTAAAAATGCATCAATGCAATATTTACAAATCTAAAAATGCTGTCAACCAATGGCTGCTAACAAGGTATAAGAACAAACAGAATATTTGTATAACCTCGTGATATCTCTGCAAATATTACTGATTGTTTAAAAAAGTAACCCAGGAGCTTTTTAGCAGAGAAACTCATCAGATACCGCTTCTTGCAAATTATCAACACTGGTTAGCACAGAGGAAGAACAACCAAATTTGTGGCATGCTTATAGCATGGGATGGGTGTAGACCTTCAGTCTAATGAGGAGAAAGCTTTGGGCAAATGCAATATACAGGATAAATAAATGTTTAGCATACACCAAAAATCACAACAGCTAAGGATAGAATTATCACAGACTGGAGAAACATAGAGACACAATGATTAAATGCACAGAAAATCATGGACCCTGGAAAAGAAATAATAAGAGAAAAGTGTAAGAGTTAAAGAAAGTTTATAGACTAGTAAATCGATTCAGAATTCCACAAATGTCAATTTCCCTATTTAAAAACAAAATGGTGGTAGAACTTAATACCAGAGATATCAAGATGAAGAGCATGTGTGAACTGTCCTATTAGTTTATGTAAAGCTAAAAATATTTCAAAGTAAAACAGGTAAATACAAATTAAAAATTAATAATTGGCTAAAATTGCAAATTTCAAGCTAAATTGGACAAGAGAACCAGATTTAACTGTGTATCTTTTCCTCAAAGCACATTTAAAGTTTTGAATACAAAGAGTTTAAATTTAAAAACCCAAGTGTAAAAAGCTCCTATAGGTCATTTAAATATCAAATTATTCTTTATAATGTTATCAGAGACAAAAGATTGTATTTTGTAAGACAATAAATGTATCAGGAGGCCACAAAATGCTAAATTAGTATGCAGCTAATAAATGACTTACAAAACATAGATAGCAAAAAGCAGGAGAAAAACAAAAGAATCTGAAAATGAAAAATTGGAATATATATTTTGCAACTTTTTAGAAAAGTGAGTGCTATGGTCTCCTGAAGTTGACATGTTATCTTTAGTGTAACCGTGTTGGTCAACAGATACTCTCAGAAGTGTTTTACAATGAATGCTCTGCTCTTATAAATGTCCTTGTCATTGGTTACCACAGGAATCAGAAAAAGAGTCTCCCCTTTCCCTCCCTCCCTTGATCTCTCTAGTCCTTTTACTTTCTATCATGAAATGGAACAAAGGAAGTTACTGGCCAGATAGGCAGCATTTAGAACCATCAGCCATTAAGTATTTTTTTCTTTATACATTTGCCAGTCTCAGGTACTCTCTTATAGTAATATAAAATGGAAGTATACCATAGACTAAAGTATAAGTAAAACAAAATTGTATTAAACATGTAACCCTTTGGAATTTAACAATCAGCAACTATGTAATTACACACTTGAATGATGAATTTTCTTATCAAAGTACTTTCTGAAACCTTGAAGTCCTGAGTCCAAATCTCTAGCATCCATGTGAATACCTGGGCACAGTGGCCCGCATCCATAGCCTCAGCCCTGCAGAGAAAGAGGTAGGTAAACCCCTTATGCTCGTTGGCCATAGAGTGATAGATTCAGTGAGTGACCCTTTCTCAAAACAGGCAAACAAGGAGGAGAACAAGTAAGGATGACATCCAGCAGTAATCCCTGGCCTCTGCACACTCATGCACACATATGGACTTTCACCTGCACACACACACACACACACACACACACACACACACACACACACACACTGCACACCTTACATCTACAACATACAGCTAAGCTAAGAGAAAGGCCTTCCTCTGGCTTCAATTTTTCTAAGACATTCATTCTAAAGATATGAATATGATTTCTTGATTTTTTTATTCCTTGGCCACAAATTATTTTAAACAATTTGGTCTCTGGTACAGTACTGGAAGGTAGAGGTAGTGTAGTTTGGACATTTTTTGTCCTTTGAGAATTGACTTTTTAAATACTATATATTTCTAGACTAAGTAAATGACTAACCCAATAAGCTATTATATAAAGTAGAGATACAAAAGTAGGAAATAAGAGCTGCGGGGACACAGATACTTAACAACGACAAGTAGAAGTGATTATTTCTTTCCTTTTGGCCTCATGAATCACATAAGTTTCTGTGGTCTTCCTGTAGTTCCTGTTTGCCTCTTCTCGAGTCTCATTGTTTAGGGGACCAGTCCAGAGGATGTATCTCCTGGTTGCTCACCCCACACCTAAAGTAATCTTTCAGCCTTTGAATTTCTGGTCTAAAGAAACTGGCAAAAACACAATTTAGCCTGCTGCAAATGTTGACTGAGTTTTCCTTCCCCCATCCCCCCTCAGTATTGATCAGTGTGAAAGGGGAGCAGATGTCAGGACATCATGTGCAGGGAGAGAACCTTTGCATCCCAAATGTTCCCCTCCAGACATTAGTGTCGCCATCAATAATGCTTTCGTTTATTTATTTTAATAACCCTGACTCAGAATCATTTGGTCATAGGAGTCAAATGAAAATTCAAATAGCTAGTACTATTCTGGAAAGAATGTGGGGAAAAAATGATAATATAAACCATAAGCAACTGGAGACTTTGCCTATCACATAGGAGGGAAGTTTAAGAGATGGACCCAGGCAGTAGAGTTAACAACAAAGACCCCACATTCCCAGCAGCCCAAAGGAAGCAGGCTGGAAGGAAACTAAGGAAGGGCGTATCCATGAGGACCTTTGTAGGCTACACCTGAGCATGGCTTAGTGGGCACATACGAGTGACAGAGTGGGTTGTTGTGTATAAAATGCTTTATGAGAAAGCACACCAAACATTTCCAATTCTCAGCTAGAACTAAGAACGTTGACCTGACACATAAGGGACTATGCTGGAATAAGAAAGGGGTTTTCACTGCTGTGGACCAAAGGGAAAAGTCAGTTGCTTCTATTGCACAGCAATAAGTGCAGGTGGCCGTCCCTAGAAGATGAAGGATATGAGGAAAGGCTTAGAAGCGTGGGTCGCCCAAAAGCACACTGTGGGACCAGAAGTTCGGTCCTTTTCTTCCCTCACTCCTTTCTTTCCTTTCTCTCCCCCCTTTCCCCTTCCTTCCTCTCCTGCCCCTTTTGTGACCTACAAATAACCTTCTTGACTACATGGATCATATTAAAAAGCAAGAAGGTTTTTCTCTGGCCGATCAAACACAATGGGCATAGGTGACACATGCATTCATGTGACAGATGGAAACAGTGCTTTTTCCACTTAGTTAAAAATGAAGCAGCTTAAACAAAAACAAAAAGACAGTTCTCCGACACTTCCCTAAGATGATTTTTTTCACAGAGGCCCCAAGTTTGGGTGTCTAAAGTGCGGTTGTAGGGTCGAAAGAGGTAGTTCATCAGCCAAAGACCATTTTCCAAATATTCTTTTAAACTGTTTTTTTTTTTAAGGGTGGTCTTCTGACTCTAGCTAGGCTGCTTTGGTTTGATGGGTAAACTGTCAAGAGAGTTCCTGCTTACTGGACTGGAGAGATAGACCTCCCACAGTGCTCTGGGCTCTCATGAGTAAAGAGTCCTCCCTAAGTATCTAGGGGGAGTCCGTTTCAGAACTTGTAGCAGACTCCCAATCCCATGGATGCTCAGGCTCTCACATACTACCAACTCCTTTTGTCTTATCACTGATTTTATAATCCGTTATTTAAGGGTTTTCTGAAGAGTTCATGACAATTGTTTTAAATGGGCAAGAGCTCAGGCTCAGAGATCAGACTACCTACTGAAGTCTGAACTCCAATTTCAGTGTTCTAGTTAGGTTTATGTTCCTTTGGCAAAATATTGGCCAAAAGCAATTTGGGGAGTGGGTGTGGGGGTGGGGCAATAAAGAGGCTTATTTAGCTTGCAGCTCCACGTCAGGTCCATCACTGAGAGAAGCCAGAGCAGGAACTCAAGGCAGGAATTGAAGCAAAGACGTGTGGAAATGCTGCTTACAGGCTTGCTCTTGATGGCTTGCTCAGCTCGCTTTCTTTTAAAAGCCAGGACTACCCGCCTAAGGGTGGCACCACCCACAGTGGGCTGGGCCCTCTTGTACCAAGCATTATTGAAGAAGATTCCCCCACAGCCATACCTGCAGATCAATCTGCTGGAGGCAGGCAGTTTTTTTTTTTTTTTTTTCAGTTATGATACCCTGTTGGATTAATGTTGATTTCTATACCTACTCTACTTCCCAAATGGAGATGAAGACCTGTTACATTTATTAATAAGCTTCAAGCACCATAACTGGACAGCTATCAATCTCTTCTGACTTGTCTATGCTAGTCTAGCTGTTTCTACTTCCCAGCCACACGCCCTGTTGCCTGTTCTCTAGACGTGCCCTCGCCACTTCTGCTCCATCCTTGTCGTCCATATGGTGATTTCCCTGTGGTGACCTCCTGATGGCATGAAAACCCCTCCTGCCTGGAACCCCCAGACTGGGATTGGAAATCCAGCTTACTGTCTCCAGGGCTACAGCACCTTTACTAACCAATCAGAGATAACTGGGGAATAGTTTTTTTGTTTTTCTGGGTTTTTTTTTTTTTTTTTTTTTTTTTTGAACAACATTGAGAGAGAAGTTTCCTCAGTAGCAATAACAACACCAGAATCTGTTAGCATTTAGCTCACTGCCAGTTCGGCAATTAGCAACCGAATATAAGTAGACACACCCATGCGACTGAAGGCCACCTCTCCAGTGGCCTCTTATTATAAATCCTTTCATACACCACTTTCATTTGAAGAATGGAAATAATCTATTTGTGAACTAGGAGGTAATAAATATTTAATAGCTAGAACTCTGATGATCAATAGCTCTCAATAAGTGCCTATTAGACTTTAAAGTATCTTTTTCTGTAAGCCTAGCCTTTAATAGCTGAGCCGTCTCTCCAGCCCTTGAACCGTCATTTTTGAAAATTGGCTCTTTCCCTCATAATAAACGCTTATAGATACCAACATACATGTGCCAATTTACATACCTGTGCACATATGTAGGCACTCTGCATTATTAGGCTTCCTGATAGTTTTGATTGCATTTGTTGTTGTATTCTCTCCCCCCATGGAACAAACATGGAGAAAGGAAAACTAAACAGCAACAGTACCCAGACAAATATATGTTGCCTTTAAAAAACTGTTTTTTGTATTTTGAGATTGTAATATAATTATGTTGTTGTCCCGACTCCTTTCTTTACTCCAACCCGTTCTATGTGCCTTTCCCTACTCTCTTTCAAACCCATGTCCTCCTTTTCTTTAAAAGGACAAATCCAAAAACACTTGGCCCATATGATGTCACCGGTATGTGTATGCTTCGAGAACTGACCATTTGGTATTGGGTAAACAGTCGGTGAGTTCTTTATTTCTCCCATTGTCAACTCTCCTTAGTTGCCTGTACTTCTTTGTCTAGGGTTGAGGCCTTTTGTGCTTTCCCACTTCCATCTTAGCATGTCTTCTTCTGGGTATTGTCCTTGTTCAGCTCATGTTAGGCAGCCATGTTGATGAGACTTCATGCATGTAGCTTCTAATGATTCTGGGAGATACAGTCTCAGCAAACTCCCTATTCTGCCTCCTAAAAAAATCTTTCCTCTTGTTCTTCTGCAATGGTCCCTGAGCCTTACATGCAGAAGTTCTATTGTAGCTGTATCCACTGGGATTTGGAGCCCCAACTCTACATTTTGATCTGTTATGCTTTTCTGGAATGGTCTTTCTCTGTTGTGAGAGAACTTTCCATGTGATCAGGGGTGAGGGCTGCACTTACTTGTGGGTATAAGGAATGTAGTAGAATATTGTTAGGCATTGTGATGGTTTAGTAATGTGGGTTGTTGTGAGTTCTCCTCCAAGATCCATGACTTCCTGAGCCCTAGGCTGTTGGCCAGGTTTCTAGTTGCCTTTTTATAAAATATTCAACTAAAACCTGTGGGGTGGGTACTGCTCCATATGAGAGATGGAGCATAGTGTTGACACTGATTTCCTTTGTGTGGTTAAACATACCAAGATTCCTGTATTTCCATTTTTGTACTTCTTAAATTCTGTAATAAGTATGCATTAATTTTTAAAGTTTAAACGTGTGAATTTGTAAACTTCCAAAGAGAATAAACTTGATAATTTATGATAGGAAGGATTTATGAAATCCTTTTTTAAATGGCTAACAGTTTGTTGACCCCAGTTGAAGTAAATAGATCCCAGTGAATACAATTCACCTTTAGTCTTTAATAATTTTTAGATGCATATAGTATATTTTCTTCATATTCGCCTCTCTGTTAACTGTCTTTTCCTCCTCACACTCCTTCTGAATCCTTTTTCCTTCCCATCCAGTAACCCTATTGTAAATGTTTGTATTTCCTTAGGAGGGAGGATGCGTGCCATACCCAAGCTTTACAAATACATTGCCCAGGCTGAGCCCAGAGCATTTGTGTCTAACTATCCCTAGGCCTAGGCCTGGAAGCTTCTCGCCTCCAGACAATCTAATCTTCTGCAAGTCCAGACCTTGACGGTTTCAGCTTTCAGCATCAATTTGCTAACCTTGCCCTAGAATGTTTTAGCCTCTGAGATTTACTGATGAATAAACTCACCCTTTCTTTAATATAGCTTTTTCTGAACTATATCTGGCTGGGTCAACTCAACTGTTCTGGCTCATATACCTCTCCAAGCTGACTGAATCAATCTGGCTTCTCTCAGCTTCTGACTGAATTGCTCTGCTTGGTAAAACTGCCCCTGAATTCCAGGCACTGAACTGCTCTGACTGCAAAAATTGAATGGAATTGCATGAATTCAAGTGCATTCAACTGAACTGCACCAAAGCCAACCCTCTCTCTCTCTCTCTCTCTCTCTCTCTCTCTCTCTCTCTCTCTCTCTCGTCTTGTGGTTTGTGTGTGTGCATCTCCCTCGCTCTCTCTCTCTCTCTGTGTGTGTGTGTGTGTGTGTGTGTGTGTGTGTGTGTCTTTGTCTCTCTCTCCCTCTCTTGCGCCCCCTTCTCTCTCTCTGCACTACTCTTCAGTAGCCCATCCTTTCTGTTTGTTTTCCGAGAGTTGGGCTTATCAAGACTCATTTGCTCAAATCTTTCTCTGATTGGTCTCTTTGTCTGCTCTTCAATTAAACGGCACTTTCAAACATGTCTGCTTCCTTCTATAAACTAATCTTACTTTCATTGTTTGGGGTTAAAGGTGTGTATTAAGGGCATATCTGTATTCCAGACACACTGTACTGAAATCCAGGGGGGAGTGTCTGGATTCCAGCCAGATCTCATAGGCCTAGAAAGTCTCTACCTGTGATCCCTGGCCAGAGCAACCCTGTTGTTGGATTAAAATTCCTCTACACTCAATACTTTCCTCTCTCTTTTTTAAATTAATGATCCAATGAGTGTACTTAAGGTTAAGTACAGAGCATGCATAAGAGGTGATCTTCAGAATTATGGCAAGTTAACCTGTGGCTACACCACTGAAGAAAATATCTCTACTTCTGAAGAAAGTGTCTCTACTTCCCATAGCAATAATTAACTTTCTAACTGGGGGAGACTGAGGAATCATTTCCCTATCCATAACAGGTCAGTTATTCAGGCTTGTTCAGATAAAGTAAAGAATTCAGGATACAACCTAACTATTTTCACTAATATTTGGTCACCCATCAATAGCATGAGCTTCCTTCCTCAGTGTAACAGCACCTATCACACATAGTAAATATCATTTACAAAGTTTTTCATGAGTGATTGAACAAGCAACATGGATGGCCCAGAGGATCATAGAGAGAAAATGTGGAATTTTACTTGGAGGTCAAGGAAGAAACAGTAAGTATAATTGGGAGACATGCTTTAGTCAGACTTTCCGAGCTGTAGGTGTTCTGCATTGCTAAGAAATACATGCGAGGGACTGTGGCCCACAATATATGTAAGCCAAGTAAACCCATTCCTCCATAAGTTGCTTTTGGTCAGAGTTTGAGCACAGTAAAAGAAAGCCCAACTAAGACATGGAGCATGTGCCTTTAAAACTGAGGAAATACCTAAGCATCGTAAACTCATGGAGCCACTGTGGTACATGTGGCCTCTTGCTAATTAAAATGAAAACACATCGCATATGACTGTCTCTGTGACTGCAGAGACCATGGCTAATGGTCTCCATTTCTCTTTCTGAAATAAGAGAAAGGCAGATGGTTGCCTATGAAGAGATAAATCTCAGGATATCTTGATGTAAGGTATTTCAAGAAAAATGCAAAGCACTATAATTCATTGTATGACACTGTTGAGTGAAAAGAAGTAGGAACTAAGCAAAGAAAACCCAAGTGGAATTTCTGATATATATATATCTTTTTTTTTTCCTAGTGTTAGCTCATGAAGAGGATGACACAGCAGTTGCCTTATAAAATGTTGGCCCTTTGAACTTCAAGTTTTATGATAGTAGGCTCACCAAGTTTACTGAGCTGGCAACTGTCTCCTAAAAATACTAATTGTCATGAGTAAACAGGAAGGCACAGATAGCAGCATTAAAAATTCTGATTTTTTCGTTTGTTTGTTTGTTTCCACATCTGTAGGTTCTGTATTTTTATTAATTTAGGGTTTTATAGGGACATTTTCATACAAGCATATAGTGTATTTTATTTTGACCATGCCCCCCATGACCCTTTACCATCCTCTTTTGGTTCCCCTTTTTGTTAGTCTCCTCCATTTCCCTAGGCAGTTTCATTCCCATTTTCATATCATATATGTATATATCATGATTTTTAAGTATAAACATAAAATCTAGGATTTCCAAAATGGGAAAAAAATCTATATGTGTCTTTCTGAAACTGAATTAATCCATTTAATACAAGGATCTCTGGTTGCACCCATTTCCCTGCAATGACACAACATCTTTCTTCACTGTGGCTTTGTAAATCAGTGGTGTAATATGCCAAGCTTTCCGTACCCATTGCTTTGTTGACAGGCACAGGTTGGTTCCATAATATGGTTATTGTGACCCACTGCTTCAGTAAACATCCATGTGGAGGTTTCTTCCTGACATAATGACTTAGAGTCCTTTGAGTAAATACCCTGGAGTGCTATAGCTGGCATATGGTAGTCTATTTTTTTAGTTTTCCTGAGGGACCTCCACACTAACTTTCATGGTGGCTGGACTAATTTCCATTCTCCCAGCAGTGTATAAGGGGCTCACATTTCTCCACATTCTTGCTACCTTTTGCTGTTGTTTGTTTCTTTAATGGATGAGTTTTTGTCTGGGATGGTGTAGAATCTCAATGTAGCTTTGATTTGCATTTTTCTAGTGGGTAATAATGTTGAACACTTTTCACATGTTTATTAGACATTTGTACTTTATTTTTTGAGATCTATCTGTCCACTAACCCATGCATTGATTAGGTTGCTTGATTTCTTTTTTTTTTCCCTAAGTGTTGTTTTTTATTTATTATAATTTATTCATATTACATCCTGATTGTTATCCCCTCACTCATATCTTCCCATTCCCACCCTCTCTCCCTCTTCATCCCTATTCCCTTCCTCTAGACCTCTGACCTAGGTGTCCCTCAAACGAAGAATGGATAAAGAAACTGTAATACGTCTACACAATGGAATACTACTCAGCACTTAAAAACAAAGAAATCTTGAAATTTGCAGACAAATGGATGGAACTAGAATAGATCATACTGAATGAGGTAACCTGGACCTAGATAGACATGCATGGTATACACTCACGTATAAGTGGATATTAGCCCAACATACATGTCCTCTGAGAGACTTCATACAACAAGGGCTCAGACGGATGCTGAGACTCACTGTCAGTCTCTGGGCAGAGCATTGAGAATTCATTTTGTCTTACAGATATCTCACAGGGTTTTACCTAATTCTAAATGGAGATCTTCTGAGTCAACTGGCCCCAGTATGTAATTTACGGCAAAATTATTTAGTATGTCTTAAGCATGTCAGGTGAGCTACCAGTCCAATATTTCCTCCTCTGTCAACGTATTTCAAAGCATTTAGATCCAAAAGTAAGACTTTATATCTACCCTTGACACAAGTATGCATCACATTCATGAATAAGAGTGAAAACTCGGTCTGTTTACTACAGTTGTCTGTGATTTTATTTTACATGGAACAGCCTTTCCATCACTGGGGAATTAGACCCTTCCCTGTGGTCAGCACAGAGCTTCAGCTGCAAGCTTTTACTTCATTCACAGGAAGTGAAAGGGTGGAAAATGCAGGCGTGAGGTGGGAAGTGATGCTTTGTAGTCTGTCATTCCCATTTTTTCCTGGAACTCCATCATCCCTTTCTGCCTATTCTTCCCAGACACAGGCAGCCTCTGCTGCTGTGAGCCATGGTTCCAACATGGATGCTTTCACTCTGCTACATACAAAGGCACCTGCTACACACCCCCTCCGCCATCGCTTCCTTGGAAATTGTTACTTTCTCAGCAATGCTACCTTGCAGTCTTCCCCAATTTGGGGAACAAATGAACCCACCTTTTCTCATTTCCCACTTCTTTATATGCAATATAGAGACCTCTTAGGTTGGAGTTATTTTCTGTGGTATAGTGTATTTCATCGTATTCTGTTTATCCACTTAAATTAATGTTTCCAAGAGTTTAGCTATTTTGTAAACTAGGATTTAGGAAGATTTGCTGGGTTTTATGGATGCAGAATGGACTGGGACGGTATCCTAGCATGCTTACCTATCATATTTTTTAACTTGTCACGGAAATCTGTTTTGATGGACAACTGTCTACATGGTAAACTGTGACAACTGTGAATGTCTTTCTGTTCATATGAAGGAGAGTAACTGTTACTATGGATTCAAATAACTAACCTTAGTTTAAGTGACCTGGTGTTTGTTGTGCATTTAGCATTTGTATAGCACACAAGCACATCTAGAGAAATTTGCAACCCAGTGAAAGGGAAAGACTAGGCTATAAATAACAGTAATGTAAAAATCTAAAATGATTAATCTGCTCCCATGAGCCATAAACAAAGATCTCTGAGAACTCTGAAAAGGTAATTCATTTTAATCATGGGCTCACGAGCATTAAACTGAGTCACAGCTAACCAAGAAACCAAATGCAAACATCTTTGGGCATTTTCTCAGCTCTCTGAGTACTTTGGGTGTTGGGGTAGGGACCCATTCACCAATTCTATACCCTTTGACCATGCCTTATTTTTTTTTTAGAAGGTTCAGGGCTCCAAGGTAGGCTTTGCTAGGGCATTCTTCATTTATGTCCTGGGTATCTGGTAGAACAAGTTGAGTGGGATGCCTGTCATATTTACTTTTCTAAAGGGTATTGTCTAGACTTGGGACTTCTTTTAGCAAGGGTGGTGACCAGGATCTCTCATGCTGCTAGCTTGTCTTGTTTTGTTTTCACCTGAGAAAGTGACTTTGAATTCTGTTTCACTTTGTTCTTGACATTTTCTGAGTAGACATATATTGTTCAGAAGCTAGAAAAATGAAATACTCACCATGCCAAAAAAGGAAATCAAGGCTTCCTTCAAAAGAAATGTGAAACCCACGAATGTGTATTACTGAGTGAAATATTCTATCAGCAGAGATGACACACAGTGTTTGACTTAAACTCTGTGATAGTTTAGAATAAAGTGAATCCACAGAGACAGTCAAACTAACCATGGATGATACATTTTAAGGGGGAAGCAAGGAGAAACAAGTAACACGTAGAGAGTATTTAAGGCAATGAAATTAGTGAATAAAATTATTATAAATGTGGTCACATGTCATTATTAGTCTACCAAAGCCAATGGACTGTACAATACCAGCTGTGAACCTTCTTGTAGACGGTACACCTTAAGTGATAACAATGCATCACTGTTGGCTCATTCAATTGTATCAAATGTACCATACTAGCTTAAGCTGTTGATGACTAAAGAGGCTGGAACAAAAAGTGTATGGAAACTAGTTTTCCCATTCAACTTAGTATGACTCTAAGACGGCTTCAAAAAGTAAAGTCTTTGTCAGAGAAGTTAGAAACAAGGGAGTAATTCAGTGACAGTACTTACTTACTTGGAATATACAAGGACCCAGATTTGATTCTCAGTACCACTAGGAACACCAGAACTTAACACACTCTCTCTCTTTCTCTGTCTCTCTCTCTGTCTCTCTCTCTCTCTCTCTGTCTGTCTGTCTCTGTCTCTGTCTCTCTCTCTCTCTTTCCCTCTCTCTCTTTCCCTCTCTATTTATCTATTTATCTATCTATCTCTATCTATCTGTCTCACACACATACACAATATACATGCATATGCACAAATATTAATACACATATTACACATACTTTCTACATTCCTCCATTTAGTGGCTGGCATCTCTGATTGCTCGGGACAACCTCTTTAATCTGTTACCCTTGGTCTATATGTAAAAATAGAAAAAAATTTGCACTCTCTTCTATTTTTTATGATAAGTATTTGAATTGTGCCCTGATGTTGAACTTCAAAGGGACATATCACAGATACAGAAAGGGCAAAAGGAAAAGAAAAAAAATCAATAAAAGGAAATACCATTTGTGCTTCTTGTGAGCCTTTTCAATGTCCCCTGTTTGTTTTATCACTCAAAGGAAAACTGAGAGTCTTCAGGCTTATGTAAGATCATATGAAATGTGTGTTTATAATGATGAGAAAAGATAGTCTGTCTTCTCTCCAGTCACCATGGTAACCTCTAAAAGCTAAGATTGTGTCTGATTAGGTTGCCCTTCTCTGGGAGAATTGACCAGAAAAAGAAAATCATTTGAAAAGTTTAAAACAGAGGGTAGGCCAATGCTGAGCTCCTTCCTCTCAGCCACCCTCCTCTAGGACTTTCCAAACAATAGTGACTCTGCCTAATTTTGGGAGCCTGGTCCCAGTGGTCCCAGCTGCAGAAAAGGCTTCTGTGGGCTTCTTGCATTCTTACAAATGCACCTCAGCTCAGTTCTTTGTGAATGTGGTCTGTACAGCTCTTCACCAGAATTCCAGCTAGCCTAGTTATTTATTGCTGACAAAGGGATCACGAATCATCCTGAAAAAATAAACAAACAAAAAAGAGAAAGAAACAGGGAGGTGTGCTCTGAGTAAGTAGTGAAAGGAAATTCAAACTCAATGGTCGCATTCTCATAAAGTTCTGGAGGCAGGAAAACACCAAGAAGGTGGGACTAGTGAAGGAGCCGAGCAATAATTCCATCCATGCCTGGGTTGTCGATGCTGACATGAGGTTCCTGTTCTTTTTTTCTTTTCTATTTTTTTTTTTTTTAACTGAAGTTGTTAGTGTTCTTTGCAATGATAAAATCCTTCCATGCACAGTCTGGTTTTCACCCTTGAAAGGTTTTATTGCTAAAACCAATGCCTATAAGATGCAGTGTAAATCAATTAGTCTGATCTGATTTCATTTCCTAAGGAATGCAATGACTAGGTGTCTTGGAGGCTTTTACTAATAGAAGGAGAGTTCCCAGGTAGAGGAGATAATAGCCCTACTCCCATGTAACTGAGACAGTAAAAGCTCACTGGACACAATGGTCTGCAGGGGTGGGCTTAGACAGAATTCATCTAAGCTCTGCAAACCATTTGCTAACCTTTTGATGCCTAATAAACCTGAGAGTTGAGCACGATCAAATCAAATGTCATCTAAATCCCTACATGACAGCAATGAGGTCGCTACACAAAGGAAAATGAAGTCTTTGCATTTGAATAAAAGATGAAGGATAAGAGCTATGTTTCCTCTTTTTATTGAAAGAGAATGCATTGTGTTTTCTGATTACACGTGATTATTGTAACAAATTTAGAAAACTAGAGCTACCCAGACTCTGTGGAGAGGTAGCATTCTACACAGGACTGTGGGTTTCCCTCTCCACTCTCATTGAAGCAAAAGGCAGGAAATTATCTAGCCTTATGCAGTAAGCAACAGGTTAAAAAATTAATATATCTATCCAATGCAATGCTCTGTGTATTTGTTTTAGGAATAAATCTAAAATTTAGGCTAGCCAATAAGGAACACATATCCCCTTAGAAAATGTGTGTGTGTGTGTGTGTGTGTGTGTGTGTGTGTGTGTGTGTGTGTTATATGTATGTACCAACGATTTTTAAAAATGAGGTCATGAATTTGAAAAACAGAGAGTGTTCTGGAAGAGGGGCTTAAACAGAAGAAAAGAGAAGAGAGAAATGATGTAATTAAATTATAATCGATGAAAATAAAATAATAATTTTAAGAGTGTGCTTGTGTGCATGGGTGGGTGCAGGAGCGAGTGCACGTGGATGCCAGAAAACAACTTTGCATGACATCCTCAGGAACACTATTCACCAGTTCTGAGGGTTTTCCAATGGCTTGGAGCTCATCATTTGGGGCAGAATGACTGGCCAATGAGCTCCAGCAATCCTGCCATCTCTGCCTTCCCAGTATTGGGATCATAAGAGCCAACCACCATCACGTCTGCCATTTTTACCTGCATTCTGGGAAATGGAAATCAGGTCCTGGTGCTTTTTAGACAAGGGATTCCATAACTTGAGCCATCCTCCCAGTCCCTAATATGGTCTTGCATGATGATGTGGGAAAAATATTTATGTACTAGATATATTTTAAATGCTAGTGTTAAAAGAACTTACTGACTTCCGGAATAGCTCCATTAAATATAGAGTCATATAATCCTCATATAATAGATGGTTGAGCAGAGGTGTAACGAAAATTAGATAACCTGTATAGGTTGAGACAACTAACAAAATGCCATTTCGGGGTCTAATCCTAGAAAGTCTGACTTCAAGGGTCTGCATTGTAAAACAGTGAGCAATACTACAAAGCAGGGTTATCAGCAACGTATATGATGCATTGAATCTATGTGACAAAAAGGATGGATATACACACATATATGCATAAACACACATCTGTATACAGCTAGTCCTTATTATTCATAGATTCGTCTACTTGCTAAAACTTGTGCTGCCATAAACCAATACCGGAGGGAAAGTTTTAGGTGAAGCAATGCACCCCTCTGTGTCAGCAACTCTTTTATAAGTGAATGCTGTTTTCACAGTCTATCGAGTGATGATTTTTCCCCAGTTTTCTTGTGTCTTCTTGATGATGATTTTATTGTTTAAAGTGTTTCCTGAGCAAAGAGTTAATATGCTGTCTAGTATTCTTACGTGTATGAATATTGTTGTGTGCCTCACAGAGAAAACTTGTGTGACAGATGAGCTTTGTCCAGGTGTGAATTATAATGTTATCGGCTGTGAGTTCAATGCTAATGAATCATAAGTAAAATGTCTTCACACATGAAACAAGATTATATATTGATCGGTAGATCAGACCAGAGGCTTATAGAAGCCAGCTTCTGTGTTCCCCATAGGAGCAGTGCTACAGTAGACACAAACTTAGTGGTCACAAAGAACCTACAAAATGTAGCTCTGAAAAAAAGAAGAGAAACAAGTATATGTTAATAGTGTGGTGCTTTGAATAAGAATGGCCCTGACATGAACTCTGGGGCTCCATATTTGACACCTCCCCTTGGTGGGGAGGCCTGGTGGCACTCAAAGAAAGAATAAGCAGGCTACCAAGATGAGACTTGATAGTCTATGACCATATAGTAGGGGAGGAAGTCCCCCTAGGTTATAGACCTAGGGGAGGGGAATAGGGTGAAAGCAGGAGGGAGGGAGGCAGGAGGATACAAGTGATGGGATAACAATTGAGTTGTAATCTGAATAAATTAATAAAAATAAGAATAGCCTACCTGAGCTTAAGAAAGGATTAGTAGGTATGACCTCATTGGAGCAAGTGTGTCACCGGGGATGGACTCTGAGGTTTCAGAAGCCCAAGCCAGGCCCAGAGTCTCTCTCTCTCCCTCTTCCTGCTGCCTGCAGATCCAGATGTAGAACTCTCAGCTTCTCCAGCACCATGTCTGCCTGCGCACTACCATGCTTCCCACCATAATGACAGTAGACTAAACTCCTAAAACTGTAAGGAAGCCCCAGTTAAATGTTTTACTTTACCAGAGTTACCATAGTCATGCTGTCTTTTCAAGGCAATGTAATACTAAGATGCATAGTATATGTTCATATCCAAAGTATTTTTTAATTATTTTTAAGATTATAATATAATATAATTACTTCATTTCTTCCTTTACTTTCTTCCTCTGAACCCTCCCAAGTACCCATTCTTTCTCTCTTTAAACTTGATGGCCACTTTTTTCATTAATAGTTGTTACATGCATAAACTACAGAGTTTACCATATATATATATATATATATATATATATATATATATATATATATATCCCTAGATACATAAAGACAACCTGCCCAGGCTGTATAATGTGACTTGTGTGCATGTTTTCAGATGTCCACACAAATCATAAGAAGGTGGTAAACTTGTGTGTGTATCTGGGAGGAAAGCTATGAGACCAGGGAGTAGAAAAGGAAAAGTATTTACTTTTCATTTTTGGCATTTAACACATGTATTACCTATGAAATATATTTGGCAGACAGCACTTAAAAAAAAAAAGAAGTAAATTCTAATGTTTTCCCTAATCTCACCTACAACAATTTGAAGAAGCAAATAGTTTCATTAGTAACTGTCCAGGGTTTAAATGCTTGCAGACAGGAGCCTAACAGAGTTGTCCTCTGAGAGGCTCTATCCAGCAACCTTTAGAAACAGATGCTGAGACTCACAGCCAAACATTGGGGTGATGAGCAGAGAGTCTTGTGGAAAAGTGTGGGAAAAGAGAAAAAGACCTGGAGGTTATAGGAACTCCACAAGAAGACCAAGAAAGCCCACTAACCAGGGCCCAGGGGGGCTTGCTGCGACTAAAGCATCACCCAAGGACCATGCATGGACTGGACCTAGGCCCCCTACACAGACTTAGGCAATAGGTAGCTCAGGCTTCATGTGGGTCCTCTAGTAAAGGGAGCAGGGACTGTCTCTGACATGGACCCCATTGGCAATGTATTGATCACTTCCCCCTAGCAGGACTGCCTTGCCAGGCTACATGGGAAGAGGACATGCTCAGTTCTGATGTGACTTGATGAGGGAGGGTAGATGGGAAGAGGAGGCTCCTCTTTTCTGAGGAATAAGGGAGGGGTTGGGGGACAGGGAGGGAGGGTGGGACTGGGAGGAGAGGAGAGATGGGCTATGACCAGGATGTAAGGTGAATGAATGAATGAGTAAATGAATGAATGAATGATAAGAAAAATGCAGACAGAATACACACTGGCTTCTTTTTACAAGTAAATAAGTTAAGACTTCCTTCCCTCCTTCCTAAGTCCTTCCACTCAGCAGCCCCTCCCTGCACTGACACAGATTTCTTGACACAGACTCTTTGTCACCCAGGCTGTCTGCTTGTGCTGGTATTTCCACAAGTGTCCCACACTAACACTGTAGAGACAAATCATGCCATGATTCTGAAATGGAAGACAGGAGCTTAGATAATGAGATATCAAAAAGGACAGAAATTCCTGAAGTGTCTTGGTGGTCGTCTGTGTGTCTGGTGTGTGTTTACTTCTAAGCATGGGTATGGGATTTTTGTTATAAAACTGGAAAAGAAAAGAACTCTCTATTATTGGTCACTTTTTCCTGCCCTTTATAGATTTTATTAGGTTCTTATTCGACTGGAGAAAGAGACAAATATCTTAAGTTTTACCACAGAAAATACATGACTAGTGATTAAGCAACTCCCTGAAATCCAGCTCTTTATGTTCCTGGAAGACAGGAAAGGGGAGCCTTCTGTATACTCCCCTTTGGATTAAATGTCTTTGAGTATTCTTACCTACATCCTAGTATTTGACTCTCCCATTTTTATGTCACTAGTCCATTTTATTATGACATTCAACCTTTCTGTGTCAAATGATGCCACACTTTCTCACTGACCACAGAAAAAATGCATCAGACCCTCAGAGCACACATCACATGACCAACTCAGCCATCTCAGCATGTCTGTTGCTCTTCAGGAAATACACAGTTCACCAGGGTCAAGACACTCTGTTGTCTAGGGGTTAAGGTGTTTTTAGGTCTAGATAGAGGTTCTAAGTTGACAGAGATGAGATATGATAGATATTGATTCTCATTCAGAGTTTTAGAATCACCAAGATAGGAAAGATGTTTGCCAAATCCAATTAGACAAAACACCATGAAAATAACATTCATGTAATCTCTGATTGTTTCGTGGTTCTTCTTGCTGTATGTAATTTTTTTTAATTTATGTGTAATAAGACAAATGTATATGCCAAAAAAATTTAGAAATCAAAAAGACATTCTGTTTACTTTTTTGCTTTAGAAAAAAAATACATAGCACAAAAGCTGCTTTGCATTTAGAATTCCTGATGGTGATGGCTTCTAGGGCCAAGTTATGTTGAATAGAGGTGAAAGGCTTAGTCTCAAGCTTGTTGTATTTAAATTAGACTGCTCTCTCTGTCTTCTCCTCCCCTACCCCCACCATCTCTGAGACTGAATTGTAATACCTACTGATTTCCTCTAGAGGGAGAAGAGAGCAGCAATGCAAAAGAAGAATATCAACAACTGGGTCAATTAGAGTAACCCTGAAGATTGTTTCATGGCAGAAAAACATTATTGTGGCAAAAATTCTATAATCCAAGCCACAGAATGGCTACTTTCAATAAGTGGCATTCTCTGGGTAACCAAGTCACCCTTTAGAATATGTAGGAGTATGGGTTCAGTTTGCTTTCAATATTAAATTGGGGGGGGGGAATCTTACACACACACACACACACACACACACACACACACACACACACACAGATACACTCACACCATTTCACTCCCTTTATCCACTACGAACTATAAAGATGTCTTTACTACATTTGAAATGATAAGCTTCTTAGAACGTCCATAAAGCTGTGCATTTGGGCTGCCATCTTTATGAGTTAATGCTGATGGCCCTCTACTCGAGTATAGGTGCAAAGCGCATCAGCGAGGAAGGCATTCTGCGGAGTGAGTCACTCGGTGCCTGTAAGACACTGCCTAGCATTTCATATCACAGTGATCATCCCTCCTCTCTGCACCATTTCCCAGGCATAGCCAGCATTCTGCTGGCATGATCCAATCCTTTTAAGTTCAGAGACTTAATAGAAAGTGCTGTCATAAGTAGTTGTGTGGCTTGTCGGGAAGTAGCCATCCATGGGAGCCACACAGTTACTACAGAGCCTGAAGGAATGAGAGTCAAAAGAAGCTGAGATCCGCCAGCTCCAGGAATAAAGGCTTCTCCGAGAAAGCAATGCTGATAGGAAATTATCCTGTTCCTCAAACATGGTACCCAGATTCCCCTCCCCCTTGATGATAAGGTGACATCACTAGTCAGCAACATTGGCCTATTTTCTGTACTGCTTATGGGAGGTTTGGACTGGATGAAAATAAACATCTTATATAACAGGCAGGCTGTGCTTTCTGTCTTTTTTTTTTTTTTTTTTTTTTTTTCCTCCCCACCCAAGGAGAGTTTTCCAGTGTGAATTCTGCACTTACAATTAACACTGGCGAGATTTCAGCTGAAAAATCTGTTAGGTTTTTAAGCAAGATTAACAAATACAGCCCATGGATGCTGCCCTCACCCCCCCCCCCATTCCTTCTACTATGCAGTTATGAACACAAACTCACACACACATGCACGAGAGCACGAGAGAGAGAGAGAGAGAGAGAGAGAGAGAGAGAGAGGAGGAGAGAGGAGAGAGGAGAGAGAGAGAGAGAGAGAGAGAGAGAGAGAGAGAGAGAGCATCACTCACCACTTACTCCTCCCACCACCGCCTCCAACCCTCCTGTAATCAAAACAGCTTTGTACCAAGAGACAGGAAAAGCAGGCAAGCTAAATTGAAATTGGTCTCTAAACAGTTGAAACAAACTAAAAGATTGCAGATCAGAGCTATTGTCCCACCCCAGAGACACAAAGCAGATCCCCTCCTGTGCTTATTTCCTCAGCATTGAAACAGACAAATCAAAGATTGTGAAAGGATGCGTCCTCTGCCCCAGTAGCCTTTAGCATCACGGAGAGAGAACAACCTTAGAAGCAGACACTTTCAGTGTGATTTGTAATGACTAGCCAAGATTCCTGAGCTTTGTCTCTTAAATCCTGCTTTGTGCGGAGTGGTGCATGAATCTTTGATCTTGAGCATTTTATTGGAGAGGCCGCTTTGGAAGAAATTACATACAAAGGAGCATTCGGTGTGATTTTCCCGATTCCTGACAGTACAATAAGTCAGAGACAGCAAAGAGCCCAGGGGGTGGGGGATGGGGGGTGGGGGTGTGTGTGCTTGAACAGCCTGATTTGAAATCAACAAAGCAATTCTATGTTGGGAAGGTGGAGGTTATGAGACCTAGTAGACTTTGTTTGGTGAAATCATTGTGCAGTCCTGATGCAGTCAATATTTGACTATCACATAGATGCCTAGTACATGGTAAATACCAAAGCAATCTAAATAATATGAAGTTGAGCTGGGAGTTCTAATGGTTTTGTTTTGTTTTGTTTTGTTTCATCAAACTACTAATTTGTTGTTCAAGACAAGGAGTAGATGATGAATAAAAAGGGGCCAGAAAGATCAGAAGAACCAAAGGCCCAGAAAAATCTGCTGAGAGATTTGTGTGTCCTAGAAGCTTCACACATGATGCCCCAACAGTATGGCTGCCTAAACAAGACCCAAACAGGGACAGCAACAGCAGACGTGGTAGAGAGGGAGAAAGAAAGTTCACAGGGACACATTGCACAGCTAGTTAAAGAATTACAGGCTGCTAAGGAATGCAGAAAGTGACAGCATCAGTCATCCCCAGGGATGAGCCACCAAACTGCCTATTTGAAACTGAGCAGCCGTCCTTGAAACCACACACAGACAAGCAACACTAAACAGACTCAGCAGGTTGTATTTATATATTTGTGCATGCGAATAACAATTAACATTGTTTTAAAGAAGCCATAAATTTTAGAAGGAGAGGCGGGCACTGAAGGAATTGGAGGGAGAAAGGGGAAGGAGAAAATGATACAATCATATTTTATTTTTTTATAAAGGTAACCTGTTTGCTCTGTCTTTTAAAAAAAAATTACAGAGTGCCTGTTCTAAGTAGGAGCCATTTTGGGTTTTTGTTGTTGTTTTGTTATTTAATTAAATAATTTATTCACTTTACATCCGAATCATGGGCCTTTCCCTCCTCTCTTTCAAGTCCCACCCTCCCACCCTCCCGCTTCCTTATGTCCTCCCTCCTGTCCTCATCAGAAAAGAGAAACCCCACTCCCACCCATGTCACCAGGTCAAGTCTCATCTGGACTGAGCTCTTCCTCTACCACTGTGGCCTGGCAAGGGAACCCCTCCAAAGGGAAGTGATCTAAAAGCATGCAAGAGAGTTCTTGTCAGAGACAACCCCTGCTCCCCTTGCTAGGGGAGCCACATGAACCAAGCTGTCCATTGGGAATATATGTGTCCTGGGCCTAGGTCCAGTCCATAAGTGGTCCATGGTTGGTGTTTCAGTCTCCTCAAGCCCCCTGGGCCCATGTTAGTTGGCTCTGTTGGTCTTCTTGTGGAGCTCCTGTTCCCTTCTGGTCCTTCTATCCTTCGTCCTACTATTCCACAAGGCTCTCTACACTCTGTCCAATGTCTGGCTGTGAATCTCAGCATGTGTTTCAATCTGCTGCTGGGTAGAGATTCTCAGAGAACAGCTATGCTAGGCTCTGTCTGCAAGCACAGCAGAGTGTGACTTTATAGTGTAAAAGGTTGGCTCTCTTGCGTGGTGTGGCTGGGTATTGGTTGGACATTCTTTCAATATCTACTCTTTCTTTATCCCTGTACATCTTGCTGGCAGGGTAAATTTTGGGTTGAAGTTTTTGTAGGTGGGTTGGTGTTCCCCTCCCTCTACTAGGAGTCCTGTCTGATTAGAGGGTGTCCTCTTAAGGCTCCATGACCTCTGCTACTAGGGGTCTCAGCTAGAGTCACCCCATATCCTCCCTGTCGTAAGTCTCCAGCCTGTCTCAGAAATGCCTTAGGCCATAGTTTCTCTTTTCTTTGCAAGCCCTTTGTCCTTTTGCTCCCACTCCCCACATCATATTCCCACCCTCATTTCCCTCATCATTCCCTCTCCTACCCTGTTCTTTCTCTTCCAGCACTTCCTTTGTCTATTTCCCCTTCTCAGTGAGATTCATGCATCCTCCTTTGGGTCCCATCTTCTTAGTTAGCTTCCTTGGGTCTCTGATTGTAGCATGATTATCTTGTACTATATAGCTAATACCTGCTTATAAGTGAGTGCATGACATGTGTGTCTTCCTGGGTCTGGCTTACCTCAATCTGGATGATCTCTTTTCACTCCATCCATTTGTCTAAAAAAAAAAAAAAAAAAAAAAAAAAAAAAAAATACAGTGTGCCTGTTCTAAGTGGGAGTCATTTGGAAGAGAACTAATGTGGCTTTCGGTTCCTTGTGGCATAGTCTATATCTTTGGTCAAGAACATCAGTCCTGTGCATGTGTATGCTTCACTTTTTTATTCATTTGGAGGTGTGTACTGAAGTGCAGAAGTGACTCATTATCAAACAATATCCACTACATCTTCACCTTATACCCACTACACCTGTTTTTCTGAAGGCAAAAGGATCCGTATTCCTACTCAGGACTTCAAATTCAGAGAGCAGTAAAGGTTTGTTGTTAAATGTCACCTTTAATTTTCCCATCAGAAAGAAGCTAAATAATTTATTAGGCTTCTTTAGTTTGACATCTTCAGTCCGAAAACAATGAAGCTTTAAAACTATTGTGAACACAAAGCTAAGATTTTGAATGGAATACAGGACAAATGGCTGAACATACATATGTGCATATATGTATATGTGACCTTGAATGATGAACTTCGTGTACATTTATTATATAATCTCACACACACACAAAAAGAAAGATTGGAGGGTTTACTATTTCCCAAATGGGAAGAAAGCTTTTTGAGTTTTTATAATTACTATTTGTTTACAGGTTTAAGGAATGATGTAGACCCTCTCACTCTTTCTTGTGCAAATATAACTATTTGTACTGAGTGTGTAGTATTGAAATTAATTTTCTATTGAATCAAACAAATATTTTTGAATACCTATTTTGTGTTTAGCAACACAAAAGGGAAATAAAAATCTTTTAGTGTCCATTGTCTTCAAATGTATTTTACAAGTGCTAGGAAAAGATAAACTAAAAAAAGAAAAGGAATTTAGAAATTATTATATAAGACTAAAGTTTGGTAGGCACTAAATGAAAATTCCAGTTAATTTGAAAGTTAATGTTTTTATGTGCATTTTGAGGGTAGAGAAATATTTATGTATGAAAAATTCTTTACCACAATTTCATGTAGAATTATGTTCTCTTTGTTTCACGAATATTTTGCAGTATTTTTGACATTAAAGAAATCAAACCTCAGGTTTTCAATCATTAATTTAAAAGAAACAAAATGATAAAGATATTCAAATTGATGCTATTATAAAGAATACAAATCCTTATGTAACAGTAACTTAGAGAAAATGGCATTATGTGTACTTTTGTAAACTTAGGAATGTTGAATCACAGTGCTTTTTATGAGCCTCAGATCACCAGTGCTAACCCTTGTTGCTGAAAGTTTGCTGGTCTTATGGTTTAGAAATAGTTGCCATATCTGAGGCCATTTCAGATGAAGGAAACTTATGTTTCACAGAATCTGGATAGGGAACCAACAGCTCTCATTTCTCTTTGTGTAGAGTCCAAATGCTGGCTTCTCTCTTTATAAAAATTCATAATGTATCTATCATAGCTCCCTAATGAAAGTTACACATGTATGAGTCATGTTTGAAACCCAGGCCCTCTCCACTGTACATGTATTAACATATATTACTCTTTGGAGTGGTCTTCTTGCAAATAGCTTGGCGTGTACTGAAGCAGTACCACCATGATGATTCCTTTGTTCACTGGTTAAATCCGGGAGTTCGTTAACAACAAGAGTTATGTGTTTTGGGGCTGGAGAATTGGCTCAGTGGTTAAGAGCACTGACTATTCTCCCAGAGGTCATGAGTTCAATTCCCAGCAACCACATGGTGGCTTACAACCATCTATAATGTGATCTGATGCCCTCTTCTGGCTTGCAGATGTACATGTAGGCAGAGCTCAGTATACATAATAATAAAAAATAAATAAATCTTTAAAAAAAGAGTTATGTGTTTTGTAAATATCTATTTAACCGCATGGCTGAAAAGGTTGTTTTGTTTTGTTTTCTGATGCTTCCAGAAAGCTGTCACTTAAAATTCATTCAACAAATACAATTTTTTAAAATATCTACTCATTCCTCCCTTTGAACACATCTGGCACTAAGCTAAGAAAGAGTTCTACTCTAGTTCATATTCCAGATGATCATAAATGAAAACCCTCTTTGAAAATGAGGCATGGAATTCAGCTACTTGGGAGATCCATTTCCATTCTAGCAAGCAGTGTGGCCTCAGCTAGAATACTAACTGAACCTGGACTCTACCCAGGCATGGAGAACTTCTCTGGCCAAAGAAGTTGTAATTTATATAGAACTTTCTGTTGATTTAGAGAATAAGAATTAAAAAAAGTCAGTGCTATAATATTGGGAAACAACCCATGCTATGAGAAAAGAAGAAGAAGAAGAAGAAGAAGAAGAAGAAGAAGAAGAAGAAGAAGAAGAAGAGGAAGAAGAGGAAGAAGAAGAAGAAGAAGAAGAAGAAGAGGAAGAAGAGGAAGAAGAAGAAGAGAAGAAGAAAGAGAGAAGAGGAAGAAGAAGAAGAAGAAAAAGAAGAAGAAGAAGAGAAGAAGAAGAAGAAGAAGAAGAAGAAGAAGAAGAAGAAGAAGAAGAGGAGGAGGAAGAAGAAGAAGACAGTGGGAGGAACCAAAAAAGGAAGTGTGAGTTTCATAAAGTGGCCTGGGTCGGCCTGGTCATGAAACTAACATTTGAACAAGGATATAAAGGAAGTGAGGCAGACTTGAGTGTTTTTTTGCAACCAAACCGGAAGATGGAGTTGAAAGAGGGCAAAATAATATCAAAATATATTCTATGTCTGAATCCAGCTGGACTCAACTTTGTTGAAGATTTTGCCTTTTTGCTTCTAAAATAAAAATAAGACAAAATCCCTACTCAGGATTGTAATAAGGTAAATAAGATCCTAATTTTGTAAGTGCTTTGTGAAATGTCAACTAGGGGTAAGCACCACCAATGAGCACCCAGTCCTATCCCTTAAGTATCTTAGACCCATCCCCATGGAGACTTCATTCTAGTAGAGGGTGAAGTCAGTGTACTTCAAGGCTCTTTAGAGGTTGTTATATATTTTGTAATTGAATAGATATCAAAACACAAAATTGCTTTTCTCATTTGTCATCCTCTGAAGCCTCTGCATTGCTGAACCTGGGACTTGACAACCCCGAGCTGCATTTTGCTGTCTCTGTGATTCTACACTTCTCATCTCTCACTCACCTCCTGTTTAATTTGCCAGCTCTTTTTCATTAGTTTTGATAATAGTTACTAACTTTTCACTCATCCACACTTTAGATATGCTTTAAAAGTTCTTCTCAGCCATCTTTGTTTTCCTCTGTCCATAACCAATTAAATCATTACTGATTTTTGGATAATCCCAGCTCTAATAATTAGCTATATCTACACCTTACACAAATTCTAATCTGAGACACAAGACAAAAGTCTGCAAATAGAGAACCAAGTTGCTTTTTTATTCCTAAAGGCTAAAAACAGTGGTTCACAACCTGTAAAGGGAACTTTTATTCTCCTGATGTAAATGTCTCAGAGGTTTAGTAACTCTGTCTGCTATCCTAAGCCTAGTCCTGGATGCTTCTAGCCTCTGTACAACTTAATATAGGCCTAGAATGCTTTCAATCTCTGTGACATACTGCTGAATAAGATCACCCTTTCTAGTTCTTTTTGAACTCTGGCTGATTGGTTCAATTCAGCTGTTCTGGCTCAAATCCCTCTCTAAGCTGACTGATTCAAGCAGGCCTCTCTCAGCTTCTGACTGAATTATTCTGCTTGGCCTCAAAGTAACTCTAGCAATCTGTTCTAATCTTCAGGCCCCTTCTCATTCTCCTGCTCATTTTTTTTCTTGTGTTTAGTTTGTTCTCCTTTGAATCTGTCTCTGTACAACTGTCCTGGTTGAATGTCCTCTTTCTGCTCTTGCTCTGTGTGCTCTCTTAAGTCACCTCTCTTTCCTCTCTGTTCTTATAAGAGTTGGTCATATTCTATTCTGTCAAATCTTTCTCTGATACATCACCTTGTCTTCCTCTTAATTACACATCACTTTCAAACGTGGCTGTTTCCTTCTACAAACGAACCTTACCTTCATTGTTAGGGATTAGTGTAATAAGGGTGCATCTGTATTCTAGCCAGAGGGATTAAAGGTGTGCTGTATTAAATTTCCTCTACAACACTCCGTGGGGTGCAACCCCCACTGGGGTCAAATATTGGATAGCTTGCATATCAGATATTATACTACTATTGATAATAGTAGAATACTGCAGTTATGAAGTAGCAACAAAATAATTTTATGGGTGGTGGTAACCACAACATGAGGAACTGTATTAAAGGGTTGTGGTATTAGGAAGGTTGAGAATTGCTGGTTAAGTAGGTGAATGCAGCTTTAGATGGGGAAAACATTAGAGCTGCTTAATTGGTCTGCTTCTGGATCCATTGATCACACTTGTGCACGATAGCTTTGACCACTTTGCTACACACAGACACTGTAAAGTTTAATCCGAAGACCCTCTACCAAGGTTGGCCATTGGCTCCCTTTTCTTCCTGTTTCAAATTGTCATGCTGTATAACATCGCTTGTTAAGAGTTCACCCAACAAAATTAAATACCAGTATTAAGACACTCATTTAAAAAAAAAGTAAATGAATAAAGGCTCTCCTTTAAAACAATTAATCCCACTATGTAGGTGCCCATATATTCTAAGTATGGTTCACGGTCACTGCAAAATTCTCAGAGTAGTTAGATAAAATGAATGTTCAAGTTGAATTCTTTTTTTAATATATTTTATGAATTGATTCATATTACATCTCAATCAAGTTGAACTCTTAAATAGACTGAAAGTAAAATGAAAAGAAAGTTCCACATAAAATAAAACTTCACATAGAGAAGAGTCCTTGTCTTTGTGTTTGGCTTGGGAAATTCTGCATGCCTGGGTGAAGCTCAGGCTCTGCTAACATCCAAACTTAGGCTTGCTACAATGCACAGCACATCTCTGAGCCTAAGGTTTTTGAAGAGAGGGTTTTCATTAATTAGTCATATTTTCAATGAGTCATAATTTACAAGTAAAAAATTCTACAGTACCCTAGCGGTACAGTTCATCAGATGTCACCAATGTATATGCTCAAATCTGTAGTAAGAATTAGAATATTTTTGACATTTTTCAGTCTCACTGTGCCACTTCCCAGTGGATCCCTCCCCGTCTGTAGTCCCTCCCACTGCACAGCAATATCACCTGACTTCAAAATGCATATACATATGATTACAACGTTTGAAATTTTCAGTGCCCTTGTTTATTCACTCAGTGGGGCAGCTAGAAATTTCTCTGTATCGTTGCACATATCAATATTTCGTTCCTTTGTGTTTCTGAATGATGATTTACTACATGAACAGATAATGGTTTGCTCGTTTGATTTTCTGTTGGTCTTCTACTGATGAACACCCGTGTTCTTTCTACAGTCTTGAACATGCATGTATATGTGCATATTCAATTATTCCTTTGCACACGTTTCCATTTTTCTTGGGTGAATGCTTGCGATTGTAATTCCTGGGTCACAAGACAGAAGAACATTTAATTTCATAAGAAACTATCAAATATGTTGTCACAGCACATGTGCCTTTTTTGTTGTTGTTGTTCCCATGGTAGTGACTCTTTGTCATCATAATGTGGCAGCCTTTTTAACTTTCTTCGTTTCCCTCTGCACAGTAATATCTCACTATAATTATATTATTTTGGTTTCATTGCAACAGCAGATAGACCTATTATAATTGCAGCCCTACCATCACATTAAGTTATTTCAATAATATAGTTCCAATTTCTAGAACAGGTTTTACTCTTAGAGAGAAGTATGGATGAATGGTACTCAGCAGGATTTTAAGAACACAACAGAATACCCTTAGTATTTGAGTGAGTGAGAACGGGAGTATAGAGCATTGGCTTTTTTGTTATTTTTAATTGTATTTGTTGTGTATGGGTGTTTTGTCTGCATCTGTGTATGTGCACCATGTGCCTTCCTGATACCCTTCAAAGCCAGAAGAGTGTATTGGATGCCCTGGAACTGGAATTTCACACAACTGCAAGATCCCCTTTGGCTGCTGGAACCTATGTCCTCTGGAAGAGCAGCCAGCACTCGTAACAGCTGAGCCATCTTTCCATCCCCTGGATTGTTTATAATCTCATTAGGATACCAGTATAGTCTACATAGTATTTACAACTTCTGGATTTAATTTTTACTAGAAGAAGCCTACCAGACAGAACGTAAGTTATGCCTTAACATTGGCTATTTGAAAATGAATGCAATGCCAGACTTATAAAAATATTGTTTAATTTCAAAAATTAACTTTATTTTTTTTTTTTATTTCCTGAGTGACATCTTCCAGAGATGGGTTACAAGGCCACCTTATTCCAACCTGATAGACATGACCAGAGTAGAAACATAGAGAAAGTGCATGTGCCTCAACTCTAAAATTGGAACTTTCATTTCTACTCATAATCTGAAACTCAGCTGTGTGTGCCTAGCCACCTGAAAGAGAAACTGGGGCATAAGATCAAGTTGTGCATTTAAATGGAGAGATCCTGAACTGAAAATGTGACTGAAGAGGTTTTCTACTCACAAATGACCACCTAGAGAAATTGCTATTACACTTGTGGCAGAAAGGGGACCACCTACAAATCTTTAATGACTTTTATAAGTGTAAATGTTTATCCCATTTTGTGGATATTTGCATAAATTTTGCTTCTCAGGACTTTATTTTTTCACTTTAGAACAATTTTATTAGAGTTTGAAAGAAGAACCTCAGAGCAGGCCAGCTCTAAATCTCAGCAACTATCCAGTGGAGGAGAATGGGGAAGAAAAGGAAAAACATGTCATTTGAGTGAAAAGCCAGCATAGAGATCAGATATATGGCAGCAGTCAGCCAGATATTGAAGGGGTGCATGGGAGTGGGGTCTGGTGGGGATGCTTCAGAGAAAGAGAGTGAAAGAGATGAAGAAATGTAGGTTCTGGCTCCCCTAAAAGAAAGAGAGAGAAAAAAGAAAGAGTCTTATCTTCTTTAACCACATACTCAGAAGTGTGAGTCCAACAGAACCCTGCGGTACTTGTTGGTATAGATCTCATTTTGTAGAGAAAATGTTTCTGGGTAACAAAATTTATACAAATATCCACAAAACGAAATATATACCTAAGTACCTATGTATACACCTATATGTCCTATTCCAAGGCTCTTATACACACACAAAACGACCCCAAGGAAAAGCCTGATGTCTCTCCTTTTGTCAACTTTCCAAGCACTCTTTATTCACTCTACAGCCACATATCCCAGATCAAGGCTGAACTGTGCCTTCCTCACAGAATCCTTTGGTGACTTTTGACACAGTGCTAGAATTCCCTGCTTCATAGAGAAACATCATCTGAAGTTTTCTAGAAGAATTTGTCACAGTTGAGACTATTTCACCTGCTTACTCTCTATTTCCACCCAACCCCAATACATGCTTGATCATAGCAAATGTGATAACTAATTCATTACAGAATCGTTGATACCTTTTCCAGATCTGAAAGCATTTCCACTCCCTTCTGTCAAACCTATAAGTAGTACTTTTCTTTTCCCTTCACCTAAACACTTCCTGACATTTTCCATAAAAATCTCATTCTTTCTGTATGCTAAAAGAGAATGGATTTTGTTCAGGATGGTTGTGTATTCCATTTTTGGTCCTTTAACCCCTATAGACATTCTCAGGAGAAATAATTATTCTACTGCTGTGATAATGCCAACCATGGCAGCTTACATACAGCTACCGTGTTACCAAGGCCAACTGACGTGAATGCCACAGGAAGTAAGGCTAACTCTGACAAGGCCAGAGATCTTAAAATTAACCTACAAAAATAGCTGAGCAAGTGCCTTTGTGGTAGGATGGAGCATATTTTGGGTATAAGCCCAAGAGTGGTAAAGCTGGGTCTTAAGGTAGATTGAGTTTCAGTTTTCTGAGGAACCACCATATTGATTTCCATAAGGGATGCACAGGTTTGCACCCTCATCAGCAATGGAGAAGTGTCTCCTTTGCTCTACATCTTTGACAGCATGAGCTGTGAGTTGTGTTGTTGATCTAAGTCATTCTGACAGGTGTAACATGGAATCTCAGAGTCCTTTTGATTTGCATTTCCCTGATGGCAAAAGATGTTGAACATTTCTTTAAATGTTTCTCAGCTATTTGAAATTCCTCTATTGAGGATTCTTTGTTTAGATCTGTACTCCATTTTAAACTTTGAGTTATTACGTTTGTAGATGTCTAGTTTCCTGGGTTCTTTATATATTTTAGATATTAGCCCTCTATCAGGTGTAGACTTAGTGAAAATATTTTTTGTTTATTTTCATTTGGTAGGATGCCATTCTGTCCTATTGACAGTGTCCTTTGTGTTATAGAAGCTTTTCAGTTTCCTGATGTCCCATTTATTAATTGTTGACTATAGTGTCTGTGATATTAGATATTCTATTCAGGAAGTTGTCTCCTGTGCCAATGTGTTCAAGGCTCTTCCCCACTTTCTCTTCTATCATGTTCAGTGTATCTGGTTTCATGTTGAGGTCTTTGATCACTTGGATTATATGGGTCTATTTACATTCTTCTACATGCAGACATCCAGTTACACCAGCACCATTTGTTGAAGATGCTTTTTTTTCTCCCATTGTACCTTTCTGGCTCCTTTATGTGTAGCCAGGTGTCCAGAGGTGAGTGAATTTATATCTGGAGTTTTAAAAATTCAATTCTATGGATCAATGTTTCTGTTTCTAATATCAATACCACGCAGTTTTAGTTAATACAGCTCATAGCGCAGCTAGAAAACAGGGACATTGATACTTGTGGAAGTTCTTTTATTGTTCAGGACTCAGAGAGGGAAAACTGTGCTTGGGGTATATTGTATAAGAGAAGAGTAAACTTAAAAAGAAAAAAGATTCCGGGAGAAAAAAATCCAAAGTCTTAGGAAATACCTGAAATTTACCAGACAGAAAAGCCCCTCCCTCCTTAAGGGTATATAAACAGTAATGGCTGCCTGAAGAAGACATCCTCCAATCTCCTCATCTTGTAAGTCCTGCATTAAGCTGGAAGGGGTCCAGATTTCATGAGCTGTCCCTCACGCTGGAATGGGCTTTGGTGCTGCTGCTGCATTTTGAGTTGTTTCTGCTCCTGACAATAACTCCTCACTCACACTTCTGTAACTAACCCCAATAAACTCATTTGTTCGTCAAAAACTACATTAGCAGATGAAGATCACAACAAAGAGGTTACAGTCTTAAGAGCTGATAGTGCTGCATGTGCCTGCTTCTCTCCAAAGCATCACTCTTTTTTCAGTTTTCCTCTCCCCACTCTCGTTCTCTTTCTTTTATTTCGTATGTCCTATGAGAGCATAGACAACAATGATAGCAGTACAGAGATCTTCTGCTTGGAATAAAGATGAGTGAGAGTCTAGCTCTCCTCCAGACAGACTCTTACTGCCACCTATCCCCTAGACAGACTCAAACAGACACCCCTGCCTAGTAGTATTGGGGCAGAATTATGATCTTAGCTCACGCTGGCCTGGGATTTGCTATGTAGCCTTTGTGGCCTAGAACTTGCTGTAATCCTCCTGCCCTGGCTTGTGGAATGCTAGGACTACATGGTGATGCCTAACTCTTGAGATAATATTATTTATTCAATATCTCCTGCACTCATAAAGCATCCTTTTAAAGGTATCAAATTGTTTGCATGCTTAAAGGGGTCCATCCCAAAAGATACAACACATATAACTTTAGAAGAATCAAATTGCCTTTGCTTCAAGACGACGCCTTGTCAGTCTTTTGTTTGTTAATTTGCTTTATTTTTCCTCCAGCTTTAAAGGAAAAACCAAGAAACAAACAATCAACAACAACAACAAACAAACACCTGACAAGTACTCAGATGGGAGAGATCCAACCCTGCTTCCTCAGAGCTTTCTTTACTTTTACGGTTATCAGAACTTCTTCTAACTGAATCTCTTGACCAAACTTGAATTGTTACTAGATCTCAACCAAACCTGAACTGACTGGTATTGAATCTCAATTTCCTTTATCTCCTGAGAGGCAAACACACACACACACACACACACACACACACACACACACACACACACACACACACACAATCCCTCTGATCTACTGAAGCTCAGCCTTCATTTGACCCAGCTCAGCTGAGGAATACTTAACAACTCTATTCTGAGAATCATCCAAATATGTTGCTACCTACAACTGTAGGTATTCAAAGTTAGTGGAAATTAGGCACAATTTAAGAGTGAGCTGCTCCAGGGTACTGGCCACATTTCTAGTGTTCAAGAATCATCTGTCTGTAGCTAGTGACTGCCACACAGCCTGGTCCAGCACAGCAGAACATTCTAGTGGCTGACACTGGATTGGTCTCCTTCAGCCCACATTCAATGCAAGGAACAATGTGGTCAGAATGTACATTTTCAGTCTCATTATCTGAATCTACATTTCAGCCTCTGCCATCTGAATATTTATTCCTCATATTTGAATCCTTTTTCAGTGAAGCAGGTTTTCTTCCACTCTGCCGGCTCTGAGGCTGGCTGGGTGTACGCTTTGCTCTGCCCCCGGGCTGTTTTCTTATTCTTCTCCAAATATATCTTGTAGAAGCTGTGACATTCACCATCGGGGTCACTCGAGTTAAGCAGCAGAGGAGGAGAGGCTCCTTAAACACTGTGCACTGGCACTTCCCTCCGTGCCCTGTTTCCTCACCTCAGAATAGCTAAAAGCATCTATCTCGCTGCCTCCTTGAGCACCTGGGGGGCTTGCTTTATTATTAGGCTGTGTGTGTGTTATCATGGGAGAAGCACAGACTTTTTACTCAAAGGATATACCTTTTGAGCTCTCCGTGCTTCCTAACCGCATTGCCGTGGGCAAATCATTCTAGCTTCCACTACTGTAAAACATAGTTAAAAATAGCACCATAGCAATTTGTTTCGCTGATTTTGTTGTTGTTGTTGTTGTTGTTTTCCTAAAGTTTAAATGCATGTCTTTGTGGATACTAGTAAACATACATAATAGTTTCAGTATGAGAAGCCATAAATATCGACATTGTCCCGAGGGCCTAATTTGCATCTTAGCATTCATAATAAAAATTCCTTTCTGATTATCCATGCCACCCATGCTATGCAGAAAGCCAACACAGTTTGTTGAATTTGATCCTGAGAGTGTCTAGTGGAAAAAATATTAAATAGATGTATCTCTATGTCTAGGCATATAATAATAATAATAATAATAATAATAATAATAATAATAATAATAATAATAATGACAAATATTATTAGATCTGTATAATGGTCTCCTCTGACAAAGTTAAGCCCTTAGATATTTGAAGTCAGAACTATGAAGAAGCAAATATCTGAATTTAGAGTAGTATTACTAATACACTGTGTTATTAGCCATCAGCAACTAGAAAGTAAAAATAACATATCCAGAAAATCCTCTCTCTGTTCTCCACTCTGTCCTTTCCCCAGCTTTTCTACACTAACCAGATGTGAGAAAAATTAAATCCCAAATAGGTCCAAGTACTGTAATTTGTGGAATTTGTTAATCAGAACTAATGATTGGCAGTGCAGGCTTTCTTTCCTTTTCTGAATTTTGAAAGACTAGATTTCAAGTCTTCGGTTAAAAGAATCCCATAACTTCCTTCCCAGCTGTTCTTCTTCCTGGCTGTCAGAGCTCTCCCAGGGGCACTGCAGATGGGCATATGGAAGCCTTATGGGTAAAAGGATGTGGCTGTTCTAATTCAGCAATGTGGCCTGACTTACAGCAAATTGCAACAGAGCTCACGAACATATATAAGTGGGAGTGGGGCAGGAAATGGCGAGTACCATTCAGAGTAAGTAAATACCATCTATAAAGATTAGGATTAAGATAGACCCTGAGAGAACCCTTACCAGCATTCTGCAAAATTTTTGGATTTGGGGGCTGAAGAAAATTTAGAGTAAGTGAGAGAGAGAGAGAGAGAGAGAGAGAGAGAGAGAGAGAGAGAGAGAGAGAGAGAGATTGCTTTGTGCTCTTAAGATAGATGTGGACAGGACATTCTCCACAGTTGAGTGGAGAGTGGGGTATGACTTTCACATGAACTCTGGTGTCTCATATTTGACCATGTCCCCTGGATGGGGAGACCTGATGGCATTCAGAGGAAGGATAGCAGGCTACCAAGAAGAGACTTGATCCCCTATGAGCATATACAGGGGGAGGAGGTCCCCCCCAGTCACAGTCATAGGGGAATGGAGTAAGGGGAAAAGGGAGGGAGGGAGGAATGGGAGGATACAAGGGATGGGATAACAACTAAGATGTAATATAAATAAATTAATAAAATATATTAAAAAAAGAAAGATAGGTGTGGAGGGAGACTGTATACTCCTGATACCTTTTGGCTTCAAAATACCGTTCATGGCTCTTAATCAAGGCTTGGGCCACTACTGTCTTGTTCGGCAAAAAACAGAAATCAGCGAATGTGAGAGTGGATCATGACCTTAAATGCTATGCAATAGACAATAAAGGATCTTCAAAGAAGAGAAGAGAGGTCAGCATATGTCTTCCAAGAAATGGAGGCAAGCACTCTTTGCTTTTCCTTTAAGGAGAATGTGCTTTTTAAAGTTCCTGGGAGAACTGAGACAAACCCCGAAATAGAGTTTGGTTTCTTGGAAGTACTGATCCTAAAAATATCTTGGGATGGCTTGTCATGTTAGCAAATGAATGACTGTGAAGCAAATTAACCGAAGCATGTAGATGTGTCTGGGAGGTTCTTAGCAATCTGTTTAGCTCCAGGTAAACAGAAGTTCAGAAGGGAGCTGTGAGAGTGATTTAGCCAAGCAATGACTTACAATTATTTCCATGTGGGAAGAGAGAAACAAACATGTTCTGTCTTGTAATTGTCCTATAGTTTGGCTTCTTTGGTATCACATATAGTTTTTTTAATTATATATAATAAAGGGTCCATATATGTGTGAGGCTGTGTTCTTAGTATATATTTGAGTGTTGAATTTGTTTGGAGATATCTGAAGCAGATCACACAAAGGATAACGTGCCAGAACAGGTAATGTGCATACACAATATGTCTGATTCACAATAACAACAAAAATCTAGCTACTTGCCTGAGAAATATACCAACCCTACAGCAGAAGAATGAGTTGTAAGAAGAATCAATTAGCTAAACCACTGATATTATCTGTGTACTTATCTGCAGCTTATTAGTACACATAATCATGTATTTATGTGTAAGAATATGTGATGATTTCAGATCTAGAGTTACATCTTTATATAGCCACAAAAATACTAGTAAGAAAACCAACTTTAACCACAATGGCAAACAACACTTCTGAGGATAAACACTGTCAGAATTTTAACTTGATACTCGGTGCAATATGGACTCATTTCCCTCTGAAACAAAGCATCCTCTCTTTTCATCCAACTGCCTTACTTTCAACTGATTTTTTTTCCCACTCAGTTCATCTGACTTGCATTAAGATGATCCTAGTCCCAACTTCCAGGAAGATAAATTGATATGGGACTAAACCAAATAGCCTGTTCGATGTCATTAGAAACAATGGCCATTTCCAAGATGAGCACATACCCTCTTTGGAACAATAACATCCATATTCAAGATTTGAACCAAGTAGTTGCTATCAGAAAATGACTCCTTATACCAGTTCTTAACTACGAGACTATAATCCCAGAGCTCCTGGTAGTCATTTTCTGCCAATGAGTGGGAAAAGTGGGTAAATTGCTTTGGTGTAGAAGAGAATTGGATCAGGAGCTTACTGGAGTAGCAATACCAGTGGGGCTGTCTCTACAGTGAGCACAAGAAAGACAGAGTGAAAAATCTTCATTGCATGCTTTAGTGGGTGAAAAGGTTTTTGAGCCACTATTAAAAATGCTGTACATTACAATACCACAGGCTGGGGTGCATTAAAAGTGTTTTACAGTGGGCACACAACCAAGACAGAGCTAACAAATCTTCACTGGATGCTTTAGTGAATGCAAAATTTTGAGCCTCTTAGAATAATATTGGACATTTCAATGCCATAGGCTAGAGTGCATAGTGCAGATAACATATTTGTTGTGATGAATGGCAGCTTGTATTCATCTGTCTTCACTACTGGTGGGATGGGAAACAGCAAATTCCTTACTACTGGAAGAAGACTAAAAGGAAGAGAAAGAAGGGGGAAGGGAAGCACAAAAAGAAGAGGAGGATGAGAAAGAGGAAGAAGGAAGCAGAGGAAGCTGAAGGGGTAATACTTCACTGTATTACCAATGGAACAGAAGTTATAATGTATCCCAATGACTCAGTTCTACTGTATTTTGTGCATTACCTAATAACAAGTGAATCATGAAAACAAGAAAAAGAAAGCAACCTCCTCCCTCAAGTGCAGTAGGATAAGAAAAGAAACAACAAAAATCTGCTAAAGTCTTTGCATCATCCCAGGTTTTATTAATCAATGGTGCTTGATGCTGAGTCTATTAAAAACACCTTCTGAGTTACATCAAGCTACTCAGATCTTCAAACTGTGTTTGAGTCATCCTCTCAGATCATCAAGGATCCTTTACTTGAGACTTAGACCTACCACAAAGCCTCAGATGACTAATTCATTTCCTCTTAAAATAATAATATCGTGCAAACAATGGGCACTATCTATGCACAATGGAAGGCTGCTCTGAACAGCACCAGGTGCCTGAGGTTTCAATGAGATAAAATATAGAAAACTTTGAAGATGTAGGAATTTTTCCCTCTTGATTCTCCCTGATCCTATGAACTGAGTGATCAGAAAAGCAGCTATTCAAATTCTGTTACTAAAAATTGTAGACTGTTCATTGTACATATCAAGTTTAGGAGTATGTATAAAAAGAAATTCTTGAATTTGTTGGCCATATGGTAATCCAGTGGGATACCCAAATATCTGAAGAAATGGGAGGATCCAGAATTTAGATACCTAGTAAAACTAAAATCAATCCTCATCCTTTGTGGTTGTACAAAGACTTTGCTAACAAAATGTGCAAGAAAGCAACAGTCTTGCTTAATTGTCTTTGAACATTTTTCAGGACTATTCTTTCTGGGTCATTTACTGATTGTAGTTTTTGGTTAAATCCACTAAAGGCCAAAGAAGATATCATTCTAACATTTGAGCTCACAGTTTTTAGTGCATGTCAGAAGAAGCTTGATTTCTTTTATCAGATAATAGTTACCAACACATCAGTGTTGTCTGAATAATAGAAGCATTCAAATACACCTATCAATTGCCACACAGTATATGACTGGTGTGTTTTTAAGTCATTGAAAATTACTTTTGTGGAGATAAATTAATCCATTTAAATGTCATTAGTGAAGTCTATAAGTTAAAATGAATATTGAATGTTACTAGTAAATATACATTTCTCATATAGCTGTAAGCATAGGTTACTCAAACTATATAACAACCTAGAAAAACTGATGTCCAGGGGAGAATAATCATCAAAATACACATATCACATTATTCATTCTCCAAATATATTCACGTGTAATTAACTATCAAACAAATTGAAAAAAAAATCTAACAGTTTGTGTAGGCACCAAACTTTGCTCTGCTATTTCAAATAAATCTAACTAAACCCTTGCCAGGCATAATACAAAATAAACAATATCTGCACTGTCTTTCGGCCATAGACTTTGACAGGGAAGACACAGGCCTTTGCCTTTGAGCCTTTGAGAAGAGAGCAGAAGGAATGTTTTACCAAGCTACGGTTATTCCACCAATAATAGCTTTGTTGTGACAAATAATAGCTTATGTTCAACTGTCCTTATACTGGTGGGAGGGGAAACAGCACAGTTTTCACCACTGGTAAAAGAAAAAAAGAAGACAGAAGAAAAAGAAAGAAGAGGAGGAGGAAAAGGAGAAAGGGGAGGAGAAGGAAGAAAAGAAGAAGGAAGAGGAGGAGAAAGAGAAGAGGATGAAGAGGAGGAATAGGAAGAAGAAGAGAAGAAGAAAGGAGGAGATGATAGAGGAAGAGAGAAAGGAAGTGGAGGAAGAGGAAAGAGAAGAACATTGCAAAAACAAAAACAAAAAGACAGAGATTGCCCTACCCTAAACTTTTCAGGCCTATGAAGTTCATATATGTACAGAATTTAAAGACATTTGTTTACTTAAAATAAGTAGTAAGAAAGATGGAAGACATTGAGATATGATTTGTTTGTTTGTTTTGTTTTTCAAAACAGAGTCTCTCTGGGTAGCCTTGACTGTCCTGGACCCACTTTGTAGACCAGGCTGGCCTCGAACTCAAAACGATCTGCTTGCCTCTGCCTCCCAAGTGATGGGATTAAAGACAATGTGCCACCACCACCAGGCGACATATGATTTTTATGAGGGGAGAAGGTCTAGAAAAATAGCCGTATAATTTGAAGACAACAGACTATCCTGTTCTTTTTTCTTAAATGTTCCAATCTTAAGTAGACAATGAATGCACAGGATAACTTTCAGTAAGACTAGTAGAGATCCATAAATTTTGGAATAAGCAAGGGGTTCCCAAAAGTATCCATAACAGAACCCAACAGCATAACCAAAACTTTCTACAGATCATTTTCACACAACAGTACCATTTCACTTAGTTTTAATAAACAGAGAGAGTCTGCATGACATGCTGTTGTGGAAAGTAGCTTGTCTTCTGGCATAAGATGGAAGATATATTTTCTTCCCTTTTTAATCATAAAAAAAGTCTCAGCTACCATTCCCATTTAATTGGAAAAAAATATATAGTAAACATGTGTTTAGCCCAAGTCCCAAGTCTACTAATAATTTAAGCATACAACTTCTGATGTTTTTTTTTTTCCCCTTTTTAATGAACCCTACAAAATAATGATTTACAAATGCTCACTAACTTGTAAATAAGTACTCAAAATGTAACTCCAAATAATGATATAAATAATTTATGAGAATAAAATGAAAGTAACATATGTTTAACTGTCATTTAAGAACTATTTTCATGAGGTACCAGTTAAAGTGATGATGTGCCTCTCAGAGCCATCAAATATCCAACGCAATCTCCAGGACCAGACCTCGGAAACATCCTCTCAAATTGTTGGTCAGGGGAGGGGGTAATCTAAAATACTCTGCAAACAGGGGTCTTTGCCATTGATCTGGGTTGCCTTCCAAAAATGAAAGGAAAGTCCCTACTCTATGCACTGCAGATAAAAAAATAAATTAAGCTGCCCTGTCATGGAATCCTTTGTTGAAGGAAAGTCCAAACTGTGTTTTCAAATGCTAATTTCAGTGCCTTCAGATCTAGTTACTGACCTGCCATGGGCATTGTTATGAATATTGAACTTTCTCCTGTAACCATGAGATGATAAGGAATAATCCCCAATTATCCCTGATGGGCTAAAAAAAAAAGCTGCCAAAGCCTATGAATATGTAGAAGAGTGGGAGGTGGGGTTTTAGGTGGCTGGACTTGAATTTGAGGGAGGAGGAAATGGAAGAGGAAGAGGAGGAGAGAGAAAGGAGTCACAATAAGGCAATATGGCAGTGAGCACAAGGCTGTCAGGACAGACTAATGGAGCAGAAGCTGCCCCCGGGCTCATCAAATTGGCAACTGATTGGGTTTTATGTGGGGTTTAAGTGTAGCTCTCAGCCATCACCAAAGAAGCCTCTTTTTGCAGCTGATGGGACACCTTTACAGAAAACAACTGGCCAAAATGCAGAGAGCAACCAGTCACGGAGTATGGATGCCAAATTGATACATCTGCAACACAGCCCCTGTACCTAAGGCTTAGTGAACACTACGGAAGAAGTTACTGAACGAATATAAGAGCCAGAGGATCAGAACGAGACGTCTGATGGAAGATAACACGTTCTATGTATGACAGGGAAACTGTCCCTGGGAAATCTCAACAATATGATTACTTAAGCAAGACCAGAAATGTGACAACACTGATCGATGTGTATGGGGCAAATCTCATAACACTTCATTGCGACAAGAGCAACAGGCAATTAATTGTCACTGAGAAGAGAGGCACGGTCTTCTCCAGGGACGAGGCCCCTGATAAATTAACCAATCCCAAGAGGTCCAAGCTAAACACATATGAACAACACCAAATGACCAGTAGGTTATATTTTCAGATGTATGTATGCGTATATGTAACAAGTATACTTAAGGAATAGAGAGGCCATAAATTTGGGAAGGAGTGGGAGGGACAAGGAAGGAATGCAGAGAAGGTGGTGTTGGAAGAGTGTGAGTACAGGACTTAGACATAAAATCTTCAAAAAAAAAAAAAAATGCATGAAAAAAATCACAAGAAGTAATCAGGAAGTGGTAAACAGCATCCCCGAAAATGAAAAGCATTTGTGGAGGGTCGAAGGGTGAACAAAGCACCAAGGCAGAGGGCAACCAGCGAAAGCTACACTATATTAAGAAAAATGTAGAAAGTAATAGGTAAATTGTTTCCTATCACGTTAAAACATGGCCATATTTCTTTCTACATACTTGAGATAACTGATCTCTAACACACATGAATTTTTTTATACTTTTTCTTTTCTTTTTCATATCTAGCAAACACAAGTATGTGCCCGAGAGATGACGACATGGGATTTCATTTGATTGATCTTTCTTTATGTAGATTTGAATGTTTTCCCAAATAGCAGCTAACGTTCCAAAAGTGGAAGAGACTGCATTCCACGTATAAAAATGGCACAAGGGTCCAAAGAAAGCAGTTGTTCGGGGTGGAATTTTGTCTATCATTTAGAGGGCGACTCGTGTTTTCTTTGTACTTGAGTTTGCCTGCCATCATTCTCCAGTTTTTGATGCCTGGGGATATACCTCTGGGGAAGCCTTGAGTTGCATCTTGCTTTGTTAGGAAAACTAAAAAAGCAATTTAACGTGTACAATAAATCCACAACATTGATATGACTGATGGGAGTAGTTTTAGTTATATTGCATCGCTTCACATTTTCAAATACTTTGGGCTATGATTTGACTTCGCCAAGGTCTTGATACTTTCTTAGACATTTAGAAGGCATATGTTTGTTGTAGCTACTGCCTTTCTCCTGGCACCTATATAAAAATACTGCCACTGATTTATCTGGAAATTTAGATTTTGCTATGTGCAATATTGAAATTGGGTAATGCCTGTTCCTTTCCTTGTTTCGCTCTTTTTTCTTTTCTTTTTTTTTTTTTTTTTCTCATTTTCCAGATTTAATTACTGATGTAATTTTACCTTTAATATTTTTCCTAAGTATATTCAATACTCACGTACTTTGTGAACTTTAAATTCTGTCATTTTACTCCTTAGTAATAACTTTGAAAATGTCAGAGGATTAATTTAACTTCCATGAATTTTCTCCCTCTTCTAGCTTTCTGTTAGCCTTGAAATATCTTTAGAGTATATTGCACTTATATACCATTCTATCAAAATTTATCCTTTCCTCTTTTTATTTTGTCTTCTACTGTTATGTCCAATTTTCAGGCCACTTCTTGTAGCTCTTATAATAAAATACTGATACTCAGTGTTTGAAAGTGGCTTATTTGAGAATATATTATTGAGGGTGTGCTAAGGATACTAGCAAGTATCTAACCTGACCTGTTTAAAACTTTACTTGACTAGATATCAATGTTACTACATATAAAAAATATAAAAATTAATTCCTCTTCTTTTCTGAATGTTCTAAAAAGAGAAAAAAAAATTTATACACCTGTTAAAAATATTTGACTGTTTTGTGTGTTTTCTTATTGATACAAAATTTAATTACATTAAATTCTCCAAATTTTACCTTTTATATACAAGCAGTTCTGCAGCTTATAAAATGCATCAAGTTATCAGAATTGAAAAAATGATAAAATTAAGGTCACTTTCCCTTGTTGAGTGTTAGCTGAGCACTTTCTGTTTCTTGAGCCTCCTGTACTCTGTCGTTTGTGGCCTCTTTCTCCACCCTGAAAACCAGTTATGACTGGCCAAGCACTTGTTCTGCTTCCTGACTCCCTGCCTGACACCTGTGCCTTACCTGCCCCCAGCTCCCACTATTGCTGCGTCTCTGAGCTCTCTTCTCTTTATGGACTTTGGTAGTTGTCTCGAACCATTAAGATAACCCAGGATAATCTCCCTATTTTAAGGTGAGATCAATAGCTTTAATTACATTCATAAAGTTCTCCTCGTGATACCTAAATCAGTGTTTGATTACTTTTTTTATGGCAGGAAGGAGCAGCACAGGGCAGACATCTCTGTGTTTGTGCTTTCCACTGTGTACTCTTGAAGAAAACGCAGAACATGCTTCATACACCACACAGGGAAAGCTCAGCACACATTTAGATAATATTTTCTTCTTCTATTTAGAAAGAACAAGGAATATGGTAACATATCACAGGATAACATAACAGCGTAAGAAGAAGGTAACAGGGATGTAGATGGTTCTGCTAGTAAGAATATTTGGTGTAGCATTGACAGAAGGGCTCCCCCCCCAAAAAATCCATCATTTAATTATAAACACAATTACCAGTTCTGTTCACATATGTACAGAGTGACCCTCACACAAGGTTGTTTAGTGCACATTGATTTTTGTAGCAGAACGCTGAAATAGACTATGAGTCCAGGGTACTAATTAATAAGAAAGTGTGACTTTTATGTTTTTGAAACACAATACATAGACAGCGTAAAGCAAGGAACTTCACTGCTAGCAGGAAATAAAAAGTGAGATATGTTACAAGTTATATAACGTGTATAGCATGTGTAACATAGAAGCAGAATCCAACGTGTAAAAACACTCCCCTGCAACCTCTATGCCTTTTCTCTGGTTGGACATAAGGACTCCCAAAAGGGTTGAACTGACCTCTTTTCATCGAGGTGGCTCTTTAAGCACTTATAAGTTCTCTCCTTTATCATTATATTTGTCAGGATTCGTTATGTCACATGAAACAGATTTCAAACTTGCCGTCTACACAGGCCGGTAGTTATCTAGGGCCATACTTTTTTACCAATCTGTTGAAACATTTCACAGCGGAAGATTGGCCGGCAAGAAGTAGAAAAAGGTTATTGCTTCCAGTATCTCACTATCCTCATGTTCACACACAGCTGAGCCAGACAACCAATGTGACAGGAAGAGCGCCTGCTCACTTTTACAGAGCAGTCAAGTATTCACAGTTCTTAACTATGTTCTACATTCACATATCAAGTATTCATATCAATAACAGAAGAGAAATAAAAACCCAAATTATAGAAGATAGACATTTAGTAGAAAGAGAGAGAGAGAGAGAGAGAGAGAGAGAGAGAGAGAACTAGAGAGAGAGAAGTTTAAATATTTAATTTCCTGGGAAGTCATCTTGTGAGGGAGAAAGATGAATTAAAGAATAAGATGCTAAGAGACAAGGAGGGTCCAAGGAAGGATGTTTGAATTTCACTCAGAAGGAGAAGTAGAATAAACAGCGGAAGTGATTGAAGTGAGCCAGAATAGGAGAGGGGGTGCTGCGGGAAATGAGGGAGTGGGGAAGAGGCTTGCAGAGAGAAGAGAAACTATGGCCTAGACCATCTCTGAGACAAGATGAAGACCTATGAGAGGTCAGGCTTCTGGGGAAGATATGGGCTGTCTCTAGCTGAGACCCCCAGTAGTAAGGCTCATGGAGACTGAAGAGGCCACCCGCTAAGCAGACAGGACTCCTAGTGGAAAGAGGGGAACAAAATCCCACCGGCAAAAACATCGACCCAAAATTTACCCTGCCTACAAGATGTGCAGGGGTAAAGATAGAGCGGAAATTGCGGCAGTGTCTAACTGATGCCTGGCCCAACCTGAGACCCACACCAAAGGAGACAGCCAACTCCTGACACTATTAAGAATGCTCTGCTATGCTTGCAGAAGCGAGCACGGCATAGCTGTTCTCTGAGAGGCTCCAGCAATTGAATTGAAACAGATACTAAGACTCACAGCCAAACGTTGGGTGAACATAGGGAGTCTTGTGGAAAAGTGGGGAGCAGGGGAGAATAGAAGGACACGGAGGTGACAGGAGCTCCACTACAAGACCAACAAAGCCAGCTACCCTGGGCCCAAGGGCACCAACCAAGGACCACACATGGACTGAACCTAGGCCCCCTACACACACGTAGCTGATGGACATCTTGGTCTTCATGTAGGGGAGCAGGGGTTTTCTCTGACAAGGATTCTTTTGCATGCTTTTAGATCACTTCCCTCTGAGGAGTCTGCCTTGCCGGGCCACTAAGGAAGAGGATACACTCATTCTTGATGTGACTTGTGCTGGGATGGGTTGATGGGAAGTCCCCATTTCTAAGGTGCAGGGGAGGAGGGATGGGGAAAGAGAGAGGAAGGATTGGACTGGGAGGAGAGAAAGGAAGGATTTATAATTAGGGTATGAAGTGAATTAATTAATTAATTTTAAAAGATTAAGATGGGGAAACTAGGAAGAATTTAATAATTGGAAAAAGAAGCTTGCCAGTTTCACTTGGCACATTCATTTTCATTAATAGGAAATCTATTAAAACACCAAGATTTTCTTTCAAGTAACACTTGAATTACGCTGCTAGAATCTTGATTTCAGGAAACCAATAAATGTACACCATTAAATTACACCAATAACAATCTATTGGAGGAATACAAGGAACCACCATAAGAAAATTCATTTTTGTTTTACAATAGTTTCATGCCATTTATATTATGTTGTCTATTTCTAAACATGAGACCACTGAGACCTAGAACAATTGACTATTTTTTCCCAAGAGCACAGAACAAGTAATTTGGATAGCTGGCATACAAAGCCAAAATGTTAGATTTTGAAAAAAAAAAAATGATACTCCACTGATTATGACCATGTTTGCTCTGCAAAACTCAAAATTAGTGAAATTCAGAAACATACATGATCAGTAATGTCTATAGACAATGGCAAAGCTTCATTAGACATAATGAAGAGAGGCATCGGATAGAATGGTAAAGTACACACACTTTTTAAACACGTAATGTCCTTGTTTTAAAATCTGATACTTAACCAGAACTGGGTATGTGGACAGGGGCCCTGACATGAGGGAAACCTCAGCTTCTCGCTTACCAAGATGGAAAAAAGAAAATCTCTCCCTTTGAAGGGCTCTACCAAGAAGAAATGTGATAATATATGTAAATCACTTCACAGTGCTAGACACACGGCTTGTGCCTAATAAATGATGGCTATTATATTATTATTATAGTCAAGTTTGAGTCATGACACCAGAGGAAGCCTATGCCTGGTAAATTCAATTTTCTCCCTCAGTGAGGTTGCTCATGTCCCTAACCTCCAGTAGGGCCTAATTCAGGAATGTGTGCTCAGTAATTAATCATAGATTGTGTTTTATTGCATTAGCCAACATTGCTTTCCACTTTTAGCTATTTTGTAACTTCATGGAGAATTTGTCATTTTTTTTTTCATTAACTGAAAGAAATGTAGATAACAATCGTGCCTACCATTTCTAAATTAAAGATCACTTCCGTTTCCATGGTTGATCAGTTATCTTTTTTTTTTTTTTTTTTTTTTTTTTATAAAGTTGATCAAAACATTTTTTTAACAGTGGCAGCTTCTGCAGCCAGGGCAATAACACCAGAGGATGAAAATCCTACAGCATGTGGCTGAGAGCACAGGGCAGTCACAAGACTCTTGTCACTGCAGAATCATCATACATGGAAAGGCAGTAACAGTTTATTCAGAACAGAGTTCATTCATTATTTACATGACACTATCACGAACCTGTTTTCACACGGCCTGCATCACTTTTTCTGTGTCACTTTGTTGGGCACACTCCTTAGGATATTTTCAATTTTCTGAGGTCTTGTCTCCATGAAGTAGCAGCTCCAAAGGGACAAGTGACTGGTGTCTCTAGATATGATGAATTTATGTCCAATTTAAATTTCTTTGAATAGGTAACTGATACAATGACGATACTACTTCAAAGTTCTAACATAATGCTGTTTTTCCCATTAGACCATTAAAGTGCTACCATTAGACCAGGTAGTAAAGTTGGAAACCAGACTCTGTGACCTTCTTCCTGAAACCAGCCACCCTTCCTATGAAGTCTAGACCATAATACACACTGTTCACCAGTGTCTCCAAGGTTCTGTGATTTGTCCTGTGTCTCTCTAAGTCCTTTAGGCAACCTCCTGCAGTGTACTGTTTTCCTAGTTCTGAACTTTCTTTACTTTCTGCTCATGCTGGGATCGTTCCTGCAAACCTCTGCCCTCTCCTTTTACACGAAGGATCCATTTTTGTCACTGGAGTCCCAATTCAAACATCTAAACCTTGCTCGGCCAATCCATATCCAAACTTGATTTCAACCATCATACACTGGAGCAAGTAGGTAACACTTCATCGATGCAGATCACTGTCTGAAATGAGTCCTTTGTGCATGTGTTAAATATTCCTGTCTCCACTAGACTAAGCATCATGAGAGCAGTAAGCATACAACAGGTCCCCAGTCTCTGTGGGTTCATAATGTGAAGACTAAAACAATAGCAGATAGGAAGTAGGCAAGAAATATAATTCAGCTATATTGAACATGTACAGATTTGTTCTCACCACGGTACCTATTCAGTTGAACACAAATATTTATATAACACTTAAATATATCAGATATTATAACTTTAAATATTCTTAAAGCATATATGTGGGAAGATATATGGAATTCATTGGAAAACACTTTGGCATTTTATATAAGAGACTTGAGCATCTGTGAATTCTGATAGCTGTAGTGGGTCCTGAGGCCAAGGACATTACAGGAAGACTTCATCTGTTTTAAACACCATTGAATCATCAGGGCCTAGAAGAGAGGGTGGTACAGGGCAGAGGCTTAGAAGCGTATTTGCTTCATTAATTATAGAGTATTTGAAGCTGTTCTGCAGTGTTTGGGACGTGTGTGTGTGTGTGTGTGTGTGTGTGTGTGTGTGTGTGTGTGTGTGTGTACATATACATACACACATGTATACGTATGCTCAATTTAATGAAATAGCAAGTGGATCCATCTACTCTGGAATTTGTCTGCTTAAGTTTTCATACCCTCTTCCTGCAACTTAAAACTCCTTTCTTATCCTGTCAGAGAGCCCCTGTTTTGTGGCAGCCATGGAAGAATCCCACATTAATGATTGTGAAGTGTTCAGCTCTGTAAGCTCTCAGCAAATGAGCCATCACTTTGCGTTTCCTCTGTCTTCAGAAAGCTTTAGCATATACAAATTTAAAGCAGAACCCCAGGCTAATGCATGCTGCCTGCAGTTAATTCACATTTATTTTCTTCTAGGGTAAGGAGATGCAAGTCAGCATCCTCCTTTGTCTTTGCAATTATGCTCTAGAGGTGCCGTGTCCTCTGTGCATGTAACTTTTACTTCTTGCAACCAGTTTTCCATCTTTCATTCATAACTAACTGAATTTCCCTAAAGAACAGTGTTGTTCTAGAGAAGACCTCAATCTGTACAGAAGTGTAGGTAAATATTACATATTCAAAATACATATAATTGAGCCAACCTTGTCTCATTGCCTTTAATGTTAGCTCTGATGAGACAGAAGCATTAAGACTAGCCTGGGCTACAAAATGGGTCTGAGGAAATGGCTTAGTGTGTGAAAAGCTTTCATTGCAAGCATGGAAACCTGAGTTTGTATTCCCTGGTTCCACAGAAACACTGGTGTGTTAGAATGCATCTGAACCTCAACACCAGAGGAACAGAAACAGAGAGATATTGATTGGCATCCAATCAGCAAGGTCCAGGTTCACTGAAGGAATCCATCTCAAAAAGACAAAAAGTCAGAGAGTCATAGAGAAAGGTACATAATATCACAACATGAACTGTGGCCTCCAAGCCCATATTTACAGACACAGGCCCCCTACGTAGGGATACACATAATACAACATGCATATATGTAAAATAATAAAATAAATTCAAAGTTTCTAAGTATGATTTAATGCTGTGAAAGAGGGAGGGGTTGTGATGGAAGTGTATCATAACAATAATCGGTTTAGGTGTGGATGGGAGGGTGGGGAAAGTTATCCCAATGGAAACAACATCTGAGCTGAAGTCTCAGACTAAGAAGGGACCAGGCAGAATCTTGAATGCATAGGACTTTTTAAGTTTCATGGAAAAAGTGAGGATGGAAGGGCATGACTCAGGGAATGAAGTTTGCTCTACAAGTGTCAGGAGTAGAGCTCAGGTCGACCAGATGGAAAAACAGAAGCAGTAGCGCTGATTTGCATTCTAGTACATATATTGTGAGATGGGAGGCAGAAACAGGCACATCTCTGAAAGCTCACAGGCCCACTAGTCTGGTGTCCTCAGCAATGAGCAACAAGGCTCTATATGTCAGATAAGATTGGAAAATGAGGATCAATACTGTAGGTTGTTCTCTGACTCTCACATACATGTTATGGCAGGTGTACAAACACACACACAAAGTACATGCATACATACATACATACATACATACACACACACACATACATACATACATACATACAATGCAAGCATAAAAATAACTAAATAAAGGAAAATCTTAATGTGGATCAATGAGCAGGAAGCATTTTAGAGATGAGCCTTGTAGGGAAACTGAAGCATTTCAGACATTAGATATTTAGAATTTTTAGAAAGTGTTTTATTTTTGTTTATATGCATGTGAGTCTGATTTCTTGTCTGCTCTGTGTATACAGGTGTCCATGGGGACCTCCTGGGTGCCTGCTACATTAGAGCTGGAATTACAAGTAGTTATGAGTCTCCCGCTATGAGTGTTCGGGATTAGGTTCCAGTCCTCTGGAAGAGGAACAAGCATCCTTGACCACTGCGCCTTCTTCCCTGCCCAGTACTGAGAACTTCATCTTTCATGGACATAAAGTCCTTGAAGATCTTACGGAGATAAGCACTCAGGCCACACATGCATATTTCGAAGCTCACTATGGCTGAATTTGTTATGAAAAAGAAGGAAACAAGGGAAGGCTTCACTTGACTAAATTAGAAAGACGGATTCAACAGAGAGATGGAAAGAGGAAGAGACAGAAAAGGCGGGTGACATTCAGGGTTCTAGGAACTATTTCATTTTGACTTGAGGCATCAGAAACTAGCATGTGATACAGCAGAGTGGTGTGCTATATATGAAAGTCCTTTCAGTCAAGAAATAAGTGACTGTAAACCCACCTAGTTAAATTCACTGTTCAATCACTGTACACAAAGCATATCTAGGAGATAAAGGCTGAGTATGGGCAAGTGTTAATTCTGGTTGACTCCAGGAAAACACAGTCAAGTCCTGTGAAGTAGCTGAGCTCTTTGGAAAAGTTTCACCTTAAACACAAAATGTAGTTTGACTGTTGTTTTTTACCTGGATATAGTTTGTAATGGCAAATAAAGTCTGTTTGTTTCCCCTTTATCACTGTTACAAAGATTGAGCATGTATTCTTTGGCTATGGAGGGGGACTGATAATTTCAATAGCAGAACCTGTGTGCCAGTCTCTGTGACATGCATGTGCAAGTATCAAAACTAGGACACACACCTGCCTTGAAATGCAGCAGATGCACCTTAGTTCCAGCTGCCACAAGAAAATAGACAAATGGTTTCAACGGGCATTTATTTTCTCATAATGATGAAGGATAAAATGTCATAAATCATTCCCTGCCCCTCTCGCCTACCCCTTGCCCCCTACAGCAGTGAGGAGAGTTGGCCCCGGAGGTCATGAGAGTGCCTTGCCCCTTGCTGACTGAAGCCCTTGGGAGAACTCGCCTTATACTTCACCTCAGCAACACAGTAGAGCTGAGGCTGGTGGCAGGGATGCAGCTGAGCCAACCCTGAGGGCATGGGTGTGGGAGAGCTGGTCCAGCAACTTGTCTGCCATAAAGTAGTATGGGCGAGAGAGAGATGCTCTCTTCCCCACCTCGCCCCACACCACCTATGGCAAGTGGGAGAGCTGGACCTGAGATCATACGAGTGGCCTGTCAGTCACCGGCGGCAACACACAGGAGAGTGGGTCCTGCACCTTACCTGGACAGCACAGTAGAGCTGGTCCTGCTGGCATGGGCACAGGTGACCTGGCACCAAGGACATGAGAGTGTGAGAGCAAGAGAGCTGCCTCTAACCCTGTGTGGGCTGTAGCCTTGGATGAGGTAGCCAGGAACAATGCTGGAGAGCTTGCCGTGGTGCTGGTGTGGGAGAGCTGGCAGGCTGACCAGCTCAGCGACCACCTAAGGCCAGATACAGGGTTTTGAGATAGCCCATGCAACGTATACCCCATCTACGAACTTTTGGGGTTCATATGAACCAATAAGAAATTATAAACTGAGGTTCTGGCTAGGTTTGGTGCCTGGGGATGGCTTTCATCCAGGATAGCAAAAAGTTACCTTCTTAAAGGTGATCATGCATGACTGATAGTAAAAGCAAGAACCAGAATAAGAGAGAGAGAGAAAATGCACACATGGAGTTCCCTCCCTCTACGAATACACACTCCCACTCCCGGAAGCAGACTTCTGCGTCAGGCGATGCTCATGACTTCCTGTGTAAGGAGAGCAGTATGAAGCGTGTAATGGCAGGAATATGACCCATGAACATCAGGGGCCGTAGCACATGTAAAGACTCAGAGATGTACTCTTGGGCATCAGCTTGATTCAATCAACTAACACACAGACTAGGAAGACAGGTAAGAGTGTTCCTAGGGTTAACAAAGGGAAGAAAACCCTCCCCCACCCCTTCTAGCTGCAGGCCCAGTTATAAAGAAGGCTTCAGGGAAAGTAGTGTTGCTTTTCCCAGGCCACCTTTGCTTCTCAGTAGTGGATGCATGTACCCTGCCGCCGCCACTGATCTTACCATTCATATCTGACACTGGAATGCAGCTTTAATGTGAATTAAGAGCAGCGGCTCTCCAGTACCAGACTGGGACAGCCGAGCATCCAGTCTCATAGTGTGAAGCGGTCCTTGGCCTCTGCAGTTGGCAGACAGCCATCTTTGCAGTATCCATCCTAAATTGTGGAAGAAAATCTATCAAATCCCACTTGGAATAGGTATTCCTTATATAAGCTGTAGAGGACTCGAACACAGACAGTCAGCTAGCTGTCGCTGAAAAGACACAGTGAGAAGCCATCGGAATCTTAAACTGTGACCATCACTGTCCTGAGCACTGAGAATGGAAGGTAATAACCATGAGGAGGGTGGAGGGGACATTCAGAGTGGGTTACCAAGTGAGGCCTGAGGTTCAAGCAGAAAGAGTGAGTATCAAGGGCATCGGCTATTACTTCTGACCCTAGCATGGGCCACCCTCAAACCTGAAATGAGATCATCAAACTACATCTATATTTAATACCTGATCAGAGCACTCTGCTGAGCAGTTACAAAGGCTTGAATGAAGTGGGTTTAGGAGGGATAGCACGTTTCCTGAATAGAGCTGGTGCACGCAGGTTCCTGAACAGAGTGGGTGTGTGCCTTCAAAGAATTTTGCTGAAAAACAAAAAAGAAAAGTATGTAATTGGGGGTAAGGGTATGGGTGGAGTCCCAACAGAAACAGCCTGCCCCTGCTTCACCCCTCCTGGCATCTGTCTAATCTAATATTCATAGTCTGTCCTGAAAGCAAGAGTTTGTATTTATGTATGATAACACCTGGAAAGGTGTTATCTATCACAAAATGAGAAAAGATTAACTAGATTCAACTGAAAAAAAAGCTCAGATTTTAAAATATGTGCTAGTATGGCTTATTTAACCGTTTTGTTTTGTTTTGTTTTGTTTTTATGTCAGACTGACAATGTACCTAATAGAAGACTGCATGCCTTTGGGTTTTGTTTTTAGCTCTCATTTTTGTTTTGGTTTGAATTTCAAGGATAATTGTAGGAGATTTTAAAACAACATCCCCCACTCCACCCCACCCCATCCCCGCCTTGGGAGGGCATATGCCATAAATCTTGGCAACTTTCAGGAGGAGGAAGATTAACAGTAGCAAAATTACAGTTGTGAAGTAGCAAGGAAAATAATTTTATGGTTGGGGGTCATCTCAATATGAGGAGCTATATTGAAGGGTCACAGCATTAAGAATGTTGAGAACCAGTGGGTTAGAGGAAGAGTGAAGCCTAAAGTATTAGGGGGAAATACGCTTAGAGACAGAGAAATAAGGAAAAGTTACACTATTCTGACTAATTCACATAAGAAGTCCAACTTACGAAGCTGCACGGCTAAGGCTCTGTAACCAACTGTACTGGGCAAAGGGAAAACACATTATCTCACTAAAGGACAGTCATTGACCCCTATGGCCTGTCACTCCCTGGAGATGGCTTCCATTCTTTGGTGTCACATTCCTCCTTTGTGGAGGCAGCCTTAAAATCATTTATGAAATGGGATGAAATTGGGTACTAGATAGAGCCCATTATCTGTATAAAAAGAAAAATAATCTAGAGTTCTAATACTAAAGCTGTTCAGCAAAAGGATTTAATGTCTGCTCTGGAGTTTTGGCTCCCACCCTCACGTAGAGCAGCCAGGCAGAAGTACTCATTTCAGAGACAAGAAGAGAGAGCTCTGTTCTGCCATTTCTGGCCAGAGATACAAAGATATTCTGAAAGGCCCTGCTTTCAGAGGTCCATCCCCTATGTCTGCATAATTAGTTTCTACCTCCTTTTCTCAGCCTTTCCTACTGAAATGGGAATTCTAATCAGTGCCTATGGAATCTGGGTGCCAATTCACCTGACTTCTTAGAGCCTAGTGAGACTGTTGGGTTAGAACTCAAGAGACCCGTTTGGGGCTTTTCTTCTTTGAGTCTCCCCTTTGTGGTGCTCCTCCACAGCTCCTCCTCAGGTCTCCAGACCTTGACTTTAGTTAGAGTCTGCTTTTAAGCCATTAGATAACTGTTATGGTAGCTAGAATCAGTGCCACAGTCCCCCAAAGCTGGCTGCTGAAGACAAGGAAAATATAAAAAATTCACCATCCCTCGATTTTCAGGTTAGAACAATCGTGAACATGCCTATCTCAAGCACAGGTCCTGTGAGGGAACTGTAGTGTTGAAATTGAGCCAGCTCTCTGATATCTATAAATCTTACAAAGCCTTGGGTATGTGGCAGATCAAGCTACCAGAAACATCTGTCCTTACCCATGTCTGACTTGACATCTTCCCTGGGTGTTTTGCTGACCAGTTGTTGAAAGTGTCTACCCACAATCAGTTCATGTGTATCTGTTAGTGGGGACAGACACCCTGAAAAACTTAATGAACACCTTCCCTATTACAGGGAGATAAAATTGTAGGTTAATGTAATACTAAAATTGCTATTTACTGCTGGAGGGTATCTTTTAATCCTTTAGCCTAACTTGAAGATATAGGTCAAATCGAGTTAGTCTAGACATGTCGTGATACCCTCTGTGAGACAAAGGGAGCACCTATTGGACCATCGTTCTTACTTCTTTGTCTGCTCTCCCAGAGCATCTTAGGGAGATGTCCTCCCCTGGTGAGTGACCCAAAGGGAAGGAAAGTCTTGTCTGATTCCTTGCTCTAAGTGATGGAGAGCTAAGTTCTCATTTCGTCCCTTAGTAAAAATCCACCAGGCTTCAGCCATATTAGCTAAAGGGTTCTCCATCTCTTCTGGCTGCATTAAGATCCACATGTGCTTCTTTTTCTCAACCTGACCTGTTCCTTACTGATTTGAACTCTCCCTCATTTATGAGTTAAACTAGTGATGTTCTACAATAATGATATTTTCTCTGTACATATATTTTGATTATAGGTCACACCCGTCGCCCTCTCTTACCCTCTTCCCACTCCCTGTAATCACACCATATCTCCTGAGCAGCCCAGCTTTGACTTTCATGTCTTTTGTGTGCCTGTGTGTTTCTCTGTAAATAAATGATTTTTTAACTTGTGTTATTTACTGGACTTTGGGCATCTTCCTAGTGGCTACACTACAAAAGAAAGTGGCCCTCCTCCTCCCCGCCCCCAGTAATTATTAATGGCTTATAAATCCACAATGATGAACAGGGCATTACAAGCCTCACCTTCCCTCCGTGTGGGAATGGGGACACGTCCAGTCGTTTTATGCAAGCAATCACAGCTCCTAGACTTCAGCAGCGCATGCTCTGTGTTGTGTCTGGATGACAGCATTCCCCAACACTCCACACTCCCACCTCTGGCTTCTCATTCTTAGTGTCATTCTCCCTTTCTGCAATATTCCTCAAGTATTCAGAAGGTGATATGATGTCCCACTTAGAGCTGAGCATTCACTGGTTACTTCTCAATATTTTGATGCTTTGAGACTGTACAGTAATCACTGCCCACTGGGAAAAGAAGCCTCTCTATTGGCCCGGCTTCATAAGTCTACAAGTTTTTCACTAAGTCAACATCAGTACCAGTTTTGGACTCATGGAAACATGCTCACTATGTAACTAGTACCTGTCTGTCGAAATGTAGGTTTGCATGTCTGCCAAGGGATGAGCACATTTGCTTTTGAGAGTTTAGCACATGGCTATATGCATACTCTAGACAAGACAATGATATTAGAAGAGGTTGGATACATGTTTTTGTTGTTGACATTTTTTTCTGTCTAGGACTACTGGGTAAAAACAGTTCTATGACCAGCTAGAAGTACAGCTCTTAATCTTCCAAAATGTCCTGAAATAATCAAATCTATATGTGCCCTCTGGTGGAGTCAGCTAGGTGTATAAGTCTGATAAAGAAGAGTTTTCCAGTAAAATGCATCCGTTATTACTTAAAGCATTTATATTTGCTGTTACTCTCTTCTAGATATTGGGGCGAGTGCTAGACACAACCAACAACGTGAGTCTCATTTTCACACAGCTTGGTTATAGGACAATGACCTTAAACAAATAATTCGAATGAAAGGGAAACGCAGCTGAGAAAGAATGATTTTTAAAACTGACTCTTAAAGAATCACTGTGAGAAATTGAGATTTCACATTGAAATCAACAGGGCTAGAATCATATGCCTCCGTTTTGCAGAGTTCGTAATGTGAACAGCTGTGCTTTTATACCAGGATACCCAGGGGGGAATCTAGAAGCCAAGGAAAAAAACACACAATGCACACTTCTGGGGCATCAGTTTCACTTGAAGATTTTGGAAAAACAAACATATTTTATATTAAAACAAATATAGATATCTTATGTGGTAGACCGCATGCATGTTAAAGATAAAAGATGAAACTTCAAAGAAATTTCACACTGGCTGTGATTTCCTTTGAACCCTCAGACTCCCTAGAGGTGTTTCTGCACTCCTGCCTGCCTTTAGGGGCATCTTATTATAAAATTTACATTTAGCAAAAAGTGTGAAGACCATGTGGTCAAAGAGATTTTTGTTCCGGGCCTGAAATAGCTGGATAGCATTGGCTGGGTGCTGCCTGTGACTCAGTTTCCTCAAGAATGACAGGATTACTGCCTGCCTTTCAACCTTGCTGGACAGACCCAATCAGATAATGAAGTTATCTTCCAAGTCAGTGTTTGCTGTAAAATGAGCACTCAGTAAATGTTAGATCCCTCTTCCCAATGTCAATGGAATGAAGAATTGTCTAGCAGCTTTGTGTTTAGACTCAATACAGCTAACACTACAGAAGGAGTAACCAAGGAGAGCAGGTTTCAGGAAGCCCTGTGCTATGCTTCCATCTGTTTACCCATTAGCATAATAGCAACTATTATAACAGCTCACAAATGTGAGTGTGTGTGCGCGCGCGCGGTGTGTGGTGAATCTGAAATGCTTCTAAACTGTAATCTAAGAGAGGAAAACAAACAAACCTGCCCATTGCCCATATGCTGATAGAGTTTCACTCGGTGTTGCTATTTTTAAGCCATTTCCTGCTATAAGAGAAAACAACCGAGCATTATAAAATAAGAGTATAACCTGTCCCTTTAATGCTTGCAGTATAGAGTTCAAAAGCCTCTGAAAATGCTAAAATAGTTATACAAAAGAAAATGAGATTTTGATGGTTATGATTGTTAATGATACACCAGCAATGAGCCCTTTGATTGTCAATACATTATTTGCTGATGCTTGGAATGAATCTATTATTTATTTATTTTATCTCAAGTGAGTTTTTATCTCTCCTTCAATGTCCTAAGCCATATAGCTGATTATACCTTGGTATTTCATTTATTGGTTTTTTGAGATACGGTTTCTCTGTGTGTAGCTTTTGCTGTCCTGGAACTCACTCTATAAACCAGACTGGCCTTGAACTCACAGAGATGTGCCTGGCTCTGCATCCTGAGTGCTGAGATTAAAGGCGTGCACCACGACCCAGCCCATATCTTGTTTTTCTTAATATAGAGAAACCCTTGGAGAATAATATAAGCCAAGGTAACATTAAATCACCCCAAATTCTTTAAATCTAAAAGAAAATTTCAATATATTAATATTATAGATGTTAAGTAGTTTATATTCTCTTCATTGGATCAAGAGGACAAATATATCCTTGCGTGTATATTCTAAAATGTTACTTAAAATGTTATTGTATAATTCAAGAGTTATGACATAAACTTGAATTAAGTTAAAGGATTAATTATCCAAATCCTCAGCCATGCAGACAGGAAAGGTTTATCAGGGGACATGGCTATCAGGACCAAGCCTTGCTATTCTGTCTTGGACAAACTCTTGCTCAGATTAGCAGGTATAAATAGGACATGTCTCCCAGCCTCCACCGGGGAGGGTGCTAAGAAATGATTGCCAGTGAACTGAATTCTGCAAGTCCTTGACTGCTTAGATGTTTGTAAGTAGTAGAATGCAAGACCTCACTCATTACCAGTTCTCAAGATCAAAGTCATAGATTGACAATATTTCCACCTTGAGAAACACAAGAATTCCAGATGCCTTAAAGGAAGACAGAAAGTGTCTATACTGTTATCAAGTATGTGAGTTTCACATTTCCTTGAGTTCTCTTACCATTAAGTATTCCATCTTTTTAGGTGTATGTAGGAATGAAAAAATTATTCTTATCAGCAGCTGGGGGAGGGGGACCCAGAGTTTTTCACCCATGTGTGAAAGCTGAGCAAATACTTCAACATCTCACCTTCCCCATGCCAATGAATGCTGATATAACTGTCAATCCCTCCCATGCTCTGAGCCAATGAATGCTGATATAACTGTCAATCCCTCCCATGCTCTGAGCCAATGAATGCTGATATAACTGCCAATCCCTCCCATGCTCTGATGCCCCGTGGCCCGCCCTCTCCTTCTGTCTGGGATTCAAGGAAACGTGACATCTCTCCCTGTGTGCAACCAACTCCCATGCTTGCATTAGACCACACAAGTCCTGCAGCAGAGCCACCTGTTACTTCCTTAGCTTAAGCTTTCTCCCGAGGCCTAGCTGAGCTTTTGAGGCAGTACAAAATGTCTTGGGCTTAAAAGCAAGAAAAACGAAACTTACAACTATAGCTTTCAGTACTGTTTTCTCTAGGTATTCTTTGTTGTGGATTTGTGCAAATCCATGGGTTTTGTTGATGTTTTGTCTTGCGTTTGTGCAAGCAAGATTTTCATGCTTCCTGCAGGTCTTAAATCAGTTTGACGGCTTTAATTATCTAAAAGAAAGACTGTGTTTTCTGTCACCTTTAACCCTCCTTCCAGTGTCGGCTATACAATATGTATTTAATAGATGCCTTTAATATGGCTAAGATTCTTTGTAAATGAGTCTTTCTTCTCTGAGTTAAAAAAAAAAAAAGCCAGACGACAGGGGTGTGATTCTCTACCTCTGTGTTTCCTAGAGTCACACTTGCATCTGTGCACAAATCCTAAGCATACTGTCATTCTGAAACCTATATTCTAAATCTGTGCCTTTTGAAATAACTAAACATAAACTGAGAACATTCAATTATAAGTAGCAAAATCTAAGTCAATAAACTGGAAAGAAACATCATTGAGCTGGCATGGTCAAAGGGGAAAACAAGTGCTTAGAAATAACAAGTAATTCCTGGAGATGGAGGCAGGTAGGTATGTCATTTCACCAGTGGCATTTCCTCAGCAGGTATTAGCGTGCCATTGCATAGCAAAAATAGATGACAGGTTAGATGCACATATAGTATCTGCCTTTAAGATTACAGTATTTTGGGGCTGGAGAGATGGCTCAGCTGTGAAGAGCACTGGCTGCTCTTCTAGAGGACCAAGGTTCAATTCCCAGCACCTACTTGGAAGCTCACAGTTGTCTGTAACTCCAGTTTCAGAGAATCCAATACCCACACACAGATATACATGCGGGCCAACACCAATGCGCAGAGAAATTTTCAAAACCATCTCAATATTTTTGACAGATTATATAATATACATAACTACACCCTCAGCTATTTTGTAAAAGTGATACTGAACTGGTCATTGCTTCTCATAGTGATCATGATATCTTAAGTGCTGACTTCCAGCTGCTGTTTTGATTTTCAGTAAGAATCACTATCATTGGTGTCTATGCAATGTCACACCCCCTCTTCCATGAAGCTCTTGCTTCATCTAACAGACAAATAAAAGCCCTCTTTTCATCTCACGTTTCCAAGTAAAAGTTCTTTATTATGAAAACTATTGCGTCCTCAGCTTCTTAGAGCCACGGGAGTAGCTCTAGAAATTCATTCAAGGCCTTTGTATTACAAACACTCACTAGAATATTAAATTAAATAAATACCTGTCAGGGATTCATAGACTTGATAGAGTTTCACAAAGGTATTTAAAGTGAATGAATTGTCTGGGGTATTGTTCAGTGTTGGGGCACTGGCCAAACATATATGAAGACCTGGGGTTGATTACTAGATCTGCAAGTGTGTGTGTGTGTGTGTGTGTGTGTGTGTGTGTGTGTGTGTGTGTGAGAGAGAGAGAGAGAGAGAGAGAATATTTGAGGAGAGAGGAAGAGAGAAGGATGGAGAGAAAGAAAGAGGGAAGCTGGGATGGAGGGACGGAGGGAGGAATGGAGGCAGTGAGGAAAGCGCCCCGGCTGCAGCCATACATCTTTAGTACCTGACACTGTTCTGATGTCATAGCAACAACTAGCTCACAGCACTAGTCTTCAGACTCTGCAGCCCTCCAGAGGTGACAGGCATGTGCCCGCATTTCCTGCTGCACTCTCTGTGTCCCAGATGCAAGATCCTTCTTTCCTGTTGACTTGTGACTTCTCGTTGAGAGAAGGCCTCCCTGAGAAGCAGCAAAACAAAACTGGGTCCAGCGAATTAGCAGATCATGTCCTGATCTTGTTCATCTTTGGCAGCAGTAAGCTTTTCCATCTTTGTCCCTAACACAACTTGATCTCAAAGGCATGTAAGGAGCTGACAGCCTTTCAAGGCTGGTTGGGAATGTATCTAGATGCAGTTCAATCTAACATCAATCCAAGCATCTACTTTTCAAGATACCTTTTGAGAAGAATTGTCATCACTAAGAGTTAATCCAGAATTGTGTGGAGTCCTGGTTTAGCCACATGGGATCTTAGGAAGACCTTTTTTAATAAACCTGAAATTCCAATGATAGTATTTACTCTTACAAGGTAGTTGCAAAAGTTATCTTCATTCAACAAATATACCTTGTGTTTCTACTACATGGCAGTCCCCACCCTAACCAGTGGGAACAGAAGTAAATAAAAACTGTCAAAAACTCTGTCTCTTGAAGCTTACATCCTATAGGGAGAAGAATTTCTTCCAGAAAAAAAAATGTCTCTCCTTCTCAATATTCCATCCTTTATTGACAATACTGATTGCTTCTAGCAAATGTTCTGATAAAGTGAAAAAAAGAAAAGAGAAAACTTTTAAATAGATAAACTCCTAAGTAATGGCACAGCCACAGAGAATGACATACAATTTGGAAAAAAAAAAAAAAAAAGTATGTGAGTTACACAATCCCAGTGTTTAAATGCGAGCTTCCTGAGAAGGCAGCATGGCAATAGAGGTACAGCTATTAGGAAGATGCTGTCCAGGAAAGGGAGGCAGAGACAGCTTTCTGGGTAGAGGCCAGAGGGCGAAAGAGGTAAAGAGAACACCTGACAACCTGAAAGATGATCTTCTTGGAACAGGATGGCTAGAGCCACGCACCACAAGGTGAGCTGGGAGGAATAAGCAGTGACCAGACACTAGGTCCTGTAGGCTGTTGGAAGAAGTCGGAATTCTATCCTAATTGAAATAGGAGACCACTGAAGGGTTTCAATCAGGGAAATGATAGATTTCACAAACCAGGAGCCTATTTTCTGCTGATTTAGAACCGGTCGTAGAAAGGGGGAGAAGAAACCGGGAAGCAAATTAGATGCTATTGCCCAGGGGATTTGAATAAATGACCTTGTAAGAGACGAAAGGTATTGAGACTTACGACACACTTTGGAGAGAGACAGGAGGATTTCCCGGTAGATTGGATTCAGGGAGAAAGAGGTGATGAAGGGAACCCTGGATGGTGTCTGCTTCTGGCTTAGAATGACATGTATTAAATGGATAGGAAGTCTCGGGGAGACCGCTAGGAAGAAGATCCGGAGGGCAGGGAGAAAACAGGGAAGCAGAGGAGCAAGGTGAGAAACCGTGTGGGAAAAGCCTGTTGATCATGTGCTGTGCTGTAGGTCTCAGGGAAAGAAACAACAGTCTAGGAAATAATAAGTAGAAGTCACCTCGTGTATGTAAAAATTGAATGTTGAATCAGAGCACCTGTTGGTCTACAGTATTTGAAACACTTTGCTTTTTACTACCTAATGCATTTAATATTGTTACAGAAATTCAGTAAATGCGCAATTTAAGTCATAACATTTTATTAAATATGGATTTTCTCATGTTTCTTATGTCTGATCCTTTTCTGTGAAATCTAAAGTTGACAGTGGAAAACACAAGTTCATACTCATGAATATTTAATTCAATAGAAGACTTCACTGAGTATTATATAAACCTTTTTTTTTTTTTCCCAATTCAGTGACCCCAGCTAATGTCTAATGTTTTTTTTTTGCTAATTCTAGGAAAATTCACATTTGAACAATTCAGAGGCAATCATAAAGTAGAATCATTTTTTTAATCAATTTATCTGAGAATAGTGTAAGGTTGGTGGTCCCAGTGGTAATCACATTTTTCTTGATTTCTTTTACATTTCTTTATTTGTAAAATTAATATTTTAAAAAATGATCTAGAGAAGAAGTGGGAAAAAATTCCAAAGAGCTGTCATTTTCTTTAAGAGCACAGAAGGGATTTCCCCATCAATATACAGCTTGCTTTTCTTTTTACTAAAAATATAGCATTTGCCCTCAGGTACACAGCACAGATATGCCAAAGAACGAGAAACTTGATGACATGACACAATAAGCACTTTCCAATTCATTTTGAAATACCTTTTATCTCTGAGACAGGGGACTAGAATACAGGAAAGAACAGGTGTGACACAAGACTGAAAAACATCCAGAAGGTTATAACTACAAAAAGAACAATGGAATTCTCTGCTGATAAGCTGGGGAGGTTTTCCTTAACAAAACATCTAGTCCAGAGTACAATTTTATTCACCTGTAAATGTCAGACTTCTTGGACTTGGAAACTATAGCGCTCGTTAATCATTTGAACCATAAGATAACACGGTAATAAGGATTATGCCATTTCATTGGAAGGGAAAATGTTCTAAAGCCTTTTACTGGAAATTGACAGCTTGTATTTAAAACTATCTGACATGTTTTAAGGTTTGAACGTGGGTTCCATCCTGGGCGATCACAGCTGAGCCTTGCTGTGTTTGAACATTTTGCCTTTCAGATTTCCATTGTTTGATGTTAAAAATTTGGATTTTAAAAGCATAATCCCCCTTGGTTGGGATGGACAAAGGGAACGTAAGTTACTGGAAGCAACGCCATCAGAAATGGTCTGTCACATTTGGTTCACAAACCTGAGCCCCCCCAGGCAGAGCGGCGTGCCTGCGCCTTTCGCCTGGCGTTTCCCAGGCTGCTCATCAGACTGTGAAAAGCGTTCACGGAAGAGAGAGCGTGAACGAAGAGGATAAGGACACACAGGACAAACCTAGGATGAACGCACAGGCACACAGCAGTCTAATAGAGCGGAGCACGCAAAGGAAGCCAGGAGTTTCTGAGGCGGTGGCTATAGAAAACAGGCATGGATGTCCAGAGGCTGAGAGCCGGGGCTCGGGATGCAAAGTGCCTCACTGCGCCCAAGCTCTGCCCTGACAGAAGCTGTGACCTTGGCTGGGAGGCTAGACACCTCTGAATCTTGCTTCTGCCCCCTCCCCATGTAATGAAAATAAGAATAGAATCTACCTCCAGCACGAATGTGATCTTTAAAAAGGTTAGGATGTTTAATGGACTTTAAATGGTAGCAGCAAGCAATTCTTTTGGGGAACTATTTGCCTTTCATTTCAAGAGCACCTTTTTTTGTTTGTTTGTTTGCTTTTACTTTAGGTTGAGCACACAATTACAAGTACACAAGAACACATTTAGGAGGAACAGAGACACGTAGACAACACACACACACAAACACACACACACACACACACACACACACACACACACACACACACACACACATATTCACAACCTTCCCCCCACACAGAGACTATCCCGTCATGGACCAGGAATAAGGAAAGGCACTTAAGGAGTAACATAGTGAGTTTCAACTGAAAAGTAATAACCTGAGATTCAGGAACTTTGTGACTGCTGAGCTCACAAGGGCTTGCTATTGATTTCACAAGAATTTGATAAGGCACAGCACTAGCAAGCGAGTGCTAAGTTTGTGCAGGGTAATAAAGGCTTTGAAAGTAAGAGGAATCGTGGACCCCTGGACACAGAAGGTACTCTAAGACGTGCTGTAATTATCTAAATAAAAGAACAGCAGCATTTCCTTAATCATAGTTCAAGCCCGGGGTCACCTGTGGCTGGCCATGACAATATCATTGCATCTTCTGCCACACAGGATGTTTCAAGCAGGAAGTGGTTGTTAGCTGTCTTCTGTCTCTTGTTTATTTTGACAAGCTTGTGAGGATGTTGGGTTTTTGTTGTTGTTGTTTTGTTAATCTGTATTTACAAGACAATTTTCTTTTCCGAGAAAGCATTTGAAGTAAAAAGGTAACATTGGAATATGAACACAAGCCACTAAGAAAATCTATGCAAATGAAATCCAAAGGACGTGTGTTGGTAACGGTTTCGATTTATACCCCTGAAGACCTTGCAAATCTATAACCACAACTCTTCTTGCACCTTCCTTGGGTAAATCTGGTAAATTCAAGGTACACTAAAGGGTTGATTTCATATCTGAAATTGTCCTATATAATAGCTTCCAAATTTGCACAGAAAGACAACTGCTCTCATGGATTCTTACGCAATCTTTCTTGCCCAGTTCACAATTACGCAGGCGCAACTACACAGAGATCCTAGGAACGTATTGCTCCAGGAATCCCCAAAAGACCAGCTCCATGCTGCGTGAGTCCTTCTGAAGATAACTAGGACTCTAGGACCCAAGCTTCAGTCACCCTCTTGACAAAGGTTTATTGCAATGAAAGTAAATCACCGTCATCCATGGGAAAGGCACAGGGTCAATTCAGAGGAGTAGGCACAAGCTCCCAAGAGACTTACTCCTTCAGTCATCAGGAAGATTTTCAATTCCTCTATGCAGCAAAATGTTACCCAACATGGACGCTTGTATCATAATGTATTCTGTGATGTTGTAGCAGAATCCTTGAGACCAAGGGCTGGACAGTGGGGGCAAAGGCCTATTAATTAACAGCTGTGAAGACTGAGAAGCTCAAGATCAAGGCAATGACATCTAGTAAGGAACTACCTGCTGTATCATCCATCAGTGAAGAAATGTAGGACAAAAATGCAAGGATGTGAGCCCACACCTGGGAGCTCTTTGGAATATTTTGTTTGATGCCAGGGACTTGAGAACATTTCAGGGCTCTTTTCTGCACATACACCCAAGATGATTTCCAGGCACATTTTTAAAGGCTGAGGAAAAGGGATTTTACCATTCCTGACACCCTAAGGTTGACTTGTGTAATTAGACTGCCAAAAATGGCAGCAAGGGTTCACACACAAACACTGCCTGGAGACAAGTGGTCAGTTCTGTGAACATCTTGCCACTGCCCCTGACCACTTTCTTGCAGATTCCCCTCCCCACTAATGAGCCCTCACCATCTGCTATGTTTGAAAGAATCTGAGGATCAGTGACAGGGTTCAGAACCTCATCTACCAAAAGTGCGTGTGATTTTACTAAAGAGCATCTTCACAAATGCCAGAAAGTGTATGCAGGTGTCTCTGTCAGAAACACAGTTGTCTTGAAAAGGGATCAATTCTCAGTTTTCTTTTAGTTAAGATGCAGAATGAGACACGAGAAGCCAGCAAATTATTTTTAATAATATTTTTTCTCAAGCCTGGTATTGTTTATTACATCAATAAAAACCACATCAATTTCGTTTCCTACCATATTTTTCAAATCCACCTAACTCTTTATATGCCCATCTGCCAGAATAGCCCAGGCTTCTATGATAACTTTATGATATGTCAAGCCACATTTCTAATTATCCTGGGCATAGTCCATTTTGAAACTGTCTTATCTATTTTTTTATCTTGTAGATAGCGCCATATTTTAAAAACAGGGCCATTCCTAATATCTCCCATGCATTAGTGATATGGTAATGATGTATCCATTCTATGAGGAGACCCTGTCAAGAGCGCAGCATGTATACCAGGCCAACCTTCATACCCTGGCTTCATTCTCTATGCTTCCCTCTCTCTCTGTCTGAACACCAACCTGAAAGACTATGAAAACTTAGCTTCTATTGACTGGCATCCTGGTTATCCCTCTCTTCTCTTGGTTAATTTCTTTTGATCTTTCTGATCTTGCCTTAAAAGACAAATGCCTTGCAAAAAAACATTCCCCAGTTGCTTCTTTCTCCAAGAGAACACAAGTGTGTGTGTGTGTGTGTGTGTGTGTGTGTGTGTGTGTGTGTGTGTGTCACATGCACACCCACACACATTCATGCATTCTTGGTTGCATTCCCCAGCTAGATAGTCTCCAGGATTTTATCATTCTCCTTTCATGATCAATTGGAACCCCAGTCACTAATGTGAGTGTTGTGTTGCCTAACACTACCTGTAGGACAGAAGCTACGGCAAGGCTTTGACTCCTGTGTGCTGTTGGCTTCTCTGTTCCTCTTGTCCAGCACAGAACCTTGCACATTATGCATTCTTAACAGACAGACTGAGTAAATCACCAGTCAACATCTCTTGATTTCCTATGGCTCACAGGATGCAGTTTTCAATATTTCTTTTGCCATACGCACAGATGCATTTCATATCTCTTCCCCAAAGAGTCACTTGTGTCATACGAATAAACATCTAGGATGCACCTGTGGCTTCTCAGATCTCATTTACTGGGACATAAAAGGCACAGTCCTTGCTTTTGATTACTAGTCATATTTTATTTAGGACTTGCTCATAGATGTTGAACTTTGAGTGCTTGCCCTTATTTTCCTGTCTGCACCATCTTCCTGTTTATTCATTCAGAAGCGAGAGCCATCCAGAAATTCTCATGTTGCTGGCTTGGGTTGAATTGAATTAAAATCTCAGAGTTTAGCTTTTATGTAAATGTGATTCATACATCAAAAGAGAAAACTATAAAGCAACATAGTTTGCATGCATTGAAATGTAAATAGCCTCTCCCTAGATGGTCTAATTTATCAACAATTAGATAAAGTTGCAAGAATACAGATAAGCCATTTCCTCTAATAATTCCTTCTCTTCTTTCCTCTCCTCCTCCCTCCTTTTTGTTCTCTCAGTGAAAAATGAAGCGCCTAATTCATAATAAGCTTTTCCAGTTGAGTAATGTCGTATTGGCCAGAGCTCTGAACATCTCCATAGTTACCACCTGTACCGCCCTCCTGGAATCGTAGGAACTAACTTGCATAGAATTCACCTCATCACCCAAATTCTACAGGTTTTAGAGTTTCCCTGTGGCTTGAAAATTCTTTTTTTTTTTTTTTTTTTTTTTTTTTTCAGATGACAATTAGCTAATGCTTTTGCTGTGTGTTTTCTCGTGGCTGTAAACTTTTTGGTGTGTAAGTGGTGTAGCTAGATTTTATTTTAAAGAAATAATAGCATGAGATTCAAGTGAAATATTTTACTGACCCTCATGAGGCTATAACTGGATAGAAGCACCTATACTAACTTTTCTCCCTCTGTTGATTTATATTTAGTAGGTTTTTTTTGCTATGCTTAAGTCTGATAAGTTACTTACACCATACACTATATTGTTTTCTTGCCATCATTTCAAAGCTGTACCTCTCCATTGGAAATGCCTGCAAACATCTGTGTAGGAGAGAATTTGGCCTCTCTGAGAGAGGTCTGTCTCAGTCCATTGGTCTTAGGAGGTTGTCATTAAATACTAAGAAATTTTCAGGTATGATAACTATCCTGTTACATATAGTGAGCCTTGAAGAGCACACCTGAGAGTTTACCTTGATAAGGTGACTCACGGTCACACCTTATCCTCCTGTTCATGTGACACCAGCCTGATCTGTAGAGAAAGTTAGGATGGATTCAACCACCTGTGCAATCAATGCAACCCTAGACTTCAAACTGTGAGATTCTGGGCTTGCAATACTTTCCGCCTTTATCTTAGGTCTATGTTGCATATCAGCATATCCTGAGAAAACAGGAGCTTTGGGCATGGAGTCCTTCCAGACACTCTCTCTCTCTCTCTCTCTCTCTCTCTCTCTCTCTCTCTCTCTCTCTCTCTCTCTCTCTCTCTTTCTCTCTCTGGAATCTTCCTTTAACTGGCTTTTATTTGAGTGTCATAAATTGTGACCCTGAGGATAAGAGCTTCCAGTGAGTCTTCTGAGTCCTCCCAGGGAATCGTCCCACCTGAGGGAGTTTGGGAAACTCTTCCAATCTCAAAGGTACTGTTAGAATTGAGAAGAGCTGTTCCTTTTTGACGTGGCAGTTTCACCAATGTCATCTGATATCTCAGAGCCAACACACAGCAACAACAAATGCACATAGACCAAATATGGGAAGTATATAGCAGAGGTCACAGCCAAAGAAAGAAAAAAGTTTGATATTACAAATTAATAAATATAGTAGTCACATGACAGCCACAATAAAATCTGGACCTTGGAGCTTTTTCCAGTGAATACTTTAAGTTGAGTTTTAATTTTTTAAATAAGATTAAGCATACGTTACTGATAGGGAAAGATGAAATCAATTACTTACTACCTGGAAAGTGGAAAAGACACATCTATTAGCATCTTCACACTCAGACCTTCATCATACTTAGCACTATGGTCTATTCATACTCACATTCCTGGCTTCACACCTTACACATTATTTTCTTATTTCAGTATTTTGTGTGTTTGCCTTTCTTCCTGACATAATTATCTCTCCTCTGTATCAAACTAACATATATTCATCTTTAAGTATAAATGAGATTATCCTTAAATTGGCATATGTTTTTGCCTCTCCTTTCATTAGATTCATTCCCAATTGTGATTTGATTAATGTTTACAAGGTCTGAACATATACAAACATGAACTCAGTAGCTGTGAGTATAAATCTTGGTCTTTTGTATATATAATACAAACTGTATATGTGTGGATATGTAATCAAGCTTTATTTTTACAGCACTGTTTTCATCAACTGAAGGTGATTTTTAAAAATTACAATGATTTACTTTCTATTTCCTGGCCACACAAATATAACCCCTCCAGTGTAAGTAATCCAGGCTAGTATATATTCACTGCAGCCCACTTATAAGTTATCACGTGGTATCTGAGCTCAGAACCACTTTCCTGACTTAGCCACTTCTTCAGCCTGTACATATTTTTTTCATGTTTACGTGAAGTCTGTGTGTGTGTGTGTGTGTGTGTGTGTGTGTGTGTGTGTGTGTGTGTGTGTATTTTTGCAAAGTGTCTGTTCAGGCGTATTGCCCATTTTGAGATTCACGTCGTTTATTTTTCTTACTGCCAGTGTTTAGGAGTCCTTTGCAGTTACCAGTATGCCTCAAACAGTTAGTCACTGACTGTCACAGTGATTAATAAAAACTGATTCAATAATGGGTCTCGTAAGTATTGGAGCAGGATGCCAAGCTGTCCAACACAGAGGGCAACCCTTGGCCAGGGCTGCACTCTGCCTGGAGAGACATCTCAAGCATCCATCAGAAGAAGACTGGCACCTCTGACAAGTAGCCACAGATGACTATCAGGAGGAAGGAGCGATGGAGCTGAGCTCCTGAGATTGTTGGACTTAAGGCAATAATCCAGACAGGGAGGTCTTCTATGTGAAAATGGAAAGGGATTATACCCGGCACTGTGATGAAGTTGCATCTGGTGATGATAGAAAACTCCCAAGGAGCATTCCAAGAGGAATTCAATAGAAACAAGGAAGAGATGCAACTTATGCATCGAATGCACCTGGGGCTGCTTCTTACTTACTATTAAACACTACAATGACGTGTTTAATAATGCAGATCCTGCTTGCGTACTGGTTAAAGTGACTTTCAGTGGGACCGTTACAGAACTTTATACAATGAATGAAGATGGGACAAAGATGGCATCTTCATTATGCAGTTGCCTAGTGACAGCTGCTTAACTGTGGACATTCGATTGTGGTACAGGAGAGGAGCCGGAAACTAAAGACGCCGAGGGTGTCACCCTCTGTCCTCTCAAGAAAACCTTTTTATATCTCCATTTCTTATTCCACTTGGATTCCCTTTAGCAAGGAAGCCCATTCATGGGTACGGGATCAACGTTTTTAGTCTTTTCACTCTGAAGCTTTGGGGAAATCCCATCTCTTGATCTGTGTTGTCTTAGCCTTCCTTGGGTGCAAGGACTCCTGTAGAAAAATATCAATAGCTTCATTTTAAATAAAAGTGAGTGACTTCCAGACATTTGTGTAGAGGGCTGAAAGCATTAGTACTTAAGCATTTTGTTTTACTGTGGAGATAGGAAAATGTAGAGCTTTATAATTTAAAGTTTTCCACATTAATTCCTTGATTTCTCCATGGGTCGTCTGACCTCTGACCATTCTACTGGAGGTCCTGTTAAGAAGCAACTTGCCCATGCTATTACTGCGTATTCCTTATGTAGTGGGAATCTGCCAAGTGCTAGATACAATGGGAAAGCAGTAAATTTATCTAGGCTTAGAATCACAGATTAAAACACTCTACCACGCCAGGTATCCTGGAGGTTACATACAGCTGTGACAACAGAGAGTTTCCTTATGTAGTCTGCATTGGCTGCTGTTTGAATTGGCAATCCCTTCCCCCCAGAATTCACTTACACCCCTTGCTTTCATAGCTTTGGTGTTCATCTACCTTGTAATGTAAGTAACGTCTTGCCGCCATAGTAAAAGCATTGCTTTGGGCAAGTTAAAATGGATGCTCTTTCTTCACATAGGAGAAAGAGGAAACAAAGTACACAAATCCAAGTCTAAACATTTAGTGCTTTTCCCAGCAGATGTGTGCACATGGGGGAGTGTGTCCCATTTGTCCACTGGTTTTTCTTAAGACAGTTGGGCCATTTTATTGTGTTTGGTCATCACTGACTACAGCCCCGCAGGAAGCTTGGTGGAAATATTGTGCCCTGTGGAACAGCAGAGTACCATGAAATAAAACTGCATTCTATGAAACAAAAGAAAAAAATAGTAACATGAATAAATAGAGGTTTGTGGGTGGATACTGAGATATTAATCCTCCATGAAGTAGGAACAGAGGAAAAAAACCTAAAGGAACACGAGCCAAAGCAGTGAGTAGCTGAGTCTTTTGATGTGAGTCCATGACCTGCATTAACCACAGAAACCAGCAAAGCAAGAAGGGGGCGTGGCAAAGGCGGGGCCTTTAGAGCACTGAGAGTAGGATTTAGGTCCTATGAAGGAAAATTAGAAAAATGGGAGGAATATGAGTGGAGAGGCTTAGGGAGGGTAGTACAGAGGAAGAAAAGAAGGAGGGATAAATAAAGCTTGATATTTGATGAAAAGGGTGTAGGAAAGCATTATTTTCTGTTTATTTAAAGATGCAGGGCCAACATGAAAGTCTTCACTTAGCCAGAGATTGGGATACTGCGACTCCCTATTGGGACTCTAGGTGAGATACGTAAGGAAGAATGGAGAAATAGAAGGATCCAGAAGGTTCTAGAAACCTACAAGGAGACCATTACGACTGGTGGGTCTGGGCCCAAGGCGGGTCTGCTCAAACTACGGTACCAACCAAGGACAATGCATGCAGTAAACCTAGAACCCCTATCCAGATCTAACTAATGGACAACATATTCTCCACAATTGTGTGGAGAGCAGGGACTGACTCAGACATGAACTCTGGTGCCCCCTATTAGACCACTTCCCCTTGGTGGGAAGACCTGTAATCTGAATAAATTACTTAAATAAAACAAAAAAGATGCATGGCAGGGCATGGTGGCTCATACCTTTAATCCCAGCACTCGGGAGGCAGAGGCAGGTGGATCACTGTGAGTTCAAGGCCAGCCTGGTCTACAAAGCAAGTCCAGGACAGCCAAGGCTAATACAGAGAAATCTTGTCTCGAAACCCCCCCCCAAAAAAGCTCATATAACACATGTAATACACACACACACACACACACACACACACACACACACACACACACTCATACAGACACACACATTTTAAATGAAGTTATTCCACTGGAGGTAATAATTCTCTCTCTAAGAGGCATAAACTATGTAGTAAAAACCTCAGTGTCAACATGGAAGCCTTCCTTTGAGTTGCTGGCCAGTGGAGTCCACAAGACTCTTAAAACACTATATACTATTGCTATTGGTGCCTCCTAGAGCTTGAAGGTAAGATCTTATTGCTGAAGACGCCCAAAATGCAGGCACAGGACTTGGAGGAATGAACCTGGATATAACCTGGAAGGCAGGAGGCTTGTCTAAAGACAAGTTCTCACAGTGCTGTGTAGGCTGCCAAGGGAGAAAAGTGAACAGTAGTTCCACCCCGCTGTAAAGCCTAAGGACTACAAACAGTACCTAGCATGGCAATATAGCCCCAAGGACGTAATAATGGCACATACATCTTGGGGGCAACCAATAGCTATCTAATTGCACTTCAGACTTGTTCAATGGGAAGGAATTAATGCCTGGTACTGGAAACCTAGCCAACTACCATGGCTAGTGAGGCCTTGGCTTTAGAGATGAACCTATCACTAATACTTTCCTAAGCCAATATAATGTATAAATTATTATAAATACTTATGCTTATAGCCACAGATAAGTATAGCTCTTGTTTCTTGTCAAAAAAAACAAAAACAAAAACAAAAACAAAACAAAAAAAAAACCTTCTTTTTACAACAGAGACTATTACAGAAATACCCAACTGGTCAAATTGGACAGAACATCTAGCCGTGAGGCTGCTGGTCCTAGTCAGTACATCTACAAATCAACCCCTCCACCTGAAGCTCAGAAAATAGAGGAAGAGGAGTTGGAGAGATTATAAGAGCTGAAGAAACAAGACATCTGCTGTGAGATGATGTCATCTGTAGGACAGGGAAACTGCATCCATAAGATTTCAACAATATTGTCACCTAAAGAAGACTTGAAAAATTATACCACCAGCTGACCATGACAATGTGGATGAAGACAATCTCTCAAGGACTCACCCATAGATCAAGAACTATAAGCAGACTCTACCTAGCAAGGGATCAGGACAGATGTTGGGACTCCGGGTGGAACTCTGAGAGTGGTATGGAAGAATGAGGCCAAGGGAAGGACCCAGAGTATCCAGGAGCCCTCCCCCACAGGGAGACCATCAAAGCCATCAGATCTGGACCCAGGGGGGCCCACACCAACCAAGGACAATGCATTCAGTAAACCTAGACCCTCTGTTCAGGTATAGCCAAGGGACAGCTCATTCTCCACAGTTGTGGGGAGAGAGGCACTGCCTTTTATATGAACTCTGGTGCCCCCAATTTGGTCACTTCCTCTTGGTGAAGAGGCCTACCTAGGCACACAGAGGAAGGGGATATCTGGATGAGAGCTGATAGGCTGTGGTCATATGGTGGGGGAGGAGGTCCCCTTCTGTTAGAGGTCTAGGGGAGAGGAACACGGCAGAAGAAGGAGGAAAGGTGGGAACTGGAAAATATACACAAGAGGGGTGAATAATAATGGGGATGTAATTTGAATAAATTATAATGTTAAAAGAACCATAAGAAATTAACAGATGCTGAGAGAGAGAGAGAGAGAGAGAGAGAGAGAGAGAGAGAGAGAGAGAGATTGGTTTAGTCTTCTCCAGGGATGAGCTTCGTGATAAGTTTTCCAATCTCAAGTGGTCTACACTAAACACATGTACATACAAGCAACACTCGATGGACCCAGCAGGCTGCATTTATATATACAGAGTATGTTTGTGATGTGTAAAACAATACTAACAAAGAAAAATGAGATCTAGATTTTGAGGGAGGTGGGACACAGGCAAAGACAGGGGAGGAAGGAGTTAAAATGATTAAGGAAAATATATATATATATATATATATATATATATATATATATATATATATATATACAGTACTCATGTTAAAGTTCCAAAATAATTTTTAATCTAAGTTTAAATAGAGCTGTGAGCAAATAATCGCACATATGGAAAACTTCCACTTACTCTGAAGGGTGAGTGGGAGTGCAGTTACCCTGAGGGTTTTCTTATCACTTCTCCATGCTGTTTTCTTTTAGCATAAAAACAGTCTTGCTGGAGACTCTCAGTTTGTACTAATTTATCTGATTGTGAATTAGTAAATGCACTATGTCACTTTTATGATGGATTACCCCAAAGAAAAGGCTCTATCAGGTGGAAATAAAGTAAATTTAATTAGTCCCTCTAAGCAAAGGCAGGTGATACAGAAAAAGCCATGTTTTGAAAGAAGTTTCATTTATGGCAAATAAAATTGACCTGCAAACAGCTGCTAGTTTTTAGTAATCAAAGGAAAAGCTGCATTGAAAGCACATTGTCTTAGATGATTTTTAATCATGTTTTCCTACAAGGAATGAGCTTATATTACGGAATAAACCTAATCCTCTTATGTTTTTTTTTTTTTTCTTTTAAAAATGTATCACGTATCTGCTTTAGGCATGCTATTCTCATAAGACTCACATTAATTTCTGCCAAGCCTGGAGAACAGCCAACAGTGGGTGGGACTAATGGAGCCCTACCTTCAGTAATTAGGGACCCCGTCTAACTTGGTTACTGCTGCGGATTAATTCTTAACTGAAATCGCTTATATGTGACTGCTACTGTTAATGAGAAAGGATATTAAGTATGGATTATGTCTTCCGCAGTCTACCTAGCTGGGCATCTTGGCCTTAATTCTCCCCATCTGTGACCCTTTACAATACATTAAGCAGACCTTCTCAGCAGCAGCCCTATTACAGTTAATCACACCGAGGAAGAGATGGCACTAAATGTATTATCAAGACACTGACATTTACCAAATGCCTGTCAGATAGGTCAGGGAACAAAGAGCCAAATCTTGGCTCTGTGCTTACCATGGGCTTTGAGTTTTTAAGCTAGTAGTATCCTAGTCTTCCTGTCCATCAAGATAGGGCTTGTTGTCCTCCAAGATTATTGTGACATGTGTCGACATATTTTTTTTTTTTTTTATAAAAACTCCCCTAGCCAATCCATTTACTTGATTTGGAATGTTTAAGTACCAATTTTCTGTTCATTTCCCTATAATACACATTTTTTTCCCAGTAAAAAGCAATAGGCGATAAGTACATGGGGTTCCTGGAAATAACATAAGGTTGTAAATCCTTCAGAGAACAAGAGTGAAATACCGGCAGAATGATCACCTTAGCCACATATGGATAGGTGATAGGTTTTCTTTGGGGGGACTCCATCATCTCATGTAAATAGTCTTCAAATGATACAGCCTTCTGGCATGAATATGTCGATGCTAATGGAAGATATCAAATGTCTAGGTGCAGGAACTGTCCTCAGATGCTTGAAATGGAGGTGTAAGCAAAAGTCAAACAGAGGAGGAAGGAATCAGGCACCTGCAGGCACCAGGCAAGCTTTTAGTTAAATGTTCTTGCTCAGCTCAACACATGAAAGTCATAAAAATTCTGAGGGTGTGGTTGATGGATGGTCCTTATAGACAAAAGTCTGATATGCAGAAATAAGTGTTTGAGAAAGAAAACTATTTTCCATTCAATTTTGCTTGAGTTATAGACCAAAAAAAAAAAAAAAAACCCTAAGGGAAAACTAACCAAAGAAAATCATGGATGCAGTGGGCAATGGAACTTAGAAAGAACACGGGACTTAAACATGTTAACTTGTCCCCATGTGGTGGACAGGGTTCTCGGGTCACTACAATTTATAGTGAACTGTGAATAAATAACTCACTCCAAACAGCAGCTTTAGTCCTTCTTAGGAATTCCAGTTTAGAATTGCGTACATCTCAATTGTGCATATTTGTATTAAGCCGTGGTCTTTGACTCAAAAAATCATACTTGCAGTAATTATTATTTTTAGTCATGAATTCTTAGCATATAAAAGTACAAACATAACTGTGACCCAGCCACACCCTATACATCAAAAATCTCAAGCCTCACCATCATTTGGGATGCAGATAAAAAATTTCACTATCACAGGAGAAGACGCTCTCTTCAGATCACATAACTATTATGCCTGCATCCAAAGGAGTGAATTCTGAGGGTGCCTCATATTTTAGAGGTATCATTCTGTGAAGCTTATATGATCTCTCTCTCTCTCTGTCTTTATGCATAATGTATGCTTTCTGTTTTGTGGTATTGCTGAAACACATTTTTAAAAAACAATTAAGGATGAAATGTATTTTATTCATATCATTCCAAAAAGTTTAAGAGTATAAGCATTTGAGAAAACTCACAAACTTTTAGAGCCTGATGGTTATAGATTGATCCACTCATGTAAATAAAATTTATTTTCACTAGCTAACATTTTCCTGAAATTGTTGAAACATCTCATTGTTATGTAGCCAGATAAAGTCTATTTTCAGTACCTATATGCACATCACAGAAAAATATATGATTTCCATATGTCCATCACTGAGAGGCACATGATTCCAATATGCATATCACAGTTAAACATATGAATTCCATATCCATATCACAGACAAACACATGATTTTCATATGCATATCACAGACAAACACACAAATTCCAAGAACCAACAGTTACATTGGTTCCCATGAAACAGTTGAGAATATTAAAGGAAGCACAAAAAACGAAAATACAGCCACAAAGTTAACATTTATAACTCCAAAATTAAGGTTTCCTCTTGATCATTATGGGATGGAAAGTAATAACAAGAGAAGCGAAATCATTTCTACAGCAGTGTCCTTGCAAATTGTTGACACATTGGTGCTGTTATCAATTGTTCCCTACCAATTGTGACGGAATGAAATTGCTGTTGTTTTCTCGATGTCCCGTCGTGCACATCCACAGTACTGCACGTCCTCATCTTCGTGCACATCATCTGTCTTACAATATTGCAAAATTTTGAAGCCCCACACATATGTTAATTTTGTATTTAGTCAGTGACACATACAGCCGTACAGCGTATTTGATACCTGGGGCACGTAATTTGTCAACATCCTCCCACTTCACCAATTATTTTCAGTAAATAGCAAAAATTACAAGAAGCACATTTTATGTATGAATTAAAATCTGTGCTTGACCACCAAAAATAGTATATTTGACAATTTGAGTTTTACGTTACTGTTTTAAGGATGGATGAATATTCACAGTAATTTATCTAGACTAATAAGATGGGTGACTAAAGTTTGGTTTCTTGGCCTTAATGATGTTGTGTCTTAACATATTTAGAATCATCTATTTACATGAAGACATATGGAGTCTCACAAGAGCTGGAGGCACACATAGGTTCTTCATTATAGAACTTGGAATTTTCCTTATTCATTTCTACATAGAATGTAGTGTCGATTAAATGATTAAGAAACGATTAATAGAAAGCTTTAATTTGACAGTTATGTGTTATTAAAAAAACTTCAATAGTAGTTTAAAATGTTTTATACTAAAAATCGTTAAGGCTAAGGTGAAGCGTTCTATCACTGAATTTATTTATAAGCACCAGTTTGTGATAATAACAAAAAGAACAGTGTTTTACTTACCTCCTTTACTGTCATCAAATTCTCTGCAGATAAGGCCGCCCCTAACTATCTTAGCATCCACCCTTCCTCACACCAGCTATTTCATATTTGCAGTATCTCTACATTGCTTGTCACAGCATACATGCTCAATAAAGCTTTTGGTGAATGAGGTATTAAATAAGGAAATGCCTGCTTATCAAAATCATTTCAGTGGCTTCTTTCAGGATATGCATCAAGCATAGGAATCACGTGGCTCTACTCTGGAATAGAAGTGTTCACTTACAAGTTAAAGCTGGTAAGCTTTAAATAATAATGTATTGGATGTGATGTCAAGTGTCGGCCACTGTCATTGCAGAATCACAGATGAGATGCCACAGAGTAAAAATAAATGAGACAGTGTCATTTCATTAAGCAATCAGCAGGGCACCCAAAGCACAGTGCCCATGGCGTGTATTTCAACTCCTAAGTAAGGTCGGAAGGTCGGGGGAAGAAGAGAGGAAGAGCAGAGGACATGAAAACTCCTTCATTACTAACACCAGAAGTATGTGCTCCCATTAAAGCATGTCCTCTGTGTGTGTGTGTGTGTGTGTGTGTGTGTGTGTGTGTGTGTATGTGTGTGTGTATGTGTGTGTGTGTTTATTTTCTTTATCTGAGTCCTCAATTTAACTTCTGAAAAAAAAAAAAAGAACAACATTATGGCTACATTGGTAGCAATAATTTTCAATGTGTTTCATCAAAACTGTTTGTGATATAAAACAGTGGTATACTTTACCTAAAAATGTCACATTTTATGCAACTTAAGGCATAACTCAAGAGAAATCTGTAGAGTTCTGCATCCTTTGGTATCTGTCAAGATTGCATCAAAGGCAGTATCTTTATTTTTTTTATTTATTTATTTACTGTATATGAGTGCTTTATCTGCAGAAGAGGGCCTCAGATCACATTATAGATGGTTGTGAGCCACCATGTGGTTGCTGGGAATTGAACTCAGGACCTCTGGGAGAGCAGGCGGCGCCCTTAACCACTAAGCCATCTCTCCAGCACAAAGGCAGTATCTTTACATGTTACCTTTTATCACAGAAAATATCCTGCTTAATTTCATTTTATGCTATGATGTCTACACATGGGTACCCGTGTATCTTTATCGTACATATGTGCATATATAGAGCACGGCTACACATTAAAGGAATTTTACAGGTGTTGGACACTGCTTTTAAAGTAAGAAGCGATGGTCTCGAGAATATATATTAAGCATGAAACTTATTCAGCTGAGACAGTTAGTTACTGACAAAAGGTCCATGCTGTAGGATTTAAAAAAAAAAAAAAAGAGATATTAGGGTAGCTGTAGGTATTTACTGTTTTTCCTTTTAATTTTATTCTATCTATCCACCTACCCATTATTTATTTATTATTATTATTTTTTTTTTAACAAACTCTCTCCCTATAGCCCTGACTGTCCTCGAAGGGTCACTATGTAGTCTATGCTGGCCTCAAACTCACAGAGATTTGCCTTCCCCAGTCTCCTGAGCGCTGGGATTAAAGTGGGATCAACACCTTCACCACACTAGGCTACAAATGCAGCAAGCACCTTTACAGTAAAGGTCTCACAAGCAAGCAGCGGGCCCTCTCGCCTTTCCCCCTTCACCCATTCCTTGGGTGTGCAGGACTTTCCCACAGAGTCTGCCCTTGGCCATGAACTTTCTGTGGTCAAGAAGACAGGAACGAATGTGACGAAAAACTAAGAACTGAACACTTTTTCCACATGTGCTGTTTTGATGAGAGTGCCATTACCGCTGTGCCAAATGTCCCAGTGAGCCTCCTGGCTAACAGGAAATGAAGACTGTTGCCATGGTTACTTGGGTCACTCCCAACAACATCGAAATTTCCAGGTGTGTGAGCCTTCTCCTGACTCTTGCACACAGATGAGCAGAGAACCCAACAAAAATCAGGCAGGGGCTAGCCCTTGGGAGGCAGAGGCAGGAGGATCTTCGTGAGTTCAAGGACAGCTTCTTCTACAAACCGAATTCCAGAACAGTCAGATCTGCAAAGATCAAAAAAGATCTGCACAGCTGACTCACTAAAGTCTGGCTAAATAAAGTGACTTCTGCTTTATGTCAGTGAGTTTGGAAGGGTTTCCCTACTGAGTGAAAGCTACAAATATAATATTTTAATGAAATTTTCATACATATAGCAGCCAGTGCTGGTAGGAACTGCTAACTCCATCTGGAAAAGAAACTTGTTCTAAACTTAAAGATATTCACCACAAGGACACAGGTTGCTCCTTTAGCAAAACTGCTAAACACTGAACTTATTTGCTTGATGGTTCATTTATTTATTTTTGACACAGGGTTTCTCTGCATAGCCCTGGCTGTCCTGGAACTCACTCTGTAGACCAGACTGGCCTTGAACTCAGAGATCCACCTGCCTCTGCCTCCTGAATGCTGGGATTAAAGGTGTGTGGCACCACTCTTGGCAACTTCAATACAAAAAGATTAACTGAGGCAGAACCTATGTTGGCATAAGATCCCTCAACCAGAAACTTGGTGAATCAGTAACCAAACTGCTGTTTGTCATAAAGCCTCTTGCAGATTTTATAAAGGCAACACAGGTAGATCTTAGCAAGATTTTTACCAACACTGAATGTGAGTTTTAAAGCAAGAAGCAATGACTTAGAGAAGTGAACACAAATGTTTTTAGGGAAATGTTCAAGAAAAGAGCATGGCAAGACCTAGAAGCTTCACCACATGATGCAAAGGTTTTCCTGATCCCTGCATGCTTACGTCTCAAGCCTTGGCCCTGAACTCAGGTGATTGATGAGGGACAGCGGATGAGTTTCAATTTGAAATGGCAAAAACAATGTGGGAAATATCCCATCAAAATTGCCAACTGCCTATTTTCCTGCTAACCTCTCAAGCCCACGTGACTGCCTTTGGGTACCTCTAATTTCTTGGCTTTTGAACAAGAGCTTTTCAAAAAGACAATTAGATGAGCAATTTCCTAAATCTATCAATATACTTCCTCTCATTTCCTTATTTGTAATGAAGACACAATTGATGCTTTGACTTACAAGGTTAGAGGTAATTAGAGCAAGCTTCTATTTAATCAAATCATTAAGACCTAGAGTCAGGAGGAACCTTTAAAAAAAAAATCCACCAGAAAAGCCTCTTTTGGTGTTAAGGGAAATTAAATGTCAGGAAGTTTGGTGCTTTGACACCAAAATGTCTCCAGTTAAGAGTAAATATGAGCAGCATCTTATCTGACTTTCAATCACTTGCCTCAGATTTCCAGCTCAACTTATTCTGGGTTCTTAGATTTTTTTTTTCTCATTAGATGGTCCTTGTTTGCAACATTATATTTTGTATAGAATTCAGTCAAAGCAGGTAGAAGACTTGGATAGTTTAGAAATCCCAGTGTTCCTGATCATATCCTCACAGCTGTGTTGTCAGCCAGTTTCATGATCTTTGGAATCCTGTATCTGTAAGGAGATTACGTGACGCATGAGTGCTGATGGTTCAAGACTGGACCAGCCACGTTTATTCAGACCTTAACGCAAAGCTGTTCTCACTTACTGCAATAGCAAGGACCTCTTGGATAGAAAAATAATGTAGTTTTCTCCTCCGCCTATTCTTTAACCCTCTAATTTTTTTCCTATTTTTCTCTATGTCATCTATCATCATGTCCACTTCTTGATCTTGTCTCACATAAGTTCTGTGAGGTCAACACTCAATACTTCAAATGCAGTTTAATACATTAAAAGAGCCCAGTAGGTATTCAGAATGAATACATTGCCACCTTTTCCAGTTACATAACCTCAACATCAAGCGTAGTTTCTGGAATAACAGATTTAGAAGTGTGAAGTGTGCTTGCTAGCAGTTGTATATGCAGTATACCGTGTGTGCCTCCACATTTCTAGGATTTCCCAGTGTGTCTCATAGTTTCAATGTAAGTAGACCACATGCATCTTCTAGTGTGTTTTTATCTTCCTTTGTTCCCTTTAATTACTCTTCTTTCTTCCCCCCCAATTCCCTCTCATCTAATGCCTGTATAACTCAGAGAAATCTGGCAATATTAATAACCATATTGCTTTCAGAGTGCCCAACACATACAGTGTGACAATCAAGTAATCAGAACGACACAGAGATAGCTAGGTCTGGCCATGGCATGTTACTGTTCAACTATGGGAGAAGTATGGAGCGGCCCCAGAGCCTAACCTGGCATGCCAGCCTCTCCTCGCTCGGGCAATGGCCTCATGTGGTTTAAGGGGGATGATAGAGCTTATAAAAGATGAAAATATTGAGTGAAGATGGGACTCTTCAGTAGTTTTTCAGGTTTTATGTTTTATCACTCATGGTGATAGTGGAACTTTAAATTGAAGCAATTGCCTTTAAGTCACCAATGCTTCTATATGTAGTCCCTAACCTGAGGTCCTTTGAATACGCCTCATCAACTCATCGCATCACCAAGCTGAACTTGGTTATGTTCTTTGCTTTGGCCTGTGAATGCCATCTCTGGAGTAAATAGACACATTACCGTAGACTTTTACTAATAACCACCGCGTGCTACAACCATCCTTGGCTCTTCTCTTTTCTTGACTGTATACCTAAAATGTTTTGGCAAAGGCCTCACCCCAACTTCACAAACTTAACATTACATTTGTTCATCTGCTTTCATTGTACTCCCCGTTCTTCAGCCCAATCCACACCAGTCTCATCCACAATACTATGATGGGCTCATAACTACTCTTTACATGGTCTCGGCTTCTTTCTTCTTTCCTTTTTATATTCCCTATTTTACTGGAAGGCAGGATTGCTGACTAACTCAAAAAGTAAGCGAGATAATTTCATTCCCTTCCTTAAAATGTCTTGGCAAATCATTAATTGTACTATTTAGCTGTGGGTCCTGGCCTGTCACACTATTTAATCCGGCCCACAGCTACTTATCTGGATTTACTTCCCCCTACTTCTGTTGCCTAATACCCACACCCCCATCATCATGTGAATATGCCATTTTGTAATTCTTCAAAAATTCTGAGTTCTACTGTTTAAAAACTCTTCCCCTTCTCAGAATGCATTTTTCTCTAACCAGTTCATAGCCACTTCTCTCCCTTTCATCCAGATATCAACCTAAATCTTCATCACTGGATATAAGTTCAGCCACCAATTGTTTTCCACTGTACCATCCAACGCTTACTGGTTCATTTTCAGTTGTAAGATTCATAGAAGCAGAGGACCTCTGCTGTCTTTTCAGGGGTTTCCTGTCCCTGGAACACTCTCTAGTACAAAGTAGACCGCAAGCTTAACAACAAATTGATGAACAGATAGAGTGTTGGCTGGCTTAAGGAATGGATGGATGTTTAGATGTTTGCCTTTGGGTGTTTCTTGAATTTTTACCTGGCCTATCATTTTCAGTGTTCTAAAATGCTCATCAAATACTTGCTAAGAATGTTTCTGGAGGTGAAGGGAGAAATTTGGGGGGAAAAATTAAAACCTTATGCTTTCTAAATTTCCTTTTGTAGTATTGAAACAATTGGCTGGACATCTGTCTTCATGTATCTCAATGGGGAAATATAATCTCAAACAAGAAAAGGACCCCTTAATAACAATTAAGGAAATTCAATAAATTGTACTTGTTCTCTGTACATTCTGAAATTTTTCTGCTTCAAGAGGTTGTAAGTTTGTAACCTAACTGAAGAGAGTACAAAAGATTTCCGTGTGTACTTGACTTTTCTCCCAGCCTCCTCCATCATCAATGTTCCTCACCTAAGTGGTACATTTGATGTAGATGACCAACATTCCTTGGCACCACAATGGCCCCAAGCTCACAGTTTGCATTTGGGGGTTCGGTTTTTCATGTATACTCTACTGGTTAGATGGCGTTTGCTTATCTTTACAGCGTTCCACAGGGTAGTGTCCCTGCTTAGTCTGTCCCTCCCATCAATATATCACAACTACTGGGCTATTTTTATACGATGTATTTGCTTATCAGAGATTTGTAATGCCTCTCAGTTTGAGTAAGAAAGGCAACATTTTTATAGGTCTATAATCTTAAGCAATTGGTTTGCTTACTTATTTGTAGACTTTTGTGATCAAGCCTCTTCATATCTCAGTGGGGAGCTTAGCCTTTAATGGCTGAGCCATCTCTCCAGCCCACAAAGCATCTTTATAAAGGTGAAACTAAAACCAGGGTTTAGTTTTGAAATTTGATGTTTAAAAAGTAACGGCAGGTACTCTTCATTACTCCTCCTGGCCATGAGCCCATGTTATCAACAATTACAAAAGTTAACAGTGGTGTTATTACCAATAATAATTAGCTATATTCTCACTATTAACAACAATAGTCTTTACTAGTGACTATATTGTTAATGTCATCATCACTGATGACAATAGCTATTTATAAAGTACTCAGGTTTGCTGGACACTGTTCTAAGCATTGGACAGGTATGCGTTCTTCAAAATTACTACAAGTGGTTAATTTGTATTTGTTATGCAGATGAAGATTGAAGACTCCAAATTCTTAAGCTACTTTTCTAAAGTTCTGTAGCTGGTACCTTTTTAGAGTTACATTTTGAAGTAGAATTCTATTTTGAAGTCTTACTAGAGACCCTCAACTTCAATAAACAGCAAATTAATTTTATATACCACTCTATCCCTTGCTGTTTAGTTTGCCTTGCCTTTGTACTTATATGAGCTGTTTATATAGTGTCTTTGTATCTTTTATTAAGCAAAATGTTACTATCACAAGAAAATATTAAATCAGGGTAACTAAAATTGAATCAGATGTCTTCTGGTTGTTTAAAAAGTAGTATCTGGAAAAGAAAATGATCATTTAAACCTAAACTTCCATGTGAGCAACTTAACCTTTGTAAGCATGTAGCCTTAGAGTCTTTCTGCCATGTGTGAGTAAAGCCAAACCCTACTGGAAATTCCAGGTTATCCACGTTCTTTCTGGAATCCACTTCTTGCTCTGTGAATGTTAGTTCCTAAATCATAGAGGCTCGACAACCGTGGAACTGAGGGAGGCCAAGCATTATAGCTGCAGCATCTGGCCAAATTAAATCCCTCCCGCACACCTCCACTCAGTGGTCTCTGTCAAGATCATGTTGTGTCCAGCATTTGTCTCATTATTTTCAAATTGTGCCTCGGAAAACGCATCTGAGAATCTTGCAGCTCCTCAAGAAGGGGAAAGATATAATTTGCAGGGCTGATGTGACACAGTGGGTGATGGGCCACATTCCCTGCCAATTTCAAAGGCCCATGGCAATAAAGCTTTTTTTTTTTTTTTTTTTTTTTTACGAGCCTTGGTGGGGCTGCAAGGCAGTGAGGGCTGCAAGGCAGTGACCAGCTTCCATTCTAGCGAAGAGTATTGCTGCACATGGTTCTCATCAGATATAAAGAGCTTGAGACCGTTCAAGGTCAGGGAGTGGGTGGGTCTTACCGAAGAGAAGAATTTAATTGGTGATGGTTGAAAAGGCAGAGCCGAAAAAGGAGAAATAAAAGGTTATTTCCTTGTTCTTGATTCAGTGTTACAATCAAGTATGAGGATGCTACATCAAGATTTTGGCTGATGCTGCAAGATATTCTGATTTCAGATAACCAAATATTCCCTCTAATTGTCTGCTTCAGGCACATCTCGATTTCTTTTTATTCCAGAAATATGTTCACATAATATTATGCACATTTCTAAAAAAATATTAAGGTGCACTTAGTCTGTGATCTTCTGTTTCTAATCCAAAGACAAAACATAAATAAATACACACAAGCTTATCTTTATCATGTGAAATTTAGGAATGAGATTCTAAACAATATTTGCCTTCTTGAATATTATTCTTTGCAATAGCAGAGGGACTTTTAGATGGTTGGCTGTAGAGGAGATGAAGTATTTTATTCTGCTAAACATTGAATGGAGATGCAAAGATTCTTAAATTATGTCATGCACATGGAGTATATACAATTTAACAAACAAGAAGCATAAACAAATTTCTGTAATGATTTTTCCCTTATAATTATGAAAGATATTTTCCAATGTGACACATGTTATTTCCAGCTAATGAATTATTTCTGTAATCCCATTATTAGTTCTGAAATATTAAGTTTTCAAGCCAATTGGGTTGTCTGTTTCCAACACACATTCTGTGAGCCCTATTCTGAAGTTTCTGACTTGGTTGTGCTGGAAAGACAATGTTAGCAATCTGGTAAGGGTCCTTGGACCTTGCCTACAGGAAATGTCACCCAAAACCAAACTAAATGATTTTCCACAAGGGAACAGAAACCTCACCTTTTTGAATTCTAATAATTTCCACTCAATACAGGAATTTCTTTATTATGTCCATGAATCTCTTCAGTATAACATGATTATATTTTATTATATATTTATTTTTATTCACTTTACACCCTGGCCATAGCTCCAACCCTCTTGTCCTCGCAGTCCCACTCTTCCTCCCTCTCCACATCTCCCCTTCTCTATTGCTCAGAAAAGGGGAGCCCCCCTTCCCACCCACCCCAGCTCATCAAGTTACATCAGGACTAAGTGTTCCCTCTTCCCCTGTGGCCTGGCAAGGCAATCTCACCATGGGTAAGTGATCAAAAAGCTGGCAGCAGGGTTCACGTCAGAGATAGATCCTGTTCTCCTTACTAGAGAAACCACATGAAATCTGACCTGCCTATTGGCTACATCTGTGTAGAGGGCTTAAGCCCAGTCCATGCATGGTCCTTGGTTGAAGCTTCAGTCTCAGGAAGGTCCTCTGGGCTCTGGTAACCTGGCTCTGTTGGTCTTCTTGTGGAGCTCCTGTCACCTTCAAGTCCTCTTACTCTTCTGCCCACTTTCTGAGATGACTCCCTACTCATCACCCAATGTTTGGCTATGAATCTCAGCATCTGTTTTCAACAGCTACTGGCCAGAGCCTCTCAGAGGACAATTCTGCTAGGCTCCTGCCTGCGAGCATAGCAGAGTATCATTAATAGTGTCAGGAATTGGCTCTCTCCTTTGGGGTGGGTCTTGAGTTGGGTGAGGCATTGGTTGGACACTCCCTCAATCTCTGTTCTGTCTGCTCATCTTTATCCCTGCACATCTTATAGGCAGGGTAAATTTTGGGTCAAAGTGTTTGTGGTTGGGTTGGTGTTCCTTGCCCTCTTGACTAGTTAGAGGGTGTCCTCTTCAGTCTGCATGACCCTTGCTACTAGGAGTCTCTGCTAGAGTCCCTCTCATGTCCTCTGAGTTAGGTCTCCAGCTTGTCACAAAGATGCCCCCGCCCACAGTGTCTCTTTTCTCTGCAGACCTTATGCCCTGCCGCCCCTGCTCTCCCCAGGTCCAATCTCCACCCTCATGTCGTCTTTATACTCTTTCTCTTCTACCTTGTTCCCCCTCTTCAACCACAGCCTCTGTGTTTTCTGTTTCCCCTTCTGAGTGATGTCTAAGCATCCTCCCTTGGATCTTCTTTCTTACTTATCTCCTTTGCATCTGCATAGTGTAGTACTTTTATCCTGTAATACATGGTTAAAATACATTTATGAGTACATACCATGTGTGTCTTTCTAGGTCTGAGTTACCTCATTCTTTTCTAGTGCCATCCATTTTCCTGAAAATTTTGTGATTTGTTTGTTTGTTTGTTTGTTTTAATAGCTGCATAGTGTAAATGTAAATTCCATTGTGTAAATGTTCCACAGTTTCTTTATCAGTTCTTTGATTAAGAGACATCTTGGTTCTGGCTATTATGAATAAAGCTGCTATGAACATAGTTGAGCAAGTGTCCTTGTTGTATGGTGGTATAGCTGGGTCTTGAGGTAGTACTATTCCCAATTTTTTGAGAAAGTGCCAGATTGATTTCCAAAGTAGTTATACTAATATGCAAATATATAAAGAATTACCAACAGACTAAATAACCCAAGTTTAAAAATGGGGCACAGAGATAAACAGAATTCTCAACAAAGGAATATTGAATGGCCAAGAAGCACTTGAAGAAATGTTCAAGGTCCTTAGTCATCAGTGACATGCAAATCAAAACGACTCTGAAATTCTATCTTACACCTGTCAGAATGGCTAAGATCAAAATCTCAAGTGACAGCACATGCTGGCGAAGATGTGAAGAAAGGGAACACTCTTCCATTGCTGGTGGGAGTGCAAACTGGTATGATAATCATATTTTATTAATAGACTAACTTAAAACAAACAATAGAATAAGACCTCTAGTAGTGTGGATAAGATCAAAAGCCCAGATCTTTCTTGCTTAAGATTTATCATTATAAGGACCTAATCACGATCAACACTAGAAATAAAGCTATTTTTCCATTTGAATTTTATTTCGGACACAAAAATAAACTCTGATAAGAAAATATGCATTAGGTTATCAATTCTCAATCTGTAGGTTACAAACCCTTCAGGGAGTCAAATGACCCTTTCACAGGGGTCGCATATCAGATATCCTGCCTATCAGATATTTACACTCCTATTAGTAACATCAGCACAATTATAATTATGAAGTAGCAACAAAAATAATCGTAGGGTGGTGGGGGAGGGTCAGCACAAACATGAGGAACTGTATTAAAGGGCCACAGCATCAGGAAGGTTGAGAACCAGTGCATTTAGACCAAGAGAGTAATTTGCAATGAGAAATTAAAGTCTGCTTACTATCTGCAGGTTAGTTGGTTATGAGAATGCACATATATTGTGCATCTACATCGTGTGCATGATATACATTGTGTGCATGTATTATGCGCAGGCTTCCAATCCTAATGAAGCTTCACCTACAAATCTGGCACGTTGCCAGGGGCTATGACAAGTTCCAACAGAAGAGCTAAGGGATCAACAAGGAAGGAGTCATCAGGCACAGGGGTTGGAGGGATCTTGCAGCCTGCCTGACTGCCACTCAGAGTGCTTCTTTATTTACTCAGAACTCAGTAGGCAGGGATACTTTGCTGTTGTTCCACAACATAGATCAGATCATTTTTGTCCCTCGACACGTGTTCTAACTTCCTCTTGGACATAAGTTGAGCCATCACTGGCAAACTGTGACAGAACAGAATTATCTTTTACAATCATTTTCCCTCATCATCCAACATGTAAAGAATCTTGCAGTTTCAAGGGCATTAGACTGAGAGACGATCTCCAAGCCAGCCTGGGCAGATTGCCATGCCCTGAGCAGTGTGCTATCAACTCTCAATGGTCATCAGGCCATTAGGTCCAAGAACAATCTTCAGGCCAAAGCTGCTGCGGTAATTATTCAATTTCTGGCACAACCCTAGTTTATGTTTTCTATATTTATAGGATCTATTTATGTGGCTAATCTTGCATTCTTTTGCTTCTCAATCATATGATACTATTAGTGGCCCCGTGCAAGTTAACTTTTCTAGGAGATGGGTGTGTGTGGGTGTGTGTGGTTGTGTGTGGGTGTGTGTGGGTGTGTGTGGGTGTGTGTTAATATTGCATTCTTTTATCATTTATCCACACCACTCTTTGTCTGTCAGTACAGGCCCCAGTGTAAAGCAGAGACAACTCCAGGCAATCTAATTTTGTTGCTGTATCTTTTCCCTGAGGGTCATACCATAGGTGGCCTCCAGTATTACATGCTACGTAGTCGTCTGCGTGTGTAGCAGGAAGAGGCTTTTAACCTCCTCCAGCCCACCGAATCTTGCTTATCTTTTTAAGTTTATTGTGTTCTATCTTGTTCCTGAGTAAGCAGAGGGGTAGGTGTTCCAAGAGTATCTTGGAGTCAGAGCCTCATGAGGAGATTTCTAGTGTCTTTAAGCCAGGACCTCCAGGACTTAAAGACTTCCAAGGAGGCCAGATAAGGATCTCTCCCTAAAAGCAGGAGAGATGGTATGCTTAGGACTTTTCCTGGGGGAAGCTTAGAAGCTGTACTCCCAGGAGAAGGCATAAACGATTCCTAACAAGTTTTCCATCAATACAATATCCCCAAGTTGTAACAAATATTAAAAGCCCCCCCAAAGCATGCAACATGTGGAGATCAAGACCAAAAATGGAAGCCTGCACCACAGCCATTGCATCATTCAGTTGAGCTTTGCTGGATCTTTGTCAAGCTGCTGTATTGGCTTTAGGAGTTTCCCTGTTCCTTTTAGCGATGGCTGTGCCAGCACATGGTGGTATCAGATTAAAGCAAAGGGATGAGAAGGAGTTGGGGGTGCTAGAGAGATGGTAGACGATGTTGGTGGTTGAGAGCATATACTGCTTTTACAGAGGACCCAAGGTGAGTTCCCAGTGCCCATGTATGGTGACTTACACCCTCCTGTACGGATCCAATGCCTCTGGCCTCTTCAGGCACTTGCACTCATGTACACATACCCACACACAGACACACACCCATACATGTAATTTTCAAAAATACAATATAATCTAAAAAACATCAGAACAAAACGTTGTTTTAATTGGTTTGATTGGGTGTGTTATTGTTTTAAGAAAAGGTCTCACTCTTTTGCTCTGCCGGCCCTCAGACTTCCTATGCATCTTAGACTGGACACTTGTGCTCTGCCTGCCTTAGCTCCCTGAGTTCAGGGATTATAGGTATATATCCTCAGACCCAGCAAAATAAAATGAAACATTTGTGTTTTAAATCAGCTAATTATTTCTGTTTGTTTGGTTCATTTTTGAGACAGGATTTCTCTGTGTAGCATTGGCTGTCCTGGACTCACTTTGTAGACCAGGCTGGCCTCGAACTCAGAGATCTGCCTGCCTCTGCCTCTGCCTCTGCCTCTTATGTGAGTCAATTAAAAGTGTGGGCCACTGCCGCCCAGCCAAATCAATTAATTCTGATGTTCATATTTTCCAGTTTCTGAAATTTGTCGCAGAGGTAGAACGACAATACTTTATAAACCTACAATTTTTTGAGAGTATAGTAGTCGCCAGAATTCCAAGCCAACCTCTAAGATGCTCTCCCCAACCCCTACATCAGGTGGTGTTCGCTCCTGCGTAATTACCATCCCCCACTGAGCGCTGCCAGGCCTGATCTAATTAGGTGATGACAGCCAGAAAACAGAAGTTGAAATCTGAGAACGCCTACTGTGGAGGTTGCCACATGGCAAGCCCCAGTCTGTAGCCACCCACAGCTCTTATCTCATGGCCACTGCCACCTGGAACTGAAGGCTGCCAGAAATCCCTGTGATTTCGAAACTGGATCCAAAGCTCCAGAAAGGCACATCTCTTAGCTGATACCTTGACGTCATCTGGGTGAGACCCTCAGTGGAAAAGATGCAATGGTACTGTCTAGGCTTCTTTCCTACAGAGGCATGGAAGAAGGACTTAGAGTGTTTTAAACATCATTAAATATTTTGTACTCTATGTGTATATGTGTGTATAGGTACATAATGTTTATATATTGTCTAAACATTTTGCTTGTGAGCCTAGCCATAGTGGCTGAGTCATCTCTCATGATAGCACTAAGGGTACAGTAGGGGCATGCATAACTTGGTTGTGCTGAGTCACTCTAATTGGACTTAAGACCTATTCAACAGGAGGGAAACCATGCCTGGTCCTGGAAATCTAGCCAACCATCCATGCTAGTGAAGACATGGATCTTGGAGAAGGACCACAGCTACCACTTTACCATGCCAACATAATCCTTAACTCTATTCTAAATATTTCTCATTATACCCATAGATATTATAGTCCTCAATCCCACCAAGGAAAACTTCCTTTGGCAGTAGACAGACACCATTACAGAAAATCACTACAAATCAAAATTCAGAGTTGTGGAGCCCAATCTCAACTGATAAATTTAAAACACAGTTCCTAAACCTTAGGGTCAGGAGTCACTGCAGAATAGAGGGTAGTAAGGGCCAGAGGATCAGGGAGTTTATGTGTGATTTTTGTCTCCTAGGAATGTCACAAGCTGCATCCATAAAGCATCACCACATGACAGCCTAAACGTGCATCAAACAAGGGCCACACCAATATGTGGTCTCCGGAGGCCTCAACCCTATATGACGAACTACAGGTGATTAAGGAATGCTGACAGCAGAACAAATAGTCTTCACCAGGGAAAAGCACACCAGTTGGCTATCCGGTACCAATGGTCATGCCTAAAAATACACACACACACACACACACACACACACACACACACACACACACACACACACACACACATCTTACCTTATATAGATTGAGCAGGTTATACGTCTGTCTCTATGTTTCTGTATGTATGTATATATGTATAGATACATTTTTACATAAACATACATGTGTGTGATAAGTATTATTGGAAAAAGCCATAAATTTGAAAGAGAGAAAAGGGGAGTATATGGAGGGTTTCAGGGGAGAAAAGTTTCTGTTTGCCCTCTGTTAAGTGTTAGTTAAAGAATAAGTCCCTTTGTCTCCTATGTTAAGTCCTTGGGAAATACGATTTCTGTTTGTAATTAAGAATAAGTTCCTGTTTCTTAGATCTGATCTAAACTGCTTGCAACCCCATCCAGGTGATATATCTTCTTCCCCTGGTCCCTTCCCCTTTCATTGTGGCTTTCTAACAATGTTTAACCGCCAACTCTTTTGCCCCTATAAACACCTTATGTCTCCTACAAAAGGAACTTCAAGAGGCCAGCAGGAACTGCTCTCTAAATCCCAGCTTGGGGTGAAGCAGTTGGCTAGCCAGTTCCAGGTACACCCCAAAATCCAGCTTGCTTTAATTGGACACTCATAGATTAGGTCTTCCCTCCTTACTGTTCTCTCAGGTGTGACAATACCACAGTGAGCATCATAGCAGGTGTCGCTCTGGTACACCAAATGCTGTAATGGGCAAAATTACCAATACTGCACAAAACAGCAGAAATGGCTACGCAGAATTTCTTGGGCATCAGACCGAAGAGGGCTAGAGTTTGGGGACCGGCTGAATTGGCTTGGATTACAATTCAATCAGAGCAGTCAAGGAACACCCATCTAAAGACAAAACTAAAGAACGGGTTTCGAGTGTGTCTGAAGAGTTTCTAGCACACGTGGAGGTGTTTATCTCAGCTCACCCAGAGAAGGAACCGCCATGGGTGGCATTATCCAAGTTCTTTGTTCCTGCAACTTCTGACTGCTCTCAGGAAACACTGTGAAGAATTACACCAGAGAGCCAACCAGCAGAATTTCCACGTTACCACGAACCAAAACAAATCCACTGGCCGAAAAGTGTGCAGACTTTAATAACCTACGCTGAAGTACAGTTTCTCAGGGATATGTAAACCTGTAAACAATATGAAATGTTTTCATGGTGAGAGCAGATAGAGGATGGAGTGGATAAAGTCTTGATGACGGAAAATTTGGCAAAGTAATCAGAGGTATACAATGGTTTTTGAGAAATGTGGATTAGTACTTAAAATACTTCTGAGGATTATCTGAAGTCACATTAAAAGGCTGCCCATCTCATTATTTTTCCTAGTGACAAGTCACCAGAATTTAACATTTGTTAACCACTAAAAAAGTTAGCATTTTCCCCATAAATGTTGAAACTGCCTAGCAAATGCCAGTTGGCTCAAGTTTAATTTGTGATAAGAATAAATGTCATACTTTAAAATTAGGAGCTGACAAGATGGCGCAGTGGGTAAAGGCTTTGTGTAACCTAGTGAGTCTAGTCCCTAGAGCCCATGTAAAGACAGATGGGGAGAATCAACGTCATAAAGCTGTCTTCCAACTCCACGTGCGCAGCATGGCATGCATGCCACGCATGCACATCACAGACCTACCTACCTCTACACAATAACAGTAACAAAAACAAGAAAAATAAACAAAAACTGGCAACTGCTTATTATGCATTCCTCTTAATGAAATGGACAGTGGTCAGCAATGAACACTGTAGGCACGGCATATGCAGTATGTGGACATGCTTTCAAATGTGTGCAATTTTCCCCTTCTTTACCTCTCATACTAGTAGTAATGAGTCACCTAGGCACCAAAATATTATTATTATTATTATTATTATTATTATTATTATTATTATTATTATTATTATTTAAACAAATGGATGAAACAGAACATTTCTTTTTCTTCTTCTTTTTATATCAAATATTTTTACATAAACATTTATATTACTACACATATATACAATAAACTGCCTAGAGCAAGAAGAACCACAGGGCAATCAGGAATTACACAAATGTTACATTCTTAGTGTTTTGGCTATTTGTATTTGGCAGTCCTGAAGGAAACATCTTTCCTGTCTTGGCGAGTCTAAAATTCTGAATGTAAATCAATATCTATCATATCTCATCATTATCAGCTGAAAACATCTAGATTCTTAAGAATTAATGGAAACATGCAAAAACTTTTTTAAAAAAATGCTTTCAAATGAAATCCTCAGCTCTAATGAATCCCAAAGAGAGTAAGAGATAACAATGAAGTTGAATACAGTTTCTTCTCCCAAGCCTCACTTTATCTTCCTGTGTTCACCCTCTGAGCCCAGTAAATCCAACAATTAGAAAAGGGTCATATAACCACACACTTGGAATATCATTGGTACCAAGAACTTTATGATTTTGTAGCTTTCATTTATATAATCAAATCAACAATCCTTCTTAACTCTTGCAAGGAGTGATCTTGAATGCGTCAATTGATAAGCCAATGATGGGATCCCCTGATCTCTGGGAATGGTGCTGTTAAATTGGCTGATGAAAAGTATGTTTGGTTTTAATCCATAAGATGAACTTTCCTGAGCCTTCTTAACAACGTTAATTTTTCCCCTGGCCTAAATTGAAGCTTAGTTTGATAAACACTTCCATAGGAAGCGGTTCTTTAATATTAATACAATAGATGCTCACTTAATTTTCTTTACCCCAATAGCTCTTAAAATTATGAGAAAAAAAAATTTCTTAATCTTCTTGTGCAAATGAACAGAAATGAACAATAGCAAAAAGAAAAGAAAAAAAAAAGCAAAGCTTTTTCTACTTGGGCCCAGTGGACGTTTTGGACCAAGTTGCAGGTTTGCCTTTGCATTTCACTGTGTTTACCAATACCCCTAGCCTCTGGTCTGTAAATCCTGCAGCATTCCCCTCATTATGACAGGCACAAATGTCTTGAGTGTTGACACGTGACCCACCCTGTGCCTCCCACCTTCCGAGGGACATAATTAACCTATGCTGAGAATCCCTGCCGAAAGCTAGTGGTTTTTCAGAACTTGTAATGTGCTGACAGAAGAACAACAGAATATACTTCTTAAAGTAGACCATTTGGTAAAAGAGTTATTTTGAGTAAAAATACTTGAAAACAATTATGTGCAAGATATCTCCTTCCAGAAAGGAGATACAATTCTGTATAAGAGATGGGGGGGGGGGGGGAGGCTAAGCAGTCATCTTATCACCAGGGATTGGGAGTCAAGGTAGAGAGAATTATATACAAATAAAACCCTGGTAGACTGGCTTTATTTTCATGGCTATCTATCAACAATTTACTACCTTTTGTTATGTTTTCACAACTCCTACTTTTTGTTGAGTTCTACATATAAATATTGCCCTCTCTCGCCTTCTTCAGGTCATCCCTTCCTCAGAGGTGCCAGTGAGATGTAGCCCTTAAACAAATGTGCGTTTTCCTCTCCTCTTACTCCGTTGGTATTGACTGCATGCTTACCCCAAAACTCTGAACATAAATGTAAAAATTTGCCTCTATACAGAGGCAAGCTTAAACACATTAAAATTAAAATTATCCTTAAGAGAATCTCATAATGTAAGTCTGATTTTTAAAGTTTTCCTAGATTTATTTATTTTAAATTTAACTGCATGAGTGTTTTTGCCTGCACCACACTCATGCAAGTACCCAGAGAGGACAGAAAAGGACAAAGGAGCTTCAAGATGGTTGTAATCCATAAGGTCTGGGAACTAAACCCAGGTCCTCTGCAAAAGCAACAAGTACTCTTTACCACTAAGCAGTCTCTCCAGCCCCACACACCTTGTTTTTATCCCCAGGCATAGACTAATAGAATGGTGGCAGAGCAGGCAATTGGCTTCCTGTGGGCACATAACTAATGCACAGTTCTCAGACCTAAGATTTAGACTTAGATAGCTCAGGAAACTCTGTAGAAGGACAGTACAAGCATTTACTCACTTAACAGCTTCTTCTCTTCATCTTTTTTTTCCCCTCCTACTGAATAATTGGCCAGAGGTTCCCGCATAGCTGCTGCTTCATGACTCTGCAGAATCTACAAGAATAAGAATATAAGAATGGGAAATGGATTGGGGAGCAAAATAATTTGCTTTGCAGCCATGAGGACCTGAGTTCAGATCACTACCACACTCTGTGTCGTGTCTGCAAGCCCAACAGTGGATTCCAGGACAGAGACAGACAGATCTCTGAGACCTTGTTGGCCAGGCAATTGGGCTGAAACAGTGAGTTCCCTGAGAGACCCCATCTCAAAAGTGTACGGAGAAGAGGGATGAAGACTCAATCTCTGGCCTCCACACACATGTAGAGGCCCATATGCCTATGTTCATGTACCAAACACACTCATAGACTCACAAATAAAGACAAATAATTCTAAAGGACTATTATTCCTTACTAGTAATGAATGTAACCCAGTTAAGTGACTTAGACAGAACAAATGGGTGTTAGGGGTCTACAGCACTTGGTCTTATCTCAGACCAATGAAGGATAGTATTTGAAAGTACATTTGCTGAAAACACATACGAAAAGAAAGAGCGAGGTTTAGAAACCCTATAAACCAGTAGACTGTTTTCAGTTCTAGTGCTGCCCCAGGTGACTAGATAACTCAGAACTTTCACTACATTTCAATACTTTTATTAATACGTAAGTGTATGGATTTGCCCTAAAGTTTATCTCTGAATGTCTTGATGAGGCATATGGACCACAGAAATCATCTGAAATTAAAGGTTACATCAGTGCTGCAATGGTTGCAGATGGCACAGATCTTGGCAAATATTTTGGTGCCCCATCTCTCTTTCTGTGTCTCCTCTCTCTCTCTGTCTCTCTCTCTCTCTGTCTCTCTCTCTCTCTCTCTCTCTTTCTTCTTCTTCTTCTTCTTCTTTTTCTTCTTCTTCTTCTTCTTCTTCTTCTTCTTCTTCTTCTTCTTCTTCTTCTTCTTCTTCTTTTTCTTCCTCCTCCTCCTCCTTCTCTCGCCCTCCTCCTCCACCTCTGCATTTTCTTCTCTGTCTCTCTCTCTCTGGGTGCACTTTCTCTTCCCCCATGTTTTTCTGTCTCCTCCTGCAAGGCAACTTCCAGAGTGGACATGACCAATCCATACGGCATGGGAGGGAGGGGAAGAGTGAAGAGAGAGAAGGGAAACAGGTGCAGCAATCAGGAGGCCAAAAGTACACAAGGGTAGTAACCAAAATGTCTGGATTATATAAAGAAGAGCCTCTGGGGAAAGGACAGGCCAGCACCTGGCTCACAGAGTTCAGGGTAGAGAGCAGGGTATGCCAGCCATACCCTGTAATGGGTAGAGACTGGGGCATGCCAGGAGAACCTGGAGACCAGGTCCCATTTTGAAATGCTAAATAGGTACTTCAAGTACCAGGTGTTAAACTTAACAAAAGTGAGTTCTTTTTATTTGAAAAATAGGCAATTGTGCTGTCAGCTAACACTTAGGAATATTGTCAAAGCTTATGCTTAACTGCAAGTTAATAATGAGGTTTGTTATGAGCTAACAGGCACATTTTCCCCTCTAAAAGCCCTTTCTTATTCTGTGAGATGCATGCTATTGCAATCCCATCTGATGGATGCAGAGACTGTGGTGTTAAGAAACCAAGTTCACTGGTACCTTAACATGCAGCTGGAACTGATCTTTCAGCTTGGGTCTCCTCACAAACATATGTAGAGAAAAGATGGCTTCAGCTGCCACAGAACTATGTCCTGGGCCATATGCTGCAGGATATAGAAGACAATTAGCTGAGTGTGAGGCAGAGAGCAGGCTAGCGAGCAGCCTTTATGCACAGGCTCTGCTGGGAGTCCTTCAGTGCTTGCCTTGACTTTCCTCAGCGAGAGACAGGGGCCTGGAAGTGTCAACTAAACCCTTCCTTCCCCAGCTTGCTTTAGGTCAGAATGTTTCATTGAAGCATCAGAGCTGCCTGCTTTGTTTTATCACTATTCCAAACCCTTTGGATTAGGGGATGGGAAATCACTTTCTCTCTTATTGAGCTGTCTCTGAAATACTTGTGTGTGTGTGTGTGTGTTATTGTTGTTGTTGTTGTTGCTTAAAAGAGAAGAGCTATCTTTCCCACTACATTGAGCAGAAGATGCTCATTCTCCATTAAAAGGATTCCTGAGCATCGTCTCAATGGACCCATTGCAGTAAGATACCTCATACACCTTCATGGTGGCCACTCCTCTCCGCTTCCCCCTCTGCCCTCAGATGGCACGTGAATAAGCAGCCAATGTATGCCTCACTTGTTCATCTCAGTGCAGAGCATGCAAAGGGGTGCTAAGTGAAGGCTTCCACTTTTGTGTTTTAATGAGCCCAGGCTTAAGTAATAAAGGTTTCTTCTGACATCCAAGGCCATCAGTGCCTTGGTCTCATAATTGTCCGGTGCTGATTGAGTTCAAGAAAGAAAAGCCATCATTCATAATAGTCACTTTAGAAACATGTGATGGAACTTCCATACCCTTCTAGGCACATTTACATTATCCCCCATTTGCTCCGTGTGGAAAAGCAATTACTCTGTGGAGATGGTGCAGTCAAGTCTGTAAACAGTTATTACATTTCAATTAAAGCTGCATGAAACTCTACATATTTGGTTTGCAGAAAATTAATGCAAATCTTTTTTGATGTTTCAATTTGCAAGGGGGCCTATCCCATACATTTGGCTCTGGGCACAACACTCAGACCCTTTCAAACATCAAAGACTATTTTCCAAGCATAAAACATTTGGCCTGGGGTTACATTTTCCTAAAATACCAGTCTGTACTCAAACTCCCAAGATTTCAGGCTGCATGGAAGTTTTCTAAGAGAATTCAACATAAGCTAGTTTTCTAGCAGAGAACAAATCTTCCTTAAAGCTTTTATTGGCAAACATGCATTGGGTCTACCCATTGCCTTGTTAAGAGTCCATAAATCACAGAAGCAAACTAGACTTTTTTTTTTTTTTTTTTTTTTTTTTTTGGCCATGAAAGGTTGAGAAGAAATGAATTAACACACAATAAACACCTATCATGTTCCCATCACTTTTTCTTGAATTGTTTGATTAAATTTGTGCATTAACACTGGGAAGCTGTGTTTCTCTTTATTCAGATCAGAGGAATTCAAATGGCAAGGAAGGAAGTTCTTAAATTGCACTGGTGGGTGGTGGTACCATGAATGGATGCAGAACTCCCTTTATCTAAGGCCTTCAGCAGGTCTGTTTCCCACTGAATAACAATATGGGGACTGTGGTTCATGTTCACAGACATCGCTTGCTTTTCATTTCTGTTTCTCGTGTTCATTACTTCTCTTGGGTGCTCTTCGTAAGATGTGAGTTGGTCATCTACTCATGTGTGAGTGTTTATAGTTCTCTTTTATAAAAACACACAAGTAACACACTCAAATGATAAAGGACCTGTTCTCTCTCTCTCTCTCTCTCTCTCTCTCTCTCTCTCTCTCTCTCTCTCTCTCTCTCTCTCTCTCTCTCTCTCTCAAGACGTGCTACATATGGTGGGGTGGGGGTTGGGCAGGCAGAGCAAGACTGCAGGCAGAACAGGGGGACTTCACACTTCCATCGCTTCCCATGAAAAATAACATATGGACAGAACATTTATTTGAAAGAACAGATTTGTTTCTTGTTGCTCTCCAGCAGTTGAAAGAGAAAGAAAAAAAAAATCTCTTTAAACAGCCATCTGAAAATACTCCCCCAATGAAAGAAATAGAGTTGATCTTTTTTCAGACTGCAGAATTAACATGAACAAGTCTGAGTCATAATGATTCCATTTAAATGTATTCACTGGGCTCCTGTTGCCATGAACATACCTCTGCTAGGGATAGCACACAGTCTGTCCTCAACCTCATGTTTTATATATTTGTAGAAAAGACATTTACACATAATGTATTTTTTTTCTTACTGTTTTCAAATTAATTCTCTATTTTAATCATTACTTTACATTTTTCACCCTTCTCAACTTCTTGATACACATACCCCAAAAGCCGTTTCAGAAAATGAGAACAAGTTCCTCTTTCCATCATTTCTGCTTCCAAGGCCATTTGTTTCCTATCATCCCAGTTCTTGGTTGAGATCTGGAATGATTCACAACTCTTGGCACAGTAAAATTCCTCAGGCCCAGAAGAAAGACATTGCCAGGAAACAAATTAAAAAGTTCAATTTAAAATTATATCTACCCTTCAAGCTCCCGGTATATAAAAGTATTCACAGCTTATGTCTAGGTTAGATTTAATATAAACCACATGAGAATGAAGGGGATTAGCCTCCTGGAAGCTTGCTGATTTTTAAAAAAACAGAAATCAGAAGAAAATGAGAAACCCTACAGTTGTCTTTTAAGAATATAAATGTGAGGGGCTGGAGTGGTGGCTCAATGCTAAAGAACATTTGCTGTCTTGGCTGAAGACCTTGGTTAGGCTCCCAGCATCCAAATGGTAGCTCACAGCCATCTATAGCTCAAATTACAGGATCTACCTTCCCTTTCTCTTTCTTTCTTTCTTTCTTTTTTTTTTTAAATTTTTTTATTAATTTATTCTTGTTACATCTCAATGTTTATCCCATCCCTTGTATCCTCCCCTTCTTCCCTCCCTCCCATTTTCCCACTATTCCCCTCCCCTATGACTGTTCCTGAGGGGGATTACCTCCCCCTGTATATGCTCATAGGGTATCAAGTCTCTTCTTGGCAACCTGCTGTCCATCCTCTGAGTGCCACCAGGTCTCCCCCTCCAGGGGTTTGCTCAACCATGTTCATAGCAGCCTTATTCATAATAGCCAGAACATGGAAACAGCCTAAGTGTCCATCAGTAGAAGAGTGGATAAAGAAACTGTGGTACATATACACTATGGAATACTACTCAGCTATTAAAAACAAGGAATTCCCGATATTTGTGGATAAATGGATTGAGCTAGAAATGATCATAATGTTCCTTTTTCGGCTCATTATTGGTGGCTATCTACGGAGTTCCACCTGACCTTGCCCTTGCTCCTTTAATTAGCTGTTTATCTGACTGCCTGAAGACCTCCCCAAAGAAAGCCTTTTAAGTGAGGTCTGATCCCAGGAAAAGGAGAAATAATGATTCAGACCCGAGTAGTCAGAAAACACAAATGCTCATCAGAACACAAAGTAGGCTCGGGATTAACGCAAAATTATCATCAAATCCTGTTGTTTGGAAAAATAAAGCAATTTTTTCTGTTTTACTTATTGAAAATTGATTTTTTTGATATGCTATATTCTGATTATGGTTTCCCCTCCCTCAGGTCCTCCCCCTCCTCTTCTCCTTTCCTGCTCTCAAATCTGCATCTCTCTCCCTCTCCCTCCCTCTCTCTCTCTCTCCCCCCCACCTCTCAAACAGGCATCTAAAATATACTAAAGTAAAATAAAATAAAAACCAAAATCAGAAGAAAAAAAAACAAAGCAAACAAAATGAAAAGAGCCAAGGAAAAAGCACACGAAATGCATAGACACAGAGACACATACATTTGCACACAGAGGACGCCCATAAAAACACAAAATCAGAAACCATGATTTATACACAAGAGAGCTGTAAGATTGAGGACAGAAAAGACTCTTCAAAACTAATATTGAATTTGTTTTGTGTCAGCCATTAGGTTGAGGCAATGAAGGAAAATGAAAGTTCCATTTTATAGCATACAAATATAGTTATATTTGGATGGTTCTAGGTAGGTATTTTTACAAATGCTGATATTCTTGTTGCAGTATTCTCTTGTCTATGTTTTTTAATTTTTGTTTTTGGGTTTTTTTTTTTGACATTTTCATGTGGGTCTAGCATGTGTGTATGTGTGTGTGTGTGTGTGTATGTGTGTGTGTGTATGTGTGTGTATGTGTGTGTGTATGTGTGTGTGTGTATGTGTGTGTGTATGTGTCTGTGTGTGTGTCTGTGTGTGTATGTCTCTGTGTGTGTGTATGTCTCTCTGTGTGTGTATGTGTCTGTGTGTGTATGTTTGTGTGTGTATGTGTGTGTGTATGTGTCTGTGTGTGTATGTGTGTGTGTGTGTGTATGTGTCTGTGTGTATGTGTCTGTGTGTGTCTGTGTGTGTGTGTATGTGTCTGTGTGTGTGTCTGTGTCTGTGTGTGTGTGTGTCTGTGTGTGTGTGTGTGTGTGTCTGTGTGTGTGTGTGTACACTGGAAATTTATGTTGGAAATCATCCTCAGTCATTGTCTAACTGACCACTCAAGTGGGGTCTTTCACTTAGACCCTGATGTGGTTAGTCTCTCTGCCTAGCTTTCTTCGGAGAATGTTCCTGTCTCTACATCCCCGTGCTGGAATTTGAGAATGACTACAAGACATGTGGACCGTTTATGCTGGCCATTTACATGGGCTTTGGGGATCCAAACTCCAATCCTTACGCATGAATGACAGATCTCTTAACCCCAAAGTGATCTCCCCAGCCCATGATACTCTCATTTTGACGTTGCTGCTAGTCCAAACCTTCCCATGGCAAGCTCTTTTCCACACCAAGACTATCTATATTCAATACACTGAGGTTGTAAGTGAAATGGAAGTCAAACAAATACATGTGTGACTGGACTCTCGAGATTCACAAAGTTTTTTTTTTAATGTCATATTATGTAAGTTAATGTGGTTGTAGTGGTTACCATGTACAAACCTAAGCCCAGGAGTTTCTACTCCAAACCACTTCCTAAAACAAGGGTAACTTCCTTTTTCCACTTCTTCACGCTGAGACATTGGAACTTCTGACTGACTCCTCATAACAAAATCTTTTCAACTCAACTTGTATCTCTGAAGCTTGGAAGTCTTTCTCCATCTCTAAATTTGCCATGCGGTTCCACTCTACCATTAAAGCATATCAAGCTATGCCTGCCCCATCCTCACAGCCTCCATCTTGTCCTGTTTTTCTCCATACAGAAATATCATTTCACACAACTGTTGAAAACATTCTAAAAGCTGTCCACACTACTAATAGGAAAAGCTGAATCCCTAATAATGGCTTTAAAAGCTCCACGTGTGCTACGTTCCTACCTTATAACTCTCTGCTTTATCATCTATGCTCTCGGCTTTCATTTCTCTGCCCCTTCCTCTCTGCATTTCCACAAAACATGTACAGTCCTGGCTCAACTTTTCTCTCTGTTTAAAATGCCCTTCCCTTACTAATTCACGCAGGTCCTCTCAAGGCTCCCATTCATCCTTCATCAGCTGTCACCTTATTGGGGACACTGAACCTTACCAGCACACTGTCAATTTAATTTCCCCAATTCTTCTCAGTCCGATCTTGGCTTGATTTTATCATATAGCCTCAAATAATCTGTAGAATTTGCTTATTATATTTCGCCTCTTTTAGCTTTTGTTCCGAACTGGATAATGAGCTCTGTAAAAAAACAGGAATTTTGCTGATATTACTAATCACAGTAGCCAGAACTTAAAACTGAGCCTGGTACAATAAAGTGATGAATATTGACTAAGAGGATGAATAAATAATTTTAATGCTTTTTCCTCGTGAAAGAAATTTCTCAGTGTATTTCTTCCCAAATGTCACAGTTGGGATGAGATTAAAAAAAAAAAGAAAAACTAGGCAAAAACCACTTAAAAGATAATAACAGATCTACAAACTAACTTTAACCAATATGCACCCAATCTCTGTATGGCACATTGGGGGACTAGATAATGGTAAGGAATAATAAGAAAAAAAAAAATAGAAAAGAGGACTCAGAATGGGAATTAGTTCAACAAGGGCAGTTCCTGTTGACCTGAAGGAAAATGAAAGTGGCAGCTGCAGACCTGCCTTCTATCACTAACTCCTTTTCCTCCGTGTTCTAGGGCATGTAATCGGAGCCTCTTACTTTCTCTGTAAAAGGAGTCTAATAAACCCAGCCTCCATAAAACTGCCGTGAGATGATGAAATGATATATGGTGCCTATATCATGTGTGGCATGTAGGAGGCACCCTGTAGTGGAAGCTGCACTGCCTCTCTGCCTGCAGACAGGGCCTAGAAGCAGATGCCCCAGAACCAAGATGCACAATAAATGTTCAGACCTTGACTTTCAAACGCTGTTCTCTAATGGAACGAACAAGGCTAATTGAAGCCGAAAAGAATATTTTAGGATTGAAGCAGGAAAAACATTCAACATGAATCGTGTGTGTGTGTGTGTGTGTATACATATACATACACACACATATATGTACATATACATACACACACATACACACACACACACACACACACACATATATGTCCAGAAAGTAAGGAAATGGTAACAAAGGCACCATGAGCTGGAAGACGTCAATCACAGAGAGAACTGTGATTGGGTGGGACCAAGAGATGTCTAGGAAATCTCTGCACCTTCTCCTCATTTTTACTGCGTATCAGAAATGACTTTAGTAAATGAATAAGCAAGACCTATTAAAAGTATAGGAGAAAAAAGGACGGACACAAGCTTTGACTGTTACCAATGGAACCTGGAGCAAAAGAAGTGAACTACAAGACCTCCCAACAACCAAAGCTGGAAACATTTGAGCTTGAAAGCAAATTATGATGGTATTATAGTTCTACTGTAGTTAAATGCAATTGTCAACTGGATTAGCTTGAGAAGTACCTAGGAGACTAATGACTCACACTGATGTATGTGTCTATGAGGGAGTTGCCAGAAGGGACTTACTAAAGAAAGAGGGCTAATCCTGAATGGGAGTTGTGGGTGGCACCATACGTCCATTTGGTTCTCCATAACCAAATGGAGACTCCAGCAGTGTAGGCATGCTCTGTGCTTCCTGTTGCTTACTCCTGCTGCCTGAGAGTCTACTGCATTGGGGACCTATAACCAATCAAGCCAAGGGCTACAGCTTCATAACGATGGAGCCAGAATAAGACTCCTTCATATCTCACCTTGTCTGTGTCAAGAGTTTTGCCACAGTGATTAAAAGAAAAACCTAAGCCAAAGCCGAAATACAAAACTAGATATTCATATGCCTATGTTGGTGTACGTAATCGTTTCAGTGTGTACTTAACTGGAGAGATCATGAGAGAACAATTCCAGCGAGTAAGAACAGTCAGCCGTAAGACCTAGGTGGCAACACTAGAACAACACAGGGTCTAATGATGATACGAAAAGCAGTGGGGAAGCTTGTACCTATGCATCTTACCCAAATGTGTGTTAATTATTCTGATAGTTCCAGCTTTATAGGCGTATCTACAAAGTCTCTGAAATACATCCTCCTGAAAGACACAGCCTGGTTCACTCATTTACGTAGGATTCTATTTAATGGTTCCTCTTAAGGAACAGGATTTGGTAGCTGATAAATAGTGGCTTTATGGTGGAGAAACCTGGTAAATAACGCCTTCATTGAGTAATTAGAGAAACATCAAGGGCTATCCACATGCTGAGAAGTGAGTAGTGTTGCATCTGTGGCACTGTTCTTCAGAGTCCTTCAGTCCATTCACACCATGTGAAATATTCAGATAAGTGAAATTGGTAGATAGTCTACAAAATACCTCACCAGGCTCTTCATAAAAGCCCAAGACATGCATGGTGAGAACAAAATTGAAGTATGGTCACACAGACTATGGTTCACTGATGCAAATATAGCACTTTGGACTGGAATCTGATACCAAAAAAAAAAAAAAGTCAAGAGAAACAAAAGAGATATGAATATGAATAAAGTCCGTAGTTTAGTTCACTGTACTGCCTATATTTTAATTTTGTATTTTTCCTGACCACATTATGGTTAGACAAGGTGTCATCATGAGGAAAAAGATAATGAAATGGATAAAATTATGCTTTTATTGTCTTTGTAATTCTTACTTAAAGCTAAACTCATTGAAATATTTTAAAAACCACGAAATTGCTTAGCATTAAACAAGATGATGCCTAGGAAAATATTTGTAAATTATACAGCGCCATATTAGTCATTATTATTATGTAATGCTAATGAAAAGCAGTGGCTTAGATCATGATGGTGGTTGTCAAGGGTCACCACTTAGGTGATTTGAACAGACCAGCCCACAGAGCCAACCAAATATCCGCAACACAAACACAATAAATACAACTGATGAAAGATGGGTACAGCTTCCCAGATGACCCTGTGTGTCCCTCAGCTTGTGGTCTTTGCCTCTCTGTGGACTCTTCACACAAGGACAACCACAGGGAATAGCGTAGTGGTGCGTTACTCCCACACTAACCACAAAAGACAATCCTTGCATTCCTTCTTGCCTGTTCTTTGCTTTGATGATAGTCATGGAAGGAAAGACGTTTCAGTGATTGGGGCGCGGGGTGGGGGAGGTGTGGATAAGTCAAAACCATCAACAATTAATAAACACTTGGGTGACAAGGTAAGTCATGAAAGACACTGAGAAACCATCCTTGCCACCGTATATTGATTAACCTGGAGGAAGGTCGGAGCTGTCTTGTGAGGACAGTCAAATAATCCATGGGGGAAGAAACTGAATGTTCCTGCCAACTGGCAGGTCTATATAAAAGCATTTGGAAGCAGATCCTGTAGGGCCAGACAAAGTGTCTTGGATGGTACAGTCTCCACTGACAACCTGACTGTAATTTTGGAAGGGATCCTGAGGTAGGGTGACCCAGTTCAGCCACAGCTGTATTGTTGACCCAAAGAAACTCTGAAACTTGAACTGGTTATTGCTTTAAACCACTGGTAAGTTTAAAGCACTATACACTGGTCGATAAGTTATATAATATTCTTTGAAAATTAGCAATAAACATTTGTCTAGCACAAACACTTAGGGCTGTTAGTCTGATAATAGATAAAAACTCAATGGCATTCCGGCACAAGCTTTTTGGGAACTTTGTTCTCTTTCTTCTTCTGTTTTAATTTTATGATAATCCAGACTTAATATTTAAACCTAGGATTTTGCTGCTCTTCTGTTTCTTTTCTCTGCTATTTTTTTTTTCACCACTTCTGAGACAGAAGCTCAGTCTGTGGTACAGGCTGGCCACAATCTCATATTCCTCAGCCTCAGCTTGCCGTCTGCTGAGATAGCAAGCCTACATACACTACCACACCTTGGTTTGCTATTTTTCAGATGCGGTGACACGCCAAGGAACAAAGGAAGCCTGGAACTAGAAAACTAAAGTTGGAGTCACTGTGTCACTGAACAACACCAGACAAACTTGAAAGGATATGCCAGGATGAAGAAGGACAGAGCTTGAGGAATACGTTTCCCTTTGCAGGGGATCTTCGTACGGTTTTGGTTTTAATTTTTTCCTTCTTAGCATCCAAACATCAGTGGACTCTTCATGGAAAACACTATACAGAAGATGCATTTCATGTAAAGGGGGAGAATTTGGGCACAACAAGCTCACGGTCAGGACAGAAGTCTAGCTCTTTCTTTGACACTTCTAGACATATGGTTTCAGGCATCTTACATTCTCCTATCTTTGTGTTGTCTGTGGTCATGTGAGGATGTGTGAAACATGGTGCCTGGCATCACTGGACCCTCCCACATTTCAGGACTGTTTCCAAAACAATAAAAAAAGTGAGAAGTATTATGAGTCCTTCTTTTGAAAGAAACAATTTAGTCTCACTGCTCCTTTAATTCAGATAAATGACATGAATGTTCTAGAAAGATCATTTGTTGAAGACAGTTTCAAGGGAATGAAGGTGAACCACTGATTTTTCTTTTCTTTCTTTCTTTCTCTTTCTTTCTTTCTTTCTTTCTTTCTTTCTTTCTTTCTTTCTTTCTTTCTTTGTACAGACATTAATCCTGTAACTGGCGATCAAGATCACATCTTTGTCTCACTAAACAACCACAATTTTGTGAGGCTGGAATTCTACATTTTGTCCCATATCACCCTTTTTGGATTAGGTACTTTAAAACTGAGAAGCAATTTAGTGTGTATCACCTGCTCTATTAGCCCAGGCCAACGCTAATGACATATTTTAATAGAAAAATGGGCAGTTGGGCACCTGAACTTCACCCTGTCGTGGATCATTTTTGGCAGCTGGGTTTTTATTCATCAGTTTGATTGAAACCTCTTCCCTGATAGAAGTAAAGAGAATCTTCTTTGTCCGGGGTTTCCATACAAGCGAAACGGAAGTCTGTGCAGGCAGGCTGCTGCGCTTGAATACGTTCATTTTACCAGGCTTCAGGCCACAGCAGTGAGCAAACAAATGACTCTTACCTACGTCTTTATGCGCACCATAGGAGAGCAAGTTTATAGGATTAAATAATGCTCATCTGATTTGACTTTTCCCAGCCCTGATTTAAGTCACTGCACAGGCTTGTGTTTTTAAAATTTTTCCCCATGTAATCCTTAACCCTTAGCCCTGGGCTATTTGAAAAATAAATGTCTGTGTGTGGGTGCATTTGTCTCCCTGGATATATACATACATTGTCTATAATGTCGTGGGAGGAGGGCCTGGCTTTTTATTAGTCTTTCTTCTCACAAAGCAGCAACCTCAAAGGGTTCCCTTGCTCAGCTTCTTAACTTCGTTTCCAAGCATAATGATTCCAGACAGACAGAATAACTGACCAGTGATCCATCATGTTTTTAATCATTTACAGTCTGATGCCTTCACGGTGGTGTCTGATATTTGGTTTTGAAGAATGCTTTCCCAGGGAACACATTCAACCCAATATTTCAGAGTAATAAATTACCCGTGTTTGGAGGCCTTGGACAGCCTGCATTATTTTGCCCTTATTGAAAATAATGAGCAATCTGGAACATTGCCCTTGACTTGGATTTAGAATTTAAGATAATAAATAAGGCCTCAACACACTGGGCTCATGTCTTCACAAGAGAGGAAATATATTGGGATGGGAAGGTGATGAAAATACAGGAAACCTGAGGGAGAAATGTCAGTAGTTGTAGAGATAGTTTCTTACTTGGGGGTGTCTTTCCCTCAACACTGAGAAAACCTTTATGGCCCCTGACCTGCCCCAGATGCTCACTCAGCTGTAAGGTTATAGTTACAACAGGAAGCAAGCAAAGCTTATGGCAGTGGCAGTGATGATGCTGAACCATCCAGATGAAGTTGGCCTCTCCTTTCCTACCTGAAAGGCTAGGTTGGAGGGTCATCAGGGTTGATGGAATAGATACATCACAAGATAAACATTTTATATGGAATTATAACACATTTATTTAAATGCTTGTAGAAGGGGGGAAATCTATGTTATCATATGGGAGTATACATACACTTATCCTCAAATAAATGTAACAAATTAAAGTAGAAATATCTTTGCCATAGAAATAATACACTGTGTGGAGTGGTTAGGTTTCTGTACTGAGTTAAAGTGATCCGAACTCCTACTTCACTTCAACCAGAGTTCATGACTTAAAGTTAGAATGATGGATGATAACACTGCATTGGGTAATGCACCACAAGAGTTAACGCAGTTACTAACTTTTGATTCCCGAAGATTATGCCTTGAAAAACCGTCTGTGTCCTCTTTGAATTTCTGTAGGTTTGGACAGACTGCAGCCTGTGGATTGCCACCTGTTTCGGTATGACTTGTAAGCTAAGAACGATTTTTATATTTCTAAATGTTTAAAAAAGGAGTCAAGGAAGAATACTGTTTTGTGACATGTGAAATTGCATAAAATTTAAATTTCATGGTTGATAAATAAAGTTTTATTGGAACATGGCCATGCCCATTTGTTTGCATACTCTCTCTGTTCTGCCTTTTTCTGCTGCTTTCCTGTTACAACTGCAGAAAGCAGTCATATGGCTCTTGCTGCCTGAAATAGTTATCTGTGACACTTTGCAGAAAAAAAAAATTTGTCTGCCCTACCTTGCAGCATTGTTGTAGGATTGAAAGTTACATAAAGAGTTTGGCCCAGCGATACAAAGGACACATTGAGGTTACAGCCACCTATGAAAATGGACATGTGGCTATGTAGCCAGAAGGAAGGACTGCCTACACATAATCCCAACATGCATGCCTGTCCCTACCATTACAAGAACGTGTGTCAGTGTTGTCATTTAACCTGAAAGCAACTGGATTGTTGTTGCCAATAGTGAATTCAGCATCCATTCTTGAAGTAAAATGTTTCCATTGAAAATATTTCCTTATTACTTGTTAATATTGCTTACTCCATAGTGGGGATCACTGTGTAGAGGAATAGACGCATGTCAGCAATCATAATGATGAGAAAAAAATGCATTCTAAAAGCAAGCTTCCTGCTCCAGCACTAGGCTACTGCAGTAACAATGCCGAATAAGGTGATAACGCATTCCAAAGTGGAGTAGAGGTCCCTTTCTTTCCCTCTGTTCTTCCATAAGGAAGGCTCCTTTCACTGAGTGCCTCTTGGGTCAAGATCTACCGAGATGTATGGTTTTAATTTTTTCTAGCAGTCTTATAAACAGTGTAGTGTTTGCGACTGGAAATATCTTGTATTACTAGTGTGAAAATCTCAAACAAGCACAGGCTGAGGGAAACAGGGAGAAAACCGTTGGAAGCTGTCTCCCTGTCCTATCACTGGTATGTGGCCACAGAGGCCCACAGTAGTACCTACGGTGAGAACAGCTAGCGGTCTTGCTAAGTCATTTCCATCGCAATTGCTTTTGGGTCATCCACCATAACAATAGTGCCATGGACGCCCTCCTCCTTGTGATGCTCACTCAGCTTCTGGCTTGTTCACAAGAATCCAAGACCTGCCATGAAATGGACACAGGATTAGGCTCTGGGTAACCAGCAGGAAATAAACCAGTGACGTGTTGCCTTGATTTTACAATTTGATGAAGGGAACAAAGATAAAGCACATAAGGATTACATGGGAGATGTTAATTTTACTTGGCGAAGGAGGCAGAAGCACACCTGATGGACGGCAAGGACTGTTCCCAGGGAAGAGCCCTTTCCCTTTTGAACCTGGGAAGCTGAGCCACATGGCTCAGCCACGTGGGAAACTGAGAGAAGGACATTCCAAGGCCAAACAGTGGCTTGTCCTTGGAATGAGCAAGGCATTCTCAAGGATAGAAAAGGTGATGGGCCAACGACTCAGTAGGTCAAGAAACAAAACTAGGAGAGATAGCTCAAAGTCATATGTTGCTGGAATCAAAGTGACTCTCGCTTGTTTGGGCACCAGGTAAATGATTGTGCTTTCATGGGAAGGCACTGGGAAGCGTTGTGGAGGATCTACTGTAGAATCGTCACGGAAACTGCCCATTCACAGGCAGTGAAGGGAGACATGCCCAGGGAACCTGAGACAGGATGCAGAATGCTGAAAGCACCATTTGATTTTAGCTGTTTAAGATAATGCATGTGAGAGACCCTGTCTGGGGGCGGGGGGGATATAATGTAGTAAGGAACAAGATGAGATTTTTAAAGAAACTGTTCCATTTTAAGGCAGAGTTAGAAAAGCGAAAGAATGGATATTTTATAGGTTGAAAATTAAGTTTATCATCCCAGGCTTTGGGGCAAACAGTTATAAAAGCACATAGTGCCAGGGCAAAGATCAAAGCTAGGACACTCCAGTAAAATCCAGCCTTAGGGAAATGATCCTATCATTTGTGGCTTTGGAGAGAGGAAAGATGCTTTCTCAGAGACCTTCTTATCTAGATAAAGGGCTTTAAGAGTCTTCAAGGCATTGCCTTGAGGGAGGGCCTTCCTGCTCAGCACAGATCTGAAGGCAGGGTATCACAAAGAGTGTCACAGGTATGACGGGTTAATGGAAGCAACCCGTAAGAACTTATAAGAACAGCAGAAAGTATTTAAGGCAATTGTAATTGTGGATGCATACTTAGCTTTGACTAATTTCAGCAGAAATCTTTTATGTTGAAAAAGAGATGTCTGGCTTCCCAAAGTTTATGAGTAGGAAGAGACTGAGAAAAACCATGCAGCTGTGAACACAGTCTGTAGCTAATAGGGAAGATGACTCACCAAGAAATATGGAAAGTTGGTTTCAGGAAATGGAAGATAATCCCCCAGTAAGACAGGAAATAAGGTGTTTGGTTGGATTTTATGGCTGTTTCTGTCTCCCATTTGCCTATGGTCTCAGTTGCAATTATGGTGGGGGGTGTTTTGTGCAGAATATAATAAGACATGGTGGAAGAATTTTTTTCATGCTTACAAGTCTTCAAATCAAGAGAAGCCATTCTCAAATGAACAAAGAAATTTTCTTCTGAGAATCCTCTTCTTAACTATTCTGCCTCAAACAAATTTAAATAAAAGTATGAACCTAACTTTTGAAGGGATACAAATTTTCCGGGTGTTAAAAAGGGGCAAGTTAGGTATGCATGTGGGACAACTGTTAAGCATTCAGCTAATGTTTACCCAGATACTAAAAAAAAAAAAAAAAAAAATTCTTTTACCTAAATCTGTGAACGAATGCTTAGAGGATCTCAAATCATGATTGCCAAACTACTGGAAGCCACCAAGATGACAGTCAAAATGCAAATTAATAAGTGAACTGTAACATAGCCATATAAAAGATTATTTTCCGACAATGAAAATAAGGTATGACATAAAAAGATATGAAAGAAGTATACGTGCATACTCATCCTGACTTGGTTTCTGTGGTTGGTATAAACACCTTGTCCAAAACCAATGTGGGACAGAAAATGCTTTATTTGGCTTACAGGTTAGATTTTATCACCAAGAAAGGAAGGCTGGATCTTAAGGCAGGAACCTGGGAGGCAGGAATTGTAGTGGGTATTTTGGTGTCTTTAAGAACTCAGTTATGTTATGTAAATGTGTTTTTGTTTTAATCCCATGTGTGGGATTTGGGGCTGTTTCAGACTGTCCACAGCAGAAGACTAATTGCCTTGTGCCAGCTCTGAGAGGGGTGTGGTCTTTCCCATCTGTAGATTGTTTAATTCTGGGGACTCAGAGGGAATGAACGACAGTCCAAAGAGAGGGGCAAGGAGCTACTAGCAAGAAGAAGGTAGCTGGTGCTCTCCCCCCCACCCCCGTGCCCCTCACCTCCTCCCCCAAGCCCCCCAAGCCCTCCAGCTCCCCCACCCCTCACCCCCGGCTGCTGCTCCTGGTTGCTGTTGTTGCACTTTGATGAGAAGAAATCGGAGATGTTCTGTTAACAAAGATTGGACTTGTAATAAGATGTTACAGCTTTTTTTTTTTTTTTCGTTCTCTACTTAGCTTTATGTGGTGGGTTGCTTTAACTGATTTTCAAACATTGAACCAGCCTTAAATATTTCATAACATCCTGCCTGACTGGCTTAGATATATTTTATTAAGCATTTTTTCATCTGTGTTCAAGAACGTTATTAGTTCATTTTCATTTTCACTTGGGGGTTTTCTTTTCTTTCTTTCATTTTTTCATTCTTTATTTCTTATAATATCCTCTTTAAGAAATCTTTTCTGTGTTTAGTTTTTCATCATAAAATATTCCTTAACTTCTGATTTAAATTATTTCCCTTGAGAAATTTAATGCAATTTTAATTTTTTCCTAAGGTGTGAACTATTTATTGTTGTTATATAGGAATCATCATTTTCCTGACTTTCTGTTGCCCCCTTTAGAATTGTGAGATTAACCAATACAACAGATACCTAAATGCACGCATGTAACTTTGTCACTTATATTTGGAGAGGATGAACAATGGGATCTTAATGACCCACTGGAAATTGTGAGTGCTGCCTTTGTATGTTCTCTGCCAGCGACTTTTTCCCTATCATCTCCCTGTGCTGTTCAACCCACACACAACTCTGATTTGTACCCTAGTGACAAAAATGTGAGAGCTGCTGGCACTTTAAGCCCAGGGCAATTGCTTTGGCTGGCTATATGCTAGGAAAATCTCTTGTCACCACCAATAAGAACAGACAACAGTAACAGGGGCTTACAAGATGGTGGTAACGTGACCATCACAGCAAGTAAAAATACTCATCTCAAATTGGGTCATCTGCTCCTGCGTGGGGGAGGGGAAGAGTCTGCCAAAGTTTTCATATGAGCAACCCAAAACCGTGTTGCAATGCTTTAAAAGAATTCTCTTTGAAAAACGTCAGTAAGATGAGAGTTTACAAAGGAAATAAAGACTCAGAACTCTTAAGTTTATCTTTAAGTCTCAAGCACCACAAGGAGAGATTCATTATAAGACATTTCAACATACATTGTTTTTATTTTACTTGTATGTGTGTATGCACATGGATGTAGGTAGTTCACATGCCTGTAAGGCATACTACTTCCAACCAAGATATGTCCCCAGCTTCTTATAGAGTGTTTTACTAATTCTAGTACAGAATACAGGACATGGAGAGACACAGAGTTTTTCTTTCTTTTCTTTTTCTGTACCAGGGATCAACCCTTAGACCTCATGTATGTAAGGCAAACATTGTACAACTGAACTATTTCCTCAGTCCTTTATTTATTTATATTTATTTTTAAACTTCACATTGAGGAAGGGAGGGACGCAGGGAGGGAAGGACAGAAGGAGGGAGGGAGGGAGGGAGGGAGGGAGGGAGGGAGGGAGGGAAGGAGAGAGACTGGCCTTGAACTGGCTCTGGCCTATGGGCAGGCTTTAAACTGGTAATCTTCCTGTCCCAGACTTGTGACTAGCCCACCAGACCCTACAAGATGACAGTAAGAAGCAGTGTGGTATTGATTTCTAGGGAAGTGTTACCTAGAGAGGGAAGAGTACACAAGCAAATTCAATTTGGATAATAATGGTCCATACTGAGAACAGGGACCCATATTACAATGCTTGGTACAAAATATATCAAGTCTGTCAGCAAAGGTCTATGGAATTTGTGGGCTAATGCTTTTTGTTGTTGTTGTTGGCTTCTCTTCCTGCTCATCCGTTAGCCTCACTGGTTCATGACATAAAAATAAAAATTACATTAAAGAAAAATTATATCAAAGTATATGTAACATCTACTTCTGCTATCCCAGATTGCACTATTGAATGCAATAGCAACTTTCTCATCCATGACGTGATCTATTAAACGTGGTACTACAAATGGCCTCTATGTGTTTACATATATGTGTGTAGACTCATATACATATGAATGTAAATATACTCACATATATTATTCTTAATCAGTCAAAAGAGATTAAAGATTACTAGCTTAGCTTTTAAAAAATGAATGAGAAGATAATAAAATGAGTATTATCTGTGGGTTGAGAGACTCTCTGTAGTCTTAAGACACAGCCATCTGGAATATCAAAGCTCTATAGTGTAAATAGGACTTTAAAGAGAACTTCTCAGCTATTTAAGGAACCAGATAGATTTCAGGTACCCTCATACATTATTATAGATAGTCTTGACCTTTGCCTCTCAGACTCTCTGCTGGAATTATAGCCTATGGCTTTAAGACAGATGTTTAATATCTTGGAGACTCCATACCTCACCAGTAACATACAGTTCAAAGCAAATTCCCATCCACAAGGGTGTCCTAAGTGAACTTCTCTGTGAACTGTCGTTACTTCAGTGTGAAAGCACATGTGAATTTCTGAGATTCCCTTGTTCCCTGAAACAAATTCATCAACACTGTCTTCAAGGCCCTTCCCAGAGAGCTCATATTTTTCCTTGAGCACTGAACACTGGATCTCCCAGTTTGTCCTACTGGAACCAGGTGGTATTTACCAAGAGAAAGTATTTGTTCCTTCATTGCCTGTGTTTGCTCTATTAACTGCCAAGTTATGGGTGGGAGAAAAAAAGAGAATTTTTCTGATTTCTTTCTCTCTTGTTATGCCAATATTGTACCTATAATATTGGCTCTGTGAAGATATTCATGTGCTCATTTTCTATAGCGAATAACTATATTACCTCACACACAAAAAAAGAAATTACAGGTGATATTAAAGATATTGAATTGGAAGAATATCTTGAGTTATCCACACATGTTTATAATAATCATAACTACTAGGAATCAGGAGAATCAAGAGTCAGAGACGGTAATGTGACCAGAAAAATCAGAAGTTGGAATCATGCAGATCCAAGAGGAACTGAACAAGAAAAGCTTCTAGAAACTAGAAATTTGATTGTCCCAGAGAACAGGCAGAAACGCACCCCTGCTGACCCTGGAGGCCCATAGCCTCCAGAAGCATGTGTGCTAGCTTGGCTTTGCTTTTTGCCAATGGGTTTGGGATGATTTGCTATAGCAACATCTGTAAGAATTCCAGTTTAATTTTTCTTTTTCTTCTTCTTTTTTTTCCCCCCTGTTTTTGGTTTGTTGACTGATGGAGGGTGTTGGTCTGGGAACGTTGGTTTTTAAGTTGAGCCAAGAAATCACAGGTAGAAATGAAATGCTGGAATAGAAATTCAACCAAATCACAGGCAGCTGTCATGGCTTGTCTAGTTCTCTGAGTTATTAGCAGTAGAGGGGAAGGTGGCAACTTTAAGGACTCAGTGATCTTAGGAAGCAATGAAAACAATTGCAAAAATAGCACGTAAGACATTTATCAGATGAGGAAGTCAGAAAGGGGTAAAATGGCGCCTAGATCCCAACCACTCCCAATTTTTCAAAATTGCATTTTTTTTGGTTTGTTTTCTGGGTTATTTGGTTGTTTGCTATTTTCACTATCCAAAAATTCTATTTGAATGTGGCAGCCATATATCATTTAATTCTTCCATCAGCTCTTGAGGTGTATATTATTAATACTCTCACTTAATAAGGCAATTGTAGCTGAGATGGAAAAAACTGACTTATCTTGGTCACACAGCTGTTAAATATTATAGCCCTACAATAGCTCTAACTAGACCAACTTAAATTGCACTTTCAAATTTTCAGTTATTTTCTTGTCTTTGTGAATTCTTTCCTTTCTTCTTTCCTTTTCAGTGTGTGTGTGTGTGTGTGTATGTGTGTGTGTGTGTATGTGTGTGTGTGTGTGTGTGTGTGTGTGTGTGTTTCTAGTGTCTAACACACTTACTGATACATAAGAGACAAATTTTCCAGTAGACTAAGCAGATTATCAAAGATCCCTTTGGCCTTCCCTTCATGAGGCCTTTGGAAATAGAAAAGACCTTATCACAATTATGGTTTTAATGAATCGCCTAATATATAATAAAATGTGTGTTCATTTTGTTTCGAATGGATTTTTTGGTGGTCACTATCAAGCTAAGTAACATGATAGCAGGCAGTCTGAGAATTAATAGGGTTTCTTCAGCGATGTGGCAAGAAGTTCATAGGACTTAAGTATTTAATCAAAAACATTCAGTAAAAAGTGGAACTGCTCCTGAAAGTCAGGTCACATTTTTGGCAGATTAACTGGACAGACTCCACAAACATTTGTCTAAGCCATTATCTGGGAAATCACTTTCAACCCTAATACAATGAAACTATACTGCCCATGTTAATAACAATGGCCCGTCTGCTTAAGTATTTTACAACCTACTGGAAGCCATACCTGCAGAGAGCCTTCTAGCTCCGAATACACAAATAGTTGCTGGTTAAGTGTATGTGGTGGTATGACTGGTAAACAGACCCTGGGAGCTTTGTTCTAAAAGAGTTCATTGGTTCTATGAAAGAGCCTTTTAAAATAAACCACCCTTAATCAGTCAGGGGCAAATTTTATAAGGGCAAAAGACTATCCGTAGCTGACAACAAGTGACTATCGTGTTTTGAAACTATTTTAATGGAATGACTCCTCTTTTAGGACTGAAGGCTAATGTGAACAACAGCCCAGTAAGCAACTGGTCCCAGACAAGGTAAAACCCACTCATAAGGAACTCTAATTGAGAACATCTTTTAAATATCTAGGTATTCAATGAAACAGAATTTGAAGGGAGATACAGAGGTTAACAAAGAATATGTAGGTATTTCTTTGTTCTTGAGTAGAGAGGACACAGAAGTATCCAACTTGGTAATAATCTGGGAGTAAACAAGTACCAAAAGATCTACAGGATGGGTTTACCAAATGTTTTAGAGTAATAATGCAATACAATGGTTAATTTAGTTCTACAATATAAAACCATGATTTCATTTTGTGAGAAAAAAAATGAGGCAATGTGTGCATTCCTGATTACGAGCAAGTATAGCTGGTAACATTAATATTCAGTTAAGAGCAATCAGAATATAAGATATGAATGTTACAGTTGTGCGGGTTACCATGTTTAAAGTCACCTTCATTTGACAGATGAGAAGTTGAGGTGTAAACAGCCATGTTTGTTGCCTGAAAGCCACACAAATTCCAACATGAAGGCAGAGATTTAGCCCTATACTTACTGAATGTGCTTTAAGAGCGCTGTCTCCTTTGTCTTGGTTATGTAAAGAGAAAATTAGAATGCAAGAGTGTGTACTTCTGACAATTATATTAATCAGTAGAAATTACCTACCAACTACATCTCATCAGGTAATAAACACTTTTATAAGTATAAGTTCTTCAGATGCTACATGGAACTTCAAAGCCATTGGAGGAAACTTTTAGGTATGAAATTGTGTTTGCTGTGCTAATTGGCCGTATTTCTTATGGTAAACTCAGAGCAGAGTGATAATGTGGTTGCCTCCCAGGTGCAGAGGAGAACTGGGAAGTGGGGAAGTTATATCAAGTCATGTCATGTTGTATTAGATATGCTACATTGCTGTGTGAGGCCTGCTAATTTCATAGTATACAATTTTAGTTTTGGTGAAGCGTTTTGGAGATTGGTTTTACAGCAGTGTGAATATTTTTAACATGATTGATCTGTGCCATTTATTAAAGTGGGAAAAAAGATTTTAAAGTCATTTTTACCTTCCCATATCACCTTTTCTACCTAAAGACCGTTTTAAAAATTCATAGGGAAATCTACTGTTGTTAAGTCTTCTTAAAAAGGAATATTAATGCATCTCTCAGTGCCCCTCAGAGAGGCTTCCATTTTGCAATACATGGTGATTAATACAGACACTCACAACTGGCCAAGGTGCAAAAACATAATAGACTACAGAATGTTCAGCTGTAAACTGAACAAGTGCACTGTACCCCGTTCTTCCAAGGAGAGGTGATCACTGCAAAAGAAGGGTGAGGAAAAAAATACAAGAACCAGAAGGAGTGGATGGGTACAAGGAAATAGTATCTTCAGGATACTGCGAGGCGATTGCACATATGAACTTGGATCAGTTGTGACAGCATGCACATGGCCTGTTCAAACCCAAGCCAGGCCAATTTCCAGCATGGAGAAGAATGTTGGGTATAAAATTCCTTCCCCCTACCCTTAGACCTATTAGGAATTGTTAGTTACTGGAAGGGGGATTGTCAGTTCTCTCTAAAACTGCTGCCCTTGATAAGTCAACCATGCTCTGAAAGGAAGCCACACATCCAAGAATACTTGGGCAGCACAAGCAGGTCTTGATTGGTGTTCCTTTTTTCCTTTATTTATTTATTTATTTATTTATTTATTTATTTATTTATTTAATCACTTTACAGCCTGATCACACCCCTCTCCATCCTCTCCTCCCAGTCCCATCCTCCCCCATTTCCCCTCTCCTTCTCCTTACAGAAGAGCCCCCCTCCATGAGTACCAACCCCACTCTGCCACATCAAGTTACAGCAGGACTAAATACATCCTCTCCTACTGAGGCCAGACAAGGCAGCCCAGCTAGGGGAAAGAGATCCGGAGGCAGACAACAGAGTCTGAGACAGTCCTACTCCATTAGGGGACCCACATGATGACCAAGCTGCACCTCTGCTATATCTGTGGTAGGGAGCCTAGCCATAATTGATCCTTTTAAAGGGACATGAAGTTGGATGGACAGAAAATGATGCATGATCTTGGAAGAGCTGCACTATGACCAAAAACACATTGTACAAAGTTTCCAACGAACCAATATTTTAAAAATAATAATGTAAACTTGAAATCTCACCACAACTACAATTTCCAATCTTTCTGGGGCTTTGTACCCCTAAGATTTTTGTAGCAGTGTGTGTTTCACCATTTTAAAAAATGCCTTAAGTTTGATAGTGTTTTATATATGGTTTTAAAATATTGTCATTATAAAAAATTGTCCTAAAATAAGGGAGAAAACAAACTATTAAAAACAGTTTGATGAGCCATCTTGCCTATCATTTTTAAACCATTGTGAAAATATTAGTAACACTGCCATGTGCCTCTTTGGAATGGAAATTCTAATTCTGGAGGGAATGGCAACATAAGGCTTCACCAGACCTAAGACAAGGGAAGGGAGAGGACATTCAAACATTTGTGAACTACTGCTTAACTCTGAGCATCCAAGAACACATAGAGACAAGAAATACCCTGCTCCACTCGTACCCGAGGTGAGCAGGACATCCCCAGAGTAAATAAAACAACCTGAATATAAAGGTAAAAGAACAAGTGTTTAAATAAGGAAACATTGGATTCAAAATACCTAGAAAAGGAAAGAAGTGTGAGGCATAATATCATATCCTCCTGAGAGTCAATAGAGTGAGTTGGGAAATGTTGGTTAGATATATGTTGTGGGCTAGGGACCTGGTGCAGTTGGAAGAGTGCTTAATTAACAGGCATGAGATCCTTGGTTAGGTCTCTAGCATGTGGGAAAGATTAAGCTTTGTCACAGGTGGAAGCAGTCTTGGCGGGCTTTACCCTTGGGGCACCCCATGAATACCTTGTGACAGACTGAGTAGAGCCATCCTGGGCCTGAAATTCAGGAAGCAGACCTGGGAACCCCACCTGGGCTATTATTTTTCTAGTGGACCCTCAAGGGGGGAGGGGGAGACTGCCCTACCCACATGACTCCTGCAGGTAGGGAGGAGAGAACAACAGGTTCAGCTAGGGCTTGAGCGTGTGTGGAACAGCAGACAGGCCAGAGAGACACCTAAGGACCCGTCCCGTGAAATGGATACTGGAAGGTTCACTCATTTGTCCCTTTAACCTTTTTTCCTTCTGTGTAAGCTAGTTGGGTTGTATAATAAAGTTTAATTATTAAAAAACAGAGCCAACACTAGCATCTCATAAACTCAGTGTGGTGTCAAACAGTGTAACCTCAGTACTTGGAAAGTGGAAGGAAAGGAGTCAGGAGTCTAAGGCCATCTTCCCCAGGTAGCCTGTCTTTCAAAATAACGAGTTTGAAATAAAAAAAAAAGTTTTTGCTGATATCCTTGCGAATCTCTTTCAGTAGAATGTGGCCAGATGCTAGGGTGCAATGGGTGGAGAACATGGAGAAAGGTGAGGAAGAGGAGTGTGGCATTATTCTTCAAGAAGGCCCCATTAAGAGAACAAGCAGGAATGTTATCTGTTGAGAACAAGATCATAGACCTGGGGAATCCGAATCAGAGAATGAAGGTAATACATGAGAAGACAAAGGATGCAGTGGATACAGGATCCAGGTCTACGAGTTGCTTTAAGAATTGACTGTGCACTAGCCAATGGACAGGACATTCTCCACAGTTGAGTGGAGAGTGTGATATGACTTTCACATGTACTCTGGTGCCTCATATTTGACCATGTCCCCTGGAGGGGGGACCTGGTGGCACTCAGAGGAAGGACAGCAGGTTACCAAGAAGAGACTTGATACCCTATAAGCATATATAGGGGGAGGTAATCCCCCTCAGGAACAGTCATAGGGGAGGGGAATAAGGGGAAAATGGGAGGGAGGGAGGAATGGGAGGATACAAGGGATGGGATAATCATTGAGATGTAACAAGAATAAATTAATAAAAAAATAAACTCACTTAAAAAATTTTTAAAAACAAAAAGAATGGACTGTGGATTCAGGATGTGCTCTGGTCTGGTGAGCACTATTTAGTATATCCTTAGGAAAACTCCTTGTTGCATGTGCTGCTTCCTTCTTGCTCCACTTGTACTGTAGTGCCCGCAGCATTAATGCAGGACGTCTGAGGGCAATAGGCACCAAGAGCACATTTGGACACACAGAAGCCTGTGTGGTAGAGGCAGAAGCCACTTGGTTTCTTAACAAAAATAAGTGTCTGCCTCAATCTCTCCAGAAAGCCAAAGGGAACGTTCAGTGTAAGTTGACAGAGTTACAGAAACTTTTAAAATGATGTGAAGAACGCTTTTGAGACAATTTCATTAGGCTTGTTTGATCTTGAGACCTTCCTGGAGTTAATGCATTCCTTCATTTGTACCAATTACTCAGCCCTCACTTGAATAACTGTGATGCATTCCGCAGCCCAACAATTGTCTTTAATCTGCCCTCGGAAATGCACCAAAGCACTACAAAGACCCAAAAGGAAATTAAATTATTTTCACACTGCAGAGTAGTCCAAAGGAGGAACTGATACATGCCATGTTTTCAACGCCCATTCTTTTAAATACTAGCATGACCTAGAATCGTACACTGTGGGGCTTCTTTGCATTTTTTTAGGATAATCTCAATGACATTTAGATGCACTTTTAGCCCATAAATGCTTCTCTTTTTCTTTGAGTAGCTCACATCATTGCAGGCTACAGATCTCTGCCACTCAAAGCATTATACTAAATAGCCTTGCCTTCCCAGTCCCTCTTGTAAAACTGCCATGAATCATACTGGCACAATTCTCCTCTGTCCACAAGATAATGAGCCAGCATGTGGAGGAAGGGTCAATGTCAAGCAGAAGGAGAAGATGGTTTAGAAGGCATCACTTCGTTTACCATTGATTCCATTTACAAAAGCCAATCTCCACTCCCTGACAACTCTGAATGTGCTATCACTGATGTGCTCGCTTATCAGACAGCCAAGTGCTTTCCTGCTCACAGGAGCACATTTCCACAAGCCACAAATAAAAATCTAGCCTCTGTGCAATAAAAGACAGAGACAAAGAGCAAGAAACCCACTGTATCTGTAAAAGTAGAACACCCGTAAGTGTACATGTATATGTGCCCTATGAGATGGACCCATGAGTGGAGACCCATGTAATAGAAATAGCACAGAGTTTGCCACATTGATCTCTGAAGTACATGTATCTGGCAGCAGAGGAGACAGTTCAGTTTGTAAAATGACTACAGAGCAAGCATGAGGACCTGAGTCTGGTCTCCAGAGCCCCCAGAAAAAAAGCCAGGCAGAGAAACACATGTGTGTACCCTCAATCCTGGAGAGACAAGAGACTCCTCATGTCTTGATGGCCATCGTTATAGGCAAACTGGGAAGCCTTAGGCCATTGAGAGATGTTATCTCATCAAATGAGGTGGGAAATGATTGAGGGACATGCCCAATGTCAACCTCTGACCTCTATGTGCATGCACAGGGACACACACACACACACACACACACACACACACACACACACACACACACGAAAGTGAAAGTGACTCCCACTGGATCATAGATTAGTTTGCAAATCCTGCCCAAGTACATCCATATCAGTAATAAATGTCAGCCAGCTTTTTGATTCATCGCACTAATACATGGAGCGGAAATATATCCAACAGCCACCAGTTATATTTTAATTTTTATTAACATTATATATACTTTAGAAGGAAGGTAGCCTGGTAATCTCAAATGACATAATACTCCAAACAAAAGAATGAAGCTGAGTGCCAGCCCCATGACTCATGAACTTGGTAGGAGCCAATGGCAAAAGAGAAGGCTCCCATCAACACTGAAAGGATCACATCTGTAAAAAGAAAGCAAGGGTGAGAAAGGATGGCAAGGGGCCTGCTTCTGAATGCTCTCCCCTCAGTATGGAGGGGCTAGTGTCTTCACAAGAGCAATGCCCCAGTCACACAGGAAGAGACAATGAGAGTGGAGAGCTGGGTAGATAGCTCCATCAGCAACATGCTGGCCACTTAAGTAAGACCTGAGTTCAGTCCTTCAAACAGATGTAACAATGCTGAGTAGTGAAGCCTCAACTTGTAATCTCTGTACACAGTAGGCAGAGACAAATGAATCCTTGGGCTTCAGCAACCAGCCAGTCTAGCTGGATTGGTGTGTTCAAGGAGAGAACCTATCTTAGTACACAAGGTGAAAAGTTTCTAGAGAACACCCATAGTTCACCTCCGGCCTATACACACACACACACACAAAGACACACACACACGTGCGCACACACACAGACACACACATACACGTACACACACCCTCATGAACACAGAAGGGCACCCACATGAACACAGACCTCATACATGCACATACATGTATGGCATACACACACACACCCCACACATACAGTCACACACTAAAGCTGGTACAGATAAATCAGACCAAAATGCTAAGCAAGTTGTGAAAATCTGAGTTCCGGCCACTTGAACACACATAAAGCCAGACATAGTAGTGTGTGTCTAACCCCAGTGCTTGCACTGTGAGATGGGAGAACGTCCTGAGAGGCTGCAGGCCAGCTAGCCTGACCTGTGCAGGAGGGAACAAGAGATTGTGGTGGGCATTTTGGTTTCTTTAAAAACCCAGCTATGGGGCTGGAGAGATGGCTCAGCCGTTAAAGGCTAGGCTCACAACCAAAAACATAAAAACCCAATTATGTTACATGAATATGTTTTTTATTTAATCCCAGGAATGGGCTATGAGGCTGTTTCAAATTGTCCACTGCCACTAACTATGATTTGTCTCATGGTCTAGGAGGAGTTGATCTTTGCAAGCTGCAGAAAGTTTAAGTTTGGAACTCTGGAGTATAAATGGAGCATAAATTCTGGAGTATAAAGGTGTAAATGCAAGAGCCTTAGAGGGCAGCTGCTGATGCCTCTGCTGCTGTTCATTCCTGCCACGCCTTTTGCTATTGTTGGATTGCTGGATTGCTGGCTGCTGGCTGCTGGCTGCTGGCTGCTGGATTACTGCTGGATTGCTGGGTCGCTGGGTTGCTGCATTGCTGGATTACTGCTGGATTGCTGGATTGGATTGCTGCTGGCTGTTGGCTGCTGGCTGCTGGCTGCTGGCTGCTGGCTGCTGGCTGCTGGCTGCTGGCTGCTGACTGCTGGATGCTGGCTGTTGGCTGCTGACTGCTGGCTACTGGCTGCTGGCTGTTGGCTGCTGACTGCTGGCATTCTGACAATGAAGACTGGACTTTCCCCCCAAGGACTTCAGTGTCCCTAATCAACAGGAAGTACTGTAAAGAGGTCTACCACCCCTTCCCCACATAACCTTCATTCTCACCTACCTAGTGTTGAGGGGTGGTATTGTAAGGTGTAGAGGTGGAAAAGGGTGGTATAGTTAGGAGTCTAACTAAAGCAGCCAAAAGGCCTGACTACAGAGATCATGTCTTAAACAAGGTGTAAAGGGAGAAACAACACTTGAGATTGTCTTTTGAGTTCCACGTGTACTCCATGGCACATACATACATACCCACATTCACAAACAAGAATGCACACACACATACATACACACACAGACACACACACATAAGCACACACACAGAGACGCACACACACAGAGACACACACACATAAGCACACACATACACACACACACACAAACAGACACACATACATAAGCATACACACACAGACACACAAGTACACACACATACACACATATAAGAACACATACACACATACACACACATACACATACGCATGCACACACCCACGGGGTGGGAGGGGGGACGGATTCTGACAGCACACCACTCCTGCATGTTCAATAGAGCCTGGTTTCTTAATTCTGTACTAAAAGCACAGCACCTGTGCCACTGAGAGGTTACGTAGCGAGTCACTCATTCTTTTCTCCACCCCATTTCATACCTTCCAGGAGGCCACATGAAACAATTAAACTCCTGCTTTCAAGATGTTTTCCTGCTGCTTTCAAGGCTCTCTATGAAGCGAACAGAGAGAGAGAGTTAGGACAAGAAGTCAACAAAATGCTTAATTAAGTAGAGTCGGTAATAACAGCAGCAAACATTTGAAATAAGATTTGATATGTATTTTGTTGCCAAGAAACTGCCTGGAGGATATGAGTACCTCTTGCTATTTTAAAACATACTTTAGAAAATTCTAACTCACCTCGACAGTATTAAAAGAGATGAGGAGGAAATTGATGTTCATTGAATTACTCATTTGTTAATGTTATTCCCCAAAAGACGATAAAGCTAATCAAACAAAGCACAGTGTAGGAGATCTGTCAGCAACCCATCGATTCTTCCAATTGTCTCTGCCTTTTAAAGATCTCATGCCTGTTTACAGGATTATTTTCAGTAATTTTACTCCAATAACTTGGCATCATATTCATGCTATAGATAAAATACTACCAACCGCAAATTTTTTTAGCAGCTCTGAAAAATGTTATTTTGTTCTCCTTTATCAACTCCCTTCTGAGAAATGAGTGTGCCATCATCTGCCGTTCAGAATGCTTTCTTCCTTCTGCTGCTGTTACTCCTTACGGCACAGTATAGCATTTATGCTTTTTATGTCTATATCCTCCCAGAAAAAAAAAAGAGGTAGTGTTTATTACTGTATATTAATTGTAAGAAATAATAATGTTTTATCGCCCGTAAAGAAGAATGGATCTAGATCACTTGCAGGAAAATGAATGGAACTGCAGATCATTATCTTTGGTGAAATAAGCCACATTCACAAAGGTAAATATTACACTCTTTATGTCATGTACTCCAGAGAGTATGAAAGAGACATGAAAATAAATTCATAACTATTCAGAAAGAGGAGGAGGGAGAGGAGGAGGAGGAAGAAGAAGAAAAAGAAGACGAAGAGAAGGAGAAAGAGGAAGAAGGAGGAGGAGGGAATTAGAAACAAGGAAGGGCAGCGAGGGTGTGAGTATAGTCAAGCTATGTTTATAGGCATGTATGAAAGCAATTTTTAACTAAGGGATGATCTTAGATTTCCTTTATATCTGTATTCCCATTGCTAATGCTATTGCCTCCCCTGTAATAACTTTTGTAGGTTTTAAAAAGAATGAATGAGTTAATGAATGACTCGATCTCGTCATCAAGGATTACCCGTACAGATGCACATTTATTGCTTCTACTGGAATATCCATTAGATATCCCAATCTACAATCCGCACAAGACATTTTAATTTTCTTTCCCTCAAATCTTTTGATATATTCTCTCTCTCTCTCTCTCTCTCTCTCTCTCTCTCTCTCTCTCTCTCTCTCTCTCTCTCTCTCTCTCTCTCTCTCTCAGAAAATGAGCACATGATTACACACCATTGCTGAAGCCAAAACTGTTCTCTCCTACAGGGAACTGTTTCCAGTCACGGAATCAGACTGTCACAGTCAGCTGGCTGAGGGCTCTCGCGCTCTGCCTGAAAAGCAATCATGGACAGAGACAAGAAGTTCTTCAAACGCTGGTTTCTACCAGCTCCCATTTGACAACAGCAGCAGCAAGCCATCAGAAGCAGTGGTAAGTGGCCCTGTCTAGGGTCCCATGGGAAGATTTGGGTACCAGAACCTTTAGCCCTTGGCAGTGACCCATGATTAAGCTCTCATCCCGGGGTCTAAGACCCTTGACCCCGACATTTTGAGAGCTCTCTGGAACTCTCCTGGTGAACAGGCCCTGTAGGCCCTCCTCTCCAGCTCCTTGTGGCCTCTTATCAGCTCGCCATCTTCTTTGTGCCTTTCTATTTCTGCTTTTCTTCTCCATCGCCATTGAACCGCTTGGCTACTTCTTCGATTCCCAGGCTACCGGCTCCTGAGTCCTTTCCACAACTTACTGGAAGCTGCTGGGTTGACTTTCAATACCTGCTCCCGCTTACAAATGAGTTTGGATGCAAGACAAGGAAATCACCACCCTTAAGAGCCAGATCTTCCAGTAGACCCTTGAGAAATGGGAGCTAAGCACAACCAGGATCACTCAGGGCGTTTGTTGGGAGCTCAGCATGTAACAGTATACAATTCGCCGCCAGATTTTGATCATTTGATCACGCCGTCTGCTTGGAAGCCGGGAAAGGAGCTGAGAAACTGAGCACCAGGTACAGCTATGCTGTTCAGAAGTCCACCATATGGAACTGACAGATGGTCGGGAGCCACTGGGATTCCTCTGATGCTTCTGGGTCTTGTTCAGCTGTCATTTCTTCTGCCATCACCTCTGTGCTCAACTGAACTTCTAAAATCAAGCAAGAATGATCGCTTGATAGAAGCCTTCATTAGGACTGATGGAGGGACACTAGAGAAAACTGCACAGGAGAGCACCGCCAGCCAGCAGACTCGCGCAGGAGTCAGCCTAAACATACCGCTTCCATAGCCCAGGAGAGGTGTTTGGACCAATTACAGCCACTCCTTTGAACCAATTAAAGCCTTGCCTCTTAACGCCAGCACTGTGGGTCTCTACAGAGATGGGAGTGCCCTCACTGCTCCTCAAGTTGCAAGATCACCCAGCGTTCATCAGGACTTGTGACAGTGTGACAGACATGGCTATAAACTGCTTCTAACAGGCCTGGCTCTGCTGTGCTTTCGGGAGCCAGGGCAATCAAGTAGTCTCGGAACAGTTGTCCCAAGGGACACTCAGTGTTCAAGAACCCAGGGTGGTGCTGGCATCAAGACGATCCAGCTGGCTATTACGTTGACAGTCCTTTGCTTCGGGCAATCCAGACAGCAAGACAGTTCAGTGTCTGCTACCTTTAAGCCAAATGATCCACACCCTAACATCTCAGCATAGTTACAAGAAAAATGAACAGAAGGAATGCTTACAAACATGTATTAGAAAAACACTGACAAGGATCTTGATAGTTTCTTCTTAAAACAATTTTTAACATCTGCCCAGTGCCCAGAGAGAGATACATTCTCGCTCTGTGTGTCAGACCCAATTCTGTGTTTGCCTATGTTGGGAGCATGACATGTAGTCATCTGTTTATCTTCATTTCTGTCAGCCTAGCATGGTGGTCCTGCTTGCCTCCCTCGGGTCTAGCTGGGTTCTGCATCTGAGCCGTCTCTCAAAGGATGAAGTCCTATCACATCACTATCTGCCCCTCCGTGTTGATCATTTAGCTGCTTTTGTTTTCTCCAGACTGTTATTTCCCTCTGTGGACACCAACTTCCCTGGCTTCAGAGCTTATCTCACCATGCTACTTTATTCACAAGCTCTTTCCTCTACACACACTATTTTTCCGTGTACATTGGCTTGTGTAAAGTTTCTTTTTAACCACTAAAGTTTCAACTTAAATTCCATGCTAAGAGGTTTCTGAGCTCCTAGCATAAAGCACGCCAAGGTTTGTTTCCCTATCACCTGGCTCCTTGATACTGGCTATTTGATACTCACCTGCTTGTTTTCTTACTCTGGTCTTTATTTTTCAGTGATTAATTTCCAAGGCCATTGTCCTTGCACATGAAATACTTTCATTAAATAGTCTTTGAGAATAACCAAATACTTGAACACAGGAAGAAACTAATTCCATATATGTATGCATATATATGCATATATATTTATGCATAAAGGATTTTAATCCCTTGGAATGTGTACCACTTTCATACCTTCATTATATCAGTACTAATATCAAATATTTATTTTATTCACTTTGAGCTCTCTAATTTTACAACTTTTATATAGCACCTGTGATTAATAGTTTGATTAAAAACTTATATTGTAAACGTATAAGACAATCAAGAAAACCCCTAAGTATGTTACTGTCAATGCCATAATTCATGAGTAAATAAAAATTCTCATTGCACTAGCTTTGTTCTATCCATCTTTCCTTTCCCTCTGCTCTACCAAAAGTCTCAGGTGTTATAGAATTCCTTCTGCCAGTTGCCCTCAGAAGTTAGTATATGCATTAGGGAGTATTCTAGCATAATTCAAATCTTTTCAAATAATATGTGTAGTACTTGCTAAGGAAGTGACATCCCAGGTCTATATAACTGTACTTGATAAACCTACTTAGCATGGAAGAAATAAATAACATATATTTTATGCAAATTATACTTGAATATTCTGGAAGAAAACTTCACAACTTTGATGAAGCAAGTGTCATCCTAATATCAAGTTCAATCAAAGGTAGTATGTTAAAAGGAAACAGACAATATCTCTCATGAACAAAGGCATAAACATTTTATGTTGTTGGGTTTTTTTTTTTTTTTTCTTGTTCAATTTGATACATGCTAGAGTTACCTGAAAGGCTGGAACTGCAATTGAGAAAATGTCTTTCTAATATCAGCCTGTAGGCAAGCCCATGGACATTTTCCTGGTTAATACTTGATATGACAGCGACAAGCTCATTGTAGGTGGTTTTCTCCATAGGGATGTGGCCCTGGGGTGTATAAAAAAGACAAACTGAGTAGGTCAGGAGAACCAAGCCAGTAAGCAGCACTCTGTGTCGGTTGCTATCCCTGGGTTCCAGACCCTACATCCCTCGGTGATGAGCTGTTAGCTCTATGATGGAATAAACCTTTTCCTCCTCAAACTGCTTGTGGTCATGGTAGCTATCATAGAAATAAAAACCCTAATTAAGACAAGCTTTTAGTAAACCGTGAGAAGATTGAATTCACCAAAATGTTAATTAGTGAGTAGTACACACCATAGCCAAGGTGAGTTTATCTCAATGGGAAACGGCAGCCTAAAACCTGAGAAAAGCTAATTTGGATCATTGTATTAACTATATCAACAACAACAAAATTAAATCACAGACAGAGAAAAGGTATTAGGTAGAGGTCCAAAACCATTCTTTACTTTAAAAAATATAATTCTCAGCATTCCAGAAATAAAATTTTTTTTCAGCATAGTAAAGAAGTTCTATAATTAACCACAGCTAACATTCTTAACCACAAGGGCTGGATTCATACCCTAATGTCAAGAATAAGGAAAGCAACACAGTTCTTCAACAAGGCCACAAGCCCTAACCCTTCTCAAGTACTGTCAGTCCTGACAACAAAACATTCAAATATATGAGCCTATGGGGACCATTCTTATTCAATCACCATGATAATATTGATGTAAAGTTAAGTAAATAAGTTGATATAACAAAAGAGAGTCCAGAAAAAAGGACTCTACATTGGGCTTTATTATAATCTTTATCATTAATCTAACTAGACTTGGAACTGTGTGAAAGACAGGTTTCTGGGTATATCTGTGAGGATAGTGCAATAGAACGGTAGCCAATGAGAGAAAACTTGCCCCAGGTGTTAGTAGCACTGTTTTATGGAATGAAGATTTAGATGGAACAAGAGGAATCATGAAGAAGTGAGTAGAGCGTCTACTCCTGTCTCTTCCTTCTGGTCTACCAAAATATGAACTTGTAGCCTTATCCTGCTGCCATGACAGCCACCAACTGTGATTTGCAGGCATGATAGAGTACACCCTAAATAAGCCCTTTCTCCCTCATGCTGTCAGAAATGTGACTATAGATAAGGAAAAAAGTAACTAATACAGTAGGCGTAGATCTACTATATATGCATGTAATGCCTATATATGTATATTTATGTAAATACGCATATATGTGTATATAAATAATTGACTTTTTAAAAGGAGAAAGGCTAATATAATTCAGTTTATTAACATGTTTTCAGAACGTAAAGTGGTTGGGCTTTCATATAGCATAAGATGAATTGGCTACATACTCCATAGCATAAAGGAAAATTGAAAATTAAGCCTAAGAGGATCACAGCTTATATATGAAGCTGAATGCTGTAAAACACCTACAAAAATATAAAAGAAAGCTTTGGTGACTTGACATGAAAAAGAGGGCATATATCTAAGCACTTATGGTGCATTCTTTTTAGTGTGGAACAACTCCTTTTTTAATAAAACAAACAAGTATTTTAGACTACTGCAAGAGATAAATCATTAGAAATATTTGTGCCTAATAACCACCCTATTGTGAGGTTCTCTTATGTTTTTCATTTCATTATGACTACTGGGTCAAAGCCAGTCTCATATATACTAAATAAGACAGGAAAACTTAGTTATTGAGAAGATAAAGTCAACTGTCTTCCAGGGGTGACTGCTAAGGTTATTTTTGTCCATCTTGGCTCTTTTGATTCCCTGACATTGCATTTGCCTTTTTCCCTACATCATGTGCCTGCTTCAGGACACACCTTCTTCCTGTGAGAACTACAGCATTATTCTGTGGTGTTTCATGAGAAAGCCTAGGAACATTGGAGGTTCCTAATCCATAAGAAATATCATTTGAGGGCACCAACATCACCAAGAAGATTTCTGTCTGGTGATAGAAAATAAGGTTACAGAGCTGCTATCAGGACATGATAAAAACCTTAAAATAAATAGAAGCCAGCTGGGAATGTTTAATTATGGGACAGCAGGTGGCCACAATTACAGAAGTAAGCAATAAGGTCTGAATGGCAGCCAAAAAAAAAAAAAAATGGGGACAGTGTTGACTCCTGGAGAGTTATAGGAGCGTAATACAGCACATAGTGGCCTATAGGCAAGATAGATGGGGTGCACATGGTTATTGCTCACTCTATGCCATAAAAACAATGTAAGGCTGGATGATGATTAAGAGGATGATGACAGCCATAACTAAAGAAACTGTACCCAATTTTCAGATCTGAGTTATAGTTTGGATCCCAAAGAAATGGGATAAATGGGGAGATGAGATCCTCAGGAAAGATTTTAAAAGACTCTGCTGTAGCTATCCCATCAGCCATTTCTCAATGAAAATTGCAAGAGCTGTTGAAAGTACTGTGTTACAGTGAGAAGGTGATACTCAGACTTTACAAAGTCCAGTGGACACCAGATCTAAGTTGATAACAATGCGCTTAGCACAACTGTACTGTTGGAATGAGGAAATATGGAGCCAATGAATAGTTTCTCCTCTAGATTCAGCTAACAGTGGGCCCCTTGAGCTCAGTTGTTATCCACTGGGCTAAGTGAATACTTAGAAACAATGGGAGTTACTCAGTGGCAGAAACGCTGTAATAGTTCCTTTGTCTACATCCTTTGTTTCACTTCGATTTTTTTTGGGGGGGGCTATCAGAAAAGAGAAGGACTTAAAATTCTCCCCTCCCTAACCTGGACAAAATGATGAGTACAAACAAAATTTGGTCTAGGATACAAGCAGTATTAATGCTATTCTAAATAAATAACACTGGGGTAATGATTCTTGCCCTATCTTCCTTTAATTCACCAGTCTCATCCCTCCCAGAAGAACAGTGTTGTAACTGCTATGAAATCTTTCCTGAAGTTTTGGGGAAGAAATGAATACAGCCTCAGTACATAGTGTGCAACCACTTACTTGGTGAATCAATTCATTCTCTATTGTTTTTTTGGGTAGCCAGGACCAGAATCATGACCCGAAGCAGATTGTCTTCTCATAGTATAAACAACATTGTATGGGGCAGCTCCGTATAGTCTCCCACAACAGAGATGGAAGGGACCGGAAACCATGTGGGTGCTTTACAACTTTTCATGGTACTGCATCATCTCAGTGCCTTCATCTTGATCACACCAGGTGAGCAAGAGACTGCACTGGGCGACGACAGTATTTGTCCCACATGTTGGAGTAGATGTAAGCATGCACATTGAGTGAAGAATTTAAGGTCATGCTGCTTTTCCGGATGTTCCAATATCCCTAACAAAGAGAACACATATATCCTACCACTAAAAACGAAGGTGTACTAAGACACACTGTTGTTAGGCTTGAGTTGGATTCAGAGTATTAAATGACTCTGCAGTAAGTCCAAGTTACAGAACAAACATGAAGACACCTGTGATAAGCTTTGGCGATCCCCGCTTCACATTTGGACACTGCTGTGTTCTTTCTTGCAATAATTACTGCTTGGCCAATGATGCCACTCCCAATAGCAATACTGATGGGAGGTGTAGAAAACAGAAGTATTATAAATTTTAAAACCTACCTTCCTACCTTTCCCTCACTCATCATACCTGGTCCTCTTGAGCTCTGAGGAAATCTTATCCCTTCATGTTAGAACACACCAACTTCTCTTCCCCAAGAGGTCTGTGATACTAAATACATAGCCAAGCCAAAGGTTGAAAGATGTCAAACAAATGTTTGACGTATCCCTGTACAAAACGTTAGCTTTATTTACTATTTAAATAAATTTCAGTGCAAATGTTTAATCACAGCTAAATCAACCTTTCTTCCTCAGTGTGTTGTTTTTGTTTGTCACCCTGACAATTTGATCTGTATCACTTAAATACAATTCTTAAAATTCTGAAAGTTCTGGCAATTTCTGAAAAGACATGAAGAGCTCAATCATACATGTGTACATGCATATACTTGTGTACATGCATATATATCCACATACATTTTCAGTTTTTTATCTAGAGCTAGTATACCACTATTCTTATTATCATACAGAAAAGAAATAAGGACCAAAACAACAAACAACAGCAACAAAACAGCAAAGGCTAATTAAGTATAGGCTACAAGCTTGCATCCTGGCACTATTTCAATTTTCAGTTCTTTGTTTATGATTCATATAATATTTTCCTTTAGACAAATTAATTAGTTGAATGTGTCAAGCTAGTTAAACTCACACTAAATATTTTCTCAAGAGAACTAAGTTGAAACCGGGTGCTATTAAAACCTTCAAGTGAACAAAATCTGTCTTTAACAAGTCACACATTATTAATTGGAACTGGGTAGAGAGGCATATTTTTGGATGCTTGCCGAGAATAATTATGGAACGTTTTTTTTATTGTAACAAGATGAGTTAATCACAAAAAACTCACCCAGCCTCCTCTGGATGAAATTTGGCGTCTTAGCTATTAGCCAAGTGAGGTGCTCAGTTTTGAGTAGGACTGAAAAAGCAGGTAGACTGGAGACATCCTTAGGTTACAGTTAACCCCCAAAACCTTTGCTTAATTTCTTCATTTTAAATAAACATATTTGCTATCTAGAGATGTAATATTAACCACCCAACCTATAAAGCTAGTCAGAGAAGAAGCAGCATTAGGAAATATGGCTCCCAATGTGGCTAAAACTGACCAAAATTGTATTGCCTAGTCAGCACATGTTAGTAATTTTTCCATTGCATTTTAGACTTTAATGACACATTTTTAATATTACAAAATATATATAAATGTTAAAATAGGATAATTGCAAAACAGTGTGTCACTGCCAGAAAGAACTGGTTGTCTGTGTAAGGGATATGTGAGGTCTTTCTGAGTCATACTTGCTCACCACCCACTAGCTCGCTCACCTTTGTTTTGGTAATTGAAAGAATTGACTTCCCTACATGGTATAGTCATCTCATCCTCCTACACTTTAATTAGAGTCTCGGTTTTAAGATGTGAAATCTAGGGGTGTTTGATGATGTACACACAGGGAAAATTTTCAATTTAAGCATATTGATTCTTATCACTTTGTTACCTAGATCCACAGAGCTTTCCTATGTCTTGATTATATGGTTTAACGTTCTGGTCTTCTTGTTGACCTTCTAATTGACCTACCGTGTTCATTGGCTTTTGTGGCTGTAACAAAATGCCCGAGAGATCAACATAAGGAAGGGAAATGAGTGTTGGCTCACAACTTTAGAGGCTCTGCTCTATGGTGATTTGGCTCTAATTTCCTTGGCTTCTGGTGGTAAAAAAAAATCATGAAAGAGAGAGGGAGTATGCTGGATCAGAATTCTGCCTCCTGTTTTGGCTAGCAAGCAGAGGAGAGAAAGAACAAAAGACAAGGGGCTACAAGGGTGTGTCGCAGCGACCTGATCTTTTAAGTGTCGATTCAGGCATGAATGAATCAATGGATTAATTGATGAAGTTAGGGCCCTGGTGATCCCGAACACCTCTCAGAAGCTCATCATTGACAATCAAGTCCTTGACAAATTAACCTTTGGGGATGTTTGAAGATTCAAAACACCGTGCCATTGACCTTCTTATTACCCAGAAGACTAATGGGCACTTTTGCCAGCATGTGCTGGAGTCTACAAGACTCTGATTGAATTCTCAAAGACTCAGCCTCTCTCTCACTCACCAAAGCTGGTGGGTGGAGTATTTAATAGTAGTTGGTGATGGCCAATTTCTAAAGAAAAGACCATGCTACCAACCTTTAATCTGATCCTGTGACAAGGTTATTTTTTTTTCAGTTTACTAAAGTCAACACAGAACATAGTGTTCGCATACTTTTAACCAACTCTTTCTATTTTGGGGTTCTTTAAATCTCTTCCTTCCTATTCCACCCCAACCCCTTCCAATATCCAGTGTGGGAGAAAGAATGTTAATGGGGAGAGGAGAGCTGCTTCCTGCTGGTTAGGATGATCCATTTCTTGGGGGGCAAGTCCTATCTTCACTTCAGATCATCTGATTTCTTCTCCACACACTGTATCAACAGCAACCAGGAGCAGCAAGGGGGAAATACCAGCAACTTTTTTCTTTCTTGGAGACCCCCCCCCCAGTCTCTCTTTGGGCTGACAAAGACCGTGGCCCCTGCACTAGGTAGTTCACAGCTGACAAACATCACATGTCCTCTCAGAAGGCAGCTCTCAGCTGCAGACAAACTGAAGCACCTCCCGTATCCCACTCCTGGGATTAAAACAAAAACATGTTTGCATATAAATCAGAGCTTCCACAACACATAAGTAGTTCTTTAAAGGAGCATAAGGATGATGTAGGTTGGGGAAGCTAATACTGACTTCACTAATTTCCATTGATCTCCTGAAAACATGAGAAAACCAGACCCATTTTACATAAAACAAACTTCCTTCTTTCTGTTGCATAACATAGTAGTTAACAGAAGTAAACCAGTGATTTTGGTACAGTTGCACTTGGTATTTGTCATGGTTTTGAGCCCATGTATGGCTTGGTGTTCATATCTGAAAAGTGGGATGTCTGAAATAAAATAAGGAAGAGTGTAAAAGATCGGGAGCTCTACCCCAAGTCTATAGTACTGTCTCCTAAGCTGTGTCAGGGTGAAGTCAGCTGTTCCTCACTGGGAACTCTTTAGTAGACTCTTTAGTGGACAACATTTGACTTCTGCTTTCCCTCAACTATCTCTCCTCATTCATTCTGCTGAGTTGAGAAGGAGAGCTACTTCATTACAGGCTACATGTTTGCTGAGCATCAGAGTGCGGTAAATCAAATGTGAATGCATGGACTAAAATGCAAAGAAGACGCAGTCTGGACTAGCCTAATAGAAAAGACATTCATATAGAATTAACATAAATAATGTCTACATCTGCAGAGATGAAATTTTAAATGAGCCTTTAAAGACACTTCCAAAATCGTATCCACTTTCCACAACAGAAGATCTTGAAAGATAAAAGGACATGCTAACAATTTACATGTATGGTCCACCAATTCTGAAGAGCCTTGATGAATCTATTAACACAGGCTTTGAAGTTGCTTTACTATACACCACACATGTTGTCCACAGATACAGCTTATGATTGGCAAATGTTCTAATAGAATTTATTTTAATACTTTGGGAGGAAGCCTAGTAACACATTAAAGTTGCAAGATATTTTCAGAGCTTAGAGTTGTGATACACACAACTCTAGAACTCAAGAGACTGAGGCACAGTTTTGCCATGATTTGAGCCATCATGTGCTATATAGTGAATTATAGTGAATCCTAGACCAGCCTAGGCTACATAGCTAGACCCTGTCTCAAAGTAAAACAATATAATGTATTTTATGATAAAATATAATATATTTTATTATATTTACATCTATATTACAATCTTACAAGAGTAAAAATATTAATCTAGTCCAGGTAATCTAAATTTTTAAAAATATATTTTATTAATTTATTCATATTACATCTCAATGGTTATCCCATCTCTTGTATCCTCCCATTCCTCCCTCCCTCCCATTTTCCTCTTATTCCCCTCCCTTATGACTGTGACTGAGGGGGACCTTCTCCCCCTGTATATGCTCATAGGGTATCAAGTCTCTTCTTGGTAGCCTGCTATCCTTCCTGAGTGCCACCGGGCCTCCCCATCCAGAGGACATGGTCAAATATGGGACACCAGAGTTCGCGTGAAAGTCAGACCCCACTCTCCACTCAACTGTGGAGAATGTCCTGTCCATTGGCTAGATCTGGGTAGGGTTTCAAAGTTTACAGCATGTATTGTCCTTGGCTGGTGCCAGAGTTTGAGCAGGACGCCTGAGCCCAGATCTGCCCATCATAATGTTCTTCTTATACAATCAGATCTCTTTAGGAAATATGTTGTTAGAACTGTGGGATGTTCATGTATCCTATCAACATATTTATTTAAATATGCACAAAACGTATTTAGTTAAACATACCTAAAACTAAACCATCCTGACTTATCATCATGAGACAAAGAACCTCCAAAATGACATTGAGTTCATTTTGTGTTGGCATGGGGCCTGCCTTCAAGAGTGTGTTTCGCCAGTGAGACTCCACTGGAGAAAACTAACCTTTCATTTGCAAATGGCTGTCATTTGAAGTTAGCTTCTGAAATTAGGGACCAGGCTGTGTGTGTCCACTTCAGCTTGCAGCTCTAGGGCTCCATCTGATGCGGATTCGTGCAAGCCTTGTGCATGCTGCCACAGTCTCTATGAGTGAACCAGCCCTGCTGTGTCTAGAAGACTTTGATTCTCTATTGTGGCTCATCCCCATGAGTTCTCAGACTTATTCTGTCTCCTCTTCTGCAGAGTTCTGTGAGCCCTGAGGGGAGGGATTTTATGGAGACATTTTATTTAGAACTAAGTGTTCCACAGTCTCTCAGTCTCTGCATATTGTCTGGCTTTGGGTCTCTGGATTTACTCCCATCTCCTGCAGTAGGAAGCTTCTCTGATGATGGCTGAGCAAGGTATGAGCCTACAGAATGTTGTTATGAGTTATTTTGTTGCTATATTCCTTTAGCAGAAGAGTAGTGTTTTGTTTTACACTAGGTCCCTAGGTTTTCTAGTCTCAGGTTCTTGGCCACTCAAGCAGCAGCTCATGGAGTAGGCCTTAACTCAAATAAGATGTTGGTTGGTTACTCCCACAAGTTTTGTGCCACTATTGCTCCAGCATATCTTACAGGCAGGTCACTCACACAGATCAAAGGGTTTATAGCTGAGTTAGCATTTACCTTTCTTACCTTTAGTAGCATGCAGAGTACCTTCCACACCATGAACACTAGTCCATAGGGATGAAGGCTATAGATAGGCACTAGCTCAGCTTCTCCATGTTCAATGAGCTGATAGGTATTATCTTCATCATTAAGGCCCTACGGTCAGTTTGTGGAGAGCCATCAATCACCTTGGCAATAGCCTAGGTTGTTTGGAGTTCCATGGGACCCCATTGGCCAAACATCCACTGTACTAATAGCTTCATTTGGTTACAAGAGATGATCAGTTAGGGCTCTCACTTCCTGTTATTTGGTAATTTCATAAAGATCTCCTTCACATATGCATATACTATAGAATGCTTCTGCTATATTAGGCTTCTTTAAGGCACCTCAAATAGCCCTTAGTTTAGCTGTTGTTCCCTATATTCCCTCCATGCTCCCTCTTCCCTCTCTTTATTTTATCTTCTCCTTCCAGTACTGTCACCCCTCCCCCACATCTATCCACAACTATCTATTCTATTTTGCTTTCCTAGAGAGAGTCATCCCTTCTTTCTTAGTCCTTTAATTTCTACCTAACCTTTGTGTGTGTGTCTGTGTGTATATATATATATATATATATATATATATATATATATTAGTTCCCTTATTATCAATGACTTAAGAGCTAACACTCATGTATAATTGAATACATATCACATTCAGATTGATTTTTTTCTAGTCCATTCAGTTACCTGTGAATTTCATTATTTTATTTTTGTAATGGCTGAATAATACTTTGTTCTTTAAATGTGCCACATTCTCTTTATCCATTCAACTGCTTCCTACTTCTGGGTATTATGAATAGGGCATCATTGAACATGTTTGAGCAAGTGTTTCTCTAGTGGAATGAAGCATCTTATTGGGTACATGCCTACATGGTATAGCTGGATTTTGAGGTAGATCAATTCCCATGCTTTCTGATGAACCATGACATTGATTTTCATAATGGCTGTACAGGTTCCCACTCTCATCAGCAATGAATGAGTGCTCCCCTTACTCTACATCCTGACCAACATAAGCCATCATTTGTTTCATAGATCTTGGCCATTCTGATGGGTGTAGCATGAAATTTCAAAGTACTTTCGATTTGTATTTCCCTGATGACTAAGGATTTTTAAATATTTTCTGTGTGTTTCTCAGCCACTTGAATTTTATGTCATGAGAATTCTCCATTTAGATCTGTACCTCATTTTTAAATTTTGTTATTTCTTTTCTTACTTTTTAATATATTTTATATATGAGTCTCCTATTGAATGTGTAGTTGGTAAAAATCTTTTTCCTGTTCTGTAGGTTGTCACTTAGTTCCAATGATGGTATCCTTTGCCATGCAGAAACTTCTCAGGTTTATGGAGTCCCATTTATTAATTGTTGATCTTAGTGCCTGTGTTAATGGTGTTCTGTTTTGAAAAATCATGTCCTGCGCCAGTGAATTCAAACTTCCTCTTCTAGCAGGCTCTGCAAATCTTACCTTGTGTTCAGGTCTTTGATCCATTTCAATTTGTATATTTCATATTGGAAGAAAAAGACAGCACCTTCAACAAATAGTGCTGATCAAACTGGATGGCTACATGTAGAAAATTACAAATAGATCCACACCATTTGTTAAAGATGCTGTCTTTTTCTTCCCATATGATAACCCATTTTTATTTGTTAATTATACCTTAATACAACTGGCCCAGGAAGTGGGGAGATAGTTTAGAGTGCAAAGTGCTCATCACGCAAGCACAGGGTCCTCAGTTCAAATCCTTATAACCAATGTAAATTCCTGACAGAGTAGTTCCCATCTGTAATACCAATGCCCACAATGGCAAGATGAAAGGGAGAGACAGAAGCATCACCAGAAACTCAAGGGCAAATGCAGTGGTGAAGAGCAACAAAAAAGGCAACACCATCTGAACCGATATCCAAGATTGTCCGTGGACTTCCGCACATATACACTTATTGTCACACTCATACAGGCCCACCCCTATGTCTCTGTCTCTCTTCCTTACACACACACACACACACACACACACACACACACACACACAAGTTGAAACAAATAAATAAAACTTAAAGTCTGGGGAGAGAGATTGGTGAAAACTAAAAATAACAAACGACGGCAATTTTGCACCTGTGTAGGCTAAGAAAACCATGCTGAGTCCGTGTGGATCCGAGTCCATGTAGACATGATTTCAAATTGAAGAAGAGAAGCACAGAAGTATCAAAGGAAATCATTCTTACAGCAAAGATGCTTTATTCCTGAAGGAGGGACATGGATTGGCGTCACGGAAGAGATTATCACAAGCTACAGGGACTTGGAGGTGTATTTTCCTCATACTGTACCACAGTTCATTCCACCAGGTCATTTTCACAACCTCCTCATGAGAGAAAAAAAATTCCCCACTTCATAAAAACTTAAAGGAAGAAGAGCTCCCTCTCCTCGCTGTATCGTTAGACCATCTGAATGATTGACAGGCCACCGCAATGTGCTCTTCGTAGTCCTGGAGACTGAGAAGTTCAGAGTGTCTTTATGCTCAGCATCAGATGCTGGCTGCATCCTCATGCATGATGCTTTTGGTGTGTCCTCATAGCTGCAGCAGAAGGGTCTGAAACAGTCCCCTCGGGCATCAAATAAAAGGTATCAGTCACTTCACAATGCTTTTTTGGCCCCCGCCCCACCCCCTGTGACCTAATCACTCCCTAAATACTCTCTTTACCCAGATTGCAATCTGTTTCAATATATACACTTTGGAGTATACAAAATTTCAAATCCTAGCATCTATCAGCTGTTTGGAGATATTTACCTTAAATTATACAATGTTATATATTTACATATTAACTGTCTGCCTGTAGCTAATATAGAATTTTTGTGAGGAAGTGATTTTTTTTTTTTTTTTTTTTTTCATTTGTTCGTCTCAATATACCCAGCACCAGAATAATCTAAAGCCTATGACCAAAATTGAAAAAAAGTGTCTCTCGACTTCATTAATCCAACACTAAATCCCAAATCTGGTTGTCTTTAGGTTAGCACATAGTCCTTTGTAAATGGAAACCCCTGGAGATATATTCAGGCTGATAAATGATATTGGAGCACCATAGAACTCTGCCTTCTTCTTTCTTCCTTACTGCTCTTCTAATTTCTTGAGGTGAATAACTGTGGAAATTCTCTTGCTGGATGGAAAAGGCAGTCAATCCCCTGACCTTATCGTTTCTAACCTCTGTAAGCCTACAGTATACCAACAAGCAAGGCAAAGCAGACATTGAAAAGGTAGAGTGCAACGCTGAGGGGTTAGGTGACAAACAGTAGGTTCGGCAAATATGTATAAGAAGAATTTCTCTGTGCATTCCTGCTTACTCTGGTCAGGTTCCTATTTAATTAGTCTCAACCCTAATTCTAGCTAAGCCTGCCACTCTATGTATTCCTTGCCTGAAGTGGGGGCTGTGGCGTGACAGTATTAACTTCTGTGTAAAGATACAACTCTACCCATTTTACTGCATTAATTTTGTCTTGTGAATACAGACTTTTATTGTCGTATTATATTCGAAACTATCTACGCATACTTTTTTTTTCTTCACCAAACAAATCATAGGAAGAATTTTTAAAACTCAATTATTTCTATGATTTTTTTTTTCTATATTACGTGCATGGATTACTAAGTAGTCTTGCCCTCAGGTTATCCTAATTTCTCTTCAACATTCCCATGGCACTTGGCTCAAGAAGTGCAGGTAAATATTCCTGTGGTGCAAAATAAATGTCTGAGATTTTTATTGAGATAGATCAGCTTTAAGGTATTTTGTACTCCTAAAGCTTAATTTCAGAAGATAAAGGGGATGGATAGGAGATATTGAAAATGTGTGACGTATCACAGATGCTAGATTGCAATAACTGAGAGAAAATGCACAGCAGGAAAGGGAAATGGGAACTGAAGGCAGAATGTAGTTGTTCATAAAATGGCCCAAGAAGGCATCACATAGAAGCTGCATTTTTGTCAAGCACAAGAATATAATGAAGGGTGCGGACTAGGCGTGGGACAGCTGGAGGACACATACGTAGGCAGAGGATAAGGCAAGTGCAAAACGGTCCCAAAGATATGAACCTGGCATATCTGGGGACAGAAAGGATGTTGCTCTTTTAAAAATGGCAATGCTGGTCAGAGGGTTAGGAAAGGAAAAGTGTTGCGCACTGAATGGTGAGGATCAGGTGCAGCATGACCAAGAGCTTGGATTTAATGAGATGAGATGAGATGTTGTCTGAAGGTTTTAAGTAACGAAATGGTTCAATCTGACTTACACTTTTAAAGGATTCTTTTGCCTGTTATGTTAAAAAAAAAAAAAAAAAAAAAAAAAAAGACCACACCACAAGGAAGATAGCATGCAAGGCACTTTGGTGTCATCAGTCGTGAGATGACTGTGGCTTTGGAGACAAAACTACTATCGAAGAATAACCAAAGTTTAAAAGTATTATCAAATACAGTAAAAGACAACTTGAGAAAAGTGGCTCAAAGGTTACCCAAAGTTAATGGTCACATCAATTAAATAAATCACGTTCTATTCATTCATTTGTATTGGGGAATGATAAATGGGCCAGCCAGACTGAACCGTTGTAAGGTTATTAGTTCAGTTTGGGCTGTGTTAAATTTAAAATACATCTCTACATTCAAGTGAAGGTATTAGTTAACTGTTAGACATTATGTACCCGAGGCTCAGAGTAAAGTTCTAGACAGAGGGACAAACTTTGAAGATTAAAAAGACATTAAGAATTAGGAGAGTATAGATCTGTAGGTGAAGTGCTTGCCGGGCAAACGTGAGGGTCAGAGCACAATCCCCAGCACCCATGAAGAGACTGACAATGGCAGTGTTGTGTGCCTGGAGTCTCAGTGCTGGGGAAGGGCAAACAGCAGGATCCCGGCAGGTGGGGGGTCTGTGGCCTGCTAATCAAGTTAAATCATTGATCTCAAGGTCTCACAAAACAATGTAGAGAGCATCTAACGTCAGTCTCTGACCTCCACATGCTTGCATGCACCCATGTGAGCCCACCCACATGTAAACACAACAAGTGCGCATGTGTGCATGCACACACAAAGACACACACACACACACACACACTCACACACACATACACACATGCACACACACACACACCAGGAAAGTTCATCTTAATGGTGAGAGTAGATGAAGCCACCAAAGCTGTGAAAACAGATTGAAAAGAGAGAATAGGTTTAGCAAAATAATAATAATAATAATAAAAGAATAGACTGATGTAAAAAAAAAAAAAAACAAAAAACAAAAAAGCAAAACAAACAAACAAACAAACAAAAAACCACTGCAGCCTTTAGGAAACAGAGAGACAAAGTAAAAGGAACATTAACAAAGATTTGAGGAATGTCTTTAAACATCAACATGGCAAAACCATTTCCTGAGGGGCAGTGATCCCTTTGTCAAAGGAATGCAAAGGCAACTCTCTTAACCATTTTTCCCATGACCCTTGGAGACATCTAATTATGGGGCAAGAGCTGTGATCTTTGTTCTAGCAAACAGAGTGAAGGCTTTGGAAATGGGTGTTAAGTTTCTGCTACATGAGCTTTGTGCCATCACTTTCTATTCCTGGTCTCATTTTCTTATCTATATACCGCAGCCTAAAATATCCACTGTGGAATATCTTAGGCAGCCAATACACACAATGCATAAGGTTTCACACTTAACCCCTCAGGGGCCAGCCTTCTTAACCCTCCTGTGGGCATTCATACTGCTGCTTCTTGACAGCAAAAGCCATTGTCCCCATACTAACACCTGATGGCCATGACACTGCTGCATGTGCCCCCAATAGAGAGTCATGGTGGCTACATCATTAAAGTACTAAGCTTGTAGAATAATTGGATACATTTTTATTATGTTACCTCCAGGCACAAAGATCAAATCCACGGTTTTGGCCTCCACAACAAGGAAAGTCAGTGAGTGCGTCTATCTTAGTCCTCCTGGCTTTCACATGTTATTGAAAAGTGGTGTTCTTCTACAAGGTACTGAGAAAAAGTAATAGATCAAATGGCTTTCTACTGTCTGGCAAAACTCAAAGGCAGTCATTTCTCCTTATTGAAGTATCCAATATCATTCAAGCTTCTGGGGCTATCTTTTCTTTCATAATAAAATGAGTCTCATTATCTGCTAAGTATAAAGAATTAAGAGTAATAGCTAAACAAGTACTAAAGTTAGTTTGAAAAAAATCATTTGGTCAATAAACACATAATCACCATTCACGAAAACAAAACTTAAAATGCCTTTCAGTTTATTAAATCCTAAACCAATGAGGTTCGTGATGTTTTAAAAGCCGTGTGCTCATGCTGTGAAATGCTTTTGTCTCATAATTTCTCCCCGCCCCCCACCGTCTCGGTTTTCAGACAGCTGAAAATTTTAAGTGTACAGAACAAGATGTACTTTCAGTTCTTATTTTATGGCCTCATACTATGGCATGTACTATTATGAAAACAAGTCTAAGCTGTGCTTTATTATATTATATTGTGCAATTTAGATTCAGAAGATGCTATCAGCACCAGGGAACAGACAAATTTAATAAAAAAAAACACCCACAATGTTCCTGTTGTCCTAATAGTTATTAGAAGAAAACTCTTCCCGGGAGACGGTTTCAGTTTCTTCTCAAGACTGTTCTGCTTACTGTGATGGAGTAGGGAGAATAAGAAACCACACCATAGATCATAATGACATACAGACTCTAAGCTGGGAGGAGCTTATAGAAACTTCCAGATCAAGTCCTTCCTTTTTCAGATGAACCCAAGAAGACTGAGGGAGACTAACTGACTCAGCCAGTTCAAGCCTAAGCCGTATATGGAATCGTGTTCTGCTAACATCCAATGCAGGAATCACTCCCTTTTATTGTAACCTTCCAGGTTACCCAAGCATTGCCCATTATATACACACAGTTCTGAAAACAGCTCTGAAAGCTGTAACTTTTTTCATTCTTTAAAGTAGAACACACACACACACACACACACACACACACACACACACACCAAATAACAGGCTGAGCTCAGGGAGTCTTGTGAAAGAGTGGGAGGAAGTGTAGAAGGAGCTGTCGGGGGTCAAGGACACCACAAGAAGACCTACAGAGTCAATTAACTTGGCCCATGGGAGCACACAGAGACTGAACCACCAACTAAAGAGCATGTATAGGCTAGACCTAGACCCCCTACATATATGTAGCAGGCATGCAGTTTAATCAACATGTGAGTCTCTAACCATGGGAGTAGGGGATGTCTCTGACATTGTTGCCTGTCTTTGGATCTCTACTCACTAGCTGGGTTGCCTTGTCAGCCTCAGTGGGAGGCTGCTTAGTGCTGCTGAGACTTGAGATACCAGGGTGGGCTGGCACCCCTTCAGGCTTCCACTCTCTGAGAAGAATGAGAAGAAGAGTGTGGGGAAAGGGGATGAGAGTGGGACAGGGAGGAGAAGAAAATAAGAGTAGAATCTGTTTTCTTGAGTGGGCAAGTAACTTAGTTACTATCTCTTCTGTCTTCATTATTTACATGTCTGTGTCATTGTCAGTCCCTTGATAAAACATGATCTCCCGGAAAGCCAGAGGAATGCCTACTGGGGACATTGCTGAATTCCCTGTGCTTATAATACATCTAATCCATAGAACTCCTCCAGTAAACATGTCATTAAGTAAACAAAGGCTGAGGTAATGCAAAAATTTTATTAGCACATGTGCCTGATCTCTAGGATACACAAAAAGCATACACAAACACGTCTTGGAACAAAATGAGCTGAAAGTTCCTCAGAAAGAAGCTTGTGGGGTGCATAAAATTGTTTAGTGATTGTGAGAGTTTAATGAAGTCAGAAGACAATATACTCTTTTAATCCCCGTCTCCCCCAGCCACACCAACTGGCCCTCATTGCCGGAAGATAGGCACCCAGAGGGTTGATGCAGAGAAGTTAAGGCCATCTGAAGTCCATAAGGTGAATAAGACCTTTGGTCAGTGTGGAGAAACTCGGAGAGACTAAAAAGGTGTAGCTAGAGAGTAGTGACAAAATGACAAAGGCAAAACTTTCATTCAGAGTCATAGAATAAAATATTAAGTAATAGACTCTTGAGCACAAGAGATGTGCTGTGATGTGCAGCCATTGCTTTAAAAAAAAAAACAATACAGGAAGAGGAAGTTAGAGTAAGTAGGAAAGGAGTCAAGATAAAAAGAGGGTATGAGATGAAAGTAAGAATAAAAGATCAAAGAGGTGAGGAGTGAGGGATGAAAGGCAAGGGAAAAGGAAAGGAAATAAGAAGAGGAGAAAGAAGGCGGGAGTGGGGGAGTGGGAAGGGAATATGGAGGAAAAAGTTATTTAGGGACAGTCTGTGCCCAGCATGCCCAATGATTTCACATACACTTTTGTTTAATTTCCACAAAACTTTCCTCATTGAATGGAGAAAATCAACTCAGCACTGGGCTCAAAGGAGTTAAGTTAACCTTCCAAATATCCTTAGGCAAAGTAGAGACAAGTTCCAAGTAGAAAGAATCAGCTCAAGAGCTCTCCCAGCACACACATCTAATCCATTTAGGATAGTTGCCTCATGCACTTTTCTGTTCTGCTTTTATTTTTATGTAGACTAGAAATTTCATAATGTCTACACATTTGTCTTATAATAACTTCACAAAGACACTTTCTTCTTCTGTTTTGCTGGTGAAGAAACTGGATAAACAGAAATTTGATTTAATTAAATTAAATTCTTACAATGGCAGTTTAAGGATCAAAGCCATGCCTGGCCCTTGGTCCATCCTCTTTCTCTTGTACTACATGGTGAAACCCATTACGCAGTACACAGTACATTCAGCCAACACCAGTATCTTACCAAGCTTTCCTTCATCTGCATCTTTATAGAACATCCTCTGGGAGGAAACCATTGGTACAGATGTTTCACAACCCTCTGTGCAGAACAGTGAATTCAGAAACCCAGAAACAGACACTGAAGGAAAGTCCCAGAAGTGGACTTGTATGGTGTGTGTCAGTAACTCCAGCCCTTAACAAGCTACCCTAGTCAACATTGTAAAACTTCTCTCCAAAAATAAATAAATAAATAAACAAAACAAGAAAGTAGAGAAAAGGTGAAGGAAGAAAAGAGAGGAGAAAGGGGAAAAGAAAAGAGAGAGGAGGAAGGAAGGGACGGAGGCAAAGAGTTCACACATAGTGCCTTATTCTTGAGTATTCATCCTTTGTCTACATTTAATAAGTCAGAAAACCTTGAGAAAGTTCTTCAGAAGAGTAACAATCCACCTTGAAGCTTTTCTCACTTGCTAGACGGTTCTAAGATCATCTGTTTCCTCTACTCTACCATCAACTCAATGCAACAATTCGTGAGCCCAGGAAATACGAAAGCACCAGAAACCTTGTAAGACTCCTTACTGGCAAGAGTCTGAAAAGATTGTTGTGGAACTACTTCAGTAACGTGTACCTGAGTTTAAAGTAAGAGGCAGGTCTGTTTTGAAAAGCTGGAAGATAGAAATCTCCCAGAAACACAAAATTTGCTATTTCCTTAGATGCCACTAGAACTTTCGTTTAATACCAAAACTTGGACAGTGTGCATCTGGCAACGTCAGTCCACCTCTTGATCTTTTGTTTACAGTTCTTTCTTTGGCAAAACCACTTTTTAGTTTTCTAAAGACTATTTTCCTCTTGCTATTTCATAGAACTCTGTAATTTCTTTATACCCATCATTAGAGTATTATGCTAGTCAGCATTTTTTTGAGTATTAAAATGAAAAAGGGTATGTATGTATGTATATATGTAAATATATACATGCATATGTTAAGTGCAGTTGTACACTTTTAAAGATATTTCAGTTAGTTGACTGAATATATGAAAATAAAGTGATGAACACACAGTTAGTAGTGTCAATGAAATGAGACAGAGCTCTTGTGAGGTCAAGAAGTCCCATAGGCCTATGAATTGGAAGACCTGTGATTGAATTAAAGCTGAATGTGATATACAGCCTTCCAGGATTAGTCAGAAAGCCTGAGAAAATATGGCTATCATAGTGGGATCCACAATTCCAGGACCCAGGAGTTGTGGTGTCCAACACCAGGAGCATAAGGACATCCCTGAAGAACATCAAGGGAATTTCTTCTTCCTCTGCCTATAACTAGTTCATCAGTGGAAGAGACACCTAGCCACACTGGGGACAGAAGATCTGTACTCCATTTGCCAGTTCACATGCATAGCCCTTCCAGGGAGATCCTCACAGATTGATCCAGAAATAATGTTTTACCTCAGCATACTTCAGGCCCGTCACGTTGACACACAGAATTGAAATTTTGCTATTATTCTGGGCCTGGAGTGATGGCTTAGCTGATATATTGCCTGCTATTCAGGCATAAGGGCTTCATGTCAGATTCACAGTGCCTGCAAAAGTCTAGGCTTGCTCAAGCTTACCCACTATCCTAGTGTTGGGAAGAATATAGGAGCATCCTGGCCAGTTAGTCTTGCCAACTTGGTGAACACTGGGCTCAGTGAGAGACCTTGTCTCAAAAAATAGAAGTGGAGAGCTGTTGATAAAGATATATGAGGCGCTGGAGAGATGGCTCAGTGGTTAAGAGCACCGCCTGCTCTTCCAAAGGTCCTGAGTTCAATTCCCAGCAACCACATGGTGGCTCACAACCATCTGTAATGCAACATGATGCCCTCTTCTGACCTGCGGGTGTGCATGCAGGCAGAACACTGTATACATAATAATAAATAAATAAATCTTTTTTTTAAAAAAGTATGATATTTGGTCTCTAAATTATACACACACACACATTGCACACATGTATGCACATGTATGCATACCCACACATGTGCACAGACACATTCATGTGCACATATGCACAAATAATGCATTCTGCATTTATTTATTCCCAAGATTTCAGGTCAGCATTCATGTCCTGTCCTCTGTTAAAATGGTTAATGGTTAAATGGTTAAAATGGTTTCTCATGGAGAAAAAGATAACACAGTCTAAAAAGAGAAGAAAGTAAAGAAATATGTATGTTTTGGTTGTGAGCCTAGCCTTTAGTGGCTGAGCCATCTCTCCAGCCCTCAATCATTCTTGCCTACCAAATATGTCTGTCAGATATATTGGACCAGAAGGCTGAAGATGATCCTCCAACTTTATAGAGAGCTGTGGGTGACTGTTCAGGCAGCAAACTGACTCTGTCATCTTCTCATTTTGGAAGCTGCTAACCTGTCTTCCTGTCTACTCAGATGATTAATTTTATTCCTTCTCAAGTCTCTGATGGGGTTGAAGACCAGATAATTTAGTTTTACAATTAAGCTTAGTTGTTTAAGGGGTAAGATGTTTTTAGGTCTAGATAGATGTTTTAGTTTGATACAGATGAGCTATGATAAATATTAAATTACATTCAGAATTTAAGACACACAAAGATAGGAAAGATATTTTCTTCAAGGTTGCCAAATACAAATAGCCTCAACACTATGAATGTAACATTTATATAATTCTTGACTGTTTCATGGTCCTTCTGGGTATAGGCAGTTTATTGTATATATGTGTAATAATATAAATTTATGTGTAAAAAATAAATAAAAGAAAAACAAAGAAAAATGTAGAAAAATAAGATGTATGTATGTGTGGGTATATACATATATGGTATATATATATATACACATACATATATATATACATATATATGTATATATATATATACATATATATATATATATATATAGAGAGAGAGAGAGAGAGAGAGAGTATATCAGTAATAGTATTAATCCTTCTCATATGTGGGGAAGCTGAGGTAATTGGATAGCTGTCATATCCTGTCAATCTAGCTCTAAGGCCAACTTCAGCAGCCATAGCCCTATCCAGCTGGTGAGAATGAGGCTTCAGAGCCTCGTCTTCACTTCTAGGAATCACAGAAATACAGTAGTCAACAGATTCTAACTTACTTCTTCATTTAAGTGTAAAAGTATCTTTTGGGGCCCCATGTTGGTTCGCCATTTAAGTACCAATGATGTTCAGCAGTTGGTTAGATGGATATTGTATTTTATTTGGGATTCTTGGATATTTATTCTCTGGATATTCATTTTCTGAATTGCATCTAGTGGTGCTAGGGAGAACTCAGTGCGCAAGAAGGGAGGAACATTGCTTTTGTCCTGTCTTCACAGCCTGAAAGCAGCATAATCATTATATCAAAGCTGCCACATTCATTTCTGGGAGGCTTTGAACCTGATCCTCTTTGCTTTTTCCTTGACGTTTGAGTGGATGCTTGTATCATTGGCATAGAAGACAACCATGCTAGCGTCCGTTCACTCATTTAGTGGTCTGTGGGTGAAAAGTTGATGAAGAACATTCATTCATAGCTAGTGGAAAGCACCAATTCACTCATTCTACTTCCATCTAATGAACTAAGAGCATCCATTTGTGGCAAGTGAAGAGCACTTCTCATTGGAATTCCACATCCATACGACTGAGAAGCAACATAGGCTCACTTCACAGGGATTCCAATTTTGTCTCCACAACTGCCTTTAGCACAAATGAATTGGCGTTTGTCTCTGCCCCCAAAGTTTATTATCTCATTTTAAGAAATGTAAAATAGCACTTTTCTCATAAGACAATTTAACAATGAATAAAGGATAAGTAGGTAAAATACCCTCTGCAACTGAGGTAGTACTACATAAAGCATACCTAGGCATATTAATTATTTACCTATGTAAAATGATAACAGCAATGATACATTGTTGATAAATGAAATAAACTTAAGTTGAGACGCATTCTATGACTCTAAGCAGCTTCTAGTATAGGGAAACCAGAATTTTAGATCTTCCTAAGCCTGAAATGATTGGGAAAACTTGGTAGTATTTGATAACAAAATGTCATGCTACAGATAAATAAAATGCAAATTTTAGTCACACAGAGGCATGTATATGCATATATATATATATATATATATATATATTCAAAAAGTTAGGACCTTAATGTTCACTGGCAATAATAAAATGGAAAGAGTAAAAACACAAAATATACTGTACATCAGATATTATAATTCACTTGATTATTAAATAACACATTCTTCATTAAAAATAAGTCATGTGCATTTTCTATCCACTGATGTGCAATGTCATTTAAGCCTTTCCATCATTCTCTGCTTGAGCACTCTTATATGAACTCATGAGGTGTCCAGGGAAGAGACAATGATAGCCAGGACATTAAAATGTAATCAAGATATGCAAATTCATATCTAAATGTGATTTTCTGGGAAAAAGAAATTAATCTGGGCATGGTCAAATAAACAATGTGTAATATGGATAATTAATCACCAAATTAGCAGCTGTGGTCCCTTGAGGAAATTATGCAAATTGAAAAAGCCCTCATCCACTGACACAATTAGACCACTCAATGGCAAAACTCTCAATAAAATAACCCTTAGGAACAACACAAAGTAAATAACCCATGAACCTTGGGATCCCTCTGTTGCAATAGCTAATATTACTTAATATCATTTCTTCCAAGTTTGGCTTTATTCAGAAAACTCTATCATAGTTTCCTAGAGAACACTGGAAGATTCCACATCATGGATGGCCTATGATGAGTTTCCTTTAAAACCTACCTTCCCCTTATCAATCAAATGTCTTATTATTCAAGTGACAAGTGCTGCAAAATGAAAAGCTTCACGAATGAGCAAAGACCAATTATGTATTTCCTGTCACTAACAGCAAAGGCAAGAAACAGTAATGTACCATAAAAATGTGTGCCTTCTGCAGCCTGATGTTCACCAGTCATTAGGTCAGCACCAAAGGAAGCATTCTCCCCATCAGAGACAAGAAATACCACCATCTCCGGGATGTGCTATGTCTCTAAGAATTTCATAGTGTAGTTCCATGCCTCCCCCTCACATGTAGACCCCACAAGATTAGGCATAACTTTAGTATTTCCCACTAAATCCCAGTACATAACAGCTTTATCTCTAGAGAGACACCAAAGCTCCTTTAATAGAAATAAAGATTCCTCATGCCCAGAAGTGGCCTTATTATTGTTATCATTATTATCATTATATATTATAATTGCTTTTGAAAAGACTAGTCACAGAAAACAAATTGTATTATCTCTGTGGCTGCCAGTGATTTAATTGTAACTACAGCGCATAGATATCATTTATATGCCTGACAATGTGGAGCGACTTACCCATTTCTGCCTCCACTGCAGCAGACCTGCAGATTCTACACTTCCTGAGTCCCCAGGTATCATTGAATGTCACACCAACCAATATGACATGGGATGCACCCCAGATCCTGCAATCAAGACATGACTGAATTGGGAACAAAACGTGGCTGCGTCACGTGTTCCACTCAGCTTTGCCACATCCAGAAAACCAAACCCGATGTGATAGCAGATGCTGCTTTTGTCACTGGTGTTTGGTTCCTGGAGCTGTCAGGAGGGCAGGGCAAAACTACCCTGGAAGACAGTAAGTCACGTGACTGAGGAGAGCAGATTAATCACAGGTCTGGCGTATACTTTTTTTTTTTTTTTAATCACTTTCTGTTGTCTCAAATTTAATTTTTCAGTAATAGCCAGGTGGAAGTGGGATCTGATCCTCCATAGGAAGGAATACAAAAGATAGACAGCCATCATGAGCTAGAGAACTGCGAGTCCCTCTCTACCCTCATTAATCGAGTGTGAAAATGTGCCTATATCCATAGCTACAGTCTCCCAAGACTTTTAGCATAAAAAAAGAAATCAGCTAACCCAAGAATTTTCAAGCAGTTCTTTGTAGAACATGAGAACCCTAAAACATACTCTAGGATACAGTGAAAGGGACGTTGGTAGACCAGTGTAGTGCTCTAGATTCGCCCCTCAATCTTCTACCAAAGCAAGTCCACTTATGTCTCACAGATCTAGCAACCATAGATGACATAGGCAACAGATTGAATAAGTATGTACCACGAGAAGCTCATACTGAAATCTGACAGCCTTGTGCTACTGAGAAATAAGGCCTTTAAAAGCTCATGAGTCCTTGACAGAAATTAATGTCTGCCTTTGGGACTTGATAAGTTATTGGGAAATCTGTTGGTGAAGCTGATCTACCCTTCCTGGCATATCTCTTTTATATGTGCTCACTTGCTGTCTCACTTCCATGCCTTGTTAGAACACAAGGGAAATGCCCTTGTCAAATGCCCCCAACCTGCTTGGACTTTCAGCCTCGAAGAGTATAGCACAGAATAAGCTTTTCTTTTATTAATGATCCAGTCAAGGATATTGCTACAGCAGAAAATGAGCTAAGATAATAGCTTTTAAAGAAGTGGCTCAGAGATAACGGTATGTTGCTGATGCTCTCCCTGGTACAACTTCCCCAATATCTTTGAAAATCACTCTGAGATACTACAAAATAATAAAGTGTGTGTGTGTGTGTGTGTGTGTGTGTGTGTGTGTGTGTGTGTGTGTGTGTGTGTGTTTCTGGTTCCAGGCCCGAGCTCCTACAATCCCCATACCTTTCAAGTGATCATCACAGAGCAGTTGGAACAAGTTTCATTATCTTTGGCCAGTTATTACCTTTCCTGAAATAGCCTCAAGTTAAAGAGGTGAAATGAGCATCTTTAGTTTTTCATAACAAGCTCCTTTCAGCCTGAGCTCATGTTAATCCAAAAACCTTCTGGAAGTTCCTCAAGACTAGGAGCCAGTTGCCATAGGAGCTAGAAATATAAACTGAGGATTGAAACTTTAACATACTCTGCCCTTCATTTCTGTGTAGGGGAAAGAAGATGGTGATTTTTAGTCGCCCATAGACAATGATGTAATCATTTTTGTCTACATAAAAAGCCTTCTAGGAAATAGTTAAACTATAGTGTTTAGGGAGTATCTGAGTAGCAAAGTGCATCCAAAATATCCTATCTAGGTCTGTTTTTATTGTCAGCTCTACACAATCAAGAGTCATCTTGGAAGGAGTCTCAATTGAAGAGGTTGGCCTGTGATCATATTTTCAGGGAGTTGTTTTCATTGTTGACTGCAGGGGGAACGAGCCTACTGTGGATAGTCTCATCGCTAGGCAGGCTGGCCTGAACTGAATTAAAGCAGCACAGAGCAAAGAGAGAGAGCAAGCTATTAAGCAGCATCCCTCCATGGTTCCTGCCTCCAGGTTCCTGTTGGAGTTCCTCCGCTGACTTCCCTCAATGACAGACTATAACCGTAAGCTGAAATAAAACCTTTCCATTCCCAAATTGCTTTGGAGCACACCTACTTGGCATCCCTCTGGCCACTGGAGAGCCTGAAACCCTTCCACACACATTTGCTACCAGATGTGTTTTCTGAGTGAGACTAGGAAGCAGCCTCCTGTTCCAATGTAGTTACACATTGTAAGTCTTCTCCCCAAGGTCAGTGACCAGTGTTCCATCATCAGTGTGCCTTACCACCCTTGATCGTCAGTGTGCATTACCACTTTAATCATCAGTGTGCATTACCACCTTGGTACTCAGTCTATTCTCTGAACCCATAGCACCTGTAAATTTCTATACAGGTTCTATCCCTGAGTCACAATTATTAGTCCATCTCCAGTTATCTTTTAAAGCTTTGCAATCAGTCAAACTTAAACTTTGATCAAATGAATGTGTGTGTGTGTGTGTGTGTGTGTGTGTGTGTGTGTGTGTGTATGCATGTAGACATAGAGGTCTCAAAATGGCCTTAGTTATCACCCTCAATTACTTCTTCACCATAAAATTATATATTAAAATTTATTATATTATGTTATATTATATTGTATTATTTTTATTATATCACATCCTGAATGTAGTTTCCCCTTTTTCTCTCCTCCTACTCCCCTCCCTCCAATTCACTTTTGTATTTCTTTACAGAAACAGGAAGGTCTCTCATGGCATATCACATTGCAGTAAGACTTGGCTCCACTCCTCATATTAAGGCTACACAAGGCAACCCAGTAGGAGGAAAAGGATCCGAGAAGCAGTCATGTGACTCAGAGATAGCCCCCACTCCCACCGTTAAGTGTCCACAAGATTACCAAGGTACACAACTGTAAAATATATGCAGAGGGCCAAGGTTAGACCCATGCAGGCTCTCTTATTAACAGTTCAGTCTCTGTGAGCCCTTATGAGCTCAGGTTAGTTGATTCTGTGGGATTTCTTTCGTGTCCTTGACTCATCTGATTTCTACAACCTTTTCTCCCCTGTTCCATGGATTTCCTGACCTCCACCTAATGTTTGTCTGTGGATCTCTGCAACTGATGGTAACTGTGTCCATCAGTTGCTAGATGAAACCTCTCCGATTATGACTATGCAGGGCTTCTGTCTGTGAATATAATAGAATACCATTAGTTATCTTTTTTTTTTTTTTTTTTTTTTTTGTCAGTACTTTCTAGGTAATGTCATGGGTGGGGCTTCCTCTCATGGCATGAGTTTCCAGCTGGACCAGCCATTGATTGGCCATTCCTGTCATGTCTGCTCCACCTTTGCCCCATGCACATCTTGTAAGCAGGACAATTTGTAGCTCAAAGGTTTTGTGGCTGGGTTACTGTCCCATCCCCTTGTCTGGTTACAGGAGATGGCCAGTTCAGGCTCTGTACCCCCAGTTACTAGGAGACTTAACTAAGATCATCCTCATACATTCCTGGATGTTTTCATTGCAAGAGGTTTCTAGCTCACATTGGAGATACCCTTCAATTCTGGCTGTCTCTCACAGTACTTTTTCCCTCCATTCTCCCTGCCAATCTGGTCCCTGCTATTCTGGTCTCCACCCCACTGGGATATCTCTTCTACTTCCCAGGGAGATCCATCCACACACACACACATATACCTTGAGCCCTCCTTGTTACTTAGCATCTCTGGGTCTGCTCAGCCATTTGGCTAAAACCAAGGCTAAAATCTGTTCTTATCTGTTCACCTTGGTTTTTTGTTTTGTTTTGTTTTTTTAGACAAGTTTTCTCACAGAACCTGAAACTAACTGATTCTATAAGGCTGGCTAGTCAGGAAGCCCCACAGATGCTCCTCTCTCTGCACCCCCAGATCAGGGATTAGAGGAATATGATAGTTCAAATAAGAATGGGCCCCATAGACTCCTATACTTGAATGCTTCATCATTAGGGAGTGGTGCTACTTGACGATTAGGAAGTATGGCTCTGGCTCTGTGAGCATAGGCGTGGCCTTGTTGGAGGATTTGCGTCACTGAGGGTGGTCTTTGTGGTTTCAAAAGCCCAAGCTAGGCCCAGTGTCTCCCACTTCCTGCGGCCTGCAGATCCAGACATAGAACTCTCAGCTCCTTCTCCAGCACCATGTCTGCCTGCGTGCCACCATGCTCCCTGCCAAGACTAAACCTCTGAATCTGTAAGTCAGCCCCCAGGGAAACAATTTCTTTTTGTAAGAGTTGCTGTGGCCACGCTGTCTCTTCAGAGCAATAGAACTCTGGATGAGAAAAGGAGTGCCGCACCTCCCCTCCCTTTTCATGTGGATGCCCGCGATCTGAATTCATATCCTCACGCTTCAGAGAGCAGCTACTTGAATAACTGAACCTTCTTTTCATCCCCAAGATAATTTCTTTCATCAAATTCTCTTTGTTGCACATTCCAGAACTTATATACAGATAGGAAGATAGATTCTAGACCCTTCTGCTAACACCACCTCTGGTCTCGGCACATTGTCAACTCTTCATTCATCTCACTGTCCAGAATGGCCCAGGATTTCGGGGTGTGTTAAATCCACTCTTGTTCTTTCTGGTCACTCTGAACATGAGCTACAGTGTCCATTCATGGGCTAGTTATGGACTTTTAGACCATGTTTGCCTCGAGTTCCTCTAGTTCTTTCTCAAGTTCTTTGACCGGAAAGACAAGATCCTATTTCTGCCCCCTTCGTGCATCTATAAACTGGACTGTGCAGAGTTCAAAATACATGAGATTAGATGCGTTCTGATCATGTTGCCAGAATCCTACATTTAAAATCTTATCCCCATGTTGTGAATAAAATAATCATTTGAGAACACGGGCCTTCTTCTAGGTTGTTCTAAACATATCACAAGCTGATCCATGTCAGTGTTAGGTGTTTTGTTCATTTTATACAACAAAAATAAATATGCTGTGATTTCAAACCCAGCCTTGTCACATCATCTCTCTGTGACAATGTAACATTGCACAAGGCAGAAAGCTTCACAAAGGTGTGCCACTCTGATGTTTTCTTTGAACTTTTCTGACCTCCAGACCCTTGAGTTTTCTTTATACTAAGATATGAAATCGCTTGGCTTTGTGATATTTCTTTCATCATGGAAAAGAAAATAACACAAGAAATCCTACCTAAAGAAGGAATCAGAAACATCAAAGCAAATAAGCAAAGTATGGGAGAATTGTTCAGGCCCCTGAACATCCTGATGGAAATTTTGTGTTGTTATGAAAATAGTGGTATGGACCATATTATTTCAGATAAAGGTCTGAATAAAGACAGAAGGGGAAACAAAGTAAACAGCAAACTGAGTAGAAAAGAAGGAAAGCAGAATTCAGCATTTGTATCAACTCTCAAAATAACCTTGTTTCCTTTATTTTACTTTGTATGAGAAGATGCTTGTTGTAAGATGATACATTTTTGTAACACAGATATAATTGCGTTGAACTACATCATGTGCTTTCACCACACTCATTTCCCTTACCTTCTTCTGTCTCCTTATCTCCTGCCGGGTTGTCTTCTCCATTTTCTCAAATAGTCAGTCTTCTAATATCATATAATATACATAATATGTATATAATCATGTATAATCTATGTTCACATTTCACATATGAGAGTAAATAAGATTTTATCCTTCTGAATTTGTTCTACTTTGCACAGTAGATCCCCGGGTCCATTTATGTTTCTCCAAGTGGCATAATTTTATCCTTCATTGTGTCTGAATAAAACTCAACTATGCACATACTATGCATTTTAACTTGTCCATCTATTGATGATCATCTAGACTAATCTAATAACTTGACTATTGTGAATATAGTTTTAATACGCATGCATCTGTAATATATAGAGCAACAATCATCGTGTGTATTCCCAGATGGTAAAATCAGGTGCTATGCAATTCTGTTTTCAGATTTGTGAGGAGCTGGTTTCTATATTGATTCTGTATTCTATATTGATGTCTATAGTGATTGAACTAATTTTTATTCTCACCATCAAAGTGTAATTGTGCTTTTTCTTCCACATGCCTACACTAATTTTAAGCCTTTTTAAATGTCGTCAGTGTCAGGCAGTGGCCTGGCTTCTGTGTCCAGAGGGCCAGTCCAGGAGCTGCTTGCTTCCGGACTGGAACAGATAGACCTCAAAATCAAAGGTCCCGATTCTATCTCAGGGGCAGCTTAGAGCAAGACTCAGGGCAAGGCTCATGCACTAGGCAAGGCTGTTGGTCTCACGAGAGTTGGTGGAAATGAGGTTTCCACCAGATGATACAGTTAGTTCTTTTAGAAGGAAATTGTTAATATCAGACGGCCGTGGAAAGTCAGGAGTTCCAATAGCCTGTGATGATTCCAGTGTTACAGCTCTCCATTAAGCTGCCATGTTAAGCATGGCAGAAGATGCAGGTGGACATCAGAAAATGGCAGGAAGGCAGGTCCAATGAAACGCAGGCCTGACGGGTGCTTTATCAGTGAACAGCACCAAGCTAGCAGCAATGAAGCAGGCTAGCCAAGACAGCTCTGCCATTGCTACCTGACCAGCAGACAAGCCCTGGGAGTCCAGAGGTGATTCTCCAGGGAAGAGGGAGCCCTCCCTACCCCAGGATAAATAGAATCTGAGATGAACATGGTGGAGGAATGATGTGAGCACAAGAGAGAGCTTATGTTATGAATCAGAGACATTTATAGAGCTTGGGCAGTGGAAAGGATTTCAAGGGTGAATGTATTTGATTTGCTGGCAATAGGAGTGCCAGGATACTTAGTCTTCACGTAATCAAACAGAACAGCTCTATCATAAGAGGAGAAAAGTAGTACCTAATTACCCTATGGATAGGGGAAGAGCTCTATGAAAAATGAAAGGTCATTGATTGAAAGCCAAGACTCCAAGACATCTTATTAGCATGGGATAGGTATCACCAAAAAAACCCCATGTGCTTGCTGAAGAGATTTCTTACCCAGGAAGGTCTGGGCCTGTAATTTTGCTGGCTATGTGGCACTCCTTAGAGTTTCTAAGGTTCGGGTAGAGAGGGGACCCCACTGAGAAAGGGAGTCCATCACTGTATACCGAGCTCAGAGGCTATCTAGAAATTACAGACTTTGACCTTTCTAGAAAAGTCCTACAGTCAGACACCAAACACTGTACAGTGATACATCCCAGCAAGCCTCCTATTTACACGCCTTCACAGTATCAAAATTATCTCTAGTAGATACAAATTATGAATTTGCTTTAACAACATAATTTAAAGTAAATAAGAAACAAATAATTGATAGTCTCACTAGCTACCTTTTTTTAAACTTATAGGAGCCCTATCTTCACTCATCATCTTAATGGAGTCAAGATCATGTGGCCTTGTTACTAACAGACGTTAGTAGAGAAAAGTTAAGCTACAATATCAATTTGGTTATTTTTGCCTGATGGTGACAAATAGTAAGCCTAATTATCTCTTTTAATTGACTAAAGCTAACAATGTTGTAATATTTAGAAAAAGTTTAAAGAAAATGAATGCTGCAGTAAAACAACTAAAGAATAGTATGATTTTTAAAAAAAAAAAAAGTAATCATTTAAGTAATTCATAGTAAATCCTCTCCTTAATGTGATATTTTTTTCTTCCTTCTTTCTAACTTTTCTTTTCTCTTGTGTTTTTGTCAATGTGATTTTAAATTATTATTTATTCTTCCTTTCTTCTAGGATTTCCATCCATTTTTTTTCAGAAGTGCCTCTACTCACTAAACTAATTTCTAAACTGCATCATTATTATTCCCTTAGGGAAGTGAAGAATGAAAAAAAAAAAAAAAACAAGAAAATGTCAAAAATACCTGGGGCGTGGCAGTGTTGAATCTAGAACAAATGCTGCTGGGACACTTTAGCATCAGCACTGGTCCAGCTGCTTGATGTCTCCTCCTGTGTGATGGCTTTGTCAGGAGGCATTAAACAGTAGCACCATGTTCTGGAGGTAAAAGATGGATTAACTATTTAATAAGGTTTTTTTTTTTTACACTTAATTCAAATATTTTTATTGGAAAAAAAAAAGCATGTTTGGCAAAGGGAACAAAGCTTGTCTGCACATCCAAATTGACTAGATGAAAACCAGAGTCTGCAGGTTTTCAATCTGTTTATTGAATTGCCTGAATAATTTCATAGTTAATTCAGACAGTGCAAACTCTATTGTGAAAGTGGCTGAGACTCTCCAAGGAGATCTTCAATCAATAGGCCATAGGAAGGGAGATCAATAGAAGAGCCATCTGGGACTAAGGCACACAAACAAAGTTTCTGGTTGTTTGTTTTACTTTGGCAAAGAACCTGAGATCAATTCTGAAATGAAATTTGCTTACTATGGTTCAAAAATAAAACATCTGGTATTCCAGCTTTGGGGCAGTTGATTTTCATAGCTTATTGGAGTTCTTTTTTTTTTTTTTAAGATTATTTTTTTATTTTAAATGTTCAGCTATTGTAGTAAAGCCTTGAGGACTCAAATTAACTCTCTGGTGCTGCTCTGTCCCTGTCTGCTACCTAACTGAACTTTTAGAAAGAAAAGAAAAGCCAACCGGAGGAAGAAGCATGCGTATCTAAGACAAGTGTTAAGCACAGAGAATATAGAGAGAATAGCAGGGGGGTAAACAGGAGCAAAGCTAAAAAGCACAAATGTTAAGTTACACAACTCGGATTGTCCAATGGTGTCATGCGTCACCTATGAGGGAGCCACTGTGTCGTGTGACTGAGACAACAAATACGCAGGCTCCTAACCGGAGATCGCTTATGATCCAAGGCAGCTGTTCCCAAACCTTCCAAATGCTGTGGCCCTTTAACGCAGTTCCTCATGCTGTGGTGACACCCCGATCATAAAATTATCTTCCTTGCTACTTCATGACTGTAATTTTTCTACTGTCACGAATGATAATGTAAGTATCTGTGTTTTCTTGATGCCCTTAGACAGCCTCTGTGAAAGGGCTTGTTTGGCCCCAAAATGGTCATGACCCACAGGTTGAGAACCACTGAGAGCTTTATCCTATCTATGTCCAGAGCCAGAGGACAAAAACTAAAGTAGGCATTAACTATTTGGATGTAACATCTGGTAAGTGCAGGCTCACATGGAAAGCCACAAACCTTGTCTGTATGCTACCTGTTATCTGTATCTGCGTAAGTACCACTCTCTGAGTCCCAGAATGCTTTGCTTCTTCCCTGTTCTCCTCTAAAGGATGATCCAAGCATGTTTCCAGTAGAGTCCAGTCATTGCTGCTCCCTCTGATAGCAACTGTACCCAGAGGGCTACCTTACTGGGATGCTAAATACACAAGAATTTGAATATAAGTGCTTATAAATCTCTTCAAACTATTGGCTAATTTTCGTCTCTACACTCCAAATTCCCAATGGAGCCTGCGTATTTGTTGCCATCAAAGTGGCATCATTCTCTGACACTAATCAACATCTAAAAAATCAGAAGGGCCTAGGAGACCAAAACCTCAATTTCCCCCTATTTTTCCTCCCTAGCCCACCAAAATCATTTATTTTATTGTTTTACAAAATCAAAACCTGTAAGTAGCTCCATGAATGTGCGTGGATATGGGCATATGACGTAGATAAATAAAAGGAAGAAAACATTTATTAAAATTTCGAGGACCTGGGATGTTACTTGGTGGTAGAGTGCCTTCCTGGTACAAGCAAAGCCCTTGATTTAAGCCCCAGGCCTATATGCAGCTATTTTTACTAAGTCTATGTGAAAATAGATGTCTTTTCTCCAGTGAGGAACTCTGCATTTTAAATGCTCCCCCTTCACCTGTACACACAGAGTATTCTCATGGCACAATAGCACCATAAACCCTTCACATGAGCTAAAGATTTTCACTTTTTTGTTTTGTTTTGTTTTTGCTTGTTTTGTTTTGTTTTGCTTTGTTTTGTTTTTCGAGACAGAGTTTCTCTGTGTAGCCTTGGCTGTCCTGGACTCACTTTGTACACCAGGCTGGTCTCGAACTCACTGAGGTCCACCTGCCTCTGGGATTAAAGGTGTGCACCACACCAGGCTTTTGTTGTTTTTATTTGATTGTTTGTTTGTTTGTTACAGGGTTTCTTTGTGTAGCCTTGATTTTCCTGGACTAGATTTGTAGACCAGTCTGGCTTCTAACTCAGAGAGATCTTCTCGCCTCTGCCTCCCTGAGTGCTAGGATTAAAGGCATGGGCTACCATGCCTGGCTGCTTTTCACCATCTTTTATTAGTGTTCTATGACATAAGCAAGGAAGTGCTAAGCTATGTAAGCATTAAAATCAATGCAGATTACAAAAACAGTAAAAAGTGATGTGTAATGTCCCCCAAACACCAGAAGACAGCATGATCCCAAATGTATCCCTCGATAATTTATTTGTAATGAGTGATTTCAGACAAAATCCATATTTATACAGAGGAAGTGTGTTACATATGCAAAATACAATAAATTGATCTGTGATACAGCTACAATAATTGCATTTTTGTCTAATAATTACTTCCAAGACTAAGGAATATTATATTGTTTGAAAGTGAATCATACCAGAAAATTTTTAATTGGAAAAAATTGTTGTATTTTCTCCCAAATAATTCACTTACAGACAATCAATATACATAATGATATACATAGACACATTCTCTAAAGCATACTTAAATAAAAAGCACTGTGGTTAATCTCCATAGATTGCCATGAATGCGAATTTCATATGTGGAGTAGTGATGTTTTATTTCATAGACAATTAAATTCATCTATTGCACGTAGCAGTGCACAAGAGTAGGCAGCAGTGAACATATCAGCATGTTTTTTTCTTCAGGAATTTGCTAGTTAACTAATGAACCATGAGAGTTTTACTCTGTGGAATTCTACCTCCATGAAAATATCTCAATGTCATTCCTTTAAGAAAGAGATGAGGCATTACAGCATTTCTAGGAGCTTGTTTATTGGGAAAGCAGATGAGGAGAAGTCCAAAGTGACTCGTTTTTAACGGTAGGTACTCATCACCACTTAGTTATCAGCTTTGTGTGACTGCCCGCCTGCTTCCACGCTGGCATTCCCCCAGCTCAGGCCACAGCCCTCACTGTTGAGCAGGGAGCCTTGAAGGCTGATGCTTGCACTTGGTTTGGGGCAGGCATTCATACTCAAATGCTTCTCCGTGATAGGGAGATCTTGAAAAAAACCCCACTGTAGTTTTAAAATAGCCTAAGTGAAAAATACATTGATTTCCTTTGGCATAGAGAAGGTCATGTTGTAAGCCATGCCGTACACTGCAGAAGCTTGGCTGTTAACCCTCGGAGTCTCAGGACCTACGGGGATCTGAGGCGTGCAGAGGAAACATATACATTTGGAAATATATAAACATTTGGATTTTTGTAGTGTTATTTCTCATCTAGTTTCTCTCCACTTTGCTTTCTCCCTCTTGCACTCACCAAGCTCTAGACCATTTACAGTGTATCTCTGTTAGTGATCTATAATACCGTTGACTTCACTCTGGACCATGAAAAGCAGCTACAGCCGGAGGGTAGGAAGCTCTGGCTTCACTTTGCTGGTTGCTGTATAATGTCCTAGAGCTATGGGAGCCCAGAGGTTAGCCTCTGATAAGTAAGTGATAATATGCTTAAAATGAGTTAATTTTCTTGAAATAAAATATAATTATATCATTTTCATTTTCTCTCTTCTTTCCCACCAATGTACCCTTCCCTACTTTTTGTTCTCTTAAATTCATGACCTTTGGCTTTTTAAAATTTAATTGCTGATAGATAGATGTATTATCATATATATGTATATATATGTGCAGATTCCTAAATACAGAAATAAATACAATCTTCTCAAATTTCTATAATGACTCTTGTGTGTGTGTGTGTGTGTGTGTGTGTGTGTGTGTGTGTGTGTGTGTGTGATTATATGATTTTTCAGGGCTATACAATAAAAATTGACATTAGTTTTTAAGAAATTGAGACTTGAATCAGAAACTTTAAAAATGTGCCTAGTCTTTAAAAAGGAAAACTGTTAAATGCCCATATCCTTTCATCAATACACCTGTGAGAAAACTTTGTAGAGTGTTTCTTTTGTCCTTGTCAAACGAAAGGACAGTGGCTTCAGATAGTCAGGACTAGGAACTGAGCTCCTAAAAACACTATGTTTTATTCAAGTAGGATCTGAGTATCTATACATAAAACTAACTAATGCTTTTAAGCACCATTAGCTCTTGAGACCATCTTGGAACAGCTTATGAGCTAAAATGGTAGCCATCAGGACGCGGAAATCAATTCTGGGGTTACATTATAGATAGATAAGTTGATGTTTGATAGTAGAAAATAAGTAGATGATTGATTGATAAGGGTGATATATTTATTTGGGACCCAAGTAAATGAACTAATCTGTGCTTATCCTATTGTAACTTATTAACTCTTGCCAACTGTTTTTCCCCTGTGTCTTTCCTTTACAGCTTACTCCTGTTTGTGCTGCATGTCAGTCTTACTTAGAAGTCTTATGTTTACAGCAAAGCACACTCAATTACAAAAGCACGAATCTGAAGTTTTGCTTCACAATCTGATTAGGCAGATGGCTGGTGATGTTTAAGTCACTATCAGAAATGATGTTTCTCACGTGGGTGTGAGGCAGGTTTCCAGGGGGCACGGCTTGCTTAGAAGACATTGCGTATTATTCTGAGATAGCATCACAACCTCCTTCTCTTCTGAATCAGAAACTAACAAAACTATCTTCTGAAATTGTTTATTGTAGGCATGAGCGGAAGAAAACAAAGCCCTTGAGGCACACTAATGAGACGGCAAAGCTGGGGGACACGTTACAGGAACAAAATTGCTCGAGGAAAACAATGGCTCAGGTTCAGAAGCACAGCCAGGAAGCAACTCCAAAATAACAGATTAGAGTCAAGCTAAGCTTCCAACATTCGACAATTCACACTAGGTAAGTGCAGGCAATGTCTAAATCAATATGTATAAAGTTAAATATGTCCATATTGTAGGAAGCTTCCCAGTTATTTGATGATAGCAATGTCTTACTTTCACTTCCGTTATGATGATAAGTAACCATGACAAAAAACATCTCAGAGAGGAAAGGCTTGATTTTGCCTCACCATTCCAGGCTATAGCAGAGAAGTGAAGGTGTCAGTGACTTAAAACAGCTAGTCACATCACATCCAAGGGTAGAGAAGAGAGAATCAACGTGTGCATGCTCGCTTTCTCCTTTCTCCCTTTCTCACTTGATTGCTCGCTTGCTCGTTTGCTTACTCACTTCCTTGCTTATGATCAGCTAATTATTCTATGCTTACACAGTTCAGAAGCCCCTGAATAAGGAATGATGCCACCAAGGAAGCTGAGTTTTCCCATATAAATTAATCCAATTCTTCCACAGACACACCCACATCCCAAGCCAACGTCAAGAGTCTCTCTCTAAGACTATTCCCAGGCAACTTTAGGTTGTATCAAGTTTACAACTATGGAAACCATTACAAGTTAGCATACTTTTGTCTAATACAGTCCTTTATAGAAAAAATAAATTCTAAAGTCTATACTGCTGGCAGTTTTGCTGTGTAATGATGGAGATAAGGCTATCCCCGGGAATGTGCTTTGAAGGCTACAAACACATGCAGGTTCCACGCTGAGCAATGTTTTCTCTGGATGAACCCATTTTAGGAGAACTTTTGCTTGCACAGGACAGACATGGGGCTCTTTAGCATACAATACCAAGAGAGATTAGTCTTGGAAGAGCCATGTATTTGCTCAAATTCTTCCCAAGAACCTTACCCCATTGACTTAAGTCTTGGTCCCGTAGAGCCAAAGCTAGTTAACCAGGGTCTGTTACACATTCCTATCCAGCGTCTCCTTCACTTGTCAAGACACTTCTAAGGAGTGTAATATGTAGTCATTGTCCTTCAGGTGACACAGATCAAGAGGTTTCCTCAAAACACCAAGGGGAAGGATACAGGCGCTATCTCTGCAGAGCCAGTATTTCTTGTAACTTTGACAGCCTTTGAAATGAAAAGACAATAAAATGTCAGTTCTGTCAAGTACCTCAACCAGTTTTGAGGAAACTTCTTCCCTTAAATTTATTTTTGTTTTTTTAAAGTGCTGGGAATTGAAACCAGTTCCTCAAACATACTAACATGCCAGGCAAGTCGTTTACCACTGAACTATACTCTCTGCCATCAATGTTTGCGGGATCCTTAGATTTTTTTTTTTAACTCATTGCAATGAATTAAAAGTGGTTTTTTTCTATTTAACGTTTCATTACACCTCAGATTTTTTAATGGACACAAGTAAACTTTGATTTCCTTTTTCACCCCAGTCCTGTATCTAATGCACAAGAACATCTCCTACTATATTTCTAAAACATGTCTTTGTGCCGGCTGCTTCTCACATACGCCATCACTACAACCCTACTCTGTCTCTGGCCTCACTCATCATGTGGTGGCTGTCTGTGTGACCTGATTATTTCTGCCAGTAAGCTCTGGCACTCCCCCCAAGGAGAACATCTGGGGGGGCCAGGGAGGAGTCCAAAATTTGTATTCAAATCATCCTCCTTAATACAGTCCTAAGCAGCCTAATGATGGAGTTCAAATTGTGTACTAATTTCTCTAAGATCCTTATTCTTATTTTCCCCTTCAAACATGTTTGTATATTTTAAAGAATTTTAATTAATTAATTATTTTATTTTATTTTAAAGTTTATATATTTAAATAAAAATTACATCTATTTTATTTATTTATTTTATTTTATTTTAACGTTTATATATTTAAATAAAAATAACATTTTTATTTTTATTTTTTTTGCTTTCTGGACCATTTTAAATGTCTTTACAGTGTCTGTGTCTTCGACTTCTTTTCTGCTTACAGTCTCTGTTCACAGATATTGGCTCCTAGCCTCCTCCTGTCTACTCAGTTCTAGCTTAGATGTCACCATCAGGAACATCTTCTCTAAATCCTTGGATAACACATTCCAGCTTCCTTCAGTCACACCTCCTCATATTTCCCTACTTGTTAGTATGTTTGGGAAGGAAATTTTTCTGTTACTGAGGTTTTTATTTTCTACCTCATCTCACTTGATGAACTCCTTGAGAACAAAAACTTCATTCTAACTATTGCTGATTCCACAGCTCACAATGCCAGTCACATCGTAGATTTATAATAAATACCCATGAATTAGTGTTTCCTCCAAAACTAGTCTTTTTGACAGTTATTTATGTATTGATGGGTACATTATACTCCCTAAAACTGGCTCTCACAAAACTTAAATCCAAGTGGATCAAAGACCTCAACATAAAACCAGAGACACTAAGTCAGATAGAAGAAAAAGTGGGGAGGAGCCTGGAACACATTGGCACAGGAGACAACTTCCTGAACAGAACTCCAACAGCCCAGGCCTTAAGGTTAACAATTAATAAATGGGACCTCAGGAGGCTGAGAAGCTTCTGTAAGTCAGGAAACACTGTCAAGAGAACAAAGCGACAGCCTACAGACTGGGAAAAGATCTTCACCAACCCTACATCTGACAGAGGTCTAATATTCAAAATATATAAAGAACTCAAGAAATTAAACACCGCCAAACCAAATAATCCAATTGAAAAATGGGGCTTGGAACCAAGCAGAGAATTCTCAACAGAGGAATATCAAATGTCTGAGAAACACCTAAAGAAATGCTCAACCTCCTTAGTCATCAGGGAAATGCAAATCAAAACAACTCTGAGATTCCATCTTATACCCATCAGAATGGCTAAGATAAAAAATTCAAGTGGCACCACATGCTGGCGAGGATGTGGGGAGAGAGGAACACTCCTTCATTGCTGGTGGGAATGTAAACTAGTAAAGCCACTTTGGAAATCTATCTGGTGCTATCTCAGAAAACTGGGAATGGGGCTTCCGCAAGACCCAGCTATTCCACTCCTTGGAATATACCCAGAAGATGCTCCAGCACACAACAAGAAGATTTGCTCAACCATGTTCATAGCAGCCTTATTCATAATAGCCAGAACATAGAAACAGGCTCTCAATCTTCCTAACACTGTGGCCCTTTAATTCATTCCTCATAGTGTGGTGAGCCTACATAAAATTATTTTCTTTGCTTCTTCATAAATGTAATTTTGCTACTGCTATGAATCCTAGTGTATATATGCAATATACTGGATATCTGATTTGTGGCCCAGTGAAAGGATCATTTGACCCCCCTCCAAAGGGGTCATAGCCCACCGATGAAAACCACTGACTTAAGATATATTTAATTCATAGCTGACAGTGGTGGCACAAGCCTTTAATCCCAGCACTCTGGATGCAGAAGCAGGTGGATCTCTGTTTGAGGCCAGGCTGGTGTACTAAGTGAGTTCCAGGATAGTCAGGGCTACACAGAAAAACCCTGTCTTGAACCCCCCAAAAAGATATTTTTAATACTTTCTTCAATTCCTACAGGTGTGATTCTATTCAGAAATGGAGTCTACATATTCAAGTGAAGATGGAGCCACATTCTATTTAAGTAGTTCTTAATTCAGCATGACTGTTCCCTCATAAAAGAGGAGCTATACACACAGACACTTAAGGAAAGTGCCGTGTAATTGAAGGAAGAGGCCAATCTGCCTATAAGTTGGGTACCAAGGACTTCCAGCAGCAGCAAAAGCTGAGCAAAGGCATAGAACACATAGACTTCCACAGAAGTCTTTAAAACATTTAGTAATAGTATTGTATTATTATACTGAGAATTTCGTACATGCATTCAATGTGTTTTGATTATAGTCAACTCCATTCTTTCCACTAACTCCTCCTAGATCTGCCCCCTCACTCACCTACTCCATCTCAGCTTCATGTCCTTCCTTTTTTATAGTCAACTGAGTCCAGTTTGTGCTATCCATATATTCATGAGGAAGGACCATGGTCTAGTCAACTTATGGGTCAGCTCTCCCTCCCCCAGAAGCCACCAACTACTGGTAGCTGTTTATCCAGGAGTAGGGGTTCTTGAGAGCCACTCCCCTATGCACTGGAATGTTCACTAGCTTAATCTAGTGGGAGCTTGTGTAGGGAACCACAGCGGCCATGAGTTCATGCGTTCAATGGCCTTGTGATGTTCGGAAGACACTGTTTCTGGTCCTCTCTAACCTTTGACTCTTGACGTCATTCTGCCTCATCTTCTATAATAGTCCCTTGGAGGCACCAGTGTGGTATAAATGTCTCACTTCTGGCTGAGCACTTGAAAGACACTCATTCTGTGTTAACCACCATCCACTGCACAGAGAAATTTTCCTGATGAATTTGGAGAGGAATAATCTATATTTAGAGCTAACAAATTTATAGAGTGAGTCTATACTATGCTATTTAGCAAGGTAGTAATATTGATTCACTCCTGATGACTATTAGTTCCCCAATCTTACATCAATTTCTTATGAAATTTTAGTTTACATATGAATAAATGAGGCGATTTATCCCAGGAAAAAGTAACTTATTACTCAAATGTCTATAATAATTTTTATCACACAAAAATAACACATGACTATATCTTCATTTCAATATATCGTTCCACAGTAAAGGCTAGAAAATTGATTTCCCAGGTGAAAATGTATTGACTGTTGTGTTGACAGACACATCAAAAGGATGATGAAGAAGAAAACATGAAGATAGCATCACCTAGTTAAGAACACCTCTCTGTCTTCTGTGTCGCCCTGATATTTACAGAGCCTTTTATTTGAGTTTTATTCTAGTGTCAATGAGGGTGGAGAACAATTAATAGTATTACCTCCTTGAGAAAACTGAACGTTGGACTTTTCCCTCGAAGTCCAGTGGAAGAGCTAAGACTCCACATTGGCTTTCTAGCCCAGACCATCTTTCTCGCTGACTCTCTCAGACTGTCTGCCTCGCACAATCCAACTGTAGAGACAGCATATTCATTCATGAAAAAGCTAGGGGACATTTGGAAGGTTTTGATGACACGAATAGATACTTATTAGGTGGTACTAACTCCCAATTCATTAACACTGAAAGAAGGTGAGGGAAATTTTGGGAAAAGGTTTAATAAAAATATTGCTTTAAAAGAGTTGGCTATTCCTGTTGCTACATACAAGCACTAAACCTAAAATCTATTTTTAAATCTTTTTGCCAGTGTTTATATGCACTGTATGAATCCACTTCAGGAGCAATAACCAAGGTGTGGCCTATTTATCAAACTGAAAGTGTGGTCACTGAGGCCAGATGCTACAGAATTTTCTTTCAAATCCTGCCCTTGAGTCTTGTGTAACATTGGGCAATATTACAATATTCAAGCAAAAGTTTTGTGCTCTGAAGGTAAATATAATGTAGGTATTTATTCACACCTAGAGTACTGGAGATTAAGAGGAAAGAACTGTGAAGAAGACACATAATACAGTTTCCAAGCTTGGTTGTTTCCATGTCACAGATGAAGAAATGTGGGCACAAAAACATCTACCTACAGCTCACCACGGAAGACCATGCATATGATAGTGAACTCCCCAAGCAAGCTACCTCTTTAGCTTAGGTCTCTTTCGTGACAAACTTTGCCATCAGCTCATTGTCCTTGAATCTTTAAAGGAAACAAAATTGGAACAAAGAAAGTAGTTCCAAAAGACATATTATTAATCAGAATCAACTCAAAAGGGGAATGTGGTGACCCTTCCGTGAATCCCTCCCTTTCTCGGTTGAGGAGAGTCTGAATACACTGGGCCCTCTCTAGGGTGATGCCACAGGACTCCCACTTGCAGCCTCTGTCTTAAATAATTAGTGTCTCGGGTGTATACATGGTAGAGGTAGGGTAAAAAATGAATTAGGACAGCTCTTTGATGAAAGGGCAAATCGATTCAAACTCAGGAAAAGCACAAATGTAGACTCTGAAGGATAATTTGTTAAGGAAGGATTTCATGGTCAACAGAGTGACATTTTAGTCACCCTAACTTTTCAGAATGGAAATGTGGTGCTTATAGGAAACTTCCTGTGTGTGCAAGGGTGAGGTGTCAGTGTCAGTACACCCGCAGCACACTGGGTGTATTAGGTTAGAAAAAAAATCCTTGATTTTTTTCCCCCTCACTTTGTTTGCAACAGGGAATCTGTTATTCACTGCTACCATATGCCACGCTGGCTAGCTCCCTAACTTCTGGCGATTCTCCTGCCTCCACCTTCTAACTTACTATGGAGCACTAGGGCTGCAAACATATACCACCATGGCTTTAACATCTGCATGAGTTCTGACAAGTCAAACTCGGGTCCTCATGCTTCTGTGCCAAGCCCTTTGCTCACCGAACCATCTCCCCAACCCTTAGAAGAACCATCTTTCATCCTTCAAACCCACAATTACAGAACTGATCCTAAGAGGCTTTCTGTTAAATACAATCATCTGAATTTTAAATCCATCATGCAAGACACAAATAGAATTGTTCCATATGTTAAAAATGGACACACTTCAGGGTTTTGCACTTGCCCAGGTCACCTTTAAAACAATTACACAGTCAATGCATGACTAACCCGCCGCACCATATTCTCTGATTGATTTCAAGGTTGAAGTATCTGCTCTTCCCCAAAGAAGTAAAAACATAGAATGCTGAAGGATAGAATAAGAATTAATGGCTCTTTCTGTGTTGATTTCCATAGATTTGATGGCATTGTGTAATTTGAATAATTATAAGCCTCCAGGATGCTGATATGTTTCACCTGCATTATTCATCTGCATGAATTTAAACCTTTTCTCTTTCTCTGGAAAATATTGTCACTAGGAACCCAGCTCCTTGCACACTGCACCATCACAGCCTGAGTAACTCCCATGCCCTGGTCCTCTTATGTGGGAAACTCATCAGTACATTTCTACCAAGTTTCCTCTCTGTTCTTTTAGATTGACCTAGTTTGTATCCATTTTCCTTCACTTCACTGTTTCTCTCATATTATTATGCCTTAGCTCTCAGGGGACAAAAAGGTAATAAGCATTAATATTATGGGGGAAAGGTCGTTATTCTGGTGGTTACAGTATTTCCTGACAATGCCAAGAATAGTAATGCTAAAATTCACCCATCCCAAACATAGATGTTACTAATTCTTCAATGGTAAAACATTATTTCAGTCCTTGTCTTACTGTATCGTAAATACATGATGATGCTTAGTCATCCATATCAGCGTGTGGGCTGGACTGTGACAGACAGATCACACTGCAGATTTGGGATTTGCCATCTTCCACAATGGATTTGCTTCAGACAGGGTTGCTCTGTGCAGCTCAGGCTAGATTGGAAGTCACAATCTTCATGCATACAAGGATTATAAGAGCATATTACAGTGCCTAGTTCTTCCAGAGTCATCTAAGCCTATCTCTCCCTTTCCTCTCCTCTCTCTCTCTCTCTCTCTCTCTCTCTCTCTCTCTCTCTCTCTCTCTCTCTCTCTCACACACACACACACACACACACACACACATGCATGCATGCATGCACAATATACATAATATATACAGATATGTGTATATGCCAAATGTTGAGGGAAATACTCAAACAGTATCCAAATCTTATTGTGTAGATGTGTATACATACATATATACACACACACATACACACAGGCACACATCTAAGTATGTATATATAGACACTATGCACATACATAGTTATATGTGTGTATACGCCTATATGTATACACATATATGCAGTAAGACTTGGGTATTATTTGAGTGCTTCCTTCAAAGTTCTACATATATAGATGTTTGATCTCAAGTTTAGTGCTACTGAAGTGATAGAACTTTTAAGATGAAAGCTAATGGAAGATAACTAGGTCAAGGGGCCATTACCCACAGAAGGGATTAATGCCAGTCTCATTGAATGAGCAATTCCCCAGGAGAAAAATGGTGGCTAACTCTGGGCTTGAGAGAGGAGAAAATCAGCAATTGAAGATGGCACCAATGCTTTGATGAAACAGAAAACAGACAACTACGTGCCCAGCCTGCCTCTAGGAATTACAGGCGCCTTTGAGAATATTTTATTTGCTTCTCTACTAACACATCACAGTGAGAAAATTTGAAAGCAATAAAAAAAAAAAAAAATAACTCTTGCAAACATGATTAAAATTCAACATTGAAGTATGGGACCACTTCTGGAAGGTGGGGGTTTTTCTGGCACCTAGAGAATAGCAGTTGGTACAGTATCAGCCACTTTATGCATTACTAGAACAAAACATTTAAAAAGAGGCAGCTAAAGGAGGTGCTTACAGTTTCAGGGATATGGTTAACATGGTAGGAAAGGCATGGCCACAGGAGAGCAAAGCAGATGGTCACATGGTGTCTTCCCACAAACCACGCACAGAGAAATGAGCACTTGGGCTCAGCATCCTTTGTCCCTTGTGTTCAATCTTGAACCCCAGCCCATGGAATGGAACCATATTTGACATGGCACATCCCATGTCAGTTAACCTCATCTAGAAGATTCTTCACAGTGATGCCCAGAGGCTTCTTTCCATGGTTGTTCTAAATTGCATCAAATGAAAGCTGAGATTAACCATCATCAGAGACAAGATCCATTTCTAGTTCCTGTGGTTGAACTCGTTGAATTACAGTTCGTGCCTGGAAATTAAATAGATGTCTTTTTTTGTGTCACCTACTAGAGAAATGGTCATGGGACTCTTGGTGTTCCCGAGTAACTAATGATCCACCATGTTCACAAATACAAGTCGATCATGAGGGATGTAGAGATTTGCTAATGAGATCAGCATATTTATGGGCCCTCAGGCTAGCTTCTAGACCCTGTGCCATACGCTCCATGATTCATATGTCAGCCCCTGGATCTATAATTAGATCTGGTTGCATTTTGGATCATGGGTGTGCAAAGGAATTAAGCAAAACATAAAACTTCCATGAAAAAATATAAAGACCGTGACACTCTTCCAAGCAAATTTTACAAGGTAACGATCTGGCAAGACTTTCTTGAAAAAGCAACCATTGCCTATGGACCCTGTCACAATCATAACCCTAAAGCAACCATGGATGGTCTTGAGCAAAGATGTTATTTGTTATTTGCACCTATAAAATAAACTGTTCTGTTCTTACCTTTTAAAAATTCAGTGTGTGTGCATGTGTGTGTGTGTGTGTGTGTGTGTGTGTGTGTGTGTGTGTCTTCACACATGTCTTGGGAGCATGTGCACATGCACTTGTTTATGTATGCTCATGTGGAAGTCAGAGATCAACTTTGGATATTTTCCTCTATACCCTTCTATTTTAATTATGGTTAGTGCGGTTGTTGTTGCTGCTGATGTTGCTGTGGCTATTGCTCTTGTTTTTGAAATTAGGTGTACTGCAGAACCTGAGCCTCACCATTTCACTTAAACTAGCTGGCCAGTCAGTCCCTGGGATTTGTCTACATTGCCATTCCCAGTGATGGAGTGATAGATGTGCACCTCAACACATACCTTTTCTGTGGGTGCCAAAGACCTGAACTCAGGTCCTCAGGACCACACAGAAAGCACTTCATCCACTGAACTGCCTCCCCAGCCCTTCTTTATTCCCTTTTCAACCCATACAAAAAGCCAAGTGCAAATGGCTAGTTTCCATGCTATGCATCAATGAGAGCCTATAAGGCTTTGTTGACCTAAATGCATTTGCCATCCTTGGCCATTTGTTGAAGGCAAGAGCACAGAAAGCAGATTGCCCAGGGCTTTCAGTGGATTTTGACGGTACTGCTTTGGTGAGACATGGCAGTAAGAGGATAGGATGTTCTTAAAGCCAGTTGGAATTTAATCATACCCTCCAGATGGCTCTGGGGAACAGAAATAGGACACAGGTAAAGCGATCTTAACAGGAGAGGCCATAGATTGATCATTTTTGTTCCCAAAAGGATTGATTCCATTTCCTTCATTACTTGACACAATACAAAGTTCTCTTAAATGATTTAATGGTTCTGGGCCCAAACATTCTAACATTCTGTCTAAGCTTGAAAAACACTGATAGAAACAAAATACTACCTTAGAAGTCAGCTCAAAAACTATATATATGAACTCATGGCTTAAATTTTCTGAGCCAGAACTCTGATGCCAATAACTCAAATTTTCATCATGTGGCTTAGTAATTTAACTTAAAGATGTCTCCTTTCATTGGTCCTAGCCTTAAGAGCAGTGAAGGAAAGTCTAATATGGAAGATGGTGATGGATCTGACCACCAGAGAAACAAAAACCTGGAGCTGGAGAAGTGGTTAGTGAGAAAAAGCAACTGCAGCATGGTTATAAAAACATGAATTCGCCTACATAAAAAGCTGGGTGTGACTGTGCACTCACCAGTAGCCCAGAAGCTGTAAGGTAGAGACAGGAGGATTGGTAGCTTCCTGGTCAGCCAGTCTTGCTCCAGTTTTCAATGAAAGACCTTGCCTTAAAGGACTCTAGGTGAGAGAAGCATGGGAGAATGGGGAAATAGAAGGATCCAAAGGGTCCTACAAGAAGAACATTATGATGGGCAGATCTGGGCCCAGGGGTCCTGCTCAAACTATGACATCAGCCAAGGGTAATACATGCAGTAAACTTTGAACCCCTACCCAGATCTAGCCAATGGACAGGACATTCTCCACAGTTGAGTGGAGAGTGAGGTCTGACTTTCACACGAATTCTGGTGCCCCATATTTGACCATGTCCCCTGGATGAGGAGGCCTGGTGGCACTCAGAGGAAGGATAGCAGGCTACAAAAAAGAGACTCGATACCCTATGAGCATATACAGGGGGAAGAGGTCCCCCTCAGTCACAATCATAGGGGAAGGGAGTAAGGGGAAAATGGGAGGGAGGGAGGAATGGGAGGATACAAGGGATGGGATAACCATTGAGATATACTATGAATAAATTAATAAAATATATTTTAAAAAAGAAATAATGCAGAAAATAATAGTCCTCATTTTGTCTGTGAGCACAAAAATGCACATACATATGTTCATGCATCATATACCACACACACACACATAAACACACACATACACACACACACACATACACACAGTGGCATATGAACTCAGAAGCTCAAAATCTTTAAAGATATTTGCAATAAATCATCTGAGAGTAAAGCATTCTCTCAGTGGAGAGTTCCTTTAAGAAAGAGATTTTTTGTGTGTGTGTGGCTTTTAAAATCTTCCTGGTCTTTGTTTTGGTAACATAGTATCTTAATTTAGCACAATTTATTTTAAAAGTATGTAATAGGTTTAACATAATTTTTTTGTACTTTTCCCATTTTAGTATACAAAAGATGTTGTGACATGGATTGTAACGTTAACTTGTTATAAAAAGCAGCTCTCAGGCAGAGCGGGTGGCAGGGATGCAATCTGTTGGATTTGGGGGTGCAGATCTCCCAGAACTTGCAGCCATTCCTCAAAATACTACACCGTAAAAGGAGAAAGGTTGCTGTACACTTGAAAAGAACTGAAAATGAAAGCATTATCTTTATCTGGTCCCGATTTCTGAACAATGAACCCTTCATGTTTCTTGTTTGACATTGTTCGACTATTAAATGAAAAGCAAGAAATCAGGGCTCTTCTTCATTCTTGTTCAAATAACTTGCCCCTAGCAATCTTCAGTCTATGGAGAGAAGTATTTGGTATAACTTTCTTCTCTTCTTCATTTGGTAATGCAGCAAGGACCTTTTAGGAAAAAGGGGGAACATGGTGCTACCCCATGGATTTACTTCAAGGTTGGCGTTTGTTAACCATTACAGTCCTACATAGGGTACAGAAGACACAAGGTTAGCACGAAAGCAGCACACAGTGCTTGCCACACATTAATTCTGGTTTCTTTATTTTTTTTTTAAATATTGCTTATAGATCCATGCAACTAAAAACTAGATTTGCAGTGAACATTTAAGTGGAGACAGGTGGGCAGTGGCAGCTGCCGGAGGTGCAGGGAGAAAGGGCTTGTGGTCATTGTAGAGCACTTTGGTTTGGACTTTGGTGTGGTAGGTTAGACACTGCGGTGATTCCAATTGAAAGTTACTTACATCACTTTGCTATTGTGCCTGTAAAAATTCAGGGTCTCATTAAACGTAATTACAAGGGGCATCAAATTGAGGGAAACAGCTGGATACACAGGATTCCAGCAGGAAGGAGCAAGGAGGATGTTCCACCTCCACATTTGGCCACTGTCCTTCTGGCTGCACCTCCTGCTGGCTTAGACCGGGGCTCCTGGGCACCTGGCTGAGACATTGAATTTCTAACTGTCACCCTTTAATAGCTGTTTTTCCCTTCAATATCTTTCATTTGTTTCATATAAAGGAAAAACACTGTGTTTCAAAGACCTACAGAAAACCAAACAAAGGAATATTTAATCACAGCACAAAAAGGGTTGATGTTTTGTTATATAACCACCCAGGCTTTTGTGTGCAAGCTTACACTTCTAACTTTTTTAGCAAAAAATGAACCCAACCTCTTTCCACTCACAAAACAGCTTGTTTCATAACATGTTGTTCTTCTGTTTCCTTAGATACCCCATTTAAAAAAAACACACACACAATGCCTCTGTCACATTACAACACTGTAGAGAGTCTATGGAGCCCTACAATCCAGTATGTTTTTCCTAAGGATGACAACTGATGTTCCACATCTTTAAAATATATGGCCAAATAATTTTTCAGGAACATGGAATGAGGATCTGGGACCACAGCCCCGTCAGTAAAATGCTCGCCTTTCCAGAATGTGCCAATGTACCAAACACACCAAAACAACGAATCCATGGCAGCACACGTTTAGAGTCTCAGCTTGGGCAAGCAGGGCCAGGCAAGCTCCACGACCTAGCTTACTTATCCAATTTTAAGTCAATGAGAGACTCTGTCTTGAGGGAGATAGATGGCCCCAAAGAGATGACATCTGAGGTCATCCTCTGGCCTCCATGCACATGCGTGTGCACACACACTTGACCCTGAATGAGTGCTCACATACACACACAATGTGCATGGAAACAAGGCAGGCCAAAAGTATTTTCAAAACCTGGTGAAGGTAGGTAGGGTAGTCCAAGAAGGAGAATAGGAGACGGGAAAGCTAATGAACCTTCCATGAAAAGTTTGTCCAGGTTTACTTTTCAGAATTCCTCTGCTGTCTTCATTGTCTTAGAGTAATTACCATGAGTCATAAGAGCCCAGATGATCTTGCCTTGCACTTTTAAGCTGCCTTTCTATTGGCCTTCCTTGTTTGGGGCTGTTTTTTTTCTTTCCTGTTGTTATGGTTTTGTTTGTTTGTTTGTTTGTTTGTTTTTCTCCTTCCTTCAAGGCCTTCAAGTTCATTCCAGGACCTTGTTCAATTAATCCTCCTTTCAATGCACTTACACAGTACATCTCACTGTTGGCTACAGCCCACGATCCCCTTCTTCCCTAACTAAAGGCCATCCCCGCCCATGCCACATAGAGCATAATGACTTCTCTCCTCTCATCTCTTACACTTTATTGCTCGTTTTTTTTCCACACAAAAATATCTGATGATCATATTTGCATGTTAATTATCTAATTTTCACTTGAGCATTGAAAGATTCTCTAAAAATTCATTAAGCTGTAGTCTGAAATGAGTAATGTGTTATTTTCAATTGAATATTCACTGACACCCTGTCAATAGGGGGCACTTCAAGGGAGGGTTAAGGGCCATTTATAAGAACTTTGTGTTCAACAGATGAAGAGGAGGAGATGTTAAAAGTGACTGTGGACTAAAAGATTTAAGCTATGGGAAATATTTATCCAGAAATGGAAATAGTGAGAGAGACAATTGGAGGTACTTGGAAAAGAGGGAGGAGAAAAACAAAAGAGAGAGCAAAAGAGAGAAAGCATGAGAGAGAGAGAGAGAGAGAGAGAGAGAGAGAGAGAGAGAGAGACTGTACCATTAAGAAAGCAATGTTGAGCAGGATGATTGAATAAACATGTGGGTTTTAGATAATACTGAGAGACCCTAGACAGTGATGGCTGGGAGACAATAGAAAAGCATCAATTTAGAGCCAAAGATTAAAATAGAGACAAAAACATTGTATTGGAAGTCCAATTTAGGTTAGTACAGTTCAGATGATTGTACATCATATGTAAATGAACTCTTTTTTCAAATTTTTATTATAGTCTTTGCTTTTACACATACATTTATATTATTACACATACATACAATAAACTACATACAGCAAGAAGGACCATTAAAAAATGGGAATTATATAAATGTTACATTCATAGTGTTTTGCCTATTTGTATTTGGCAACCACGGGTAGGGTAAGCAAGTCCTCAATAGTTCCTGCTTCACAAATATGTAAATGAACTCTTAAAGAATTTGTAGTTGAATATGTGCTAGGCCTGCTAGAAAAAAATATATCAAAATAGTTTGATATTATAGGTTATAATGATGCTAAATACTAAAAATGTATCAACTTTATAAAAAAGCTTATCATAAAATCTTACCAATGATATACAATAACACATAAGAAAAACATATAATCTATGAAATGAGCAAATAAAAGATAAGTTTAGAACAGTGGATCAAAAAATATGCAATTCATTTGGTTTTCCATGTAAGTTGTCCAAAAGATGATGCTTTCTTGGCATGTTGCCAGGCCAAAACCTGGATCTCAACCATGAGACTTTTTTCCTATAACATGCCACCCAAATTTTTAACATTTTCCTTTTCCTATTGACTTAGTATCTGAGGAGGAAGCGATGAGAGAGGGATAGGGAGAGAGGGAGACGGAGCTATAGAAGTCCTGAGTAGTAGCTATGGCTCCAAGTGGATGCACAGCTGACAGGAGGACACTCACCTCCCCTGTTCTGCAACTTCATGGCTGACAGACACAAGATGAACCAACCTATTGTGCCTGTATCTACCACCATCTCAGTCTCTAGCATGTCATTGTCACTACACTTCCGCCCCTCTATTCCTCAATGACTTTTACCCATCGATTCTTAAACTCCGATGTCTGTGGGAATCCCTGAGAATCTTGGGAAATGGTACACAGTTGTCATTAAGGCACCCCTGAATCTGCAACTCCCAGGTTGAGATCTAGGCCTCCCTGCTGATAGCAGAGCCATGCCAATCCATGTCAATAGACTCGTAAGAAATCAAAGGTCATCCGCCACTGAAAATACTATATATCATGACCTTCAAAGTCTGCTTCTGACCTTGGAGAAAGTCCCTGAATGGGGATCCATGCTCTGTGAGCTTTTTCCTCAGGGTCTGGACAAAATCCTGCCAAACCTGGATAATTGTTTAGCTGCTGCTTCCAGCTACCCTTGAGGTTGATGGAGCCGTCAGCAGTGCACTGTTCAAACAGCTAATGAGTTTAGTGTCTGCTTGTGTGGGAGGTGGGGGTGTACAAAGAAGAGGCAGGCAGAAGGAGGCCCATAGTGAAGGCACTAGGAGACAGTCTCTGTCTCCATCCATGACATAATCCAAACGTGATTAGGAAACCTTTAGCAAGGGCAGGCTGTGCTGCTGGGATTTAACCAGTTGTAACAAGGCACATAAAGAGAGGCAGAGATAGCCTCTCTTCTACCTCCTCATTGTTGAAGCGTGTTCTCCACCCCCACCCCACCCCCCTGGGCCTCCCAAAAGATCTGGGCACATGCTCTTGTAATGCATACATATCATGCTGAGGGCTCCAGAGTCACAAAACAGCCCAGGAAAACAACACCCAGTGCACAATATGCTCATTGTTTTGATTGAGACATTGATGCTTGAAATGCATTTATTTCTGCCTCTCGTAAATACTCCTCCACAGCAGGGGGAAAAATATAATAATAATAAATGCATTGCAAATAGAGGCCCAGACATCTCACACTTAAATTACAGTCACGTCATCACAGTCCTATCCCATCTTTCAATTATAGTCATTAATTGAGGATGTAACCCAGAAACAATTACATCCATGAAATTCTAATGAGCCTCCTGCAGTTAATATCAAAAGCAAACAATGGGAAGAGCATGCTGGTGTTGGCGTCTAATCCAATTCTGTCGATTAAAATAAGAAAAGCTTTTTTGTAGCATGTAAATCCGACTCTGCCTCTACTCAGTTTTCATTTCTCTGCAAGTGACAGACTCGCCGCATAGATTTGCTTATCTAACAAGCTTACCAAGCTGGCCTCCCTCAATTATGTGGAAAGCACATCTTAAAACTCACCAGTGGGGAATATATTCCACTCAGGGGACCCATCTTTGAAAGACTTTCCCATTTCCATATGAAAAGTCGATTCTTTGTTTACCTGACTGAAGTGGGAATATGCTTCAGGTTTTACTAAAGTAAAAAAAAATAATAATCATAACCATAATCACGGTGATAATGATTCTGGGAGAACTTAGTGGCAGCTTAATTCTAAATCATTATGAGTAAGTAATAAGATAACAAAAGAAAAAGAACAACAATTAAAAAAAAAAGCACAGAACTGTCTTCAACTATAAAAGAATACAAAGAAAATGCACAAGTTTAAAGTGTGTGTGTGTGTGTGTGTGTGTGTGTGTGTGTGTGTTGTAGTATGTTCCTGCCAACGTAACATAGACCAGTACATACCTGGAAGAATTTTAAACTAGAAATTGTCCTCATCTGATGGGCCTTAGGACATATCTGTGGGACCTTTTATTGATTGTTGATTGAGGTAAAACTGCTTAGGCTGCTGTTGGTGGTAACATTCCCAGGCAAGTTGGCCTGGGCTGTATGGTAAAAAGTAGGTGAGAAAACCAAAGAAAGCAAGCCCCGTAAGTAATGTTATTCAAAGGCCTCTCCTTCGGCTTCTACGCAGGTTCCTGCCCAGCTTGAATTCTTACCTTGACTTCCTTCCATGATGGAATATAACTTGAAAGGCAGAAAAAGTCTTTCTTCCCCACATTGCGTTTGGTCAATGTTTTATCATAGCAACAGAGAAGCGACCTAAGACAAGATCTGTACAACTGAAAGCATCCAACTGGCAAAGGCAGATGAGAAGTCCTCAAGTCAGCCATGATGCAGAAGTAGGGAAGACAGGAGAGAAGCAAATCTGCAAATATAAGGCGTCATCCCTCAAAGGAGACATGGCTTTGCAGAAAGGCGAAAGTCCCAAGCTGAGGGTATGGTACCAGGAACAGGGCTAAGAGACACCTGGAGATGAGTGCTTGGGGCAGAAGAAGAAATACATAAAAGCTACCTAGACATGCTCAAGGAAATAATATTTTTATGTACTAATTTTTTTAAAAATCTACTTTCTGACCATAACTGGATCACTGATTAAAACTTACATCCCTGAAAACTATAGCCAGCTGTAAGCAGGCATATGGAAGGAAGACTGACCAGAGCTGAATTAGATTCTGAGAAGCAAAGACAGTTTGTCCATGTGGAAATGAAACAATCACAAGGAAGTGATCTGCACACAGAGCTTATTTTCAGCAGAAAGCAACTCCTGGGTGATTTTATATGTTTTCTAACATCAGTATTGGCTGGATGAAGAACATCTTAATTCAGTGTGCAGCCGCTGCACTCCCATTTTGGCTCTGACTGTGAGCTGATTCTTACCATAGCCATGTTCCCTCACATAGAGGAATCTGTTATTCTCACTTAAATTTGAGGCTCCCAAAAAATGCAAACAGTAAAAACAAAAACAAACAAACAAACAGCAAAAAGAGTCATAAGAAGCACTAGGAAAATTTCCAGCAAGAAGGTGATATTTACTAGAATCCTCTTAATACCTGGCAGCTGAAAATTATAATCACATAATCCAACTGAAATTTGAAAAACAATAGTGAATTACTTGCTGCTATGGAGGAAAATCACAAAACAGAAAGGCAAGGTTGAGATAACAATGTTACACAGAAGAAGCAATAGCAATGGGAAATGAAAAAGATAGAAAAAGGACTCGTCAAGCCCATGGGGAAAAGTCAAATGACTTTAGCAACAAAAAATAAATTTCACCAGAAGTGGTGGTACATGCCTTTAATCCCAACATTCAGGAGACAGAGATAGGCAGAAGCCTGTAAATTGGAGGCCTGCCTAGTCTACACAGTGAGTTTCAGGACAGCCAGAGCTATGTAGAGAGACCTTGTTTCAAAATAAACAAATAAAAGAAACAAATCTCCAAGTGCACAAGAAGGATGAATTGTGACACAGTCTGGCACCTGCTGAGACAAGTAAAGGGTAAGATGACAAAAGAAAAGAGAGAAGTGGGGCTAAAGACTTCTTTTGCAGAAGAACACAGTTCAGTGCCCTGTGCCCACACAGGACAGCTTGTGATTGCCTGTAGAAATCCACTCCAGAGGATCAGATGCCCCTTCTGGTCTTTGTGGGAAACTGCACACACACACACACACACACACACACACACACACACACACACACACACAGTAATATAACCACACTCTTATGGACACTTGATTTTTGACAAAGGAGCCCAGACCATACAATGGAAAAAAGAAACCAAGCCAAGAGTTATGAATACAGGTGAGAAATAGGTTAATATGAGGAGTCAGGGTTAACAGGAAAGTGAGAAAGATAAATGAGCCCATTAGGGGTTGAAGGTAATCAGTTAAAGAGTCAGGTGACACACCCATCAACTGGTGAATGGATTCGTGTATCATTCACCCAATGGAATGGTAATTGATCACAAAGAACACAACTATGTCATTTGCAGGAAAATAGACAGAATCTGAAAAGACAAATGCTATGTGTTTCTGTCAAATGAATATAGAGTCTAGATTTTAAAAGAAGGAAACAGAGCTATGATAGGAGGAGGACTACTTGGAGGAAGATGGGGCCTGCTGAATGGGAAAGAAGGAAAAAGAAAGGCCGAGGTTGGCAGATATGATGGAAGTACATTGTGTACGTGCATGAAGATGTTACTACAACACACGCTGATCGAGATACTTTAAAGTCACAAGGGCTGTAATTTACCGTGAAAATATCATAGTATTGGTTATTTTTATAGAAATGCTAGATCTTGAATTCTAAACCATAAAATTGTGTTATCTGGTCAAAAGGCAAAACTGTATTCATGGTGTCACTACAACCTGATAGCCAACGCTAATACAGAATGTCTTCTATGGTCTTATCAACCTGAAAGAACTGAGTGTACAATATTATATTTTGTATAAGATATATTGTATTTCTTGGATTTCTAATAAGAATAAAGAAAGAGTAGATGGTATTATCATAGCAAGATATCAGTTTTCATTATTTTAAAAATAGTTCTGTTCATTCTTTGATAATGGCATATAATGTATTTGATCATACTCATCCCATAGTTCTCCTGAGATCCACCCGACTTCCCTACCCATTTAACTTTGTGTCCTTTTCTTTTTTTTTTAAATAACATATGAGTCCAGTTTGTTCCCCATATACTCTTGGGTATGAGTTCATCCTCTGGAGCATTGCTCAACTGCAAACGTGCAAAGGGAAATGGATGCTATAGCAAAAAGTGCAGAATCAGAGGCCAAGGCCAGTAAAGCTTCCACAGATGGTGAAGCATAGGCTATGGTGCCAAGGGGGCCAGAGCACAGAGTCCCAGATGCAAAGGACATCTCGCAGACCATGAAAGACACTAGAATTTGCCCTGCTGGGCTCATAACCAATAGACTGTTTAGTTCTTCTATTTTGTCCCTCATCAGAGGTTGGTGTTTGCTACACGAATTTCTCACCGCAATAATTGCCAGTCTGACATGCCCACAGATGAAAACCAGTTTTTCATTTGGACAGATCCTACTTTGAATCCCAGCCCATACCCAATACCTAGAAAGATGTGTATAGACTTTGGAAATAATGGTATTTAGATGTGAGAGTTGGTGTGTGTGTGTGTGTGTGTGTAGGTGTGTGTGTGGTGTGTATGCATTTGAGTATACATATATGTGTGTTTGTGTGGCTACCCCAGGCTACGTATGACTTATTGTCATTCTCTCTCAGCCTAATTCATCAAGCAGAGTGTACTGGTGAGTGTTTTTTGTTGTCAACTTGATGCAAACCAGAATCACCTCAGAAGAGAGAAAAACTCACTGAAGGACTCACTTGGACCACACTGGTCTGTGGTTGTGCCTGTGAAAAACCAGCTTGAGTTCAGGTTAGTGTAGAAAGACTCAGACCACTATGGGTGGTCCCATCCCTAGGCAGCGGAAGATTGGATACATCAAAAGGCTAGTTGTTTAGTTGATCCTTAGTCAGGGAATGAGCACGGGGGGGGGGGGGGGGGGGTGGGGGGGGGTGGGGGAGGGGGGGGGGGGGGGGGTGGGGGGGGGGGGGGGGGGAAGAGAGAGAGAGAGAGAGAGAGAGAGAGAGAGAGAAAGAGAGAGAGAGAGGAAGCAGCATTCTTTCAGGTCTTCTGCTTCAATGTCTACTAAAGTCCTTGCCCCAGCTCCCCTCAATGAAGGACTGAAATCTGCAAGCTGAAACAAAACCTTTACAGGTTACTTTTGGCTGTGGATTTTGTCACAGCAACAGAAAGCAAACTCAAACACAGGATCTCTCAATCCATAAGGCTAGTCTACCTGGCATGTATGAGGGAACTGGAGAACTAAGTCTGGCCCTAAGGCTTCCACTACTATTGCTTTATCCACAAAGCCATAGGCCAAACCTCTTAAAATTAAATTTCAAACTTAGAGTGCATCCTGTGTGGGTTGGAACTTTGAAGAATGTTGAGATTTTAATGTATCTTCTAACTGTAATAAATATGAACTTCTGGAGCCTAGAGGATGGAATATTATGAGTAGAATTATACACTCAAAATTGCTTATCTTTTCTTTCCATGCCTTCTTCCTTGGTGTTCTCACCTATTCAAAGAGCTGTAAAAGGGCTTTACAGTGATGACTACCAGCAGCTTTTCTCCAACCCATGCTTTCACCCAGGACTTCAAATACATAGACAGAGCTGTCACTCAACATCCTCTCTTGTCTAAAGTGCTCCTTAGTTCTTTTTTCAGTCCTTTAACCTTCCCATGTAGAATATGGCAACTCTTCTCTTTATAGTAGCTTTCCCAGCCCTGTCTCCACCAAGTGTACTGGGAAGCATCTTTAGTGTTAACCAGCTTCAAAGTGTCTTAACTTAGCCGCGCCTATCATTAACCGCTAACTCAAGAACCTAGCCCAGGAGCTTATAATTCATCACTGAGACAGAAGCTTCCTGAGTCTTCGTACCTTTGTCCTCCCTCTTGTGCACTCTTGAGATAGTAATCAAAATAATTCTGTCAAAAGATTGATCCCGTTCTCCTGGGATAACCCTTCACCTCACTTCTCATCTCAATAGAAAAGAGATCCTGCATATCTATGGGACCCTGCACCAAGTAACCACGCCCACCTCCCCTCTCTGGCTTGGCCACCAGCTGTTCTCCCACTTCCACAGCTGGCTTTTGAAAAGACCATCCCCTTTCATGTCGTTGGGATGGGCTACGCAGTGTTCCTCTGAGGCACATAGTCTTGCCAGATGTTCCTCACCTGGCCTGGCTGGACTGCCCAGAAAACTAACATGATTCACTCTTCCATCTCTGGGTTCTAAGCTCAACGTATGAATGAGGAAACTCTCCAATTGACTCTAGGAAAATGGAAACACCAAAATCTCACTGTCCTTTCTGAACAATTTTCTCCTTAAAACAAGTCACTTTCATAGATGTCATCTTCTGTGTGTTTATGTACATTACCTTAACTATTCTCTCTCTCTCTCTCTCTCTTTCTCTCTCTCTCTCTCTCTCTCTCTCTCTCTCTCTCTCTCTCTCTCTCTCTCTCTCTCTCACACACACACACACACACACACACACACACACACACACATACACACACACAAACTTCTATGTGCCCCAGAAGGCTGTGTTTTCTGACTAATGTCTCTATTTACTAACCCTTGACTGATATTTGCTACAAAGTTGAGATTTATTATATTACAAATATTAATTTGTTGAGCAAATGAGTTAACAAAGAAGAAAACATATTCAGCTTTTTATACTGAAAATCCTATTACACCTGTGGGTGTTTTCTCTATTAACTCTCATATTCCAAAAGTTCATTTATTGCCCATGTATTGTTCAGCTAGTGAATTCACATTGTATTGCTCTGCAGTTACCAGTACTGAGTTCTAACTTTGGAAATAATATCGGGAGAAAACAAACTACAAAAAAAAAAAAAAAAAAAAAGAAGAAGAAGAAGAAGAAGAAGAAGAAGAAGAAAAGAAAGAAGAAAGAAAGAAAGAAAGAGAAAAAAACAAACAAAAACCCTTCCCATTTGTTAAAGAAAGGAAATATTGTATAGTGAGAACAAGACATTGAGTGCTTCTAATCCCTGAGAACCGTGCTGTTCTCAGGACTTTATGAGGATCAAGGTTGTCGCAGAACCTTTGGACCAGGCCTCAAGATTTCACTTGGTAAACCATGAATTCAAATACTAGACAGTCAGAGTGCTCAGCACCCTCATTATACTGTCTATGCATTTTTTATTATAGAAAATATTGTTATCAGAATATTTAAAAGAGGAAACTTAGATCATACATGTTAAAAATGATAATAACAGCTCTACTTTTTCGTGTTAATAAATACCCAGAGGTGAAATCCAAGTTTTTTACCCATGAAGTAAAATCAACTCTCACTAAAATGTATGTGTGTGTATGTGTGTGTGTGTGTGTGAGAGAGAGAGAGAGGGAAAGAGGGAGGGAGAGAGAGAGAGAGAGAGAGAGAGAGAGAGAGAAGGTATTTTCAGGTACATCTACATACTTATGGACTATTCCATCCATCTACTCAGCTAAGTTCCGTGTCTTTATTGAGCACCTGTTGTGGTGATGAAGCACAGAACTCATAGGCCAATGGAACAATTTTGCTATTGTTTTCAAAAGTAAACAGAAGAGGCATAGTCTCTGCCTGCAAGGGCTTATAATCTAAGAAAAAAAATATTTCAGTGTACTTGAAATTTTGAGCCTGGTAGTCATTCCAAGCACTCACAGTGAGCTATTTATCATGACACCTTGGTGCCCAAAGGACGTATTCACATTTAGAATTGTTACCACAGTTTTCACTTTTATATAGGCAGCTACGTTAATAACACTCTTTATACATTATTATTTACATTTGGAAATGTGTAAGTCAAGAAATTGGCATTCACAAAGAATGAGACACTAACTAGAAAAAAAATGAATTTAATTTCTGTTGTTTTTCTTTGAAAACAATAGAAAACTTCTGAGAAATCACTTTTTGGAGCCCTGACTGCATTCATTTTCAGAGCAATTTTACTCATGGGAAAATAGATGCCATTCTTTAGTAAGCTCTGAGAAGGAGTATTATAAATGTAGCGGAATGACACTTGTGATTCCTATGGAAAGAAAAGCAAACTGTTCCCCTTCAACTCTGGGTACAAGGACATAAACAGTTCACATAAAACCATGTGCAATTATAGCCCTTTGGATACCTTGGAATGTGTCTAAATATTTATGTTCTTGCTGGGGTTAAGAAGAGAACTGGCAATACACAATGTGACCTACAGCATAATTGCAGCGAGGCAGTTCTGGGTCTAATACTGTCCTATGGTTGGTGAAATGCAGAGGCTTACCATCTGTCATCAATAATGCTGTCAAGAAGATTTGGAAAGTGTGTGATTGGGTTTTGGCAGTGTGTTCTCTGTTAAGATATCGTCGGAGGAGAACCTGGGAAGTCCTAGTGCATTTAAAGGAGACATGAATGTCTCAGCACGTGGGCATCCCGAGCCTGGGTACTGAAGTGTTTTGTTTAGCAGAGGCACAAATTTCAGTGGAATCAATAAAGAAGAGAAGGAGCACTGTGTTTGTGTATTGAAGTATATGTGCTAGGCTCCACAATAAAGCTCTTTTAGGCAAGCTGCGAGGATGGAACAGGGAGCAAGCATATTAGGAAAAAGTCCCCTCCACACTGAAGGAAAAACTAGAGCAGTTAGAGGGAGGCCTGACGGGAGACAAGGGTTAGAAGAAACATTCTCCTTAGCTGCCATGGAGAAAGGGCTTTGCCAAAGTTATGTCACTTTGGACATCAAGGTGTGTTCATATTGGTCCAGGAATGAGGGTGGGATAAAAAGCAAGGACTTTCACGGTGAGAAAGAATCACAAATAAAGGCAAAATGAAAGTCTTTCAGTCAAGACTTGATAGAACATTCCAGGAGTCCCCTTCCTTCTTGTAAGGTCTGGAGAGTAACCAAGCCAATTGATACACAACCACCTCAGGATGCAGTAGTTCAGCTTCAGCATGCCCTGAGTTTGTTCCCTGGACCCTTGGGATGATCCACCCAATGCCAACAAGCCTAGGAAACATCCATGCCCAACACTTCAAACCCTGCTAGCCTGTGGAGACAAAGAGGTTCTAATTTTTGCTGTTCTTACCACATTAGCTTGATTGAGTGGGGTTGTAATCAGATTTGATTTAAAACTTAAGACTTCATTTTTTGGTGGAAAAAATAAGAGATGAAAAACTGTGTCATCTGAGTTATTTTTCCATTCAAGAATATCTTTGTTATTTAGGCTTGAATGTGTAAAAAGGACAGAAAAAAGGCCCCAAGATTGGACAAACATTCTCCCCAGAAAAGAACATTTTGTTGACTTTCTGTATAATATTAGTAAGACTGTGATTATTTTTTTCTGCCTTTTTTATGATATAAAATGCGGTAACAGAAGATGTACTGGAAGAAAAAAGTGCAAAAAGAAGAAAACAGTCAACAAGAGATCAAATCAAGTTAAAACTTAATTTGAATATTCTTAAATAGCAACGGTATATATGCATATACGTATATACATAGGTAATAATTACCACTTAAATGAGGCATCTTCCTTCCTCAAATGTACAAGAAAGAGATTAACACTCATCAATCCGAATTGATTTAATGAAGCTTGATTGGAAGATGAGTGATGACTTAAATGGTCCCAGGCAAATGGGTCCCTTTAGCTGTAGAACTTTATGCTCAGTTTATTATTTATACTTAGATTCCTCTTGGGTAATTTTGAATATATTTCACTAAAATGTATATCTAGTTCCTGATTCCTCAGTCACTGATAAAAAAAAGATTGTTTTCTCTGCATCTTTCATGTTTGATTATCAAAATTGATGGTCTAAGAGGGAAGGACATGAGGGAAGATGGATAGAGTTTCCATAGGTAATATTATTGAATGTTTTCTTTCAACATTCATGCGTGCTTTGTGGATATTCTGCTTTAGTAAGAAGAAGAAAAAGGAAGTTAATTCCACCAGTGGAAAATACAAGGTAATGAGGGAAAAGCAGTGCCTTATGGGATTCCCATAATGCACTGTGAGGGCTAATCTTGGGTGTAGGTTTGATTGGGTCTGAAATCAATTAAGAGGTATACCTGTTTATGGATGTGCCTGTGGGGGCACGTCAAGGGAGGACTAACTGAGAAGGAAGACCCTCTCCTAGAATGGGCAACGTTTTCTGATGACAGAAAAGACGTACGAAGGTCCAAGGGGAAGACAAGTTTCTGATGGCTTGCCTTTCTTCACCTCTTCTAAGTAAGGGCCTCTGTCTTGTTGGTGCTTCCTGCCACGCTTCACCGACGTCATAACCCAGCTGCTTTGTCCTCCCACCACTGAATAGAAACTGGAGCTCCCTGGAGTCCTCCAGGCCCTCAGTGCTAGCTAGACTGGGGCTACTGAAACATGCAGCCACATGGGCTCATGACTACTGAATTCTCAGCCCCTCCAGGGTGCTGACGGCCATTGTGAAATGAGCCACCCTACTGGTTCAGTTACTATATAGAACCTGGACTAAAGCGTGCGCATGCCCGTGCACACGCGCGCATACACAGCTCCCCCCCCCCCCCGAGAGAGAGAGAGAGAGAGAGAGAGAGAGAGAGAGAGAGAGAGAGAGAGAAGAGAAGAGAAGAGAAGAGAAGAGAAGAGGAGGGGAGGGAGGGAGAAAGAGGAAGGGAGAGAGGAAGGGAAGGGAAGGAGGGAGGGAGGGAGAGAGACAGAGAGAGAGACAGACAGAGACAGAGAGAGATGGGAGCATGTACACACACATACAAGCACACGCACACCTCCATTTAAACACAATTCTGAAACTCCTTTAATAAGGAAGAAAACATGTTAAGAAATGCAAACTGATTATCTTGTTTTAAATTAAGGACTGAAACACACACACACACACACACACACGCACACACATATGCCCACAAAATTGTCCACTAATATCTCCCCATCCACTAATCCTATGACTTAGCACTATCAAACAAAATTTATTTTGCATTCTCATTTGTAAGTCACTGTTTTATTTCCGAAGTAAGGGAAGCCAGAGTTTTCTCTAATTATGTATGTATTTGCATATATTGGAGCTAAAGAGAGCTCTAGCCATGCCTTGGCAGGCAAGTATAGTTAGTAACCTCAAAAACAACACTGTATTTCCTTAAATAATTACTTAATTAATGCCTTCTGTCTTGATTATAGCCTTAGTAAATGAAAATATCTTTCATTTTTACCACTCCATTTGAACTTTGCACATTTCTTAGATACAAAACTCCAAGTAAACAGGTTACTTAAATAATAAGCAACATTTTTTAAAAGCTACCCTGGATGAAGGCATTCAGGCAAAAAATCCATATTTTTCTCCTTAGTAGATTCTAGCAAAGGGAAGTGAGTAAGCTGAGGTAATTAAGCAAATAGAGGGGGCTCCACAGCAGGACAGCCAGGGCACAGTGAACACGTGCTTGCTGCCAGCAGCTGCTGCCAACACTTCCTCATCAGCCCTATTCAAACCAAGAAGGTGGATGACCTGGCCAGTCTACCTAGTTGCTAGAGGCAGGATTTAACCTTACCTCGGGGTCACTCCTGGACTACTGGAAAACAAATACACCCTTACCAACAAACCTATCCAGGTGCAAGCCTACAGCTTTTTCTGTTCCACTTGTTTTCTGTCACTCATATTTTTTAGAAAATTCTCTATAAGCAGAGAATCAATTTATGTGTTTCAGGCTTTATCGGAGAAATGGAATAGCATATATCTAGTTAGAAGAACGGTTGAAGTTAAATATCTAGTTCAGTCATTTTAGAGGCTGCTGGGTCTTAAACCTTCAAGAAAAGCCAACAGGCTGCTGTCTCCCACTCCACTCTAAGGCAGTCTATGAGCAGAACCCTCTCTTCTTTCACACAGGCCAGTCAATACTGTTTCAGATTTCAGTCTTCAACTGATTGGATGAGACCCACCTACATTATGAAGGGCAATATGCTTTATGCAAAACCTAATGTTTTAAATATCAATCATATTTGAAAAATTACTTCACAGATCTATATAGAGCAGTAGTTCTCAATCTTCCTAATGCTGAGACCCTTTAATACCGTTCCCAACCATCAAATTATTTATGTTGTTGCTTTATAGTTATAATCTTCCAACTGCTGGGAGTTGTAATGTAAATATATGAATTTTCCAGTGCTCTTAGGTGACCCCTGTGAAAGGGTGGTTTGACTCCCAAAGGGGTTGTGACCCACAGGTTGAGAACCTCTGGTCATGGCCAAGCATAGTGGCACATGCCTTTAATCCCAGCACTTGGGAGGCACAAGCAGGCAGATCACTGTGAGTTCAAGGCCAGCCTGGTCTTCAAAGTGAATCTAGGACAGCCATGGCCACACAAAGAAACCCTGCCTTGAAAATTAAAAAGAAAGAAAGAAAGAAAGAAATAAAAGAACCTCTGGTCTATACTAAAATTTGACCCCAGTTACAGTAACATGAAAATGAACATTACAACTCTTCGTGTGTATATATTTGCATATCTGTATGCTGTGATGGAAACAAATTCTCAAACTTCTTAAAAGGCAAAAAATGTTAGTTGACTCTGACATGACACTCACTGGTTACCAAAATAGTTTACAGCTGTGTTGGCCAGCTGTGTTTCCTGACTCAAACCACACCCCATCTGAAGGATGACCAGTCAAAGCAAGAGAGCGAGACAGAGACATGGCTGTGTGCACTTTGCCCAGGGCTAACACTTGAAATGTGGCTCTACAAAGAGATAGGAGACAGAAGTGCTTCACTGTGTCCACGCAAAAACTGGGGAAGAGTCCTCTAGAAAGGGTGGCATTTAGGCTCCCTCTAGTCAGGAGACTTCCCTTGGAAGCAGAAGGCTGAGGAACAAAGACACAACAGAGAGGATTTAAAAGAAACTAGGAAGAGACTTGATACCCTATGATCATATAGAGGGGGAGGAGGTCCCCCTCAGTCACAGACATAGGGGAGGGGAATAGGGGAAAAGCAGGAGGGAGGGAGGAATGGGAGGATACAAGGGATGGGGTAACAACTGAGATGTAATATGAATAAATTAATAAAAATAAAAAAATAAAAGAAACCAACTGACATGGAGTCATGTGTCTGGTGGAGCAAGAAGGATGGGAAGAGCTGGGATTCATGTAGTAGATTTGGACTTCATGAACAAGCTAATGAGACGTTATGAAAGTTTCCAGGTGAGAGGATGAAATGACCATAGATGGATCTTAGAAAGATGTTCTCAGTGCCCTTTGGAGACTGCAGCCTGGGCTGTGTAATGAGAAAGGAGGTGACAGAAGGAGAAAAGAAATGAATAGGCAGGAGGATGAGAGCAAGAAAAAAATAATGAAATGCAGAACTGAGAAGACTCCAATATTTCTAAAGAGTTATTGGGTAGATTTGGGGTACCATGAGTTAAGGTGGAAATCATTTGAAGTAACATCAGTTAAGGTGGAAATGATTTGGAGTACCATCAGTTAAGGTGGAAATGATACAAATAAAAAAGATTTGAGGTCAGATTTGGAGATGGGGAGAACGTAAATGCACTCATTTGCACCGAAGGTGGGATGGGTGGGGTGCACTGGGTAAGGCTCAAGGGAGAAGAAAACTTGTGAAGTAGCTTAGATGGGTGTGTTGGTAGTAATGCCACGAATTGGAACTGCGTACATAAACAATGGAAAGGGAGAAAAAAAAAGGATTAGGTGAGAAAAAAGACATTAGTCTCAAAAGCCTTGAGTTTGAGATGGGTGAAATAAGATAGCAAGAGATAGATTACCAAGTGGGAAATATGCATTTAGTGTTCCGGAAAAGGAAATGCTAATGTTCAGCAATTTGACAGCAGGGAGCATCCATCGAACAGAAGACTAAGACGCAGAAAGAAAAAAAAAAAAAAAAAAAAGAGCATTCAGAGAAGACTGTCAGCAACGTGAATAGCTTCCATGAAGAAAGGAGGCAGCACCAAAGATTCCAAAGTAGGCAAGAACTGGGACCACTCATCAAATACAACTGGAGACTGTTGTTTGCCAGTGACAGAGTGCTACATAGCCTCCTGGATGCCAGTACCAAGCAGCAAATGAGGAACAGACAAAGATAAAAGGCACAGACACACAACTGCCAAGTGAGAAAGCATTTGACATAGCCTGATGCCAAATAAAAACATATCTAAGTATACATGCAAAGAAGAGTCTAGAACAATACACCGTAACAATTAAGTTGATCAACATACTTATAGTTCCCGTTGGTAGCACTAGTCCTTATAAACACTTTCCCTGTGCTTGCAATATCCTGGCTAACTTTGGGAACAATTCCAAGCTGGCATGCAGTTTACATCAAGTGAAACAAAGGCCCAACCAGGTGAGGTTGTTTGGTTCGAGTCAGGCAACTGCCCTATGGTGGAGGCGAGTATAGAAAAGAGTCTGGTTAGTGTCCCTTGCTTACTCTTTTGATAGTTCTTAATCATTTCCCCAAATTTTCTGTATTCATTTTTCTGAAAAGCGAAGATTCGAGTTTAGCGTGGAGGTGCATACCTGTAACCCCACACTCAGAAATCTGGGTAGGAAGATGGTGAGCCTGGGGCCGGCCTGGGTTAGTGGGAAACTGGCTTGTAGAGGAGTTTTAATCCAGCAACATGGCAGCTTTGGCAAGGGATCACATCCAAAGACCTTCTAGATCTATGTGACCCTGTTGGAATGCAGGCAGGCCCTGTATTACCATATGATGTGGCTGGAATACCGACATGCCTTTAGTACACGCCTTTAATCCAAACGAATGAAAAGAAGATTAGTTTATGGAAGGGACCGCTCATGTTTGAAAGTGATTTCTAATTGAGAGCAGGCAAAATGATGAGTCAGAGAAAGATTTGACAGAATGAGTCAGAGGTACACCAACTCTCATTTAAAATAAAAAACAGTTCAGGAAAGAGAGGCTGCTTACAAGCAGTGTGGGGAGAGAGGAGTTGAGGTCACTGCTGTCCAGTTGAGACCAGTGCTGTTCTTGCAGTCAGTGCACTCAGTGCAGTTGGGTCTGTGCAGTTCAGAGGTACTTTTTTTTTCAAGCAGAGCAATTTGGTGAGAAGCCAAGAAAACACAGGTTCAATCAGTAAGCTGAGAGAGGACTTTTGAGCCAGCAGAGCTGAGTTGAACCAGCCAGTCAGAGTTCAGAAAGAACTAGAAACAGTAAGCTTATTCAGCAGTAAGTCTCAGAGGCCGAAAACATTCTGGACCTAGGTTAGAAGCCGTAAACTAGAAGCTGAAGGTTTCAAGGTCCAGGCTTGCAGGAGATTAGATAATATGAAGGCTAGAAGCTTCCATGTCTAGCCCTAGGGTGAGTTAGGCAGGAACACGCTGGGCTCAGCCCAAGCCATGTGTTAATAAAGTTTTGGTATAGTTCTCATCTCATCCTATTATCTGAGGGGGAAAAAACAACAATTACACTGTCTCAGAAAAAAAAAATTACCAATAACAAGTATTTAAAGGAATTGAAGCTACCAAATACATACCCCCAAAGTGTAGGGAAGAAACTACTAAAATAATTTGAGGAGTGAGTAATCTAGAGAAAAGCTACTGATTTGGCATGTTTACTTGAAGGCTAAAGATGTGTATACTGCCAGTGAACAAAATAACTTAAAGATACATAGAAGAAAAATATAAGATGGGCTTCTACATTTGATTATAGTGTTTCTTCCGGAACAGTGTGAAAGAACATTCTAGGCTGTGTGGTAGGATTCAGAGGAAGAAGGGTTTGTATAAAAAAAACACTATGCCAATGGACCAGAGGGGGTCAGCAGCAACATCAAAAGAAGGGCTCTAGCAGTTAGTCTATATCATGTGTGATTTTTTAATATATGAAAAATGTTGAGATTCTCGCATAATGGTTAGGGGGTATGGAATGAGTACTTGAGGGTCTACGAGAAGACAAAACCCTTCAGGTGGGACAGGGGAATCATTCAAGTTGCCTGAGCAGTTTAAAGCAATGATGGAAGGCAGAAGGTCTATTGCTTTCAGCAGTGCTTTACTTCTTTGACTGCTTTCCTACTGGACTGCGAATTTCTTCAACACGGAAATTCTATCTTCTTTATCCCTGAGGACTCAGTGCTCAAAACACAATTGAGCAAGCTAATTCTGATTGGGACACAGCAACACTTGACCCCAAGGCTACAGGCTCTTGCCTCCAACTGCTAAATAGAGCTCGCTATTTGAGTCAGAGGAGCCGTAAGATGCCTCCAGAAAGTAGGCAAGGTTCATAGGAAATGTTGGTGTTAAATCTGAGTAGGGGACAAGATGAGCTCTGTCACTGTTCTCGGGTCGGCAGACTGAGAAAATATTTCCTAGTACTGTGGTAACTAAATAGGCCTGTTATCCCATTCTCAAGGTGGCTGGCCAGCCTAATTTAATCATCTATGTGTCACAGAATCTGTTTCCAGGAAATCTCTTGGGCTCTATCTGATCCTACTGCCACCACCTCGTCTAGAAATTGTGAAAAGGCCACACATTTCTGATAGGCTGACATGACATGAAGTCGAAAGCTATGAGTGAAAGCAGTGTCTTTGTCTTATCCGTACATAACTCACGCTACTCTCTCAATGGGGTGTGTCAGAAATGAGGCATGGAGCGGGGATGGGAATGCAGAGGGTCATTTGGGTGATTTTATTCTTTTCTTTAACTGGATTATGGAGTTGCTCAACATACCACTGCTGGGTATTTGAAGGAAGCTAAGCAGGGACATGGTTGTGCTGGGCAGGCACCTCAGTTTCTTCAGTAGGGCAACTGTGAGGTCAGGAGCTGCTCAGACTTTGTGAAGCACAGGTTCCTGGGCAAGGCAGGGCACTGCATGTTTGTTAGTGTATGGACGCAAAGAGCCTTCTGCTCAGCGTTTATTAATTTGGACTCATCTGAATGTGTAGCCATGACATTGAACCTAGATTGTATAAGCTTTCAAAGACTTGACTGGGACAGTCATTGCAAATATGCCGCTCCAAGACTCCTTGCAGCTCCAAGGGATGCTTGCTTCTAGTGCCCCATGAAATCTGAGAGACGTCAAAGGTTCAGCTTTGGAGATGTACCCAGCTCCCCGCTCTCGTTTTTTGCTTCCTTCTCAGTCTACAGTTCTGTGAGAGGGTGCCATCAAGGTACCATCAAAGCCGTCCTAAATAATCAAGGCTGGGACCGTTCCTTAGACCCGGCTCCTTAAATTATGAAAATGACAAGGACAAAAAAAAAAACCTTCTCCAACGAGCCTTTCTGCGATTTACTTGGCGAGCGTTCTCCGCTAAGCAGCGGCTGAGTGAGTTCTACTGCTGAGTTACCCACATCAAAATTTAATTAAGTTTCTGACCTCCTGTCACCCTGGCTTCATTGATTAGGGAAGTCACGGGCGGAGCTTGTCATTCTCGGGAAGACAGTGTAACTGCGAAGTCTAAGCAGTCTCCTTCTATTTCCTTTTAATCTGGGTGTTCTTTTCAAGTCTCATTAGATCATTCTGCGCGTTACAGCAGTGTTAATCTTTTTTCCAAGAAATGAATTTTTCAAAATTGCGCATTTTCAGTGACTCCTGGAGTTACCATGGCAGCTTCATTATAATACGCAGAGATGAACATTATCACAGCCCTGCCATATCTATCCAGGGTTGTCAGAAAAAAAATGAGAATTCCACCTGAAAGTATATTCTCGGGTAAGGGTTCAAGTGGCGAGGCTTTCAGCTCGACGGTTTTAAGCGAAAAGCTTTCTGTCGCGCACTGCACACAGCTTCTCGATGACTGGATTTTTCTGTCAGCAACAGCTTATTGTATTTGGAGATTTGCAGTGGCCGTCAATGTTGATAGTCTCCCTTTTCATCTCCGTTGGCTGGCTGCTTGTTGTGTGTAAGGGTGCTAAGAGTCTTTTCAGACCTCAAGTGAATAATTTTGTCCCTCACCTACCAGGAAGGATAGACTATATAGATGTGCCATCTGTGTGCCATCTCGGGCCTGGGTTCTGGGCAGTTAGAAATGGCAGAGGAGTCCTGGGTCATCCTCCCTAGTGGGTCAGGAATGATCATCTTTCTGGCCTCCTGAATCTATCTACCCAGCCCTTACATTTACCTTCTTTGGTGGATCACTCGCTACTTCAACTGAATTCTTCAAGAGGTTTCTTCCCTAAAAGTTTCTGGGGGAGGCCCAGTGGGAACACAGAGGAAGGAAAAGCAGGCTACCAAGATGAGACCTGATAGGCTGTGGTCATACGGTGGGGAGGGCGTTCTCCTCCATCTGAGGTCTAGGGGAGGGGAATAGGGCAGAAGAGGGAGGGAGGGTGGGAAGAGAAAGATACAAGGGAGAGCATAACAAGAGGAATAGGATCTGAATAAATTATAATAAATTAAAATTTTAAAAAAGTTTCTGGGGATCCAAAAGCCAAGATTTAACATACATGGTGGCACTGGTAGTCACAGGCTCTACTCAACATGTCCAGACCTGAGCTTTCTCATTGCTAAAATAATGTCACTAGGATGAAACACAATTATATGCAGGCAACAAATCATGAAACCTCTAACTCATAGAAAGAATTAAAACAAACAAACAAAAAAAACAACCTTATGTAGGTAGATTGACAGAGAGTGTAGATTTAAAAAAAAAATCAGATAGGAAAGTACTGTTGTAAGAATTGTTTTCAGACCTTGAAGTCTTCCTTCGGTGTCGGTGTGTGGCATCCTTTTGTGTGGGTCCGCATTGTACAAAGTCTGCTGGTAAGCCATTAGGATGGTTCAAGCCATAAGTAAACCTCTAATGAAATCAGAGGCTGGGGGTGTTCTGCAGAATACACTGGGTAAAGATCATGTGAAAAGATTCCTAAACAAAACAAAACTACAACTCTAGAGAGAATCAAGTTCAGATCCTGACTGAATCTGTAGGACACTCTTAAAATGTGGTGTTTGACTCTTATCATCGCTATCCCTCTGTTGAGAGAACTCTAAACTTGGAGTGACAATGGTCCTTCCCAGGGGCTCCTGTCCTGAGAGAAGCTGCTTCTTCAGTAAAGAGAAGATAATACAGAAGCCCACAACAGCTTGAAGTAAAGATAAAAGAACACACACACACATACACACCACATCTCTTAAAATTTTTACTAGTCATATTTTGTACAGATGACAAATTTACAAACAGTAGTCTTTACTGTTAAAAAAAAAAGTGGGGGAAACACTACAATTTAGAACAATTCTAAAGACCTATGTAGACTTTATTGTCTAATGAGACTCAAATTTAAAACAGTGATGAACATGAGTAAAAACGTAAAGCAGAAGATAGCAGACTTGTTTTCACAGAGACCAAAAGTCGTAAGTGTGTGATGGCCTCACGTGCTCTCAGAGCTGTGGAAGCACAGGAAGGAGAGACGGAGCTGAGCTAACTGCTTTGCCCGCTCTTCGAAGTCAGCTCTCTGCCACCTCCAAACGTTCCTACCTCAGGTGTGAAAGAAAGACCTTTGTCTCTGCTAGCTGAGGACACCAAGAGTTCTGTGTTGTCTTCTAAATCAGCTTCGGTCCCCTAAGCTTGCCTCCCATCTTCCTGAAAACATCTGAAACCACCAGTCATTCTAACTCAGGCTCTGCTTCCTCCATAAATGGGCCAAAATAACTACTGCATTTCCCTTCTGTCCCATTGAAAAACAAGGGGCACCATAGAGAACTGTATGAGACACAGTGTCAGGGCCTAGACCTGTCTTAGTTGCTTTTGACTGACTAATGATATGACACTGATCACTTTGATGCTCTGCCCTTACAGTTTGCTAGTGGAAGTGTCCACTGGTCAATGGGATTTAGGCTCGACATATCTACTGACCAAGCCTTCGCTTCCCTATCTCTTCCTGCCTTCACTTGGGGCTCTCTATCAGGATCCACTGCAACCCTCACAAGGAAACTTGATTAAATAGATCTGACACGCTCAGATGAGAGGCCAACGGCATGTACTCCCACGGCCTGTTTTGTCTAGAGCAATAAGGATGATTGGAAAACCATGCTGATATAGTGAGGAGGAGTTGAGCCTCCTGCATTGAGTCAGAAAGATTTGACTTTGAAATGGGGTAAGCTGAGATCAGAATTTGCAAAACTAGAGATGATATCGCAAGACCTGTTATTCCTTTTGGAGAACATCTGTTTTCTGAAGGCAAGCTGGCAGGTTGCATTGCTACTAGAAGCTGGGCCCTTTCACAGTAAGACCAGCCTCAGCAGTTAATGCAAAAGGCAGGGGTTCCTGACATGCAAGTCATGTAACTGTAGAAGATATTGGTGTCATTCATTGAGAGAGTAGCACACTAACTGGTTATCACACACTAACTGTGGGTCTCCCACAAAACACGAAGCTCAATTCCAATTTCACTAGTAGCCTTTAACACTTAAAACACTCGTAACTTCTATGATAAACATCCCATTTCGAGGGATCCTACCTGAATTCGATATATTTATGCTGAAATCTTACCTACAAAACTAATTGTTTCTGTATTGTTCATAAAAGAGTAACTCAAATATACACGAAAAGAATATTACAACACTGGTTTCATGGAAGACAATGACATATTAAAAATGATAAGGCTCAAGATATAGAGTCAAGTTTGATCTCATTAGCAGCAGAATGAATAAGGAAAATATTTGCATTCTCTCTTCCCTCCCCTCTCCCCCTTCCACCTTCCCTCCATCCCTTCCCCCTTCTCTTTCTCCCTCCTTCCCTCTCCCTCTTCTCCCCTCAATATGTGTGTGTGTGTGTGTGTGTGTGAGAGAGAGAGAGAGAGAGAGAGAGACAGAGACAGAGACAGAGACAGAGACAGAGAAGAGAGAGAGATTATATAGATAATGGTGTATTATTTAGCATGTAACTTGCTTGTAATAGCTTGCATCTGTAATCCCAGTACTTAAAAGGTTACTAGAAGTACAAGACCAGCCAAGCCTACAGCATAACACTCTGTGTCAAAAAATAAATAAATCAGGGCCTGAAAAGTCAGCTCATTAGTGAAAAGTGCTTGCTAGTCTTACAGAGGAAGAGTTCCATTGCCCTGGGCACCTCACAACTGTCTGACACTTGAGCTCCAGGAGGATGTGGCACCTCTGGTCTTTGGGAGCACCTGTACTCATGTGTCCATACCCACCCACTCCCACATACATATGCAAATAATGATGAATAAACATATAATTTTAAAATTCATTAAGTAAGTAAGTAAATAGTTTGATGAAATAATGAGTTTTATTGGCATGTGCCAAGCACAGTGTTCGGGGACATGACTACCAAGACAGAAATGCCTCCGAAATTGAGCAGCACTTGAAGTCAACCAAATGAAGCTATCAAGGAAACTGCTTGTAACCCAGTTCAGACTTTGGAGAGGAAATGTCAGCACCCAAGGTACTAGCACATAATTCTCAGATGAAGCTACACAACCAAGATTGGACCAAAGGTAGAAGGATACACGATTTGACTTTCTCTTATAGGTAAAAGGGTTGTAAGTACCTTAGCAGAACTATAAAGTACTTATTTTGTAGAATGTATGCCATTCAGCAAACATCTCAGGTCACTGTATTTCAATAACCATGCAGAAATCACCTTGCTTCACATCAGTCAGCCCTCCACATCCAAAACAATTGGAAGCACCCAAGAGATGTCCACTGTAGTGGAACTTGGGCTAATTTTTAAAATCCAGCCATTGATTTTTGAGTGACAATAAATTTATAATCTTAATTTACAAGTGTATAAATTTTAAACACCAATAATAGGATGTGGTACAGTAGCCAAAATGGTAATAAATATTTAAAAGAGAATTTCTTGTATCTGGAGTGGAAGATTAGAAACGACAGATATTTAACCCACATATTAAATTTTAAACAAAAGGGAGTCTTTGTGCCCTAAAAGAAGTATTTGAACCCTGACATATGCTGAAGGGATGTTTCTTTCCCTGGTGTTCTGTGTGTATGTTATCAGCTTTCAACACATAGGTGCCTTTGGTCCAATATGGGTCTAAATAGAATGCATTTTGAAGATGGATACACAGTTATCACACATGGAATTTATTTGTACCACTCCCCGTCACTTAGCTGTCTGCACTCTGTCGAATGTAACATGGGAGAATTTAGCATTTGAGTGAAAGTACAGCAGATTGATGTCTTGACCCATGGAGGGGTTTATGATGTAGGACTACCTCTTCTCACCAACCCTACGACAGCAGAAACTGAAGCTATCTGGAAGATAAACACAAGTTTAACTCCATGGTCTCGATTTCCAGAACCACTATACATTGATTTTCTGTCAAGAGTTGTAGGGCTCTAGGAACAGGCTGTCTGCCCTTATATGTAATTATATGTGTGTTTGCTTATTTATTTTGTGGTGGGGCAACTGTTACCTATCAAATATAGGAGTTTCTGAAGCAGTGGGATTTTTCAAAGCCTTTACAGTGTGTGCCTAACTTGGAAAACCCTCCTTTAGAAATGAGAAGGAAAGACAATGCTGAGTGTGATGATTCCTTGCCTATCACTCACAAGTTCAACAGGGGGAGAAGTAGAAATCCCAAGAGCTAACTTTAAAAAGGACAGTGTGGGATGAGTCAGTATGAGTGTGTCACATGACACAGACAGCCTTGTAGAAACATACCAAGAAACTCGAGAAAGAATTGAATACTTCCAAGGGTTCCCACTTCCCAAGATCATCTGGAAGAGCATGGGCCAGCGATTTAGATGGAGAACTCTGGGCACCTAAGACCTGTGGTGCAAACTCCTGTAGCAAAAGTGCTAAGAAGTCCTGTACAAATGGTGTAGTCTCCAAAGCTCCTCTTGCTGTTATCTTTCAGCAGAACACATGGAAAGGAGGCCTAATTACCACCCCAGACTCATTTCTCCTACCTCTATACACCTGGTAAACTCATACATAGGTCCCCGAATTTTTTTTTTTTACATATGCTGTTTTTGCTCCTCCTCCTCCTCCTCCTTCTTCCTTAACTTCAACTTTGTTGCATTTTGTTTTACTCCCTTTTCCCTCTCTCCTAACTTTTACAGGCTAAGTATGACCTATGGTCCAAGTCATGACATAGGTACTAGTTTGCTTGGGAAATTTTCCCAGATGTGTCATTATACACACCTGAGGTTTTGTTCTCCACTGCATCTGGTTCTGGAGCAGCTCAGATTACCCTTGGTTATAATTATCCTTAATGATTTCATTTTCTTGTCCAGTCAGAAGCACCATAGACCTGCATTCTGCTGATTTTTCTCAATATTTTAGTTCTGGCACTTCACATTAAATTGAAACAAACATCCTGAAGCATAGACTTTTAGCTTAAAATTGCCTCAAGCTCTTAGTTGACCTGAGTGGGTCATATTAGGCCAGATGAGTGGCTTTGTTGTTTTTTGTTTTGTTTTGTTTTCATTTGTGTCTAACTTGAAGTACACTGGATGAAGCCGGACTTTTCAGACTCCAAAAATTTTCATGTTCTGTTTTACTTAGTGTAGTTCCCAAACGTGATTCTGTCTCCCCTAAAGTGCAGGAGGCAGCGCTCCCCAACTGTATGGTGCACTATGTAATCAGTCACTGTCCTCAAAGTGCCACGCCACCCACTGGATGCTTGGGTGGCAGCATCACCCACTGAGAGATCTGGGTGGGTGATGATCCTAATTCTCAGGTTCAGGGGTCCCTGCGAGCATCCTGGCAAGCAGAGAAATGAGCTGTGATGAGTTGAGAAAAAAAGTTCAGTTTCAGCCTGACTTAGTCAGGCTGGATCAAACTTCCAAAGTCTGATGTCAGGCAGTTTATTGCCAGAACATTTAAACACAGTACAATTTGGGGAGAAGTTTCCCGGCAACAGTCACTCCCATCCCAGGTTTCCAGGCAATGATCATTCCAGTTCCAGGTGCATAACACAACTTAAGGTGTGACTGTGTAGACACTCTTTTGCAAAGAACATGTGGCCTTAAAGGTAGGTTCTACAGCTTAAAGGCCCTGAATCTAGTGTGGCCTTTGACCAAGATAGCAGAGAGATCAGCAGGGCTATAAAATACACGTGACATTTCCCATAAGTATGGGTTCTATTAAATAGGAACTAAAGATAAAGGTCTAGGGAGGGAGAGTCTAGGATAAATGTTCTGGAGGATTTAGGTGAAGTCTGCCTCTACAGATAGCACAGGTCACCAGGTCGTTGCCAATATCCACTCATAGCCTTCTGTGTGGAAAACAGGTATTCCCTCCTTTGAAGAGACACCATGCATGATTAGCATTCCTGGTGTCCCTAAGTAATCTGTGGGCACAAGAACCTTTGTGCCCCCAACACCCAAGGACCATAGCTCATATCCTGACCAGCCTTATTCTTGGGAAGGTCTGTTCAGGCTGGGATGCTCTTACAGCCTCTCATGACACCTCAGTTCTTCTGGGCCATATTTGATATTGACTCACTTCATAGATAAATGCATTAATTCAATCAGAAGTCTTAACCTGATAATCGTAAAGTTGGGGCTGCGTGCACACTGCTTATCTATCTCTTAGAAGGCTAGATGTAGAAATTTGGGGGGAAAAAGAAATATGCTGCTGGAAATCAAAGTGATGGGTGAAGAGAAGGGGAACATGGCAACCAAAGCTCTCCAAGTGTGTTCACAGAGCAGGGCTCACTCTGCCTTTTGGGGAATGAAGTGCATGTACCTACTTGAGGGGTCAAACACACTGGCCTTTCAAATGGACTCTGATGTGCTCCAGAAATCAATCTCGCATCTGTTTGTGTATAGTGAAGAATATTATCTAGGTCATTTTACAGTGCTTAGAGGAAAAATAGTATATTGTCTCTGGCCTATTTTGAGCCCCAGTTTCAGAACCAGATGAGAAAAAAAGAAAAAAAGATCAAACTTACTTAGTAAAACAAAAATAATAATAATAATAAACCAGAATTTAGCAAAAATGCATAGCAATCTTTAGAAAGAAATGAATAAATTGAAAATGCACTGAATTAATTGTTCTGTGACTTCCAATAGATGAGAAAAATATCAGTCTTTTCTTGTTATTGTGAATTTACAAAGCCCACAGAGGGGTAGCAAGGACATATACATTTTTAAAGAAAAAAGTCTTAATTATAAATTAATTACATTAAAATGGGTGCTAATTTTATAATGATAGAAAATATATGATCTATTTTTGTTTAAAAGTTAGTATGAATTATTTATATAAAATGAAGAATATGATCCACACATAACATCATTCCTCTATCCTATTATTGAAGCAAATCTCATAATAAAAGGACCAACAAAGAGTCTTCAGATTCTAGTAGAAACACCGTGTGTACATCCTGTAACTGCCTTGACAGCGCCCACCTACCCTCGTCCCACCACACACACTGGTGCACTGGCTCCTAATATGTAATAAAAATCTCTCTGTTTCAATTACCTTCTGCAGCCTCTCTCCAGGCTTGTCCATAAAACTACCTTCCTTGTCTTTAGAACCACTCTCTTGGCACCTATAAACACAGTCAGAAAAATGCAATTTGTCCACATAAACTAAAGCCCATCACTGTCAGTGGCGACACGTGAGTTGTGCTGTATTCTCTCACCTTCTCTCACCATGGAACAACACTTCCATTTAGCACAAATAATAATGGAGAGTGATTTACTCTGTTTATTCCACATATTCATATTTTATTTATTATTGTAATTAGTTCCATGCATATCAGAAGGATGGAGTGCCCATCAGATTGTCTGTGGAGTAGATAAATTTCTTTTCGTTTACCCCCACTACTTTCCAGCTATTCGTTAATAACTTTTATTTAGAAATATGAAGAGAGGCAAGGAGGAAGACGGAATTGTTGTAGTACGTACACAAATCTGTTAAAAGTATTCCAACACATGCTGTTGAAAAAAAAAATAAGAAAAGAAAAAAGAGATAAATAGAAAGGAAGGTTTGATAAGGGTTGCCATCTTTCAGGAAAAGATAAAGAACAAAGTGGGTGGTTTTAGGGCCTAAGAGACAACCAACCCTCATGCATTAATGATACAGTCATTATGCTTGCTTCTGTGTGTCCGATGGTCTCAGTCCTGAGGTATACTGTTAATTAGGGCTCATGCACCTCTGAGTCAATTAACTTTGTTTTATTAATGCATAATTCAATATTGTTATGTATAGCAGAACTCTTAAAAGGATTTTGAAATTCCTTCTTGTGATGTGGCCTGAAATATTTCAAGGAAACACCCACTGTCAAGAGAGTGAAGATGAATAATTACGGGAGCCCTAAAAACCCCACAGTTGAGCAGACAAGACAACTGCTATTATTAAGCACTGCAAATTGAAAGTATGGATTCTATCACTGCAAGAACAAAGACAGTGCTGGGATAATTACAGAAATGCTATAGCCCCTATTTCTTTACTAATGCTTCTGGTAGAGTGTTTAAAAGCCTCAAAAGGTTAGGGTGGAGAGCTCCGTTTCTGAATCTCGTTACTCACTCCGATGAATGCATTTTTCTCCCAATTGTAGTCATAGCAGAGCTTGCAATCCCTGCGACACCATGATAAGAAAGCCTCGATTTGAGCTGGAAATTAAATGATAATAAACACCGAGTGGGCTCAGTGGGGGGGATATTGTTTAATGTCAGTGGTGTCTGAAACCACCTTCTAGATGACTGAGGCTTTGTTGGCCTCCTCTGTTTATATTAATTTCTCCTTTTCAAAGGCCATTATCTTCAATTGCATGTTATATAACTTAAGCTGCCTCCCTCCAGCCCACAGCACCCCTTCGAAGGCAACTTGATGATGTGTATTGTCGGGGGAGGGGTGGGGGAGGAAGCGGGGCGAATCACTCCTAGGCTTCGCATCCAAAGAGATTACAATCTTGAAGCTGTAATGGGAATGGATTAAACTTTGTACAATTTCCTTTTGTCACGTGAATTGAATCCCGTTGTGCTATTTTCTATGCTGCCTTCAATCATTGTCACACACACACACAAAATGATCTTTGAAAGTGTTAGGAGTCCCTTAAGCTACCCTGGCCTGATTTTAAGCCAGCCAGAAGCTTGCTGTTTGATTGGCTCTGTGAAAATAAGGCAAAGCGAGTGAAACAAGCCTGCCCAACAAACCATGGAGCCAACGAACCCGGCCCCCCCTCCGCCGACACACACACACACACACACACACACACACACACACACACACACACACTCTCACACACTTACTCACACACCCGCCCAAGGCAGCTTCAACAAGGACCTATGAGATTTTCATGTTGATCGCATGCTGAAAAACAAATAAAAGGAAAGAGGAAGCCTAGCCATATAAATCCAGTCCCGTGACAGCGATGGTAGACCCTTCCAGAGAGAAAATGAGGCACCACGGAAGTCCATCACTCTATGCGCTGCTTCAAGCTGCCGGCGTCCATCCACAGGCTTTCCCTTTCGCGTTGGCCCTTCCACGGTCACCACTCCCAAGGTTAAGACGGAGCCACTCAAACATCAGTGGCGTCCACAGACTTTGATAGAGCCTTGAACTGACCAACACCAGGAGAGGAGACAAACATGCCTGTTAAGAAACAGGGTGAGAGAAAAGCTGCTCCCAGGCTTTATTTTGTTTTGATCTCTGGTGTCTTTGATGTTGAGCAGAACTGCTGCTCCGTACAACAAGGTCCTCGGGACTTAGGGTGCATGCAAATTAAACCCATTCAGTTGAAGTTTAAAAGGAAGGTATTTTTGCTACTTATTTTGATGCATGGATTTTGTGTAACTCCATAACTTCCAATAAATAACCGATTTCCTCAAATAACATCCATAAAATTTTGCACATTAAAGCATGTGCACGTTCTTTTAAAACTCTACGCTTTCACTTGAGTTGAAAAGTGACGTCGTTTGTATGTACTTTATGATCTACCCTAAGTGGCTTGAGCTATCCCAATGCTAGAATATTCATTTGTTGGGACAAATGGTTCAAGGGGCAATGTAGAAGATGTGATGAGGGACTAGGAAGCCAGAGGAATAGAGTCTTGTGTCTGTGAGCTGTGTTCACATGGGGTCCAAGACCACCTCCATCTTTGGAACTGATTTTACCCTGTACTGCATTTCGTGAGCTCAGAACGCCTCTCTTAGATTTAAGTTGTAGCACATGTCACCCTAGAGACTACGAAACATTTTCTGGGAGAATAAAATGGTTTTATACTTAGATTCTTTGTTTACCTCCAAATTGAAAGTAGGCACTCCCCTACGCAGTCCTAGGGGAGTGAAACCAGTATGGTCGCAAACTAGTCTGAAATAGTCTCCATTCAGGCTCTCTTCCCTTTATAACCAAGATGCCACCTCAACATTGGGAGGCAGAATTGATGAGCCTGGCGTGGCGACCGAGAGTGCTAACAACACACTCATGCGCCACTTCTTAGAGACGCACAGGTTTATCAGTGTACAGACATGAAGACTGAATTTAAACAAAAGTAGATGATATAGTTCATTCAATGTGGCCATAAGGCAATCAGGAGATAATCATAGACAGCCCAGGCTACTGTAGGCAGAACACAACATCGTTCCTGTTAGAAATAAGGCAGCAATGCAACCACTCCAGGGGCCCCTGACGACCGTTGAGGGAACAGGCAACTTCAAAGCCACCCCTGAAACATGTCATCGCCAGCCGACAGGATTTAGGTCCCCTAAGCCACATGTGCACTTTTTGTCATTTTATAAAGGAAATCCATCTAATCCCCTCCTCTATCTCTATCTCGATCTCTCCCTCCCCTCTTGTGTGTCCCCAGAGACAATCTTTATATACCCCTCCCCCAATAAAACCTCTCCTGTGGATCCAGTGTGTAGCGAGATTTCTGAATTCGCCAGACAGTTCCACTGCATAAATCCTAATAATCACACCACTGCTTAAAAAAAAAAGAGAGAATGAGAACACTCTAAAATAGGATAAATATTATAGGCTTGTTTACCCCAGCTTAGTAGCTCATTGCGCTAGAGCATTATGGTGGCTATGCAGTCACTACGCAATGGGATACGGCAACTTCACTGCCATAGAATTTAGACCATTTATGGCTGTCATTGACCCAAGGGCTATCATGCAGCCCAGGATGCTACCAACACAGTGTCTGTCCTATATGAGGGCCCATCTAAGGGCTTGGCATATGAATACTCTTATTGCATGATTTTACTTTCAGAGGAGATACTACTAAACTGCCACTTCAGATAAAGCCAAGGCTTGAATACCCACTTCAGCTATTGATGCTTGCCTCTAATTCTTCTGCCTCTCTCCCGACCCTTATTCATTTTGCTGCGCTACCTCATTTACCCCCTCATACAGATAACTCTCTAAGGCATGCTAATTTGCTAGCTGATTTTGAGTTAACTTTCATTTTGGTAGCAAAAGTCACTGTATAGTGCTGTCGACAGGAGAGTGAAGCCTCAGGACTCATGGCAGCTGCTGTATTCCTTTTACCTTCTAGGTACCAAAGTGTCCTGTGTGTTTTCACAGGACAAGAAACAGGATGGGTAACTTGAAGTATGCATACTGCTCTAATTGTCTGTGTAGGCATTCGATCAATCATCTAAACATAAGAAGGGAAATTTCTTTTATCATAATAATAAATAAAACAGAGTCTAAACACTTTTTTAAAAATGGACCTATCGCAACCATTAAAGCCTTCATTGGTTTTGGTCCTAATTGGTAGCTGTTTTGACATGGAGAGCAAGCCTCTTTCACTAATATTGGGGTCTTGTCCACTGAAGACATTATGCTTGGTGTGTGACTTCCCTAGTGCGTCAGTGTTCTCGGGAGCCAGAAAATCAATTCACGCAAACTGTCAGTGGAAATCTGTGCTTCCATTTAAGGGTTGTCGTCCCTCCATAATATGTAAGGGTATATCAAGAATTCAAAATTCCCCAAAAAGTCCTGCAAGAGAAATGAGAATTTCTCGGAAAAGATGATTTAGCTTCTGTCATCTTTGTTTCTATTGAAATCATTGCCAATTACTCACAGATAATAGAGTCAGTGGGCAACTCTGGAAATAATTGTCTCAGCTGGGAGCAGTTGATATGCAGATGCTCTTCAACTCACAGTGGGTTTATGTTCCAAGAACCACCCCCCAGAAATTAAAGAGTCAAAAGTGCATGGGATGCATCTACCTTATCAAAGAGTGTGGATAACAGAGTTCAGGGGACAGCATTGGACATCTCCATCCTCATCACATGGTAACAACAAGCCTCTGGCTGCTTATAAGACAAACATCATTAGTCTGGGAAAGGAGAAACTCTGAAAGTTCAGAGGATGATCTCTCCTGAACATACATCACATTTATGCTACCCTAAAGTTAAAAAAAAAAAAAAAAAAAAAGGAGGCTGAATGAGGATAGTTTGTTTTTGCAGCAATAGCCATCACACTAGTAAACAGTAGACACTTTACATGCCGATAAATTAATGTCATTTGGAATTATGACTTGCTGGTTTTTCAGGTTGTTAGAAATAGCAGCAATGAAGATAGATAATACTAGCTACTTGGACTAGTTTTAGAATTTATGGGGAACATGTGTTTGTTTCTTTGTTTCTTTGTTTGTTTGTTTGTTTAGCCCAGTGAGCTGAGGAATTCATGAATGAGGATCATATACTGAGTATCCAACACAGGCTCAGATTGTCCCAAACAACTTTTAAATGTTATTTCAGACACTTAGGGGAAAAATGCAATATTCTGACTACACAATTTTTAAGTTAAAAGTTTGTATCACGTAATATTATTAAGCTTGAATGACACATTTTTAAAATTTCATGAATTTAATTTCATCAGCTATTATTTTATTACTCGAAGTAGAAAATATGTGGTGTGTGCTTGTAATCCCAACACTCAGGGAGGCAGAGACAGAGGGATCTCTGTGTGTTCAAGGCCAGCATGGTCTATAAAGCAAGTCCAGGACAGGCAAGGCTACACAGAGAATCCCAGTCTCAGGGTGTGGAGTGGGGGGGAGATATTTTTTTTTAATCTGCTAAAGCTAAAATTTTTAAAAAAGGTAAATGAAAAGACATAATTTGCTAGAAAACACAAGAGTAAATTTTGGAAGCTCTTGCAGTAGCATATTCTCAGGCAAGGGCTAATATGGCAGCTCAGGACGGATGAAAGTAGTTGAATACTAAAGTCTTCCTTGGTAACATAGCTTAACTTCCTTAGCTCCCTCAATGAAGCCAGGAGGAAAGCTGTTGAGTTCTGGGATTTCTCTCAACAGCATGTAAGAGAACGTTTTTTGTGGTGTTGTAGAGGGCAATGACTCCACTTCTTCTTCAGGCCCTCTGGAGGATCACTCACTCGGATTTCCAAACAGAGCTCTCCAAAGCCAAAACAATGCCTAAGAAAAGCAGCCTGGAAACCTTGGCAGGCACAGCCAAAACTGCGAAGTATTTACATTCCTTTGTATTTCAGCCCATCTGGCTTGGATAAGTGAAGTCTTGCCCCAAAACTGTACCCTTTGAATAAACTTTGAATACTCACTGGGCTAGTTGGAACAAATGATCAGGAGCATCAAGGAATCCTCTCCATCATCTTCTTAGAGAAAGCTAGAGATGAAGGCACATGTAACTATCCCAGTGGAATTCTGTCCATCTTCTTAATAATCCAATCACCTGTGTTATTATAAAAGCTAAACTGTGCTGACTTTTCTGCTCTCTCTTCTTCTTACATAAATGTTGACATCTAGCTGTACGGTACGGAACTATCTTCAAAGAATACCAGCTCTTTTTTCTTCTTCTTCTTTAAAGCCAAAGGATGGTTAATGAAGAAAAATGTAAATCAAGAGAAAGCATCTTATTAATTAGAATCCTAAATTGAGCAGCATAAATTAGATTGCTTCTAGATAGCAGCTAACCCTTTATACACTGAGAACGAGGCATGCGCACAGGAAATGTTCACCAACGTGTTTCTTGAAGAAAATGAGTGCTATGATTAATAAATGAGTATGGCTCTGTAATGTTTGGAAATGCTGATTAAAATTCCATTTCAGCGATATGAGCACATCTAAAGCAGAGTGTTTCAGATAAAGATTAGAATTAATAATGTTGATGTAAATAGATATTTATTATATATATATATATATAAGTGCACTTGGTGTGTTCTGATTGTGTCACTCGGGTTTCACTTATAGTACCTCATCTCATTCTTGAAGATTCTCGCTGAGGTCACTGCTCCATTTAGTGAGTGGATTCTACGGGTGACTTGCCTTAGCTCGTATGAATTTGGAAGGAGTATACATGGGAATCGTGATTGATTGAGCCAAGGAGACAAAAATTCAGGTGCACTAGCAAAAGTTTAGGATTGCCAGCTTCTACTACTCAAAGAAACTACGAGCCAAGACAAAAAGAAAGACTACAAGGCTTTCATGGAATCATTGAGAACTAAAAGTGAGATAACAGCCAAGCCTGTGGAAGAAGCCAGATGAAGAAGTTACTTGGGAGCTGCCGCGGGTAGCTTCTGCCTTGCAGAACTATTCTTCTTTGTCTTTCCCTGCTTTCTAATGGCTGTGGAAACTGACAGCCTTCATCCTGCATTGCTATTCCAAGAGCCAAGAACAATTAATATTCTCTCCCCTTTCAAATCATTCAATTTTTGGAGGGCAGAGTGACAGAGCCTGTCCTCAGTGGGCATTTGGGCGGGGGGGAGGTCTCTCTGTCTGCAGACTTCAGACAACACAGTCACATGAGACCAACGTAGCTGCTGGGAACGCCTCCCTGTTTCTTTGTGGAGTGATGGTCCCCTGACAGGTAACTTCTCAGGCAGTTACACCCATAACTATCTGTGCATTTAGCTTTGTGGGGGGCTTTATTGACCCTCTGGATAACAGATGCCCTCCAGCCTCACACACACAGTGGTCTGTAGCATATCACAATTTCTGAGTGCGTCTGGCCAAGTCGTCAAGTCTTCCAATCAGAAATTACACAGCACACCCACAGACAATATTGAAAGCTTTGGGACCTTTCAATCAAACTAACTCAAAGGATACAGCTTTGAAGGATACAGCTCAGAGAGTGAAACCCCCAAATGAGCTGCTTTCTGCTTCAAAATGAGGGCAGAAGACAGGGAAGAGATTGCTCCAAAGCTTATCAACTAAAGACAGGATTCCCAAAGAAAAATATAGTTGCCTTTAGTCTTCTTACTGAACCAGCATCAACTGGGGAAGATTAAACTGACACATCACACAGAGACAGAAAGCTGAACACCACACACAGAGAGCCTGAGGGAATTCTGTCCTAGCACCTTGTTCCTTGAGCTATTTCATTGCTCTTAAAAACGCATTTTCATTCACTCTAAGGTTGCCTACAGCTCCCTACCCACACCACCTCCCCTTTCTCCTCTAAAAAGGAATTTAAGCTTCGAGTGTGATGCTTTGTATGAGTCTCATGCACACATTAGTGCATGCTTATTTTCTTCCTGTTGATCTATTGTGTTTCTCTCAGCGTAACCAACTACCAAACCTTCAGAGGAAGGGTTTGAGCAACAGTGAGGACAAAGCAAAGCCCCATTTAATACAGTGAAAAATGAGTCTGAGTCCGGACTCATGGCAGATGCCGGATAAAACACTTGTTGGGAGGCCAAGTTATGTATCAGCTGCCTGATAACAGCGGTTGCTGGTACATCAGATGATGACCACTGCCTGATTCCTGCATCCTCTCTCTGAGAGAACATTTCTTTTCTTTTCTTCTTTAATTATTCTACCATACATTACATCCTAACTTTAATTTCTCCCTACCTCTACTCCTTCCACTTCCTCCCAACCCCTCTCCCCCACACCCACTCCCCCTCCTCTTCCTCCTGCTCCTCCTCTTTGCCTCCATTTTCCTTCAGAAAAGAGCAGGCCTTTCAGGGCTATGAAGCTAGCACAGCATAACAAGTTACAACAAGACTCTACACAAAACCCTCATATCAAGCTGGTTCAGGCAGCATAGTAGGGGGGAAAGAGTCCCAAGAGCAGGCAAAAGAGTCAGAGACACCGCCTCTCCCACTGTTAGGAGTCCCACTAACACTCTAAGCTGTACCACCATAACATAGATGCAGAGGGCCTAGATCAGACCCATAAAGGCCCCGTGAAGCCTGCTCCCTAGGAACAGGAAGGCCTCTTCACTAGACAGCCCAAGATGAACACAGAGAACTCTTGCTGTCTCCCCTGCCTGCATCTTTTCCTGAGTAGTAACTGTGTTAGCCCTGGTTTAATGATGCCATTGTGGCCTTGATAGTGTTTCCTGAACTTTCCCAGTAGAGCCTTTGCAAAGGTTTCCTGATGTAATTTTCCACAGGGATTCTCTCAGCTTCATTATTCTGGCTTTAGCTAGTTGTCATCGAGAGAAAGTGGTGGCCTCTTGTATTTCTATGCATACTGTCTAGGTGTGAGCAAGTGACATATAAACTACAGCTTAATTAGCGCCAAAAGTGTTCTGTAAGCAGAAACTTATACAAGAAATGGAGGAAGAGAATGGGACCAGGAAAATACCAGAACAGGTATAATAGTAGAAATAGTGGCCTAAGCTGTCTGCCGCAAATACTGCTGGTATCGGAGCTGCCCTCTCAGGTGTGACCTTCTGTGTCTGCCAGTATCAGGCTTGATGAAAACACAGAATGCACCTGTGTGGATTCAGCATGCTCAGGGCTTGCCAAGAACCAATCGACTATCTCTGAGGAAGCAAATCACACACAGCTTACCAAAGTAATTGCATGTGGTTGAGCAAGAAGTACACTCCACAGACCTGGAAAGAGAGTGCTTCACTGGTCAGTCATAACAAGTCTGCATATTGTTCCAAATGTACAGTTGATAATGATGTGTCTTAAGGAACACAGGATGCCTTTTTCATATTGATGCAAAGAAGCTATCCAGGGTGAAATGATACCAATTATCATTTCCCTGTACAGCAGTTGCAACTGAGACTGAGGCCACACGAGAAACTTCCTTTAGATGTTAGCAACTGCATTTTCCAAAGAAAGGCAACATATTATCTACACTGTGTTGCGTGGGAAATTTGGCATTTAGTCTTTGGTTCCCAGTAAATGCAGACCTCCTAGCTGGTATAATCAACACTAAACAACTCGTGGTTTTTGTTAAGTAGATTCTAAGCCTACAGTTGGATGCATTTGAATTACTTTCATAGTTTTTTTTTATTAAATTTATGTATTTATTTGTACATATACATTTATATTATTACCCGTATATACAATAAACTACCTACAGCAAGAAGAATGGTGAAACAATCAGGAATTACTTAAATGTTATATTGATAGTGTTTTGGCTATTTGTATTTGGCAACCTTGAAGAAAACATCTTTTCTATCTTGGTGAGTCTAAAATTCTGAATGTAAATCAGTATCTATCATATTTGATCTCTATCAACTTAAAACATCTATATAGACCTAAAAATATTTTAACCCCTACATAACTAAGCTTACTTGTAAAACTACTTTCATAGTTTTAAAATAATGGGAGAGAGGGATGGGAAGACAGGATAGTGGCTAAGACTGTTTGCTGCTCTTGAAGATGCTCTGGGTTCAGTTCCTAGCACCCACATCATGTGCTTAGAACAGCCTATAACTCCCGTTCCAGAGGATCTGACTCCCTCTTCTATCCCCACTGGACTCTGGCACACATGGAACATGTCCATATACTCAGACAAGCACACACACACACTATTTAAAAACAATTTTATTTTAAATTAATATAAATAAATAAATAGATAGGTAAATAAATAAATAAACAGATATAAATGAATAAGCAGCTTCAGAATCTAGAGAGTGGTTCCCCACTGGAAAAAGCACTTGCCAAGCACATGTAAGGACCTGGGTTCAAACCCTCGGGACCTCTATAAGTGCTGTGTGGGCATAGTGGACTGCCTGTGATCCCAGCAGAGGATCCTCAAGGCAAACTAATTAGCTAGACTAGGTAAGGCATTAGACCGTGGGCTCAAATGACAGACTCTACTTCAAAACATAGGATGGAGAATGAACAAGGAGCATATCTAATATTAACCTTTAACCTGCACACACACACACACACACACATACACACACACACACACACACACACACACACACACACACACATTTTCTATTTAAAATTTTATTCAACCTTCTTGAAATTTTGCATATATTTTCCACCCATTTTCTTCCTCTGCCTTCTCTTTGAAGTACATTGGACATCCTGTGAGTTTTCGGAAACTGTTTAAAGTGCATGGCTTTTGTTGCAGAAAAAAAAAAAAAAACTAAGAAAAGAGAGATAGCAAATGTCCAATTTCTTTTTCCATCTGACTTTAGACATGAGAAAAGAATGCAGAGGGCGGCTGGGATAATAGGGCTTTGCCTATGATTGCCATCACCCCATTGTAAGATTGGCTAAATCAATGGCTTATTTTATAATTTGAAAGCCAAACTAAAGGTGAAAAAAAATTCCTTCCATCTTGTCAGGAACACTAGACTTGGAGGGTGTGTGTGAATGGGTGTGTGTGAGTGTGTGTGTGTGTGTGTGTGTGTGTGTGTGTGTGTGTGTGTGAGTTCCCATGGGAGGCATGCAGCAGGTGTGAGAGCCCGTGGCGATTGCTGCTGGCTGTTGATTACTCTGTGTAATTTGCAGAGCTTTCTATTCCCACAGCTTTGTGTAATATATCAACAGTAATAGATTCATAATCATTATTCAGCCTACTGGAGGCTTGGTCACTGTGACAGATGTCTTCTCAATTTTCATGTTGTAGACTCTCAATTTTCTCCCTTTCCCCCTGGAAAATGTTTAATATAAAAATCTATCTTTAATACATCTGGTAGGATGTTTGCATCAAGGGGTGATGGACGCTGCTATCAATCTCTAACTCCTTTCAGGTACTCAATTAACTGTGATGAGGCAAGAACAGGAGCAGGAGTGGGGCTTACCTTATCTTCACTAGATCTCAGGGCAAACTCAACTACCAACAGCTCAGTTATGATGTGGGTATGCTGGTATTTTGGAAGGTCTGGGTTTGGGCTCTATATCAGAAAGACCTACTGCTTGATCTAAATATTTCATAGTATTTTTCTTATAACTCATTTTTGATGGTCTTCTATTTTGATCCTGGAGATTGTCAGAATATTTCACAAAGTGTGGCCTGAAGACAAACAAGACTGTATAACTTTAGTCCACAGATGGCTCTTACATAAGCACACCCTCACTCAGTACACTTCCTCTCTGTGTCTCTGTCTCTCTCTGTCTCTATCTCTGTCTCTCTGTCTCTCTCTGTCTCTCTCTCTGCTTTCTCTGTTTCAGTCTCTGTCTCTCTTTGTCTTTGTCTCTGTCTCTCTCTCTCTGTCTCTCTGTCTCTGTCTCTGTCTCTCTCTCTCTGTGTCTGTGTCTGTGTCTGTGTCTCTGTCTGTGTCTCTGTCTCTCTCTCTCTCTCTCTCTCTCTCTCTCTCTCTCTCTCTCTCTCTCTCTCTCTCTCTCTCTCTCTCTCACTCTCTTTTTCAGGGCTCTTCCTGAATAACCAAGAATGAAGCATCTGTTTTTTCCTGTGATTATTGTTTAGTTTTTTTTTTTTTTAATGAACTCTGGAACTGAAGACATGTAAGTATTAACTAACTGAGGCTTCAGAACTACCTCCAAGGTACTACTTTTACCACTTTAAATCCTTTGGATCTAAATGAAAATAACTGCTAATGTTTTTTAAATAGTTACCATCTGGTTTGCTTCATCAGGTTGCCCTTTGTCCTAAATTTCACTGTATTCTCTAACATACCAAACTAACTACTGTTTTAAAAGAAAATTCTAGACTATTAAAGATCATCAGAGTTCCTGTGAAAGTCAGACCCCACTCTCCACTCAACTGTGGAGAATGTCCTGTCCATCGGCTAGATCTGGGTATGGGTTTGAAGTTTACTGCACATGTCGTCCTTGGATGGAGTCATAGTTTGAGCAGGACCCCTGAGCCCAGATCTGCCCATCATAATGTTCTTCTTGTAGGCTTCTAGAACCCTCTGGATCTTTCTATTTTCCCATTCTCCCATGCTTCTCTCAGTGCCCCATATTTGACCACGTCCCCTGGATAGGGAGGCCTGGTGGCACTCAGAGGAAAGATAGCAGGCTACCAAAAAGAGACTTGATACCCTATGAGCATATACAGGGGGAGGAGGTCCCTCTCAGTCACAGTCATAGGGGAGGGGAGTAAGGGGAAAATGGGAGGGAGGGAGGAATGGGAGGATACAAGGGATGGGATAACCATTGAGATGTAATATGAATAAATCAATAAAATTTTTTAAAAAAATCATAGTTAGTAATGAGTTAAATATCTTATAAACAAAGAGTAAAAGAGAAAGAGGTCACCACATGCAATAACTCTCTCCTGCCAGGCATGGTATGTTATGCACCTATGATCCCAGTATTTGAGAGGCAGAGGCAGGAGGATTTCAAATTTGAGGACAGTATGGTGTACATAGTGGGAACAACACCACCCTTGATTATTTAGGAAGGCCTTGTCTCAAAAAAGAAAAAAAAAAGGCAAATCATTCCTAAAGGAAGTTGGGCTCTGCATCATCAGATCAATCCAAGAACACAGAATAAAGCTTTAAAAAGCAAATGACTTCCTCCGTTGAAGTGGAAGTCCCGTGGAACCACCCTACCCCTAGCATTTCTTCTTCATTTGCATGTTTCTTAATGCTCTGCCTATAAGTGGGAGGTCAACTGGAAAGAGCTGCAAAAATCTATACTAGGGTGTGGACAAGCTTGGGATTTCCATACACAGCTCTTCTCTCTCACATCTGAGGTTAATTTCTTATAATGACATCGAATAATATTTGTTCATACACAGCCTCTGGCCTTCAATGCTGCCTATTTATCAAGCATATCTTCCAATGACCTTCATTTATCTATCTCTTACCACACTAGGAAGGGTATTAGTTGTATTAAAACTAATTTATTAAACATCAATGAGAAATATTTTTATGTACTGATAACACATTTTCACATGCATCAGACTAAAGAGTCTGCCACTGGTACCTCAACAGACTTACAGGAAAAGCCTCCTTCTAGCAGTAGTTTACAGGTAGATTTCTTGTAGCCACAGCCTTTGACAGCACCTGCAAGTACCAGCATCTTTATTATACTTAACACTCATTCTTCCTGTGCCTTTCCTCAGTCTTCTCAGCTGTAAAATAGGAAGCATATCACTCCCCATTGTAACTGTGAGAATTCAGTGCAAAATACTTGGAGAGTAAGAAGGGAGGAGTCTTAGCTACTGTGTACAATAATAACGTGCATTACATATGAAGAAAAATCAAATGTAATATGTTAGGAATGTGGACTAGTGCCATTTCTGTGAGATGAGGAAATGAGACAGATTCTTCTATTTGAAAGAACGCTCCATTGACAGCCTGTACTAATGACAGGATGAGAGCACCGTCACACAAAGACAACTGTAAAGTCTGCATGGGCTGCTGTCAGGAATAATAGGGAGATGGACCTCACCCAAATCAGAGACGTTGTTTACTAGGTGGCAAGGAAAAAACTCTACTATCCAGATTGATTCTCCCTGTGTCCCTGATTGCCAAAGGAGGAAGTAAGAAGACTGTGAAGGCAATTGGAAAAACTCGGGGAAATATTTTGTTGTAGTAAAAGAGTGGAATCTCCCTCTGGGTGTTGTCCTCTCCCTTGAGAGTTAATCCAGTTGGGTAGGTCAATGGCTTGGTGAGGAGCCACCCTCAGGAAAGCAGGCTTTCCTTAAGATAAAGATGCTTCCTTTTCAGAATCCCTGTCCTCTTTCCCTCAGCCTCTTAAAGAGTGCATCCATGCGTCACCGTGACAAGCAGATGAGGAAAATAGCTTATAAAGGGGAATGTCCTACTTTAGCTCACAACTTCATAAGTTTCTGTCCATGGTCAACCGCTCTAAGGCCTTGGACTTAAGGTGAGGGAGAGCAGTATGGTGATGGAAGCATATAGCTGAGAAGTCTGCTCACATCACAGCAGCCACTAATAAGAGACAGAACAAGGAAGGGACAGGAGCCAAGATGCATTGTTCCAGGCTCACGGCTCTGATGACCCATTTCCTCCAACAAAGCCCTCACCACCTGCTTTCCATCTCCTCCTTTGGTAATCCACAATAACCCAAACACTCGACAGGTTAAAACTGAGCCCTCAGAATCCAGTGACATCCAGAAGTCACCAGCTGACCACCAAGCCCCAGGTGCTGGGTCTGTAAAGGAAATTTCATGTTCAAATCTTACCGTATGCTAAATTAATGTTGGATCCTTTTGTTCTTCAAAAAGATCCAGCTATATACTAGGCAGGTCTCCTTGATTATGCTGTGTACATCTGTATGAAACCATTCACGCTTACATTGTTTTTTTGACTCTTACCATTGCAGCAATGAGAATGTGATGAAGGGATGATGGGAGACTCAGCCTCGGCCACAATTGGATGAACAAGTAGGAGAACTTAGCTGGGTGTAGTAGAGCATCTCGGTACTCCTGGCACTTGGAAGACTGAATCAGGAAGATGACATGTGCAAATCGGGGATGGGCCACATTGTGAGAGCTAATCTTGGAAAAAGAAAAAAAAAAAAAGAGAAAAAACCTGGAAATTCAGATTGACTTTGATAGTTCATAATTCCATGACTCCTGTGCAAAAAAAAAAAAAAGGGGGGTTTCCCATTATTTTTGCTATTGCCAAGGCTTGTAGGATCCTTCCTCTTTACGGAGCTGTCTGGGTAATTTCCAAATCTAAATGATAAGAATAATGTCAAAGAGCAGAGAAGAGGAAGAGGGTTAAGGGAAGAAAAAAAAAAAAAAAAAAAACACTTTAAATGAAACAGTTTCTATTCAGAAGCACAGAGAACTACTTTGTATGCTCTAAGGTAAATTCTACATTCCATACGAGTCACGTCTATTGTGTTACATACTTTTTCCTCTCAGTTGTTTGTGGTGCTTTCATTTAGAAAAAGGAAAGAAAAAGAAAACCCTTTAGGTTGAATAACTCAGCATAATACCTGAGAAGGCGAGATCTTATCTCACATGGCCCTCAAGGTCTTTTTTATTTCTCTTCTTCAAGACATTCGGGCTGTGAAATGCTAAATGTCCAGGCCAAATCTGCCATGACCAAGTCGATTTCAGATTTCTATTGTTGCCAGGAGTGTGGACTAGAGGGATAGAGGCTTTGGGGAGGCTTATAATGTAGCCGGTTGTCTTCCTGTGCCTAATCCATCGGTGGGAGTGACAGCTTGACATAATCACTGGCTTCCAATAAGTAATTCCATTCACTATCAGTTTTTAATTTTATTTCCTCACTCCTTTATTGATGGGGTAAAATGCTAGTTAATCTGCAGAGCACAGGCAAGGCCCGCATTGTCAGTATTAATTTCACACTGCTGTATCTTCATGTTCGGCCTCATACAGTAATTTAAAAAATCATTATAAAGTTGAAATTAAGCTTGAAACGTAATTCTTGGCTTTAGTTTGTGTGTAGCTAACAGTTGACTTCATAGCGACTTTGATGTTTTCCTCACGTATCCAAGTTCTTCCTTTTGTTAGTAAAATGTTTCTTCGTTTCTTGTCTGTCTTTGATTTTAGGATGTGCGATGTCACCCAGAATCTTATCTTATAGGCGGACAGATGGGAGTTACCCTTTTTAACTTCTCCAAGACACTTGCTGTAACTGATGGTTTTCAACATGCGGCCCCTAGATGAAGTGCAGCAAAAGTCTCATGGGGCCACTTGCTAACTTGCAAGTACCATGGAATCAGAAGAAACTCTAGAGATTGAGTCCCATCTATCTGTGTTACCAAACCTTCTAAGCTACGCTGGAGGTTGAGTTTTAAAACAACTGACATCCTGTGCTGACTTTAACCCTTGTCAGAACCTGAAGAATAGCATCCACAATCCCATTTTATACATCCATGCAGGGGAAAAAAAGTCCAGTAAAATCTAGGGACCACTAATATCCCTGAAACAGGTACACTGTAGAGTCAGTACGCAGAACAAGGACGCTGTCATCTATTGCCGCCACATTAATGGATATCTACAAATCATTGGATGCACTGTATATATCCCCACTCCATGTGTTACATAAAAGCAGGTATTTATTTTATTGAAATGAAGCGATACAGGAGCCAAAAGCCACATCCACTTAGTCTACACCGCACCCCTCCACATGCACGCACACTGCCACCTTGTCTTTATCCTGTAACTTCTATAGGATATGACTTACTCCGAGAGTGGGCTATCAGCCATCTCTGGGTGAATTGTCCAAAGTTTAATACACAGACCTCCTTTTGGGCACCTAGGCTGGTACAACATGTTGAATGTCAAGCTGAAGACTGAAGTGCACCTATAAATCGATCGCTCTGCTTTTCTAGGCTCTGTCTTCTTTGTTGTGAGGGGGGACTGGGATCCTCACATTCCAAAATGAGACCATATACAGAGACTGCTGCCAGGAATTTAACATCTTATTCAAATACGTACTTATGCCTCTCTGAATGTCTAAGTACTTAATAAAGTCCACTTGTCACTAAGAGCACACTCAAGTCAGAATTGCCTTATCATCTTAGATTGTTCTCAAGCAACAAGTAAATTCTGAAAGTTCAACTATTAGCACCTAAATGTCTGCACAGTTCTTTTCATGTGAAAAAGACAACTGAGACTCATACTTTCATCGTTTCTTCCACTCATCTTTCTTCTTGGTTCTGTATACTCTATGTGCACAGTCTTCCTTGTTTTGTCTCCATTTTTCCTGGATTGCCTTCTCCATATTTTCTTGCTTATTTATTTGGTGTGTATGGGGGTGGGGTATGCACGTGTATGCCATAACACATGGAGGGAGGTCAGAGGGGCTTTGGTAGAGCCAGGTCTCTCTATCTTGTGGGTTTGGTGGCAGGTTTCTGGACTCACTGAGCCATCTCATGGGCTGCTTCTCCCTAATTTATTTTTTGTTTTTTAATTTAATTTGTGCTTTGACTGCAGTTTTCTAGGAAGTACTTCCTCCCCATAATGTCCAATTTGCCTTTGACAGTTTATAATAGCTTTTCCCTGAGACTCCCCCTCCCCATCCAAATACTATTTTGTTTGCATCCCTCTCTTTGGCTACTTATAATGTGTCTTGAATTTAATCATCTCCACCATCTGATGTTGAGTTCAATTCAGTTATTTGGATACAGTAAGAAATTCAGGAGGTTTGCTAGAGGAACACATTAACATAATCCTTCATGTTCACTCCCTTTGCAAATGTGTAGGATATTAATCCTAATTTTACCATGTGTTGTTGAAATACTGCCTAATTGGGGGGAAAGGCTTCCATCTGCATTTCACTAAACACATAAACTCTTGAAAATGATAGTCACTAGAAACAGGAAATGCTAAGTAATGACATTCACAGAGTTCAGCTGACGTACTACTTGCAAGACCTGTGCCTTAAGATGCTCCCTTCTTGATAGCAGGCTACCAAGAAGAGACTTGATACCCTATGAGCATATATAGGGGGAAGAGGTCCCCCTCAGTCACAGTCATAGGGGAGGGGAATAAGGGGAAAATGGGAGGGAGGGAGGGAGGAATGGGAGGATAGATGAGATGGGATAACAATTGAGATGTAATGTGAATAAATTAATAAAACATATTTTTTATAAATGCTCCCTTCTCAAACGAGGAGACTAGGACTCAAGAGGCAGTGTTTTCTGCCACAGACCACACAGTCAGTGATACAGTCCAGACCGTCATCCGGGCCCCATCGCTTTATCTCCCAGCATCTACTTCTGCTTTCTCAAGAGTGTCGTTTGACTTCAGAGCCCATGGGCGGAGGCTTGTCTCTACTGTGAGTTCCTGTACAATGAGGCACAACCTAACTTGGGCATACACACTCCTCATAATGACAGGACGTTTCCACCAATCACAAGCAGCTGAATTTCTGCCAATCACAGGTAAGCAACTCATCACATCATGCCCAAAAAAAGGCAAACATCTATCTGAATCCACTGAGATGAGCTCATTACTCTGCCTCTCCACCTATAAAAGCCGACTTGACTGTCAACAATGTGGGTGGACCTCTTTAAACTCTTTTGAAGCGCTGCTCTAATCATAGATCAGATTTTGCTCAAATAAATTCTCTTCTCCTGAATTTAGTTTGTCTGACATTTTTGTTTTAATGGAGCCATTGCCCTGTCATTTTTTTCCCCCACAGCATCCTTAAGAATGCATATATCTCCTATGTGTCAGTTGAGAAGCCAGTTATTGATAAGACTGTTCTAGAAGACAGATGACCTGAACAGTTAAGGTGTTAGGACCAGACAAACTCCATTTTGAAAGAGAAACTCCATTTTGTGTTAAACCTGGTCAACCTGTGTTGAAACCAGGGTCCAGGAAAAAAAAAAAAAAACCATAAAGCAGTCTAAACAGAATAATTACCCTAGAAACAGAATCAGCTCACATTGAGATAGTTCAAATATACTCTCTGCTGGTCAAGCTGTCTAGCAGATGGTCTGGCACATAGCAACAACCAATTAGGAGAAGTCAGGCCAAAGTTCCTAACGCCCCTGTGACTGCTTCAACCAATCTTATCTATAGGTCAACTTGCCCCTATACCTATCATCCAACCATGAAATGCCAAGGCTTGTAATTCCCTGCTTGCAGCTTTTCTGCCCAAATGCCATCTAATCATATACTGTAGAATCCATTTCTTTGTCTAAAACCTATAAAAACCCCTCTCAATTGAGACTCGGAGCCACTTCCCTGTAATGCTGTGTCAGTGCATAGGAGATGTGGCCTGGGCCCGAGCCTGCAATAAAGCCTTCCTTGCAATGGCATTTGGACCTGGGTGGTCTGTTGGGGGGGGGTGAGTCTCTCAAAATTTGGCATAACAAGGTAGCATCTATCATATGAGCATATCCCTGGACCACTGACCCTTCTGAAGAGAACTGGAAAAGTCGCGACTTCATGTTAGTGCCTATGATGGTCTGTGTACTCAGGGCTTGCTACGAGTTAATGAATGGGTATATTATCAAACTGCCCAATCACAGGGCTGGTGAACAAGGCACCCATCTTCTAGCAGCTCCAAATGGAAGCGAAGACTCGGATGCCACCGAACCTGCCCCCACACGCATGACTAACCACCTTAGAAGGGCAGGGTTTCCAGAACTCTCTAATCCTGCCTGCAGTGTATCCTATCTCTTGCTTGCTCAGTGGTATGAAGCAGATTCTCTAGGAGCAAGTCATATCCCTCACTTACCTAGGAATTCTGCAGCCTTGGGTGGCTCTGGGAACCAATGCTTTATTGCTTGCTCTTTTAGGAAACTGTAGCAAGCACAGAACTCAGACCTGTAAGGGGGAGAAAAATTCAATGGTAACAAAAGGCTTATTGCAGGCCAGTTCCTCTGGGTGAAAGTGGGGGTCGAAGGTACCTGGAAAATTGAACCAGGTCAGAGCAATCAGAAGGAACTGAGCCTCACTGATTAATTGGAAACCTGCCTCTAAATGGAGTAGGCTACGGTGACTGACTCTGGGGTGAATGGAGATTTTTAGCTCTTCATCTCATTCAGGAGGGGACCCCCCTTTCTTTCCTCTTTGGGTCCCAGGTTATCATGAGTTGCATCACTTTACTCCTAAAGCATAGAACAGGCAGCAGACACATCAATGACAGACGGGGCTGACTAGTTCCTACCTAACACTAATCCACTATTAAAGCGCAGCAAACAAAATCACGTTTCTCTATGTTTTTCCCTGTCCCCCAAGCAGACAACATAAATGTTATAGTCAGAAAGACGATAGATTTTTTTCCATCCATCTCAGATGCTGATCAGCCTGCTGCTGGTCTTGAGAACTGGAGACTGATGTCTCCTCCCACAATCCTGAACCATCAGATTCACCTGTGATCAACCAACAGCATTCCCGTTCCCACAGCATCCCCATCTTAACAAATTTCATCCTTTCCTTACATTCATATAGTGAGCTTTACATCTACATGACCGACTTTCCATTATTAACTCAAACAGGTCTTCAGTAATTTCAGTAATGCAAGGTGTACATCCTGCAGGCCAGTTGTATCTTCACAGTGAATGCTCTATGAGTGATCACTGCAATAAATTAAATTACATCATTTTTTTCCCTTATGGAAAACAGTGAAGTTTGTTTCAAATGGCAAAATAATCCTTTCTACCAACAAAACATGCAAACAACTAGCAGCTATATGCAAATTAAATCAGGATCATGGAAACACAAAAAAATAAAAATAAAAAAATAAAAATAAGCCACAGTACTACAAAACCTTTTCATTTCTTGGATGATAGGGTAACAAATATTTTAAAATGGCAACTAAAAGTGTTGGTGAAGGTAAAAAGAATTCTGACAGTTGGGTGCGTGATATGGCACAGCTGCCATGCAGAATAATATGATCAGTTCTCTGACATTACAACTAGAATCATCATGTTATCCAGAAATTCATCTTCCAGGGATTACCCACCCGAACTTAAGACAACCTCTCCAATAGATATGTGTATCCCCTGTCCATCAGAAAGTTTTCACAAAGAGCAACAGGCAGAGAAGACGTAAGTATCTACCCATGGATAAATAGATAAACTCAATATGGTGCACACCAACATACATGCACATGTACACACACACACGAACACATGCACGCACATACATGCGCGCACGCACACATTGCTTCATCCTTAAAAAAGAAACTTAACATGCTGGAGCTTGAGACATCATGCTAAGCGAAATACACCAGTCACAAAAACAAAAACAAAACAAAAAAAAATGTCATGGCTGTCTTTCTTTGATGTCCTCAACATGTACTGGGATGCACTTGGTCAGTATCTCTGCCGTCACTATAGCATAGACTATCACTAATCTATCAACTTCAAATGGACCCAACAGTAGTCCTGTGTTTAGGGAAAGAAAAGCATCAGTATTAACTCCCAACCTCCTCAAGGTTTTTCTTCTCCTTAAATCCTGGTGTATTAAAATCACATTCCTTAAAGAACTTTTTAAGTACCCAATGTGAAATTTAAAAGCAATTAATTATCAGTGCTATTTTACTGCTTAACGTTAAATCTAACTGAATAGCGTGCTTTAAAGCATACAGTCCCTTAATGTCAGATGAAGAATTACCAGTTTTCCTTTGAGCAAGTCACAGTGATTTGGTGCCTTTAGTTATTCAGCCATCAAGTGAAGATGTTAATAGCAGTTTGCTGCCAGCATCACCGTGAATGAACGAGGCGGCTGATCTAAGCACTCAGCTCATTCACTAAAATATATACTAACACTAGGTAAGAATACAGACTACAAATAACTGTGTGTGGTTTATTGATTGTGTACAGGTTATTCCTGTAACGTCTTAATTCCTTCTTTATGTTTTGTTTAGATTTTTTTTTAATTTAAAGTTTTGTCAAAGCTGCTCATATTTTGCTAATCTTGCCACGTACACAGTAAAGACTTTTTTTTAAGATAAATTACATATTCTCCCGTTCTCTGCTCAGCCTAACTTCAAGATAATAGGTTATATACCATAGGCCCTCTGTAAACATGTCTGAATAAAATAGCTATTACAATAATGCCTAATGTCATACAGGTATTTCATCAAATGATAACAGAATGTTTATGTTTCTGTTCAAAAGTATCAAGTTCCTACTATCTTAACTGGAATAGCTGTATAACATTTGCCTTGGGGAGCAGTGACAATCACAAAGAAGCATTATGAGGGACAGACAGTCCATTTATTATGATTTCTTACTCCATAAGCTAGAAGATAGAAACCGAAGCTAACCTAGGGAGCATACTCCTGTAACTTTCAAGCCATGGCTTTCTGTGCTCGCCTTCATTTAGTCAACGTCTTATCTTCTCTATAGTTGAGACTAATTTAACAACTTTTCACTAAGCTAACAGCTTTAAGCTTTCCAAACAAACAATGCTTCTGTCTTTGGAGAAAGAAAAGCTTTAGCATTCGCTTCCAACTCCCTCAAGTTCTTTCCTGTCTCTTCTCCTCTCTTCTTAACACACACACACAAACACACACACAAACACGCGCAGTACAAACATAGCCAAGGAAAGCATGCGATGTCCATCTGGCCACCAGAGGGCGTCCTTGAGAATAGAAAAGCCAGTGCCAACTCCTGTTGCATACCTGCCTGGTTTTGGTTTTGTCCAGGAAGCAAGTCTGTGAGTTTTAGAATGAGGAAGACGCGGCCTTTCAGAAACCAGAATCTTTGTTTGAACACAATTGTCCTTCTTTCTGTGAGTAAAACACTGTCACTCCAAAACTGAGATTTGATACATTTCCATTCACTAACTGAATTTAAATTGTCATTTGCCTTCAACAGCAACTGGATATGTGACAGTTTCAAGGAAATTATTAATCATTATATGAGATAAAAATATTATAGATAATTTTTAAAGTCTGTTTTTACAAATATGTTAGAACAATTTGTGCATGAGCCCATGATGACTTTTGGGTTTGCCTTAACATATATATAATAATACATGTGTGCCTCCAAAGGCTAAAATGAGGAACTTTGAATGTGTTCATCATAAATGATAAATGTTTGATGAGATGAACATGTTTAACCTGATTTAAGCCTTACACAGTGTATATTACTATCAAAATAAGATACGGTGGCCCCATTCATACACATTTAATTTTATTTATTGATTGTATTTTTTAAGATTTATTTATTTATTTAATGTATATGACTGTTCTGTTTTCATTCATACCAGCAGAGGGCATCAGATTCCATTACAGATGGTTGTGAACCACCATGTAGGTGCTGGGAATTGAACTCCGGACCTCTGGAAGAGCAGGCAGTGCTCTTAACCGCTGAGCCATCTCTCCAGCCCCTGGATTGTATTTTTTAAACGAGGTCTTTCTATTTTGCTTGGATGGTTTCAAATTCTTGGGTTCAAAGAGTCCTCTTGGCACAGCTTCCCCGGGGACCATGTGCATACCTCACTGTAATAAGCTCAGATGAAGCGTTATTCTAAGTGATAGCTTTTCCTAGTTGTCAACCTTAGGTCACCTGGGATTAGCTAAAACCTTAAAATGGAGGGGCATGCCTATGAGGAATTTTTGCTTAATTTGAAGTGGGACAATCTACTTCTAATCTGGATCTTTGAGGTAGGAAGACATATCTTTGATCCAGATCTTTTGAGCTGGGGGAGCCCACCTCTAATTTGGCCCATGCCTTCCACTGGAAGCCAATGTAAGGAAATGGAAGAAGGAAGTGTTTGCTTTTTTGCCTGCTAGCTCTCGCCTTGCTATCAAGGCGAGCCCTGGACCCTACTTCTTTCAGATTCTGGCATTTACTGAGGACCACCTGAGATACCCACCCTCATGGACTGAACAATAACTGGATTCTTAGCCTTTCTGTTCACTGCCATTTTTTGATTAGCTGGAACACAGCCTATATGCCGTTCTAATAAATCCCCTTTCTATATATAGAAATATTCATTCTGTAAGTTTGTTACTTTAGATAACCCTGGCTAATGCATTGTGTATCCGATAAAAATAAACTTAAGATGTGGGGACTTTTGTTTTTGTTTTTGTCTTCTGAGATAGTCTTTGTGTATTTATACTGCTTTGAGTTGACTATGCAGTGCAGGCTGGTTTTAAATTGTGGCAACCCTCGTGCCTTACAAACCAAGACTACTGAAACTAAAGGCATGCCTCACCATGCTCTGAAATGCTTAACTTACTTTGAATTTTAAAAAATAAAGAAAAAACTATATTTTAAGAAGGAAGAAAGGGGAAAAAAAGAAGAAAAAAAGGACATGGAAGGGATTCAAAAAAGTATAGCCAATGAGCATTATACAGTATTCCAAACAACCTAAACATTTTTGAAACTGTCTGTAATGACTTTATAGTTAACATCACTGAGAACACATAAAGATCAAAATCTTAAAATGAACATCAATTGTAAATATAAGATGAGTTCATAGGTCAGAAACATAGATGATTTTTTTTATCTCGTTTAAGTTCTGTTTTGTATAACAAATATGTTTGATATGAACAACAAATCAAGTGTTCAAAATTATATTTTACAAGAATTTATAGTCATGAAGTATTATATGACGATGTACAGGAGTATGTGTAGATATACTCATTTTCTCCTTCTGTCTTTGGAAGGAAAGCTCTGCTGGATTTTAAGGATGTAGTGGGGATTGGGTGTTTTCCCTACAGTACATTCTTCTTTGCTCAAAGCCTACCTTAAGCACTGAACTCCTACCCCTAGGGAACATTTGGCAATGTTGGTGACGCGTTTTGACCGAAGAGGAAGATGCCACTGGCATCTATGGGAAGATTCTAGAGATGCTGCTAAGACTCCTCTGGTACCCAGGACAGCGTCAGCCAAGAGTCATTTAGTTCAAATGACCAACAATGCCAAGGTTGAGATGCTCTCTGTCCTAAAGCCAGGCTATTCCAAAGGTCAAAAGAGAGCCAGTGGCACACAGTACACACCTCCCCTCAAGTGCGAGAATACGATGAGAGGAACAATTCATATTTTTCTCCATAAGTTTAACTTCAATACTATCTGCAACTGAATGAGAACAACATCAATGAGAAGCCATTGACAAAAGCTCAATGAGAGTATGAGTTTCTGAGGTTTACATTTGAAATTCTTAAGGATGTTAACATAGTTGATCTGGCCTCTCACCTAAACAAAGTAAGTGTGTGTGTGTGTGTGTGTGTGTGTGTGTGTGTGTGTGTGTGTGTGTGTGTATGTATATGTATAGTACTATAATAAAAACGTGAATTTTAGGTTTTTTTATAGAATTTGTCTCAAAATTGATTTTCTTCATTTCACACTTCGAAAGGGATTTTGTTGAAATAGTTATGAATGCTCAGGGCCATCTCAAACAGAGGAGCTCATTTGGTTGGTTTTATGCTGTGTTGTTGTTGAGATCATATCATTGTATTATTTTATTTATAGTCCAGGTTGGCTTGGATCCACGTAGCCTAGGCTAAACTGTAATTTGTGATCCTCCTTCCTCAGTGTCCTGTGTGAGATGGAGCGTTTCACCACACCTAGAGACAGTAGTCAACAACCCAGATAATAGAGTCACCATAGAAGTATTAGGTAAAATGAAATTGGTAATGTCAAACTAAGTCAGTCCATGTTAGAAAAATAGCAATCTTCCCAACCATCAGTAATACAATCACAATGACACATAGTGTAAACAGGTTAATGATTTGTATATGCATTTTCACTGGCCCTTACATAAAATACTGAGCCCAAAACAAGTTCAATAGATCCACCCCATCTCCATCTAATCCCAGCCTCCATGGAAATCATCTGAACTGACCAACTGCCCGTAGAAAGAAGGTTTAGACTATTAAAACGCCCTGTGCCTCAATGGCACATTATCCTAAGAATAAACTGAAACAAAGCAAACTGCTTTCAAAAGAAATGAAAGTGAAGAGGAATACTGGAATATTTAGATTTGAAAGAGCAGTCCAGAGACTGGAGAGATGGCCACAGCAGCTAAGAACACGTACTATATTTTGCAGAGGGTCAGAGTTCAGTTTCCAGCACTTATAATGGGCAGCTGCCACTACCTGTTACTCCAGCTCCAGAGAATCCGATGTTTTTCTTAAGCTTGTGTGGACACCCGTACTCACACATGCAGATCTCTCTCTCCCTCTCTCTCTCTCTCTCTCTCTCTCTCTCTCTCTCTCTCTCTCTCTCTCTCTCTCTTTCTGTCTCTCTCTCTCACACACACACACACAAACACACACACACACCGAATAAGTAAATAAATATAATAGAATTTAAATTTTGTTATAGATAATTATTTCACAGAGGCAAACCACTTATGCTCAGATATTGTAGTCAATCAAGTACATTGAACAGGACATCTGTGCAATGACCGTATTCTGCTTCCCATCTGAGCAGCTCTGACTACTTGAAGAAGCCCGCTGAGATCAGGCTTGTGGACGATTGACCTTTTCCCATAGAAGCTAGCTATATGTGACTTTGCCCTAGTTGTACATGACCACACATGGCCAAGGGATGCTCTTGAGTGTATCAACTGTGGGAAGTTAGCAGAAGAGAGGACCCCATCTATTCAGCTGTGGGGAGGTTTTCACAAAGACTGGGCTCAGACTTCCGACTTCCGGGTAGTGTCCTTGCTTTGGTGTCAGCCAAGCTCCTGTAAGTCCGCCTTTGACCCACAGTGAGTGAGTCAGCCCAATAAAGTCATTCATTCCCTGAGTTCACTTGATGGACTCAATACTTTAGTTTATTGTTGGGCCCTGTAAGAAGCTAGATACGTGTTTACATCTCCTTAGAGAAAAACTTCCTGCAACAAAAATATTCTTAAGCCAGGCTTTCAACACACACCCCTTGCCTCACATTTACAGCCTGTTTCCCTTTTAACTGACACAAGCTGGGGGGGGGGGGTCAGGGTGGCAGTTGGGGGGGGGGGGGGGCTCCCTAATGGAAAAGGTAATCTATGGCCACACTACCCTGAACCTGCCTGATCTCGTCTAATATAAAAGGTGGGTGTTCCCGTAATTGTAGAGCTTAATCACTATTTCTATGACAGTTTACTACCATTGAAAACTCACGTCTCCAATCCATCACACGTAATGACAAGTGCTGCATGTTTAGCAAAATTACATTAGCATTTCATTAAGCACACACAGGCAAGTGGTGACGTTTTCAGAGGCCCTAATGACTTGTCATTTGCTGAGATTGGGTAAGTCAGTAACTCAGATCACACTGCTCATTTGTAAGCCCACCTCAATTATCCAGGGGTAGATTATCCTTAGGAGACATTACATTAAAATTCACAGCAACAGTCACCGGTTCCAATCTCCAGATGGGACTGAGAGGAACTTTGGGGAGCATTTACCCAAGGCCTAGGCTAATAGATAAGGATGACAAAAGAGAGAGAGGCTTCGTGGTTCCTGCAAGGTCATAGCTGATAAACAATGGGCCTGGAATTCAGATTTGAATAATGTTAGGCCAGTGTGCCTTCAGCAGCATACTCTGAATCACATATGCACTGAGTTCCTTCTCAAATGTCATGCGATTTAAGCTCTTTCCAGGATGTTAATGTCACACATGTTATTTGTGCCCCCAGAAATACCAACACATATCACATATGTATAGAGGGGAATTGCACATCAGTGGGGAAATACACATTGTCTGTAACACTCTTCCCTTCCACTCTTTAATGTCAATTCTATGGAAGGGACGTCACAACTGCACAAGGCATGGATAACCAATAGGACAGTTAAAGCCATGCCTTGCTGATAGGCATAGACATCTCTCCCATGGATATGCAATATTTCTTCTTCTGTGGTGGAAGAGAGCCTTGCCTCCATTTTCACAATGATTTCTTTAGGGTTCGGAGGCTGTGAATGTGGTACTGAGGTTGTCTTTGAGTCAGTAGTGCAACTGTTTTTGCTCCCTAATTAATTCACATCATAAGCAAGTCATACACACATTTATTTTTATATCTAGGTGTGAGAGTCAAGGCTTAACCTATTCTTTGAAAATTATCTTTTAACCACAACTATTACTATCACTGTTATGCTACCGTAGGTTACTGACATTCCTCAACAAAAGACGTGGTGTTATCTGGCACAGTCTTCAAAATAGGTTAATATTCACTTGCACTAGTTGATTTTCACAAAAACCCAGTGGATAACTTTTACTCTTCTCTTTCTCTTACAAATGGCACACCTGTGTTCCATAATCCTTAATGAGCTTGTACCTAGTGATGCGGCTGCTTTCAAACATACACATCCAGTTTCACGTGACTCCAGACTCCTTGTTCTTGGTCATAGCCCTTTACTGACGGCCAGCACAACATGAGATTCATCAAAGTACCCTTTCAACTGGGAATAAAAAGAGAGATGCTATTTGGAAAAAGCTGGACCACTTAATTTAAGTAGATTTTATATAGATATATATATACCTTCTTACTGTCTGTCCCAATATGTGGATTCAGAACAAGATGAAGAGACTAGCTGAGGTCAATAATGAATTGGTTCTAAGGAACTCTTGCTGGGTTTACTTAACATGTTTTGGCCATTATTCTGTAAATACTTTGAATTCCTAAAATATCACAGCTCTACAAGGTATGGTACAATGTACAAGAAAACAAAGTTCTAAGTGGCAAAAGAAAAAAAAAAAAAGGTAGAAAGCTTGCCATCAAGGATTCTCTTTTATCTAATTATCCACATTATTATTTGTTAAAAATGGACAATATTATCAAACCTGAAGAAATATAGATAATTTAAATACAGATACGTCTTTGTTTTCCCAACAGACACTATCTGAAGCAATTATGTGAGGATTTTCATACATCAAAATAAAACTATGCAGCTTGGTGGCATCATTTTTTGTCCCTTTTAAGAGAAAATGATTGTGCTGCCTGATGAAAATCCTTTGCACTTCTGAAACTCACCAAATTTCTTCATCCTCCATATTATATATTGGTTCTCTTTTGGAACTGACCACATCTCACGTTTATGTATTATTAGGGTCACTTTGGACCAAATTTTTAGTCCAGGACCAGTTGCATGAAGACCACATGACGGTAAGCCATAGCTTCACGTTCACCAGAGGCCCTAATGGTCACTGGCAGAAGCATTCCTCCGTTGACAACTAGTAGAGGCTGAGGTTGAAGGGATGGGAAGAATAAATATGCAAGCGAGGCAGTAAATGCGAATGACGAGCGAGAACGGTGCTGTCATTCCTTGCTTCCTGAGTCATGTGCTTCGGCTAGTTGGTGAGGAATTGGCAGCTGCAGGGTCCATACACACCCTACATGTAGCAAAGTGGTCTCTCTTAGCACTTTCTCCATCTCCTTCTCAACTCCATATGCATTGATGCTTTTGGTCTCTTGCACATTTTTTGAGCGTGTCCTCTACAATATTGCCTTGTTTCAAGTCCTTATCACCTACCTACCCTTGGGATTCTACAACAGCTTCCTGACTGGTCCTTAGGCTTCTCGTCTTTCATTTATCTCCGACAGTGCCATTAGCAGTGCACTACAACTGTCCAACCTGACCTGTATCTAGACCTGCTAGAACTGCGGTACAATGTTGCTACCATATTACTCACTGTGTCCCTTGCAGCTCCAGCAGGCCATTTCCACTTGATTTCTGGCACTACTGTACTACTTCTTGCTTTGACTGAATAGTATTCCCCCAGTAATCCTGCCTAGAGCCATTCAGCTCCAGCCTAGAGCCAGACCAGGACTAGTTGCTCTGTGGCCCCACTACTGTGAACACTTCTGTAGTCAAATGTGTCCTGGTTTACCAAGAAAAAAAATAAGCCCATCTATCATTGAACTGGCTATTTTTTATGGCCACAGATGATTGGGACATGACACAATTATCTAACACCCTTCTCACCTACCTACTGGCAGGATCTCCCTTAGAGTATCAAGGGAGTATCATGTTGCTCGTAGGAAAAATATGGATTATCCAGGCAGTCCCATAAGACGGGACACAAAGAAGCAACCCAGAGCTTGTTATTTGATTACTAACATATTCTATGTTTAATCTGTTTCTATACTAAGGCACACTAAGCAATACAACATGAGAGAAGAGGCTTTATTTCACCTCAAGCTTTCAGTCTTTCGCCGAGGCATAATGACAGGAACTCAAACAGGAACTGAAGTAGAAGCCACAAAACCATGCCTCCTGCTTCTCTCTCTGGCTTACACTCACCTAGCTTAGAGATGGTACTTCCTACACTGGTCTGGGCCCTCCCACATAAATCATCCACTATGACAATGTCCACCACAGACATGCCCACAGGCCAATCTGATCAAGGCAAAACTTCAATTGAGGACTTGCCTTCCCTAGTGACAAACAAACAAACAAACAAACAAAAATCCCTAATCAAAACATATTGGAACATTACTAAGACACAATGATAATACAATGACTCCAAATCTATTATATGCTCATTGACTGATGTTTCATGTATCTATCATGGGCATCATATTGGGCTTTGTGAACCAGCTAATGTGGCCATATTTGTTGTTGGTGGTGGTGGTGGTCGTGGTGGTGTTGAAGTTCACGTGCATGTGCATATGGAAGACAGAGGTCAGCCTCCCGCCTTACATCTCAGGAGGTGTCCCTGTTGTTTCAAGAGACAGTCTCTTGCTGGCATACTTTTAAAATCTATTTTTTTATTTTGGGTTTCTTATATCTCTTTCTCCCTTTTCCACCTCAATCCCTCCCAACACCCCAACACCAGATAGCAGAGAAAGGAGATTAGTGGGCAGAGGGGGGAGGGGCATAGTTTTCCTTATCTACATCCCTGCTGTTTAGTGTCACTGGGTTTCCTTGGTGACAAGTTCAATCTGTTTCAGGACATCTCCAACCTCTTCTTGTCAAATTGCATCTACAGCCACCAGGAGCAGCATGGGCGGGAAGCACCAGCACCTTTCTTCTTTCTCTGGTCCCCCAGTCTCTTTCTCTCTCTGGGTCTAGCATTTATTCCTACTGGCAAAGAGCACACGCCTGCATGAGGTAGCTCCCAGCTGACAAACATCACGTGCCCTCTCATGAAGCAGTTATCAGCTGTGGACAAACAGGAGCAGCCCCCATATCCCACACCAGGCATTCAAAGAAAACATATAAACCAGACCTTCCACAACAGTCTCTCACTCACTAGGCTTAGGTTGACTAGCCTACAGGCCTCAGACATCCTCCTGTCTCTGCCTTGCTAGAACTGGAATTCCAACCCTCTGGCCTTCTTTACATGGCTTCTGCTTAGGTCTCCATGCTCACACTGCTGGCACCTTACCCAGCCCATTTTCTTTCTGTTCAGTGTCTAACAGAGCTCAGTTCAAAACTTTCCGATTTGTGTTCACAAACAGTTATGAAGTGAATTAAATTGTTTCGAATATTCTTAGTGTGACAGCCTTTCTTGGGCGTAGCCAACAAGTCCTGATTCCTTCACATTACGCCACTTTACATATTAAAATTTCAACTTAATTCCTGCCCTTGTGTCGTTCCTCCAAATGACTAACATGGATCTAGCAAAGCGATTAATCCCAGCCTTTAGTCATAAGACTAACAGCTTCCAGGGCAAGAAAAAGAACTTTAAAACCTGTTCTTCCAGTAGGGAGTGGTGGAGTTAAGGGCACAGTTATGCCAGCCGAAGTCCCATCGTGTTTGGCACACCCCATGTTTGCTGTACTTTCTGTTTTGTGTGCTGGGACTTCTAGTTAACTAAGCTGAGGATTAAAGTATTGAACAAGCAAAGAATTGCTCAATTCCCTGGGTAGGCGAGTCTCATTCAGTATTTGACAAAAAACCTGTCATTTCAGTATGACATATATTTGCTGGGGGGAAAATAGATGGCTTAGGCTCAAAGTTTTTTCTGCTCACCTGAAACATTCAGCGCTCGGCCCATGGGAAACCCAATGTCTCCCTCACCTCCTTGCACTAAAGTCTGAAACACATTAAGTTTCCATCTCCCCCACCCCGGCCCTTTTGGGTTTGAACGGTCTCTAAAAGGGTCCAGTAAATAGGCAGACAAGACTCTGCTTGAGTCTGTTTATAACCTGAAGCTAAAGTGTTTATAGAAGCGCAGACCAGGCTGGGGCATGTCAACTCTGCATTGAAAATCAAAGAATTGCAATTTGGAGGTAGGGGCAGGGCAGGGCAGGGCTGTTAAGTCAAAATGGATACAGCTGGTTTTGCTTTTCAACATGTCTCGATGTGAGGAGGTCAGGAAAGCTATGGGTGTACTCTGCACTCAATCTGTGACAGAGCAGCATGGCCGTGGGCCTATGTAAATTAAACAACTTAGCCAATATGGAAAACACATTTTCAGCAAGTAAATAATGCCATTTAAGGGGTCTGATTGCTAAAGCGCCTTCATTGCTTAATGGGCGGATACTCATTCATTCAACAAATATTTACTGCCCTAGCTCTGGGGCTGGCAATGTGGGACATTGGTAAGCAGTCACCTCTGCTCTGATGTTCCAAAGTTTTTAATGAAGAGATTTTAAAATGTTATAGAGAATTTTTTTTTCTTTCGCTGAGACATGGTCTCACATTTCCTAGGCTGGCATCAAATTCAAACTTGTTATAAGGTAAAAGGTGACCCCGAATCTCTCCACCCCCTCTCCCCACCTCCTGAGTCTTGGGACGTCAGACAGTGTCCTGCCACAATTGTTTTACGAGATCCTGGGCATCCAATCTACAGGCTAAGTAAAGAGTCGACCAACTAAGCTACATCTTCAGCAAGAAACATGCCATTTTAAGAAAATCAATCATTTTGTATGAAAGGCCTAAAGATTGGAAGACTATTTTTCTGTCGATACAGTTGCTGCTTGAACAAAGTGTACAAACATAGTCCTAGGCTAGCTTGTTATCTGTGGAACCACTCCATCCCAACACACCTGCATGTGAAGACACATCCATGAGACTTAATACTTTTGGAGTCTCAGTTGAATCTTTTGTGGCCACACAACGTTGACTATTCTCAGCTTTGTCGGTGGCCAAAGGTCTAAATTATATTCACCAAAAGACCACAACTACTTTATTCAAATGGGACTCCAGGCTTCGAGTCTTAATTTTTAAACTGTCTGAATCAAGATGTGTAAGTCATATGAAGTAAGGGACTGGCGTTCTGTTTTCCTTAGCTCAGGCAGCTATGGATGGCGACAGTTCCGTGCCAGCAGTAATTATGTTACTTTAATGTAGAAGGCAGTGGCTCCGCATTCTAACAGGATGAAAATAGGAGAAAATGCATCATGGAGGAATTGGCATGAAGTCACAAAAAGCAAGATGGCCATCAGGAAGAGGGCCAAGCCTAATGGCATGTAAGTTGCTGGTCACAGTGGCAGACCCTACACCTTCGCCTGGGATGAACCATACATACTGTTACCAGAATGTCAAATGTCACCTGCTCCTAGTTAGTATAGATGTAGAAGGGTCATGTATCATATTGCTGTATAAAGTGTCCATGAGTATTTATCGCTGGCATCAGACTGTAAACTCTCCATACAAGAATATTTGTTGAAATGCCCATTTTCTTTTTTTCTCCTTTTGAAAGATTGATTTATTTATTATATATACAGTGTTCAGTTTTCTTGTACACCTGCAGGCCAGAAGAAGGCACCAGATCTCATTACAGATGATTGTGAGCCACCATGTGGTTGCTGGGAATTTAACTCAGAACCTCTGGAAGAGCAGCCAGTACTCTTAACCGCTGAGCCATTTCTACAGCCTGAAATGCCCATTTTCATAGATCATGGGTATGTACAGATTCCATGTGCCCTCTGTTACGCTTACTTTAGTTATGCATTCATTCGCTTTAATAACTATCTAGGAGGCCAGTCCCCTGCCAGTTGTTTGATGACGTCGCTAGCAACTGTTTCCATGGATCTGGGTTCCTTCCCATTGTGTCTCCCAGCAAGTTTGATGCCATCCTGATTTTCCTTTTATCTTTAGTCCTGTGGGTTCATGGACTTTCCAAGATGATGAACTCCCACCTCCTCCAGGTGGTGGTGTTCTGAGATGAAATACCAGGGAGGTAATTCATGGTGGTTGAGATCACGAGCCGAGCGCTTATGAATGGATGCGAGTGCCCTTGGAAGATCATAGGAGAGCTTACCTCCCCTTTGTGCTCTCACCTTTGTATGAACACAGCAAGAAGACAGTCAGCCAACACAGAGGAGGGCCTGCGCTGGAGGCCAGCCACAATCATGCTGGCCCTGTAATCTCAGACCTCCAGCCTCTAGAAATGTCAAGTATATATTTATAGGTGTGTAAGCTACTAAAACCATGGTATTTCCATATAGCAGAGTGAGCTAAGAATCTTGCTTTTTAATAATAGTGTTATTATGTACAGCATGTACTTAAGCAATACTTTTGTGCTGAGCTGTTTTTGTATTTTTAAAGGGTGCTGTTACATTCTACCTAACTTCTGAGATTTCCTTGATTCTCAATTATGGCAGTGGTTCATTTATATTCTATAGAGTTGTGGCTTATTCATTTTCCCTGCTGTATAGTGTCGCCTTTATGAATGATTTTTTTCATTCATTCTTCTTGTGGTAGATATTTGTGTTTCAGATGTGTGTATATATGTATTACATTTATGTGTGTGCAAATGCAGAGGTCTCTTTGGATGTGAGAGCACATGCACATAGGTGTGAAGGCAAGAGATCAGCCTCAGACTTCACTCCTCATGTACCAACTGCCTTTTGTTTTGCTTGGCTTTGAGGGAGGGGGAAGGACGGGGAAGAGAGGGAGGGAGGGAGGGGAGGGCGATTTGCCTGGAACTTATCCTCCTGGATAAACTACCTAAGCAAGCCCCATAAATAAGTTTAGTGCTGCCTCCCCATTACTGGGGTAACAGGGATGTGCAACCACACCCAGAATTTTTACATGGATTTCTAGAGATTGAGATCAAGTCCTCTCATGTCACTGAAGCAAGCATTTTGCCAACTGAGCCATCTCCCAAGTCCTAGCTATTTGTCTTATGTAAATATTTTTTTAATTTATTCACTTATGTCTGCCAGCACAGGCAAACAAATGTGCCATGTAAATTCAAATCTAGAAAATAAGTTGCTAGACCTTAACATATATGAGTGTTAATCTTTACAAGAAGAGTTGAAATTAATTTCCAGAGCAGAAAAGGCATAATTTGATCCTGTTGCCACCAGCGTAAGATATGTGATTGATCCACCTCTCTGCAACAATGGGAATTATCAAATTTCTAATTGCCTCAACACATGGATGCAAAATGCCATCTTCTCATAGTCGTGATTGATGCAGCTCACTGCTTCTTTGCCTGCTTGTTGTCTAACGCCTTTCCAATACATTTATTAGACAACTGGACTAAGCAGCCTAATCGTGAGTAATTGGCTCTGGGTAGGAGAGGGCTTCAGGACAAATGCCCTCTAATTTGCTCTCTAGAGTGTTAGCATTTCCCATGCTCATTATGGACACGACATTCCTATTGTGTGATCTATAGTGGATCTAGGTCCCTCTGCTCTGAATGTATAGCCTCACCACATAAGCATCCGTGAAGTCCCAGAGTGAACAACGAATGGTTGCGTCTCAGAGACTAGGGATGTCTTATGAATACTGGTGATCCTTTCATTTAGAGACAGAAATTATTGCAGCTCGTTGGGGGATGATGCTTTATTTTTAAAAAATGGGACTCTTTACTTGGAACTAAAATATATTAGTATTTGTCCTCTGGTTTTGTATCAATATTTTTTGTGCCTAAAAAATATTTTTATGCTTCTTTGAGGAATGAAGTATACAAATCAGTACCAGAGAGTGAGCAAGAACAGGTTTTCACTTCTCAAGTAACACATCCTATAATTCTTGAAAGCCGTAACTCATGAGAGCAGTTAAAGGCTCTGTGAAAAGATGATGCGGGCCGTTGTTTCTCCCAACAGCTGCATATGAGGGGGAGCTGGGAAGACCCGTGGTTCATCTTCCCAGGTGTTTTATGAAGAAGAAGTCATGACTCTTCACTCTGTCCAAATTAGTTGCCGGGGAAGGTCTGCCATGTGTGGTTCTTTCCTCTGCCATAGCACAAACCAAAAGGCTCCCATTCTTCATAGGTATTAGAGTGGGAATACTCGAAAGGGACTGTAAACGTGCAAAAGCCAGACTCACCGAGAAACAAGTTGCCTCTGGCTTCAGTTTGAGTGATGCTCGTACATCGCTCAGAGGCCAGTGGCAAGTCTCCAGGTAAGATAATGATGTATTCATCTCCTGATGACAATATTATCCCAATGTGGCAAAACGTAGAAGTCGTGTGGTCAAAGCTCAGCAACCATTCTCTCGAAACAAAGGGCTTTGCCTTTTTGTAATCAAGATTGGCTCGTATTTTTGCCAAAAATCAGAGATAGGTTGGCTTGAGGACCTGTTTGAAATGCTTTACACCAATCAACACAGATTGTTGAGTTGTTATGTATAAAATACTTGGTATTCTGGCTATAAGTATTGCCTCCTAATAGAATAAATCATCTTAAACAATAAAGGATTCTTAGATCTATTGTTATCTTTAATTTTGGGGTTTCATAACAAATGAATAAAAATAAGTCGACCTGTACTCTTCAGGTAAACACTGTGCTTCTCCATTTTGGACAACACAGACTTCTGTGGTTATTTCTAACTTATGTGTATTGTCATCCATGGGTAGGAATGAGCCATTTATAAATTAATAAATCTAAAACGTTGCTTTTGTTATATGCTTTTCATGTAAAGGGCCCACTGTTGATGTGCAGCTTGTCTATAGGCAAGGTTCACATGTATAACGTGTTGCCACCAGATGCCAAGGGTGGCACAATCCTGCCAGAGTAGAAGAGTCCATCTGAGTAAGCATGACAGACACGAAGATAAGTCACTACTGCTACTCACAGCTCAGAGGGGACACTGGGCAACACACCAGTTCCTGGTATTCACTATCCAGATGACCGGTAGTGAATTATTACTCAGAGACTGAGGTGTGGTCTTGGGGAGGTAAGACACAGTAGGTTCTGCGTGAATTTGGCCTTTTAGTTAGATAATTTGGTCCTTGGTGCTCCACCCTCTAGAGCAGCAGTTCTCAACCTGTGGGTCATGACCTCTTTCAGCAATTGCATAGCGGATGTCCTGCAGCTCAGACATTTACGTTGCAATTCACAACAGTAGCAAATTTTGAAATAATTTTATGGCTTAGACATTCAAAACTATATTGGTGTTTTTTTCTTTTATTTATTTTGTCATCCAATGAATTTGCCTATCAAAGAATATTGGAAGTATGAAAAGTTCTACAGCACAGAAAAGCACCAATGATTTAGCTCCTCTCTCTTTGAAGGTCTTTTAATGTCTGCTACGGGAGGGACATATGCATCTATACATATCCATAATGATCCTTAACTTTATGGTGGATGAAATAGAGAGTTTCAAAATATTCCTCTTTACACAGAAGATAATAACTGTCATCTCAGTTTGGATGTTGAATGGTCCTCATTAATTTACCTGTTAAGTCACCACTAAGTATTTAGTCTTCAGCTTGGTGCTGCTGGAAGTGGGAGAATTTAAGAAGAGGGAGTGTCCTGGGAGTTAAGGCCATGGGGGAAGGGGCATTTCTGAAAGAGACAGTGGAATTCCGGTGTCTTCTGTTTCTATATTTCATGCCTTTCTATGAGGTGAGGGGTTTGACTCCACATGCTTTCTTCTATGCTATGTTTCCTCAGTACAGACCTAAACACGCAGGACCTGTTGATCATGGCCTAGAACATCCAATCCTGTACACAAAAATCAAACTTATGCCTTTAAGCTATCTCAATGTGGTTTTTGTAGTGACAGCAAGCTGAGCAGCAGTTAGCATTTACTGATACTATTAGGGCAAGGTTTCACATATGTGCAGTGATGTATCACATGGAGATGAGAGAGAAAAGCATGCCCCTAAATTCAGAAATAATAGAAAGAAGAAAACAGAATTAACAAGGTAGGGAGATGGCATCATAATTGCCCCACGATCATGAAGACCAGAGCTCCAATCACCAGAAGCCGTGTAACTGCCAGGTGGGTGTCAGGGCCTTCATGTAATTTCAGCCTCAGAACGTAGGCAGAGCATCTCCACAGCAAGCTGACGAGTGAGAATAGCCGTATAAGGGAGCGTTGCCTTTGATTGAGAGAATCTGCCTCCATGAAGAAGGCACAGGGGTGATGGAAGATGACTCTCAACATCAGCCTTCAGTATCTACATGCACGGGCACACAAGTGCATGTACATCCACTTACACACAAAAACACATGCACACACCACATGATAACTGGAAAAGAAAAAGAATATAGCTAATCGTTCAAGGGTAGTAAAACATCACAGATGCTGATATGGAAATCAAGATTTGAGGCAGGTAGGGGGTAGGGCTAGTTATACAGCCAGATGCTTCTTCAATGTTATAGATGGGTTTATTTTCCCTTCTTTGAAACATGCCCAACATAAACGTATTATTCTATTTCCCACAAGTCTCTACAGCCCACAAACTACAATAGTGAAACTCTTTTTGATCCAATCTCTCCTAAATGTGTCGTATTTCATTACGTAGAACTTGTAGGATTTTTTTTTTTTTAATATTCATTTGTCATCGCCACCAGCGTCCATTGTATAGTGATTTAAATTTCTCAAACAAACCTAACAGCTGGTGAGGGCATTGCTGCTTATATTGCAGAGCTGTGCCATCTGTTTAGCTGGTGCAATTTGCAAGATTTCTTAGATAGCATATTTCATGATTATTTCATAAGAAGCATCCATGATAAATCCTCTGAGCTGTATCCTTGGAGAAATCAAAATAGGCATTTATTATAGATTTGAAAATGGCTGTGTCCTGCGAGATGATATGCTTGTATATCTCCCCCCCCCAAATTAAAAAGAACAGTCTCTCGTGGGGACTGTCTATACCATACAGACAGAAATCTTGATGCTGAGAACTACTATTGTAAGGCCCTATAGCTGTGGTCGCCAAGGCCAGCTGTCACCAGTCAACATTTCCTTGGGTTCATCAACTTTTCCTTCAGAACCTACTCTGCAAATCCTTGACTTCATTCCTCTTCCCTCGCTGTAGGGAGCAGAACAGCCCTAAGTGACTAAGCACTGTTGACACGGGTATGGACTCGAAGCTCTTGGATCCATAGGGAATTGGCCAAGCCATTCTCCATATGGGCCAGGCTCAGAGAGACACCAAAGCTTTACTTGGGGGCTCAAGTGCTTAGGAGCAATTGATTAGTGTACACAAAAACTATCAACTGCAGCTTCCTCCTCCAGGATGTCTTCATCCTGCAACTCCTCACCTAACGAGACCTCCCACCTCTGTGAAGCCCCACTATGTAACGCTGTGCTGTATCCAATGGATATGCTGAGGTTCCAGGTTCCTGGAAGTAGTAAGTGCCATTCCGTCAGAGTGAGTACACCTCCATGTGACCCTGGCTTTTCTGTATGTCTCTTGTGTCTCTGTCCATTCTTCCTTTCCTCACCACCCCTAATCATGTTTTCAAGACACAGGCTGTGCTGGTTGTGGTACCCTCACCATGGTGAGGTGACTCCATTGGGAAAATGCTTGGGGAAATGGAAATGGTGGGATCCCTGGGGCTTGCTGGACAGCCAGTCTAGTAGAACCAGTGAGCACCAGGTTCCATAAGAAACCCTGCCTCAAAAATGAACAACCAAAGCAATAAATTAATAATGACTAAATAAGCTGGGACACAATTGAGGTAGACATCAATTGTTGACCTTTGACCTCTACACACACACATGCATGCACATGTGCACATATACAAGAAAGGGGAGCAGACAAAAGAGCCATTTTTTTCTTTATCTCTATATTCCTATAGTGCATTTTATTTACTTGTATCCTTCTAGAAGATTTCTTTCTTATTTTCTTTTAGAATTTTTTTGTGTGTCGGGGGGGTGAGCATGTGTGAGGGTGTCTGAGGGTGTGCCTATCTGTGTGTGTATACATGCATGTGAGTGTCAGTCAGTCTTGGCAGAGACCAGAAGAGGGAGTCAGATGTCCTGGAGCTGGAGTTATTATAGGTGATTGTGAGGCGCCTACAATGGATGCTGAGATCTGAATTCCTGCCTTCTGCAAGAGCAGCAAGCTCTCTTAACCAGCAAGCCACCTCTCTGGCCATTCACAGGATTCTTTCTACTTAAAGTTCTCTCTCTCTCTCTCTCTCTCTCTCTCTCTCTCTCTCTCTCTCTCTCTCTCTCTCTCTCTCTCTCTCTTTCTCTCTCTCTCTGTGTGTGTGTGTGTGTGTCTGTGTGTCTGTGTGTCTGTGTGTCTGTGTCTGTCTCTCTCTCTTTCTCTGTCTCTCTCTCTCTCTCTCTCTCTTCCTCCATCCACTGTATTTCCCTTCAGAGTCTTTGTTTCATCACTTGTTCTTCTTTCCCCTGCTGCTCTCCCTTTTTCTCCCTTTCTTTCCGTCTTCCTGTCATCCTCCCCTTTTTCTCTGTCTCATAGATCATCCCTAATATGTATATCCATAGCTAAATGCATATGGACAGTTACATCTCTCCAATCTTACGGAGCGCATGCTTCCCTGTGACCCACGTTCTCCTCTCCATTGACCTTTTTACTGTCCAGCTTCTATAGGAATCCCACAGTATTGTTAGCTTGCTGTGCTTAGTAAGCACTGCATGTCCAACCTACTGTGGTCTGGCTTTTCTTTCCCAACCCCACTAGAAGTGATCTTGCGAACATCATCAGGGATGCTTTTATTTCCAAGGATAACAGATAATTCCAAATTGTTATCTGACTTCACTGTGCGTTGCATTCGATCCATCCAATACTCTCTCGAGCGTTCTGAAAAGTCTAACTCTCCACCTATTAAATTCCATGTCCCATGGCACATTGACACATTTGGATATCAGACCCTGTTGATTTTCATTCTGTTTGATTTTCTTCCCCAGCCTTGGTTAGATTTCTATGCATATGTTGGAGCATCCTGAACAAACTTTCTAGTTCTGTTTGGTGCTTCTAACGGAGGTGCCAATACATTCAAAGGTTGTCAGTCACAACTACTGTATTATGTGCTGAACTGCATTTGACAAAAGCATCTAAACTCTGAAGTCCAGTCTCCTAGGCAGGAAGACCTATTTATAAAAATGTAGGAATCGGTGTGGTATCTGTAACTGATGATATAGGTTTAAATATTATCTGTGTCATTAAGATGTGCTGCTTTTCTGGAACACATCTGATATTACTAGTAGTTAACTGTAGAGAAAGTACAGTGCACTCTTGGGATGGCAGATAACTCACATGGAGCTTCTTGTTGTTGGCCTACAGGGTATGACAAACAGAGAGGTGAGATAGACTGAGTCAAAACAGCCTAACCATCAGGAGCTATACATGTTATGGCAAGATGCTGTCCTGTGCTTTGAAGATGAAGGAAAAAAACATAGACATAGTAAAAAGACAAATGGCAGGCCTCTTAGGAAGAAATCTGAGTCACCCAGTCTCAACTGAGGGACAGAGGAAAGCTTTCATGAAATTCTGATGAAAATTACCAGTTGAGAACCGTTAAAGGAGTACAGATTCTGGGGGAGAGGGGAAGTTATATAACGACAATAATTGACATAATTAAAATTTTCATCTTACCAACTTCAATAGGATTCTCAGAGCCACTTAGCAATCTAACTATATCTCTCCAGAAAGATTCAAGTTTACATTCTACCTGACGCAGTTATGTACTCTTTCATTTTCTCCCAGTAGAATCCACAAGCCACTGTGTCTGTATTTATCCTGTCATTTTTCTTAATGCAGCTATGGAATTAGTGTCCTATTCCCTCTGTCTGCACTACAAATGCAGTACTTTAACTAGTTGCTTTATCTTGTCCGTTGATTCTTGATATTATCTCTTTTCCTTATTAGATCTTTTTTTAATCAACACTCAACTGATCTAGCAATCCTCCTGACTTTTTAAAAACAAACAAGGAAATATCTCATTCTTTTCCTTGCAGATCCTTAGACAAATGACTAGAATGGTTTTCTGAGCCTGCCCTTCTGTGAATTCCTCACCTACTTCCACATCTCTCGGTCTACTAGTCCAAATGGCCAACATGAGGCCCCCATTAAAGGTGAATTTTCAGGTAGCTTAGACCTCTCAGCAGTATTCAGTGGGACTATTTCCCTGAGGCCTAAAGAGCGACTACAACATCTTCAAACGTTCAAGGAAAAGTTGCATTCAACTTAGCGTTCAATACCCTACCAGAGTGTGTAAGGCTTTAAGAGCACACATACTTTCAGGTGAATCTGAATTCTAAACATTTATTCCTTGAGCTTCCTTTCAGTGTGTTACTGGAGCACTACCATTGAAGTGAGGGAATAAAACAAAAAATAAATAAATAACTAAAAATATAATTCAAGAAAAACAATCTGACAAGGAGAAGCCAATGTCTCATAATGACAATTTTTTTAAAACTCTACATTTTAGAAATTAAAGTGACAAATTTTTAAATACAAAATAAAAGAACCAATCCAAGATTATATTTATTTTGCTTGTACATCATTTTATATATCTCACTGTAAATAAAACTAAATATCGGCTATGACAATAAACATGTTACCTCCAACAGTTTTACATGTACAAGGCACATGCATATTTGGTGTTTAATATGTGGTAAAGACAATTGAAATTTACCCTAGCATCTTTGCCTGGTATGCACCACCTCTTTAATTCTCTTGGACGGAGTACAGACCCACTTATGATATTCAAGTGTGGCTACTTTATATCATATGCCAAATGAGATGTAACCAAGTGATGTCCTTTTGGGTTAATCAAAAGAGATATTTTCCTGGATGGGTCTGATATAAACATATAAGCTACCTAAAACAGAGCCCAGACAAAGAAATTCGAAATAAGACACACTCACCTGTAGTCAAAGAAATAACCATGTCGTGGACTGCCTATCAAGGCCCTTTCTGGCAGCCCTTCTGAGACAGAGACATGACATGCAGCCAAGGAGGGCAGTGGCTGACTCATCACCAGAAAGAACACAGGGATGTCACTCTCACTGCATGGAATTTGTCTCATCCAACAGCCAGTGAATTCAGATGTCCCAAGCCTCAAACGAGACGTTAACACCAAACTGTAATTAACCGAGACTATGACCATAGGGCTCAGGTATGCCGTATCCAGACTCCTGAGCCTTAGAAATGGTGAGATAATATATTAATAAGGGAATGTCGTCTTAACCTCTGGGTTTGGATGATCTTCTTGCAGACTCATCATCTTATCTTGACTGAACTGGTTTCAAAAACATGGGATTTCCCACTCTTAAGATCTAGTGATAACATCAAAGGAAATGGTCACCAGAGTAAAGAGGGAGTCTATAGGATGGGACGAAAAGAATCTCTGCCATTACACATTATACAAGGACCTATGATATATGAAGACTGTAGTAGTTAAATATCAAAACCAAGTAATCCAATAACTAAATGCATAAGTCAACTGTAGGGATAGTTTTTAAGGTAAATGCTATTATTAAATACTTGATAAAATGTTTAATCTCATTATGGAAGTGTGACTTAAAACTGCATTAAGATTCTATCCAATAAGAAGGGCTACCATTGATCAAACAAATAACAAGAAATGGTGGCAAAGATGTGAGGAAAGACAAGTCCTATCTAATGCTAGTCCAAGTGTAAAATTTTACAGCAGCCAAGGAAGATGTATGGAGATTCTTCAAGAATTTGAAAGCAGAATTACCGTAATACCTGTGGTATGTGCCCCAAAGGACTCTATGTCAACATATCATAGAGATACTTACGCGTCCATGCTTATTACTACAGTATTCACAGTAGTAAGTAGATGGGACATCCCAGATCATAAAAGATGAATTGATAATAAAATATGATACATGTGTACAGTGGGTTTTATGCACCCATAAAGAAAAATTAAGTCATGACATTTGCAGAAAACTGGATGTAACTGGAAGTCATTATGTTAAGCAAAATATGCCAAACTCCGAAGAACCTTTGATATTTAAAAACTAGATTTAAATCCCCCTCTTTTCACAAACTTATATTCCTGTGGGTAGTCATGAATCTAGAAAGGAAACCTTCAAGGGGAGGAAGAGCTCATAAGGGATGTAAGAACTAGGGTAATGGCGTATGTGTAATAAAGTGGAAGGGCTGCTAATTAGAAGAAAGAGAGCCAGTTGGAAAAGTGAGGGGGGAATGAGGGCTGCAGTACGGGATGATGTCTTTGTTACTGTTCTATTGCTGTGACGAGACAACATCTCCAAAGAAACTCTGAAAAAAGAAGGCATTTAATTGGGGGAGGGGGCTGGCTTACAGTTTCAGTGGGTTAGTCCATTATCATCATGGATGGGAGCAGACAGACATGGTGCTGGATGAATAGCTGGGAGCTCTACATCCTGATCCACAAGCAGCAGGCAGAGACAGACAGACAGACAGACAGACAGACACAGAGACACAGAGAGGGACAGAGACAGACACAAGCACAGATACAGACACAAGCACAGACAGACACAGACACAGACCGGGTCTGCCTGGGTTTTGGGAGTCTCCCAGATCATCCCCAGAGACTCACATCCTCCAACAAGACCACATCTCTTAATCTTCCTAATTCTTCTCAAACAGTTCACCAACTGAGGACTGAGCATGCAAATATATGAGCCCATGGGGGCCACTGTCATCCTAACCATCACAGATGGAAAAAAACAAGGACAAAGCTTAGTGGCACATATATAGCAGACACGATGAAATGCATGACTTTGTATGTTAACATAAAAATCTGGTACAATAAAAAATTTAGGTGATAAAAGCATCTAAGACAAATCTACTCATGTCAAGACCATCTTGTTACTCTTTTTCATTTATTTAACTTTATTTCCTGTGCATTAGTGCAAAGGTGTCAGATCCCTTGGAGCTGAAGTTACAGACAGTTGTGGGCTGCCTTGTGAGTCCTTTGAAAGAGTAAACAGTACTCTTAATCACTGAGCCCCCATCTTGAAAGTCTTACTGTTTATATATCACATAGAATAATATATAAAGAATATAAAATTTTCATTTGAACTCATCCACACAGTGCCCATGTTACTTGCATTGTTCAACTCTATCCTGAATTCTTTTCATGTATTTTTTCTCTCTTAAACTAATATTTGCACATTTTCGAGTAATAAACTAATATATAACTGGATGGTTGATAGCTTCCTTAGTTCCTACTGCCTTGTAGCCATTATGCTAAAAAGAAAAGAAAAGAATAATTTGTAATTACAAACAGAAGAATTAAGTCAGAGAGTAGACAGATAGGATCCTAAAAAGAGTAAGAAAGAGTAACACCAAAATAAGCAGTGAATATAATTTCCATAGAGGTAGAAGTGATTCTCATACATAAGTGCATGGTGTAAGAACACTCTCAAAGTTCCTAAGGTGTCTGATGAAAGAAAATTGCCTTTGAGGTTGATTTCTGCCTCATTTTCCCAGCATAAGATAGTTCATTTAAGAAAAAGTGTATTCAAGAAAATTAGAAATGTCTGTGAAAATGATAGAAAATATAAGAGTCGTCAGAGTGTCTAAGTGTCTAAACTATTGGTGTAAGTTACATATTTTGACTTCAGCTTCATAATTTGACTACTTTGAGCAGTGGTATATGAACCCAAGACACGGTGCATCCATGTTCATACTAGGTCCTAACGGTACTCCATGTTTCTACTTAGTTCACTGGGAGTTTCTGACCACTTTAGGAAGAACACAACTCAACTAGCTGCTGCCCCTTCAACCTAGACCTCAGGAGGAGGCATGAGAAATAAAGCAAAGCCTGGAGCTAAGCCAGCTGACCTGCACATCTGTTCCAACTGAGTAATAGCAGCATTACCCATGATCTTGCAGCTACCCCCTGGAATCCTATGTTAGCTTTGTCTGGAAATGGTCAATATTTCAGAGGACAGTGAACAGGCAAATGGCTGAGGCGATCTAGGAGCAGAACGTTGCCAAGTTGAAGCTAAAAGGAAAGGAGAAATGAAAGGTCATGGCCAAGAGTTACTGGAAAGGTGGATGTTTAAGTCTCAAGTTGTGGCTAAAAAGGAAAGCAAAGCAGAAGACAGAGAGGTTAAAGCGCAGCCCACACCGTGCTGCCTTCTCTGCCACTCATCTCACGCAGTGGAGAGCAAACTAGATAATTGTCAATTCCATCCTACTTTGCACATTTAAATTTGTCTTCTGAATTTTTTTCTCTTAGTTTCTGCATTTACTAAGCTCTTTGTACTCAGTGTGTATATATATACATATATATGTATATATATATATGCACAACTTCCCTAAACACAATCATATAGCAGACAATATTCAGACCAGAAAGAAAGCCCTGTATTCTGATGACTGTGGCCGCACAGTATCTACCGCCCAACACAAGCCCTTCTGCAGTAAGGCACTGAACATCCCTAAAAAGACCACGTATATAAGCCTCTCCTTAAATCTTGGTGGGCCCTTGATTACTTTGTACAATTGGTTATGACTAAAATTGCAAAATGGATTTCTATTTTAAATGCCGCATCGCTTTACTATCCAGCAGGCCGATTCGCTGCCTAGAACTCTGTGGACAAATGGAATGCTACAGATTAAGAACCAAAATTACCTCAGGCTATCTTTAGTCCCCTTAATAACCATTTACTGCCAAGGTCTTTATCTGACCTAAGAGAGTAGTGACCATTATGTACAACCGTCGGAATGCAGTGTTAAATTTAGCAGACTACTGTCTTCACCCACCCTGAACCTAAGACTGTTTTCACTTCTGAAATACACAGAAGAGATTTCCCCTTTCTACTGCCAACAACCTTAAGGCCTCAGCAACATATTTCATATGTGTGTTGGATTATGACTTTCCTTCGTTCTGTAACTGTAAAAACTCATGGGGTCCCTTTGACAACGGGGCATGTGGTTTGGGGTAACCTTAATCTGTGTTCATAAACCACAGGCATTCATATTTAGCTCAGAATGCACTATCTCCTACTCCCTTGAAGCAGCAGTAGTATTTTGTGTCCACATAAGGTCAGGGGACTTGAATTTTTCACCCTCCTGATGCTCTCTCTTGGGCTATTCCCTTTTAGCACATAGTTAGTACAATGATGCGACATCACCATCTATGAACAGCCCCCCATTTTAAGTCAATGAAGTCCAAACACCAGTCACATGGTAGAAAAAGGCCACACGAGAGTTCAACCGCTCAGCAATTTTAGTCTACTTAGCACGACCCTAGGCTTACGAAGCTTACAAAGCCATCTGCCTCTACTCAGACAATTTCCTGTTAGATGGAGTTCGTAATCATGAGAAAATGATGGTTTTGTTATGTTGTGGGGTTTGCACTAGTGTTTTGCAGTCTAGAATAATCTGACCTGTTGCAGGAAACTGTGCTAGGTGCTCCCGCAGAGCAGAAAAAGTCATGGATCATTGTAACTAGAGAAACGTGTGTGATGGTTGAAGGAAACTGAGGGAATGAAAAAGATAACTGAAGATCTGGGCATGCGCCAAACACACGCTCTCAACTTAGAAGGCACACCAAGATGCCCCTTTACTAGTTTACTGAGGTTGCATAATGAATCATTACAACTTATGGGATTAGAAGGGGGAAACTTTACAGCTTCACAATTCTGCAGAGCAGAAATCTGGTATCATGTCACATGACTGAAATCAAGGAGTAAAAGGGCCGGAGTCCCATGATCAACTATTGTATACACTTCATAGGAATATCTGTACACACTTGTATTCAAACATAAATTTTGAGTTAGAGTTAATCTACGCAATCGATAGCTCCCCTTCCAGAAGCCATGGGTTGCCAATTAAAAAGCCCATCCCAAATGGTCTGTTACTGGTCAGAAGTGACCTGGAGATGTAAAACAATGCAGGCCATTGCCGTTGCTCCTTGTTTCCCGTCAGAACTTGATGGTGAGATCCTATCCTGAAGACACCATACACTCTGCTTACAGGACTTGGGGCAATGGCACTGATAGATAAGCTTATTCTAGCCAGGCTAGCTTCCATAGGCGCTGTAATGACCCACGTGGCAAGATATGCTCTTGGACTTAATACTGGCATAAACGTTATGGGATCAACCAACCACTATCCGAATAGATTTAATACCTACTCCACAAGAGGTAACCCATGCATGGTATTATAAATCTCACCAAGAACTCATGGCTAGTAAGCTCATTGGTCCCAGTGATGAATCTATTACTGGTAGGCTATAAATATTATACTAGTAGGCTATAAATATTATACTAGTAGGCTATAAATATTATACTAGTATGCTACATATAGTATACTATACTACACTATAATACTTATAATATATTTATGTAATATAAAATAGTATATAATAATACAATACTTACAATATATTATAAGTAAATAGTATTAAACTACCCTCAAAATTCACGTCTCTGTATATATAGACAGCTGCAACTGTCAGTCCTCATTGGAGACACTTCTTTGTGCAGGAGATGATGATAATACAGAATACAGGTAATGCAGAAAACATGGTACAGAGGTTCACAGATGTGTGTGGAATGCTCAGACACAAATGGCACATCGACATCACATCAAGTGTCCCCAAAGCTCAGAGCCCATCACAGAAAAGGGGCTGGGAAATTGTAAAAGCCAGAGATTGGGAAGGACCAGAGAAAAACAATGTCTTTTTGGACACAACAGGACCATTGCACTCATGAGCTCACAGCAACTGTGGTTGCCTGGACAATGCCAACCAGCATTCTAGCACTGAAGGAAAGAAGGGCTCGTGTGCCCCCACGTTTAGCTGATAACAGTTGGCAGTTTCTGATGGACAATTTGTTTTCTGTATGTGTTTGTCTCCTTCCTCTGGAATGAAGACCATACTTCAGTAGATAGCCTTGTGAGTATATAGAAAGGATAAATTAGATCTGGTGGGTTATTTTAAAAAGAAGAAGAAAGAAAGAACACAAAGACGGGGTTGAGAGTAAATCTGAGAGGACATAGAATAAAGAGTAGGAAATTAATATAATAAAAATATGTTGTATGTATGAAATTCTCAAGGAATTAATAGAAATGCTATTTTTAAGAAAGACAAGGAAAACAAGGAAGAGGAGGATGAGGAGGATGAATAGAATGTGAGTTGTATCTCCAGGCTAGCGTGGAGCTGTTCTAAAATTACTATCTAGCTAGACTCTTTGTAATAGTGAACAAAGACATACAGTTTTCTCTTCCTTAAGAGTCAATCAAAACATGCCTATCAATCACCTGGACAGGAAAACTCACAACCCCCAAAAACAGCTAAAAAGGGGAAAAATTAGAGAACTCATATTTTTCATTTTCAAGAATTACTGCAAATCTATTGTAATCAAGATAATGACTCTGGCATAAGAGTTTACACTGAATTTAGAACAATATAATTGAAGAGCTGAGGGGATGGCTCAATAGGTAAAGTACTGCTGTGAAAGCATGAGGACCTGCATTTGATTCCCAGAACACAGATACAAAAGTAGAGAACAGCAGCAGATATCTGTAATATCTGCAATGGGGCGGTGGAGACAAGATGATTCCTGGGGCTTCCTGGCTAACCAACATGGCCCAATCACTGAACTCCAGGTTCAGTGAGAGACCATTTCTCAGAAAGAAAGAAAGAAAGAAAGAAAGAAAGAAAGAAAGAAAGAAAGAAAGAAAGAAAGGGAAGATGCCATTGTTAACCTCTGGACTTCACATGTATTTGTACACACAAGTGAGTGCACTTGCACACACAAAATTGATAACATTTTTGAACAAATCCTTACACCCTTATGCTTTTCAACAATGGGTCTGAAATGAGGATGGTAATAATTCCATTTCCAAGGGTGAACATATCAACAAATGGTCTTAAGAAAACTCATCAAAGAATGAAGTTATCCTCAGTTTGAGTCTCATACCACCAAAAGAAAAAGAGCAAGGTTGGACTTACCATTTTCATCACATATGTAAATGAACTGCTGTAAACCCTACACCTAAAAAGAAGAGCTAAAACTACCATGCTAAAAGAAAACTAGAGTAAATATCTGCAACCCTGGTTTGGACACATACACAGAAAGACAATGTTGGCATTTGGATTTCTTCAAGTTTAAAAAGAATTGCACTCAGAATATGAAAAGTATTGCATAATGGATAAAATACTAACAACACATATCAGACAAAGGATTTATACATAGAACATACATATATTTTAAACATATTTTTAGAAGTCTAAATGATTCAACAGTAAAAACAAGCCAAAAGTTGTGGATACGGGTTGGGAATCTCTTTTAAACATTTTGAAAATGGTCTCATATTATGGTGATGGTTGCTCAACTCTAAGTATGCTATGTGGTACTTAGCTGCAAGAGAAGCTTGTTTCCTAGTAAATGATGCAATTACAAAGACTTGCAGAAATTCAGACCAACACGCCAATCTTGAAACACCTTAAAAATAAAGTAGAAGTGGCTTTCAGTGCCGAAAGGGTGAAATATTTTGAGAAATCTCCAAACAGAAGAATGTCCAACAAATCTGAGTGGATGTGTCCAACCTTCTTGATCTATCAGAGTCCTAGATTCTGTCAATCATCCTCCACCCCATGAAACCAATAACACATCCCAGCAGTTCGAGTTGTCTTCTCCAGGGAAGATGATGAAGGCCCAGAGGGTCAAATTTCTTCTCTAAGCTTTTTATCATCTGGCATTGAGGGTACTGGCACATGGCTTTTGGAGGAGATAATGGTAAGGCGTTAGAGGAGAAAGTACAGCACTTGCCTCAGAGAACTGTAAAAGACAGAACCTGAAACATAGCAAGTGTGGAAGAGATGTAACAGTCTAGAACAGGAAGTAAGAGGATCTGGGCTACAGCAATGACAAAATGATGAAAGACTGGGGCACAGAAACTTGGATAAAATGAAAAGTTTAGAGGAGGGAGAGGAGAAAAGCTATAGAAACAAGGAACTAGATTATTTCTATTTCTTTTAGAGTTCTTACTTTTTAATAAAAATAAACTTATAAGAACAGGGCTCAACATTTTAAGTCAGTCATTAGCTTCCTGTTTAAACAGCAAGAGGCTATATGATGCAATGAAGGGTTGTATCCCCACCCCCTAATACCTGTGTTAAAACACCAATGTGACACTGCTGGGTAATGCCCTCATGATGGGCTTGGTGTTTACAAAGAGAAAGACGGAAAGTTCTCTCTCCTGTCTCCATGTAAAGATGCAAGGAGAAAACTGTTTATGTCAGTGGTCTTCACCAGACAGTGAAGCATCTTGACCTCAGATTTGTCAACTCCAGAGCTGAAAAGTGAACTCTTATTGTTCCTTGGGAACACCTTTAGTTTGCACTGACACTTACTGACATGCCAATGTCTGTTGGAGACAACACCCTTCATTGAAGATGATGAAGATGAGTCTCTTTGGAACACAATACCCGAAGAGACAGAAAAACACACAGATGAATCAGGTTAGTATTTAGAGTTGCTGCATCCTCCACAATGCAGCACTCTTCACACAAAAGATACAAAGTGCTTACCAAACTAGCTAAGAAATAAAGATAAGCTAGTTTATTTGTCCAATTTATAACTAAAACCAATACTAATGATGAATTGCAATAAAACAAAAATAGCATCATATTTATTGAAAATTGGTAAAACTGTAACTTTTCCATATAATCTTCACGTCAGTGCTCTATTTCCAACACAAAAACTTGATGGCTCTAATATCCATATGACAACATTTCAAAAATGCAAGAGATATAATTATTTATTAGAATTAAAAACTTGATTTTCATTTTCTTTGAAAATTTTAAATGTAAAATGACTGAAGGAAATAATTTTAGCAAAATGAAAATGAACATTCAAAATTGGAATATGATTTGAGTGCACTAGCAGGGAATTAATCAAGGAATCAAATTGGCTTACTGGAGAAATGTGTGTGTGTGTGTGTGTGTGTGTGTGTGTGTGTGTGTGTGTGTGTGTGTGTATTTTTCCATCCAGGTTTCTTTGATCTATTGCTGGCATAATATTCTTGTGGACTGTGTACAATTTACCCTTTTTCATTCAAATGCTTATTTCTCTATCCCATTATCTGCTTTCAATCCAGACATTGCACTGTGATGTTAATTCTAAGTATCTCCTGTCTCAAGTTTGTGTAAACGTCACCATTTTTCCTTTGTATTGCCAATAGAAGCCAACTAGCCAATGCTGAGCAATAATAGAGAATAAAGTGAGACATCCTGGTCAGTGAGGGGAGGAAAAGGGGCAGGAAGGAAAAGGACCAGGAAGCACCAGGAGGAATGAGCTGGGCCTAGGCTATGAGTAAAAAGCAAGTATAATATGGGAAATAAAATGAGAGGAAATTATACTAGCTTGGATAATTACAATGGAATAATTATTGTACAGCATTCTGCTATAGGCTAATTAAATAGATCCTAGTTTCTCTATATGGTTATTTGAGTATAAAACTGGTTAAGAAGTAACCATTGACTATACTAAAATTATAAATCAACATTAAAAATTAATAATCATTCAACAATCTATGAACATTCACCCCATGTACTTTGGAGAAACCTACATTTATACATTCTGCATCCACTTCTGAGGACACTTTATTAACCTTCTGACAAACAATGGAAGTCCAAGTGAACCTTCAGACATGTTCCCTGAGCACTTCAAGATCAGGGAGCAGGTTGTCTAATGGGTTTTCTTGCCTTTAATTTTTGTGACTAAATACAGATTATAGAGGTTCTCTTGTGAAGCACCTGGATCCTGCTCCATCTTGGCTTGGCTAAGGTATTTGGAACAAAGCATCTTTCCCAAGAGCCAGTACCTCAATGCCATCCTAAAGATAATTTTGAAGGGCATAAGAAAATGAGAAATAATTTGGAGTGGTCATGAAACTTAGCAAAGGCCCAGGAAAGTCAGAATTGTCAAGTTAAATTCAGACAGTGGCTCTAAGAGAAGTCCTTGCATGCTAGCATTCACAATTGTTCTGTTTCCCCAGCTAAGAACTCAGCAAGAAGGCACCACTGCTAGAGAAAGGGTAGGCACTGCTTGCTCTCATGCCCCCATTCCTCTTTGTGCCATTGGGAAAGTTAACGAAGAGTCAGTGACAGGGTCTTCTTGGCTGTCTCTTTAAATTCTCTTAGAAGGCCAGTCCACCTGCCCGGAATATGTGATCTGTATGTACTTCTTGGTGAGTCTATAAAGCCGGCACTCTTTCCTCCCACCTCCACGGCACATACTGTTTATGCACTAGTAACTCTAATTTTTCTGCCTCCATCTGGAACACAATGACAAAGGCTGCTCATCCTGAGAAAGTGGCAGAATTAGAAAGTCCACTTCTGTACACGTGGAAGTCAGGCTCTCTGACCTAATGCTGAGATAAAGATCCTTTTTTTTTTTTTTTTCATTTTTATTATGTTTCTTTTTAACATATATGTTTATATTACTACACATAAAAAAATCTACATACAGCAGTAAGAACCACGAAACAATCCGAAATCACATAAATGTCACATTCATAGTGATTTGGCTATCCGTATTTGTCAAACTTGAAGTAAACATCTTTCCTATCTTGTTGAGTCTAAATTTCTGAATGAAAATCAGTATCTATCATATCTCATCTCTATTAACTTAAAACATCTATCTTGATCTAAACACATCTTAAACCCTAACCAACTAAGCTTAATTATAAGACTAAACTATCTGGTCTTCAACCCCATCAGAGACTTGAGAAGGAACAAAACTTAAATACATGAGTAAGCTGGAAGTGCAGGTTAGCAGCTTCAAAAATGAAAAAATGACAGAGACAGTTTACCCCCTGAACAGTCACCCAAAACTCTCTTTTCCTTTATCTTTCTTTCGTAAGTAAGGAGATAGGGGCTGAAAAGAAAGGAAGGGAGATAGAGAAATATAGAGGGATGTTAGAACAAAAGGTAGATTATAGAATCTACTCAACTTAAGCCTTAATTGTTACTCATGAACAAGGTTGTTTTTAATTCATTGGTATAGAATTTTGTATATCGATGCAAAATAAGTATAATTTTGACACATTGGTATAAGCTAAGATTATTATTCACACATTACATATATGTTTTATATATTTTTTTCTACTCTAATGTGAGGTATTGTACCCATCCAATTAAACTATAACACAAGGTTTACTTCCAACTTTGAAAGTGGTACTGCAGGCTATTTAGGATATTTAAATAATACAAGCTAATTCTTAGTTGAACAAATAGCAATCACGTCAAATACTAGTCTGTTTTTATCACAAGATCATATATCCTAGGTCGAACAGATAAATATGATTCTGTAGCTACATGAGGTAAAATAGTTAAATAAGGTCTTCAAAAGCCTCAGAGACCTACAGAATATGGCATTTTAAATTTTTTTTATTATTCTAAAGATTCTTTGACAAGTTAACTCCTGGCAACACCCAGCCTACCTCAAAGAAGATGAATATCAAAGAACCTCCTTATGGAGACACCTTCAAGGGTGGAAGACAAGCCACTGGGAAAAATGTCCTCATTTCTGCTACAGACAGAATTCTGCCTAAGAATGGGCAAGCATGAATGCAGGCAGAGTTAATGGTCAAACTCTGCCAAGACAGGGTAAACAAGTCCTCAATAGTTCCTGTCTCCCAGATTTGTCTGTCAGAGAGATTGGGCCAGAAGGCTGGAGACGATACTCCAACATTGTGACTTTTGACACTTGGTATTGTGTGTGATTCTTCTCTTGAAAACACAAGGAAGGAGAATTACTATCAAACTGCTAAACTCTCAGAAAATGATTTGCTCTCTTCTTCTCAGTCCCTTCCTGTCATAGAAAACAAATGCTGTAGGGTTCTCCCTCACTGTTTGTGTGGGTATTCATTTGTTTTCCTCTCCGGTTTTATGCAAAGGAAGTAAGAATAGGGATTAGCAGTGCAGTTAACATTTAGATGATAGTATAAAGCTGAAAATCAATAAGGCTCTTTCTATGTAGATGACATAAATATTAAGGATGGATAAAAAGAGGGAATTTAAACAAAAAACTAGAGGGGTGAGGAAGTACAAAGAGACATATACTTAATTAAAATGGGGTCATTTAATGTTGAAAAGGCAATTTGAAAATAAAATGTTTTTGGACATGGTATCTGAAAGGAATAGAAGTGTATATTCAACTAGATGAATTTTCTCATAAAATCACACTGCACCCTCATGTGTTTTCCACAAAATTGATCTCAGATTTGGAAAATTAGTTTAGAAGCTCCTATGGCTTTCTGTTGAAATGTACGAAACATTATTAGTCTTAGCATTACTTGGCAAACAAGAAAGAAGGTTTTCTTGTATTTCTTGACTGTATGGTTTTACTGAAACATATAATAGCCAATACTCTGAAGGAAAAGAAGTCTTTGTGCCATTGAGATTCAATTTCTATTTTTCCTTGTATTTGCCATTAATATTAATAAGCACTAGAACTTGTTATTACAGTTATATACAGAAAATAATAGAACTTTGGGAAAAACAAAAGGAAGAACTATTTCAGAAATATGCAACTGAACAGAGGGTTTGAGTAATGCTCCATAGCCTCTGAGGAGATTTTTTAATGGACGAAGTTTCCCTTTCTACAAATTCTCCACTCAATGCACCCTATACCCTACCCACTTCTGTTTCAGGATCTTGTACTTGGCTGAGAAAAAAGGGAGAACCATCTCTGTGTGTTCTTACTCAAAAGCTCCAGCCGACCCTGCAACTGTTTAGTGTCCTTCCAGAAAGAACTGAAACTATCCCTTTGCTGTGTCTTCCTGTCTCTGAAATAACAGTCTCTATCTCTTACAATTTCTTTGATATGATCAATCACACACAGACAAACAGAAGACACCAAGAGTTAACTAGGTAACATGCAAGAAAAGCAATAGTCAGACAAGAAATCATTCTCTTTCCTTTTTCGAGACAAGGTTTCTCTGTGTAGCCTTGGCTGTCCTAGACTCGTTTTGTAGACCACGCTGGCCTCGAACTCACAGCAACCCGCCTGCCTCTGCCTCCTGAGTGGTGGGACTAAAGGCGTGCGCCACCACGCCCAGCTTAAGAAATCATTTTCTGAGAGCCGTCAGTAGCCACACATGTCTTTGTCTGCCCTGCCTTGTTCTAGGACTAGGCTCCAGGCTGGTGGAAACAGGGAAGCCTGTTCTTTATGAATACTGCTATCTTTAAGTAAAGCATTGCTTTACAAAGAAAACACTCCAACAGCCAAGCTTGGCGGTGTGCTCCTGTAATCCTAGCACTCAAGAGGGTTAGTTCGAGGCCAGCCTAGACTACAAAACAAGTCTAGGAAAGCCAAGGGTACACGGAGAAAACCTGTCTCTGAAAAAGAAAGGAGAAAAAAGAGAGGAAAAAAGAAAGAAACATCCCAACTGTCACTGGCACTGCAAATACATACAGACCCAGTTAATGGACCTGATTTTTATCAGGGCTATTGTCGTTGTCAACAAGTACTTAATGGGGGTCCCTGGAACACTGCTCTGTATTGCTACATGCTAAGAGCTCATCCCCCCCAGAATGTTTTAAAGGAACCACGAATATCTGAGACAAAGGCAAAAATCAAAAGGGATGGGGGAGTGATTTGCTTCTAAGTAAAAAGTTGTCTATATTTTTCTCATCCTTTCCTAATATCAATAATTGTGAGTTATTTGCATATATAAATATATCTATTTACACACTGACCGAGAGAGATGATGAAGATAGATGATAATGAGGGAGATGAGTCATATAAACAACATGCAAATGTACATAGTGATGTGGAGATCTGGGTAGAGATATTTGCAGAAGGTCTATGTGCCTAAATATCTATGCAGTGCTATACACACAGATGAAAATATCAAAACAATCTTGTTAGCGTCTCTTAATATATTTAATATGAGTAGAGCATAGCTTTGATTTCACTGATTAAAATGGTATGGCCTGCATCAAGGACGTTCCCAAACCATCACTCAAAATTTGCAAACCTAATGTGGACTTTACGGTTACAGAGTTACAGAAATTTTGGATGAAATCCAGACAAGGCAATAACCCTCTCTGAGAAACCAAATGAAGAAATCTCAAGGCTAAACTGAGATCGCTGAGGAAAGATATAAGTCTTGGCTTGATTGAATTTGTAAGCTCCAATGCAATATGGCAGTTAGTTAGCAAAGTGCAGATGAGCTCTTCCAAATGTCTTTATCACTAGCCTAAAAACTGGGTAGCAGGTAAGCCCAGGACATGTAGAGCTGTTAACCATTAGCCAATAAAAGAACTTTTCCAAGGAATGTGCTAATAATGAACACATTTGGGACAAAATTAAATATTGGGCCAGACTGTGACCATAACCCACTGTTACCTGGAAAATACACTGGTTAAAGGATAAATAATGGGGGGGAGGAGGAAATCAGACCTAATTAATATAAGGGTGGGTGACTCATTTTATACCACTCTGTTTTATTTAGGATGAACTCTGTTTGCTTGCTGTCGAAATGAAGAAAACACTTGTTGATAGAATTCATTCCATTTTAAGAGGAGAAAACAGTTAACACACATGTTGTGTACTTACATTGGAATGTTGGGGATTTCAAATCCACTAAGCAATAGGCATTTCAGAGCTCAGTCCTCTGGTCACCAAACCATGTCAGCCACTCATGATCTACTTATTCTGACAACAGTGGAGTACAACACGGAAAGACAGAAGAAGAGGAGTAGCTGCCAGACTATTAGAAATAAATATCTCTATGACTTCTTCTGGTCTGTTCTCCCCTGAAGCCACATTTGAATCATGGGGCCCCAGAAATCAGCCTTCTTCCTCAATCATGATCTTCACAATCTTCTGCTTTGGGATTTCTGCCTTCATATTCTAGACTATCTTAATAAAGACTTCTGGTTCTTATTGCCTGGATTGTAGGGCAAGGTGAATAATATCATGACCATAAAAAATTGTTCTAGTTATACAGCTCTGTAGTACATCTTGAAATCAGGGACGGTGGTAAAACCAGACGCCCTTTTATTGTTCAGTATTGCTTTAGCTATCCTGGGTCTTTTTGTTTTTTCATATGAAGTTGAGTAGTGTTCTTTTAAGGTCTGTAAAGAATTCTATTGCAATTTTAATGGAGTTTGTATTGAATCTCTAGATTGATTTTGGTAAGATGGCCACCTTTACTCTGTTAATCCTACTGATTCATGAGCATGGGAGATCTCTCCATCTTCTGGTATCTTCTTTAATTTCTTTCTTCAATGACTTGAAGCTCTTGTCATACAGGTCTTTCACTTGATTGGTTATAGTTGCCCCAAGGTGCTTTATATTATTTGAAGATATTGTGAAGGGTGTCGTTTCCCTGATTTTAAGTTAACCTTGTATTTGGGTCACTTTGCTGAAAGTGTTTATCATCTTTAGGAGGTCCCTGGTAGAATTTTTACCGTCATTTATGTATACTGGCATATCATCTGAAAATAACAATACTGTGATTTTTTTCCCTGTCCAATATAGATGCCCTTGATCTCCTTCAGTTGTCTTAGTGTTCTAGCTACAACCTTAAGTACTGTCTTTATGTAGAACAATGTAAATACACCCATATTTATCACCCTGAACAAAGTTCAAGTCCAAGTTATTCAAAGACCTAAACATAAAACCAGGTACACTGAACCGGATAGAAGAGAAACTTGGAATTGGCCTTGAATGCATTGGGCACAAGAGACAACTTTCTGAACAAAACACCTATAACACAGGTACTAAGATCAACAGTTAGTAAGCGAACTTTATGAAACTGAAAGATTCTATAAGGCAAAGAACATTGTCAATCAGACAAAGAGGCAGCCTACAAAATGAAAAAAAAATTTACCAACTCTAAATCTGATGAAGGTCTCATATCCAAGAACATTGTCAATCAGACAAAGAGGCAGCCTACAAAATGAAAAAAAAATTTGCCAACTCTTAATCTGATGAAGGTCTCATATCCAAGATATATAAAGAACTCAAGAAATTAGATATTAAAAACCCAAATAACCCATTTTTAAAATGGGGTATAGATCTAAGCAGACAGAGAAATCTCAAATAGCTAAGAACTCCTTAAAGAAATGCTCAACATCATTAGTCATCAGGAAAATGCAAATCAAAATAACTCTGAGATTCCATCTTACACAGATCAGAATGGCTAAGATCAAAAACTCAAGTGACAGCACATGCTTGTGAGGATGTGGAGAAAGGGAAACACTGCTCCATTGCTGGTAAGAGTGAAAATTTGTACATCCACTATGGAAACCAATATTTAGTTACTGAAAATTGGGAATCTATGTACCTTAAGGCCCAGCTATACTACTCTCTAGCATATACCCAAAGGATGCTAGATCCTCCCATGAGGACTCTTGCTCAACTATGTTCATTGCAGCTTTATTCATAAAAACTAGAAACTGGAAACAACCTAGATGTCCCTCAACTGAAGAAGGGATAAATAAAATGTGGTACATCCATACAATGAAGTATTACTCAGCTGTTAAAAATTATATCATAAATTTTGCAGGCAAATAATTTACCTAGAAAAAAATCATCCTGGGTGAGATAATTGAGACCCAGGAAGACAAATATGATGTCTATCCACTTTTAAGTGGATATCAGCTGTTGATTGTATGATAAACAAACTACAATCCACAGAGCCAGAGAGGTTAGGTAAAGAGGAGGTCTCCAGAAAGGGACTTCTAGTCCTACCTGGGAAAGGGAAATAAAATAGACTTTGTGGATGGACTGGGGCTGGGTGGGGACAGAAGCAGAAAGGATCAGGTGGGGGGATAGAGGGAGAGAGTATGGAGAAAGACAGCTGGAATTGGGGCCACATGTTGGGGACCAGGCAGTGTAGAAACTTAGTGCAGTGGAAACTTGCTGGATTCGGTGAGGGTGATCCTAGTGAAGACTCCTAGTAAAAGAGGTTACAAAGTGTGGACTAGCCATCTTTTGTAGCCAGACTTCCAGTGGTGGGACTGGGTTGCATCCACTTGAGTTGTTGCCTGAGGGGTCCCTATGGAGATTTTCAAACAACTCTGGCTGATTATAGGACAGAAGATCTCTATCTATCTATCTATCTATCTATCTATCTATCTGAAAACTGACACTGGGGCACCACTGCTGAGGTCTACATAACTCAGTGGAGGTAGAAAGGATGAGCTGGTGCCCACATAGAGCCTTCACCCTATATTCTGGTCTCTTTGGTGTGAGAAGGTACTCTGCACACTATGGAAAGAGAAATCTGGCCACCAACCCAGCCACAATACCTTAGACTCACAATCTGTCCTGCCTGTCATATGGGCAGTGGTGATGTAGAACCTGTGGGAGTGGCCAACAATGTCTAGTTTAACTTGTGGACTCATTCCAAGAAAGGAATTCTATGGGAACCAGAGACTGGATAGCCCAGAGGCCTAGCGTACTCATCTTGGCACAACTGACACAAAAAATTTTAAGCCAAATGATTCCCAGTGATATTCTTCTATACCCATGGATAGGTGCCTTGTCCCATTTTCATCAGAGAGGCTTCCTCCAGCAGCAGGTGTGAGCATATTCAGAGACCCACAGCCAGACATTACAGGGAGAGAGAGAGTCTAAACTGGAGGTCTCTGTCAGGTACCTCCCTTCATCCTCAGAGCTTGGGGAACTCTGCTAAAGAGGGGGAGAAAAGATTATAGCAGTCAAAGGGGATGGAGGATACCAGGAGAACAAGGCCCATAGAATCAACCAAGCAGGGCTCATATGAGATCACGGACCGAAGTAGCAAGCACATACATAGGTCTGAACTAGGTTCTCTGCATATATGTAACAGCTGTTAGTGTGATGGTTTTGTGAGACCCCTGTCTGTGTGAGAGGGTGTATCTCTGCACTTTCTTGCCTTCCCTTAGTACACCTTTCCTCTTATTGAGCTGCCTTGTCCAGCCTGGCTACAAGGGCTTTTGCTTTGTCTTATTGAATCTTGTTTTATTCTGTTTGCCTATTATCTCTTGGCTGCCTGCTCTTTTTTAAAGAGAAAATAGAGGGAAGGATGGATCTGGGGGAGAGAAGAAGTGAGGTTGAGCTGGGAGGAGTGAAGGGAGAAGAAATTCTAGAAGAGATGTCTCGTATAAGAAAAAGCTATGTTTTCAATACAAATAAAAAGAAGAAGAGTCGGGCTAAAGAGATGACTCAGAGGTTAAGAGCACTGGCTGCTCTTCCAAAGGTCCTGAGTTCAATTCCCAGCAACCACATGGTGGCTAATAACCATCTATAATGAGATCTGATGCCCCCTTCTGGCATGCAGGCACACATGCAGACAGAATAATGTATAAACAATAAACAAATCTTTTAAAAGAAGAAGGCGGAAGAGTTGGGTATGGTGGTTCATGCCTATAACCTCAGCACTTAGAGAGGCAGAGGCAGGCAGATCACTGCAATTTCCAGGCCAGCCTGATCTACAAAGTGAGTCCAGGACAGCCAAGGCTACACAGAGAAACCTTGTCTCAAAAAGAAAAAAAAAGTTTTAAAAAGAATATATAAACAGAGAAAAATAAATCGACTTAATCCATTTTGTTTAACTGTTACAGAATCCTACACCTTGGCAATCTATAAAGAATGATATTTTTCTCCTTACAGTCCTAGAGGCTGGTAAGTCCAACTTACTCAAAGGACTCATACCTAATAAGGGCATTCTTGCTGGATCTTTCCACAACAGGAAGCAAAAAGTTAAGAAAGAGAGAGAGAGAGAATCAAATTGTTTTCATAACCAATCTACTCCACATTAGAGGCCACTCTCAAAGCAAACCATTTCTCTGGTAACGCTAACCCATTAATAATGTAGAGCTTCTGTGGCTTGATTCCTTCCTAAAGGCACCATTGCTCAATACAACGGGATTGTAATTAAGTTTTCATCACACTCACTTTGGAGTACACATTCAGGCTGTTGGCTTTCTAACAGTGTGACAAACTTCCTAAGAAAGTCAACTCAGAAGGACAGCTTTGGTTTGGCCCCTGGTTTCAAGGGTTTCAGTGCACAGTCACGTGCCCCTGATGCTTTGAGCCTGTGTCATTATAATAACCCTGAAACATGGTGGGAGAGCTCTGATCATCCCATGGGGAGAGTCAAGAGAGCACCGAGGCCCCCCACTCTTACCCCTAGAGCATTCCTCTAATGACTTCACCTTCAAAACTACACTCTACTTCTTATAGGTCCCATCACTCATGAGAAATGCCACAGGGTGAGGACCAGGCCTGAAATTCAGATGACTTTAGGGGAAACAGTCAAGCTCCAAATTCTACCATAAAACACAGCAAAGACACTCAGTGAATAATGTGGGTGGCTCCAGGGTTGTTTCTGAAGTTTAATGTGAATTTAGGTGTCTGAACTATGGGAGTAGGTTGCCTATGAATAGAGAAACCAGAAGAATGGATTGACTGTGACACAAGCCTGCTATTTAGTTCGTGGAGACAAAGGCTTTATTCATGGTGCAGTGAAGGTGGAGTCACTACTGGACTCATGCAGGTACACACATATTCACATGAATAATAAATAGATAAATCTTTTTTAAGACTCACTAGGGTCAGAAATATTTACTATTTCACATCAACATGTCCATCACTTGGGACAGGACTGAGCACAGTAAAGAGGATGCGGTATCTCTCTGGCTTACTTTGTGGGGATAGATGTGTGCTTAAGGAAGGAAGAAATAGCCCCCAGAACATAATGGGTGTGGCCCTAAGTAATAACACCATTTACAATTATTTTTGTGTAAGAAAGAACTCAGAGTGAGCCCAAAAGTGTTAAATCTGAAAAGTAAAAGAGACAAAGAATATTTTGAAAAGTCATAGCAAAAAAAAAAAAAAAAAGAAAGAAAAGAAAAGAAAAGAAAACTCTATCCCTCAGATCTGTATATGAGGTTACATAAAACTGAGGTGTTTTTCCTGGACACTTGCCCTTCAACACTGTAGTGTCCTTATGTAAGCATTTATTCCGGCCCAAGTTAGCCAAGCACTAGACTCACAGTTGAGAAGCAGAGATGTGTTGGACATTTTCTTATAGTCAGGAAACTTCATATTGCAGGAGACACACTATTCACTATTTAAAAATGCATGCATGTGTAATATCCCATGGAAGCACAGTAGAAGGATCTAGGAAAAGGGCTTAGCATGGGAGTGGGCACTGGCAAGAATGGCCACTAAAGATCAAAGTGAGCCACAGAGGACACATAGGCTATTGCAAGATGCAGATATTTGTGTTGGTTCTTCTATGCAAGGGGCTTAAAGGACGCAAGAAGGACTCAGAAACTCAGAATTGCTGAAAAGAAAAAGATCTCAGACACCAGGAACATGAGACAGAGGTCATTTGCTTGGACAACAAAGAAAAGTGCGGAGTGGATAAATTATAGGTCACATGAAGAAGCCTGAAGCCAAGTTCACAGAGCATCTCTTGCTATCCAGAGGACCAGGGTAGCCACACACTTCTATTTATCAATTCAGTTATATGCTCCACCGTGTAATTAACATTTTATGCTAGATAGTCTTAAATCCATCAACAGTGAAGCATTCATCAAAACCTGAAGACTAGTTGGTATACAAAATACTGCCTTAATTGCAATCTTACCTAAAAATCAAAATAGGAAATAAAGTTTCAGTAAATTTCCATAATTCATATGTATTCACAAATGTGTGTAAGACTGCCTGTGAAAGGTGTCTTTCATTTTTATCAAATTCTTTTGTCTAACTGCTAAAGGACCAGCCTCATTATAAACCCCAGGAGTATTCTATCTTTCCCACAAAGGAAAAAGGGGGGAAAAATAGATAAATTTCTAAGGCTGATTTTGCACACCGATGACAGGCATAGGTTTCTAAAGAATGGTTTCCAACCTGTTAATAGTTATCAATACACAACAGCTGCAATCCATGAAAGAGATAAATATTCATGGTGCAAAGCATTTATATGTATCAAATGTATATTCATGAACAAATGGCTTTCCCTGCCTTTAATGGTGTTTGCTATGCAGGGAAGAATGAACCAACTTTCTCCCGACTGCAACTGCCGCATCCCCTGAACGCCCGTGCAACAGTGATTAGGCAGGACAATAGCCATGAAAAACATATAAATAAATAACCAAAAGTGTCAGGACTCAGTGATCATCATGCCTCTTACATAGTGGGATGTCACAGTTCCATGCGTCGAACACAAATGCCAGACTTTATAATGGCTTTTAACTTATTTTGAAGAAAAAAAAAATTAAAAAGACATTCAGTATTCCAGTCCTGTATAGACATATATGCAGTGGAACATGCATGGTTGACCCTCACCTTTGTCACACCACTGTCCTGCCCAAGGAATGCACTAAGGATTCTGGAAATAGAATTAGCATACACTGAATAACACTCTCAGGTGATCACCAGGATCCAGTTTGTCATAGCCTCGATCAGTGTTCATCCGACACTGACTGAGCAGAGAGAACCGGCCGGGCGGATTATGCAACAAAAGTGCTTGTCGTTCGGCAAGGTTAGAAGATGGGATGCGCTTTTAAAAATTGGCACACTGTTTAATAAGTGTTGTCTGCTCCATCAGGTGTGCAGGAAGAAGGCTAGAAAAGTGATAGATGGGGAAAGTGCCTTTTCGCTGAACAAGAAAAGAAGTCATTATAAGGTTAGGGTGCTGAACAAAGCCTGCTAAAATTAAAAATAAAGAGTAAAGAAATAATTGAAGCTAACACAATGGAAATAGAAAGGATTTTAAGTCTACACTGTTAGGCTAAGAAGATGAGGAAGAGGAACCTTATGGGATATTCCAAACTTCCTAAGGTTGGGTTGTAGCTGCAAGTGGTTTGAGTGAAGGCATGCCTCACTATAGAAACAGCTGTGTTTAAAATATCACGTAGGTATTGTAAGTGATCACTAATTTTATTTTTGATTATATATGTATATAATTTTTATAAAGATTTGATTTTATTTTTTATATATATTTAATATATAATTTTAATCAAGATATCACAAACTATATATACATATATATGTGTATGTGTGTATGTGTATGTATACATATATATTCAAGACATGGCTTCTCTATGTAGCCCTGGCTGTCCTGGAATTCATTCTGTAGACCTCAAACATATTAACACTTTATGCTAGACAGTCTTAAATACGTCAACAGTGAAGCATTCATCAAAACCTGAAGACTAGTTGGTGTACAAAATACTGCCTTAATTGCAATCTTACCTAAAAATCAAAATAGAAAATAAAGTTTTCTCAAACACAGAGATCTGCCTGCCTCTGCATCCCAAATACTGGATGGAAGGTGTGCGACTCCAACTCCTGACAGAGGAAATATTCTTAAGATTTTCATAAATAGATAGAACAGGTTGCTGCAAATCCACAGTTTGAGTTCCCTTGATCCCTCCTATGTCACAGACTTTGAAGCAGGTTATTATCATCTTTTTCCCCTATCTCAGTGACACATTTTGCATCCGATTTTCCTACGTTAACTTTTGTCTGTAATCCACACCGCTGGGAAACACAGTCCACCGCAACTCAGTGCACATTCCAATCCTTGGTCATTTCACCTGAGACAGTAGGGATGGCACAGGAGCTGCTCCCATTTAGGTCATCTGTGTGCCTGAGGGGTTTTTTTTTCACCCATCTCACGTACCACACCATTCACTGAGATTCGGTCTCTTCCCTCAAAATGGTGTGCAGGCTGACAGAAGAAAAGAAAACAAATGAAGAAGTTGCCACACATAAAACGCAGTGTGCTGAGTGCCCCAGTGAGTAAAATGAAAGGAGTTGGAGATTTCACATCCTTGCTCAAGATCCCACAAGAAAGCTTAGGGTTGAGTCCAAGCCTGCTGGTCTCTTAATGTCCTGGATGCTTGGATAAGAAATTCTGGTTTAACTGTGCCCAGACTTCTGTGGGTTCCCATTGCCCAACATTTGAGCATGAAGAGGAGGCTTGGGAAAGAAACTAGAAGAAGGAGAAGAAGAAGAAGAAGAAGAAGAAGAAGAAGAAGAAGAAGAAGAAGAAGAAGAAGAAGAAGAATGAAAAAGAGGTGTGGGGGCGGGGATGAAGTTGACTGTGAGCCAAGGACTCTGCTGGTTTATTTTAAGCACTCCCTCTCAGCAGCAGCTCGGGGTAACTCCAGCACACAAGCAGGCATCGGCTGAAGAAAAGCAGCAATAAGGTTAGCATCGTTCGTGAGACCCACTAAGTGCCAGATTCAACACTGAAACACAGCCGTCTTCCCTGCTCGCCACAGGATCTTGACCCTGAAGCAGACGTGGTCATCTCACATCACAATGAAGGAGTTGATTACCTTTTCCCAGAAATTGAAATGCAGACTTGTGTATCTTTTCTTCGCCAAATACTGAAGAATGGGCCAAGTTAAAATTAAAAAAAAAAAAAAAAAGATGAAAAAAAATAAAGGGATATAATTCTATATTAATAAGTACCAGAGTGATCCTGAAGAAAGGACTATACAGGAGGACAGAAAGGGCCTTGCGAGACCTGCATCCCGCTCTCTGGGCACCCTCACAGAGCTATTCTGTACTGCTCCCTGGGCTGCCATCAAAGGCAGCCGCCCCGGGAATGGAGGGATCTGGGAACATTGACCTAGTCTCATCTTAGACCTGGAACTGGCTTTGTAGCATTCTAAAACCATGCCAGAGCAAGGCAACTGTGTGTGAGCTGAGTCGGGACTGGAAGCCCAGGGCATCCAGGTACTGAGTCCGCGAAAGCTTCGACAGAAATAGACACAGAGAGGAAGAAGGAAAAGTGTGAACCTCTCACTGCTTTATCCTAAAATGTAATGGGCTCCTACTAAACCAAATGCTGATAGAGAACCTAGAGTTTACATCTGAAATAAACAAACAGGAAGATTTTTCAAAGCATTGTGTGCGTGCACACATGTGCCTATGCACATACTAAACATTGAAATGTGTGTGTATTTTTATATATACACACATATATGTGTGTATGCATATGTATATATGTATATGCATGTGTGTATACATATATGTATATACGTGTATATATATGCACACATACACACATATATATATACATATTAATTCAGTGATAAAGTCTTGGGATTGCAGGCATTTTCAATAAGGAGAGGTCTGGCGCTGGTAACACAAACTCTTCTAACAAAGGCCGGCACAGGTGTTTAGCCACAATGGATGTGACCATGACCTTTTAACATTTATAGCTACAAAGCCTAAGGGAGCTGATGTCAGCTTCCACATCCATGCCTGCCACTCCCTGCTTGGAAAAAGAATCTCATTGTTCATGAGCACAGGACATAAGCAACTCTTCACGTAGCTTTGTCCTGGGCAGGAGAGCTAGGGCAGCTGTGTGAGGGGGGTGCTGGTAGCCGGGTCAGGAAGTCCAGCCTGCTGTCTTGATTTCCAGTCAAGCTGATACCCAGCCTCTAAGAAAGGCGGGAACACAGCAGGTGTGCGGGCACAGGGTGTGAAAGCAATACTATTTACTGCATATATGAAAGCTCTTGTACTTTCAAGGTGAAGAAAAATAAGCCTGGTTAACTGGTCTGGGTTACAGCCCTCTAAAAAATAGAAGAAAATTCACATTTCTTCCACACGTTATAGAATTCCAAAATTTATGAGCCCAAGAGGGACTCTTATTCCGAATCCAACACCCCTGCTTGGTCTTACATTCCTGAGTATGTACATATATACATACACACACATTTCAATGTTTAGTTTTCAGCATTAGCAAACCTGTTCATTTATGTGTATGTGTGCTTAACATGATAAAGCCATCTTGAAGGCCTCATTCACCATTGTTTAAAATCGATTTGGTTCTCCTTCGTGACTTCTGTCAAGAATGGAACTAATATTTCTTTTTCTCTTCCAAAGTAGAAGCCACTTTGAGATGGATGCAATCAAGTTCTTCGCCAACATACACACACACACACACACACACACACACACAAATCATAGCCATGTCATCCTTTTTGAAAGCCAGGGGGAGGGGAGTGGATGGTATATATGGAACAATGCTGGTATGACCAAGGACTCTGTCCCTCTCTTTCCTACCTTACTAAAGCCCAAGAGACCAATCATTTTACTAGCCATCGTAAGTCACATCTATTATAAAGAACAGAAAAACAGAGTGAAGGTAGAATCTACGAATGGTTGGACTTGGGGTTTGGTGAGACTGGCTAAGCAGGCGCCTGTCTGACTGGAGGTCTCAAGAACCAATGCTTTGTCTTGGTTTCATGTTGTGCTCCTACATTGCAGTGCCAGAGTCCAACTGTTCTCCTCTCACATCCCCCAATATTCCACATCAAGTATATGATCATGTAGAATGTACCAACAATATTCTAAAGAGCAAGGGGGCAAGAAACGTTCACACCAAGATTTTGGATGTGTGTGTGTGTGTGTGTGTGTGTGTGTGTGTGTGTGTGTGTGTGTATGCTGAGAAGCTTTGTAAAGCAGGAACAGGAATGACAGTGGTGTGCAGGGTAGATGAATTAGAGGAAAGGTGTTCAAAGTTACTTTGAAAGGAAAGTCAACGAGAGCAGTCTTCAGCTTTCCCAGAAGCCTCCACTGCTTGTGGTTATAAAAACGGGGACTTTGCAAGGGTTTTAGCATTTTGCATCGCCGCAGCTGAGCTGAGAAGCCACTGAGGTCAAGTGAGAAAAACAGTGGCTCTGAATCGTAGGATATGCGACAAAATGCAATCACAGAGAAATGCAATCACACAGATTCGATGGCCATCCCAAAGAATATGGCTCCTTTTTTTATAGTTAGGTATCTTAGTCAGTGTTCTATTGCTGTGAAGAGACACCAGGACCAAGGCAACTCTTACTAAAACAATAATTAATTAACACTGGCTTACAGATTAAGAGGTTTATTCCATTATCATAATGGCAGGAAGCATGGCAGCATGCAGGCAGACACGGTGCTGGAGACGGAGCTGAGAGTTCTACATCTGGATCCATAAGCAGCAGGAAGAGAGAACGGCCTTGGAATGGTCTTTTTGAAACCTCAAAAGCCACCCCCAGTGACATGCTTAAGGCCACATATTCTTTAGGATGGCCCCAGGTTAGGAGCCATCTAATCTTCTCCCTTTCTCCGTGACTGTACTTTGGCGCATATTCTATGAATCCTAATCCTTTCAGACAGTGCCACTCTTTAGTGACCAAGCATTCAAATCTATGGGCCTACGGGGGCCCATTACATTAGGGAAGCTGAGGCCCAGAGAGGGTCTTTTATGCAAAGTTGTATGACCCACACATCCTGTCTCAGTCTTCTCTGCCACACGGCTTACTGCATCCATCTTTTCTCTGTTGCTTTTCTTGTCTTTTGCAGTGACTGAAGCCAGGCAGCCGTGCACTGCACCAGTGACCTGGATCTCCAGCCCTTTAAAAAAATTTTTTGTTATCAGAATAAATGTATCAGAAAACGTATCCCTATGTGACTCAGGCTGGTCCTGGTCTCACCCTGTAGTCAACCTTAAACTCACTCACCTCTTGCCTGGGCCTCCCAAGAAGGTGGGACTACAGGCTCTCGCCACCATACTTAAACCATCTTTAAATGTGTGATCTGAACTGGTGGCACCCTCCCCCATTTCCTATTTAGCAGAATGCAGTCTGGCTTCCTTTGTGTGTGGCTCTCGACAACAGACACAAGATCCTTCAGAGGCATCAGCTATGACCTCTTAGCTTCCTGTCTGGGGGCCTGCGCCCAGTCCTCTTCCACTTCCTCTCCCTGAGGTTTCATCGTTCACCGAGTTGCTCTCCAACTTGCTTCTGATTTGCCCTCCATTCTTTGAGCTAACTCTGCCACTCCTTCCCATGCAGACAGCTGTAGGCTTTGTCCTTCTCTGACTTCCTTCCTGATCCCGCCACTAAGGAAGGTGTCCCCGTGAGACCAGACAATGAAGGCTGTAGGGGAGGCTATCTCTCAGAATAGTCATTACGATGTTCACATGTGCTTTCAAGATTCTGGTTGCTATGGTTGGAGTGTAAAATAGCTCCCATAGGCTGGTGTTTGAACACTGGTGATTTTGCTGTGGCTGTTTGTGGACTGTTTGGGACTTAAGGTCAAGCTGGCAGATATAATTAACCAGAAGCAAGCCTTAAGGCCTAGCCCTGCTTCTTGGTCCTGCCTTCTGCTTCCTCATCTGCCAAGATGTGAGAAGTCTGTAACACACACACACACACACACACACATACACACACACTTTGCCATGAACTCTGCATGCCCTCCCTGGGACGATGGGCTAAAACTATCTGCCAAAATACTTCCTTCCTCCCTTCAGGAGGGGAAGGATACAGCCAAACATCCTACCCCTCCCTACGGCATTGCTTCTGCCAGGTATTGGTCATGGTCATGAGTAAAGAAACTACTACACTGGTTATCCTGACACGTCCCACATTCTGTTAGAGGAAGACACAAGTGATGCACTGTCCACTGCTTCAATGCCTGGGGAATTTAGTCAAAGCCATTTGAGAAATGACAGTCCATTCTTGGCACCCGCACTTTCAAGGGCCATGCGTCCCTCTCTATGGCTTCCAAAATAGGTCTTGCTGCAAATAACTACTTTAAAAACAAAAACAAAAATAAAGCCTCTTTTAAATGCATATATTTAAAGTAATGGAAAGAGAAAGTGCAAAGGGGAGAGGAGAAATAACCGTAGAGAGTATGTGTTTCTGTGAAGCAATAATAGCCAGGGGAGTGGGGGAGGGGCACAAAAGGATCTGTAGCCTAGGAGCCAGGTCTGATCACTATGGAAAACAAGTTGGGACTTCACCTAAGGCTGTTGCGTGGAGGCAAGACATCACCAAGGAATGGGGCAGGCATAGAAACATGACATGGTGAAGTGAGAAAGAAGTCCTCAGATTTGTGGCCTGTAGGTTGTAGAAGAATATGCCCCTTCTTTGATTCTTTCTATTTATAAATGACAATAAATGACCTCATAAACTGCTGGCATGTCAAGAAGGACAGGTTATTAGACAGCCCACTGAATGGTAAGACCACAGTCTATGGGGCCAACCCCCCTCTTAACTCCACCTGTAGTTTCTCCCTTTATCTTTACAATAGCCCCCATGTAACCGGAGCTAGCATTGTATTCTGTTTGGAAGGAAGACAAGAATGTTGTCAGGGAAAGAGAAGAGGAATTTTATCCAGGGTCATCTGCCACTTAAAGCATCATTCTTAAGCAATGGAATTGCCTCTACATGTGATGTTCAGGCATCAGTTGTCATCAGGGAAACCTGCATGAAAATCACAGCAAGACTCTAGTCTGCACCCATTAGAACAGTTGCAGCCAAGGCTGGCAACTCCTTGGCTACACTGGGATAAGGAACAACTGGAACATCCATATGTTTCGGATGAAAGGAAAATGCTAAAAACAAAAGAAAACAAAACAAAACAAAAAAGTCAATGAATGACTGTTTAACAATCACTGGTCAGTTTAATACATATTTGCCCTTTGGCACCCACAATCCCACTACTAATATATTTACCCAAGAAAAGTGACAAATTTCCGTAGGACTATCTCTGTAACAGTGTCCACAGTGGCTTCAATTGTGATGGTCCCTAATAGGAACAGCTTTGCTGTGAAAACAATGGAAAAGCCAATGCTAATATACACCTTTACTGGCATGTGTAAAAATACAAAGGAAGAAACTTAATAAACTTATAAATGCATCTTCCAGATCCAACGTTGTGAACAAAAGTCACTCACAAGAGAGTCTTTGCTTTTTTTGTGATTGCATTCCTACAAAAAGCCTCAAAGCGAGAAAGCTAAACCATGGCTTTGCAAAAAAAAAAAAAAAAAAAAGCGAGTCATGAATTTGCAGCAGCTTCTTCACAAGGTAAGAGGGTCTGGCATAGAGGAGGTGCAGAAGAACATTCTGGGGGTAATGAAAACTATAAATTGTTTATATCTTGAAAAAGTGAGGGTTTCCTAATTGCGTGTAGTCAAGACTGAAGTTAAAAGATCATTGCATCTTAATGTATGTGACGTTCATCTCAAAAAAAAAAAAAAAAAAAAAGAACAACAACAACAACAAAAAAAGACCCAAACAAACCCAGGTTACAAAATGTTTGCCATGTCCTCACAAAAACATGAGGTTAAATCCCAAGAACCTATGTAAACAAAACAAAAACCCAGGCACAGCTGGGTGTATGCTTATAATCCATCAGTGAGGTGGAGACAAGAGAACCCCTGGATCTTGCAATTGGTAATATGGCCAAATCTACAAAGCTACAAGATTCAGAAGAGAGCTTGACTGAAAAATATAAAAGTAGCCAGATGGGGTTATGCATACTTTAATCCCAACATTTGCTTTTGAGGCAGATTGCTGTGAGTTCTGAGAGAGAGAGAGAGAGAGAGAGAGAGAGAGAGAGAGAGAGAGAGAGAGAGAGAGAGAGAGAGAGAGAGAGAGAGAGAGAGAGAGAGAGAGAGGAAGTTGTCTTCTATCACACAGTTTCAACCACATTTCACCAACAATCACATACACTCCAGAAAGGCCCCTGAGCCTCAGATGAGAATTCCAGCTCATGACTGGAATCTCAGCCCTTGAGGGGGTTCCAGGCTAGAGGATGGAGGTGTGCAAAGCTACCTTCAGCTACGGAGTAAGTCCCAAGACAGCTCGGGCCACCTGAGACACTGTAAGGCTCACAGCACGCTTGACTGCCCGTTGTTTCTGGTCCCAGACTGTGCAGCATGCAATCTGGATTAGAAGTGGATGGACACTTCCCTCCTTCTCCTCTCGCTCCTTTCAGTGTTCCAAGCGCTCTGGCCTCTTTTTTCTCAGCTGCCTAGTTCCAGTGTTCAGTGATGCAGCCCTTGCAGGACAATTCCTAACAACTGGAACCTCTGTCTTCTTTGATGTTCACTGAATAGGCTGCTGCTTCCAGACCAGTTTAGCTAGCTCTTCTTCTCCCAGAGCCTCGCCTAATTAATGCAGTAGAGTCCTTTCTTCCTTCTCTGTCCTCTTCCTACCTACCGCTCCCTGAGTTATAATAACATGTATTATTTATGTATTTTATATCTATCATTATATTATATATAATAATATTAATATTCACATCCGTTAAACTAAGGCATTGCTCATTACCCAGCAACCTCTTAACCACTCTGTAAATAGTTAATGGGCTCATATACACACTGTTTCTCATTAAAATGCTTCTGGGATTCGTTCAGTACTTATCCTCAGAGCCTCATACAACTGCTGTACAATGAATAAGGCATGTTTCCTGTCTATCCTCAGAGGAGCAAGAGCCGCCAACCACCAAAACGTATGAGAACATGACCCCTGTCTCATATGCTCTGCCGATAAGTTAAAGAGCTCAGACTCAGGAAGGCACAGAAACCGGGTATCTTCCCTTTTTCCAGCCCCACTGGGTATCTGAAGGGGTAGCATCTTCTCATCGTTATCAAGGAAGTGGGGGTAAGAAAGGAGGGCAGTGCTTCTTATCCTTCAGGTAGCTGGAATGAGTGGCATCCCCAACAATCCATTATTGTTTGTAAGCCAACTGTCCCACGCACTATGTGACAATGACCAGAGGGAAAGGCAGGTCACAGACTAGGAGGGGCTACTGGTAATGTTAGCTTTCTTCTGGGTCTGGGTCTGGATGGCTGGGTCAAGGGAGACTCCAGCCCCATTTTTCTTCATGGGGTGTGTGATGCGACTCTCTCGTGGTCGGCTCAGCTGTTGGTGTGAAAACCAAGGAAACTGTCCCACCGCTGCCCATGCAAGCTCTCTCACTCACTGCAGGCAGCTGCCTCACATGCTGTGAGTCTGACACCCACATCCTGTTGCCTCTGGCTCAATCTTGTTCTCTTTTTAAGAGCTATATCAAAGAGATGGTGCCTTACATCTTCAGAAGACGTCTGTTGCTTTTGAACAGAAAGTGAACGTCCGTGTTCTGCAGAAGTCCACCAAATGTGGGCCAGACTCACACACATCCATCCCGACCCATCCACCCACATGCTTGGAGACCTGGGCCACAGAACAAACAGTAATTCCACACACTGAATCATTTGGTATCAGTTAAACACTGATCGCTTTAAAGGGCTGGCGTCTATTTAGTTTGAGCCGTTATCATTCAAGTAAACTTACAAAGAATTATAAAGTGTTTATTAATATTAACCTTGACTTTAACTCTAAACCAATTAGACATTTTGTTCTGGCTGATTCTCTGAACTTACCAAAGCTTACACTATAGCTATAAAGTTTTAATTATGTTTGACATGATTCCATGTTTTTAAACTTTATCCATTTGCTTTCTCGGGCTAAAATAATAATCAGACCATTGGATCAATGTAGCTTCTCATATTTACTCTTTTTTTTTTTCAACTGAATCTTTTAGTTCTGGAGAAGGGGGAGAGAAAAGGAAAGACAGTAAAAAGGAAAATTGGAATTAAATCAAGGCTCAGAAGAAATGTATCTATTTCTCTAGTTTGAAGTACCCATTCTGTTCCTGTGGCTTTCAATCACTTATGGTCAAAATTTGACAGCGGCCCTGGTGAGTTAGTTGGGTAAGAGACACTAACAAACACCTCACTTGGCAGCCGTGTCATAGGAGGACTCACAGACGTGATCCCCAGGCTCTGCTGACTTTGTTGCAGCCATGTGTCTTGGAGCTACACTTGTTGGAGAAAAGTGGCTTTACAGGAACACTTCCACGTTGCAAAGGAGAGAGGCTCCGATGCTCCTAAGCTACCCCAGGCCTCTGCTAACGTTGTTTTGTTACATCATCTGGCATTCTTAAGTCTGGCCTGATGTCTCTTTCACCTCTTACATGCCCTTTTCATACTTCCTAGAATGAAGATGTTGCAGAGTTCCAGCGAGACGTCTGAGAGAAGATTGTGTCTCACCATTCATCTCCCAGCACGTTCTCTCAGTGTCAGTAGGTGGGTGCTTATGAAGGTACTACTGGCATTTCTCATTAGATACAATAAGAAAGATCGTTTGTAAAACTATGCGCACGACTGTCAAACAGAACATTCTGTGTTTCACGTCTGTGCACCTGACAGGAACCTTATTACCTTGACTTTATGCTAAAGTATAATCTGGCAAGAACATGTGACAGCAAAGCCAGCAAATAGAGGCATGTGAGAAGCAGGCAGTCCCTCATTTTTTTCCAGCTTAGTTCTAAAACCAATCAGCTAATCAATAAATATCTGATGGCTTCGCTCATCAAACATTAATGTTCCTCTGAGACACATGTACATCAACTGATAAAACATTTTAAAGCCCCCTAAGGTGATATCTGTTATAGTTCAGATTTACTGCAGTCTTCTTCTTGTTTCTAAAGCTCTCATTTTACTGCATTCTGTCTCCACTGTTGTGGTTTTTTTTTTAATATTGTATTTAATTTTAATCTATGTGCATTAGTGTGAAAGTGTCAGATCTTGGAGTTACAGACAGTTGTGAACTGCCATGTGGGTGCTGGGAATTGAACCCGGGTCCTTTGGAAGAGCAGGCAGTGCTCTTAACCACTGAGCCATCTCTCCAGCCCCTCCTCTGTTGTGTTAAATGAATCATACAATAAACGAAGTACTGTATGACCATGAATTGAAAACTCTGTAAGTGCAATAGGATTAAAGACAAATAGAAACCAGTGCGTTGGTCATCAGTATAGTAGGATTGAGGATTTATCCACCTCTTAAGGAAAACAACTGAGTTGTGGACTAGTGCATAAGAATTTGAGGAAGCCACCCAAGAGCATTGAAGAAAAGACTTTTGCTAGGCACTTGGCAACTGCCCTTTAAGCCACTAATGCTGGACAGCTCTACCTTTGGTTTTTATGTTCACACTTTAGAGGCTCTTGTGTTTGTTCACGGGGTCACCAACATATGAAAGAAGATATTGACCCTGAGTCGTTGGAAGAGGAACTCTAAGACCAGATGGCTCTTGGTTGACGCTAGGTCCTCTGTGCAATACGGACTACCAGCTGTTCTCGAAGATCAGTTTTCTCATCCAGAAAGTCAGGATTAGCAAATCTATTTTTTTAGGAGTTGTTTGTGAGGAGGGAGAATGTCGTATTTTGAGATGTTAAAAGGCCTTACCATTTTACTTGGCCTATAATGGGCTTTTGTGACTGGGCTTCTAAAATGGAATATAGCCACTGAATGCAAGTAACACATACATGTTAAGCTGTTGAGCCAGACAGCAGGGAGACTGGTCTGAATTTAAAAAGAGAATGCTTGTTCTCTCTCTTAACCATGCCAACATCCTGAGGAAGCTCACAAAGGGCACACGTGCCTCTGAGGTTTGAACATGAAGTGTCCCCCGCAGGTTCATGAGTTTGGACACTTATGGCATGGTTCAATGTTCTGGAGGTGGTAGAGCATTTGGGATTGTAGCCTAGCTAGCAGCAGTGGGTCATTGCTGGTGGGTCTTGACGGTCATATCCATCTCTGGTTCTAGCACAATTTACCTCTCTCCTTCCTTATCTGCCAAGATATTACCAAGTCATGCTACATGTTTCCTCCACCATAGCCCAAGCTGCCCCAGCTGCCACGCTATTCTCAGGGGGATGGTCTGACATCGCCTGAACCATGACCCCAAACAAATCTTCTACCTGCCAGGTTATCCATGTCAAGCAAGAAATGAAACTAAGGGCTGGAGAGATGGCTCAGAGGGTAAGAGCACTGGCTGCTCTTCCAGAGGTCCCGAGTTCAATTCCCAGCAACCACATGGTGGCTCACAACATGTGATCTGGAGCCCTCTTCTGGTCTGTAGGTGTAAATTCAGGCAGAGCACTGTATACATAATCATAAATAAATAAGTCTTTTAAAGAAAAAAAAAAGAAAAGGAATGTAACTGATATACACGTGACTTGGATCCCATGGCCTACCAACCATAGCAGACAAGCCCTCTGGCTCACCCCTCACTTAGCTCACCTAGGTGAAAAGAGTAAGGTGAGGGGCATTTTGTATCAATCAGGGTTCTCCAGCGAGCTGAATTGACAGAGTATGCACATATAGGCAGAGGTTCAGTTCCACAAATCAGATCATGTGATGATAATGTCTGGTAAGGCCAAATTCTACACTGTAGGACAGCAGGGTAGACATGTCATGAAGAACTAAGGCTGAGTTGGAAGGTTGCCTGCTAGAGAATTCCAAGTCTTTTTTTTTTTTTTTTTTTTTTTTTTTTTTTTTCTAATAAAACCTTTACCTGATTGGATGAGGCCCAGCCACATTACAGGGTGCAGGCAGAGGGGGATGGTCTGCTTTATTTAACTTGAACTTATTTACATGTCCAACTCCTCTAAGAATACTTGCAGAAAATCAGCGAAGAAAACAGAGTCAAAGGGGAGGGGAGTAAAGGGAAAATGGGAAGGAGGGAGGAATGGGAGGATACAAGGGATGGGATAACAATTGAAATGTAATATGAATAAATTAATAAAATACATTTTAAAAAATAAAAAATAAATAAAAATAATGGCTGACCAAAATGCCTGGGCACTATGGCTTAGCCTCACTGTACTGGCTGGTTTTGTGTATCAACTTGATTGGAAGGAAAGGAGCCTCAGTTGAGGAAACTGCCTCCATGAGATCCAATTATAAGGGATTCTCTCAATTAGTGATGGATAGCAGAGGGCCCGACCCATTGTGGGTGCTGCTGTCCCTGGGCTGGTAGTCCTGGCTTCTGTAAGAAAGCAGGATGAGCAAGCTATGGAAGCAAGCCAGGAAGCAACACCCCCTCCATGTTTTCTCCATTAGCTCCTGCCTCATGGATCCTGCCCTATTTGAGTTCCTGTCCTGGCTTCTTTTCATGGTGAACAGCAATATGGAAGTGTAAGCTAAACATTTCCCCTGCTTGCTTTTTGGTCATGGTGTTTTGTCACAGCAATAGGAACCCTAACTAACACACTCACTGATATACAAAATCAACCATCACACAATTCCTTATATCTCCAACAGATCACAAGGGCTGCCATGATCAGGATTTAGAGTTTCAGAATGAGGCAGAAATGTGCTCAAACCCTGACCATTCAACACATCAGATCTATGACAACTGTATAAACTTTCAGACATTCATAAACAGAACCAGGAAAGCAGCACAGTGTAAGATTGTACATATTACTGAAAGAAGAAAATTAGTGATGCACATGAGGGTCCAGCGCTGAGTTGTACATGGCAGGCAGTATGTGTACAGTAATTGAAGTGCCCCTTCTTCATGAAAACAGAATAAGGAGTCCAGTTGAAAAAGGATGAGGGCGGAAGGCTTGTTACTTGGTGTATGGTTTCTCTCAAATTGAATTTCCTTTAAGAAATGGCTTTTCTTTAAAAACTGTTCTTAAAATAAGTAAAACACTCCGTTTTCATTCTTTTAATATGTGCTTCCCACCCAGTTCCTCTTTTGGGGCCTTTTCCCTCTTGTCTGTCACACACTGCTATTTTCTTTTGCACATTTTTTGTCACATTGAATTGCCAGGTGTAGGTCAGTAGATGTCACAGGCATGACAAAGAAAAGGACAAGATTTCTGTGCTTCTAATCTTGCAGGCACAGAAATTGCTCACTGGTTTGATTTTTGGGTTTTTTTTTTTTTTTTTTTTTTTTTTTTTTTTTTTTTTTTTTTTTTGGTTTTTATTTTTTTCTTTAGAAAAGAAGCCAAGTAAGTGAGCTGTGTAATTGAACTTTTTCCGAAGTAGGATTAGAAGTGCTGGTTCAAGAATTTGAGCAGAGATATATTAGTGGATCTTTCACAAGACTATGAAAGCTGGCCATTCAGCCCATAGATGCTCACACATACATGCACAATTCGTGCAATCTCTGCAGAATACCCCAAGAGTGGCATGATTCCCGTAGAGGAATTTTAATGCAGAAACATGGCTCTTCTGATCACACCCAAAGACCTTCTAGGTCTTTGTGATCCTGATGGAATACAGATGCCCTTAGTATAGACCTTTAATCCCAACCAGTGAAGGTAAAGTTAGTTTGTAGAAGGAAGCACCCATGTTTGAATGGAATGGCTAAATAAGGGCAGAGAAAGTCACAAACCAGAGAAAGACTTGGCAGAATAGTCAGAGGTAGGATATGCCCAACTCTCATGAGAAACAGAGAGAAAAGAGGGGCAACAAGACAGAACAGGACAGAGGAAGGGAGGGAGGATGAAATTTTACCAGGAGAGTCTTACAGAGACAAGTAGAAGAGAAAACAAGCTAGACATAGGTAAAGACAAAATGAGCCAGAGAATAAGAAAGACAGAAAACTAGAGTGGATTGCTAGAGTTAGTTTGAAGCCAAGCAGAGCAATTGAGTCAAAAGCTGAGAGAAGCCAGTTTGAATCAGTTGGCTTGGAGAGGAGTTAGAACCAGAACAGCTGAGTTGGTCCGGCCAGCCAGAGTTCATAAACTGCTGAAAGGGTGAGCTTATTCAGCGGCAAGTCTCTCGGGCTGAAAGCATTCTAGGCGGAGATTAGATTATACAGAGACTAGAAGTTTCCAGGACTAGGCTTAGGTTAGAGATGGAGTCAGTAAACCTCCAAGACAACAATTACTTCAGGAGAATAAAAGTTAGATTTACAATTCTACATAAACAAGTCAGCAGCTCTCATTGACATGTGCAAGCAACCATACATCCCAATCCACACCCTTAAAAAAATTCAACAACACATGGAGGACAACAGTGCATAAGACGTGCTAACTTTAACCTTAGCTCATTTGCTGAGATTTCATACGAATATGGACTCCCTAGATTAAATAGTTCAATCCTAGATTATTCAGTCAACAACTCATGGTCATTCTCAGTAACTGTGAAGCACAAAATAGCCACATCTACCACATCAACAACAAAATCTACCAGAAAAATCTCAAAATCAAAAACTGGAGCCCGAGCCAGACCAAACACTACTTGTACTGTTGTGTTGTATAATTGAAAGGTGTCTGGGTGAGACACGAGTCTCCGTGCTCCATCTTCCATTTGCTGTTAATTGTAAATGAGTCAATTAACCTTTATGGGGCTCATTATTCATCCTGGTGTCAGGATCCTTGCTACTGTTGTCTGGAAGCACATTGAACACTAATGTAGGCTGGCAGGACTGACAAGTAGTAGCTAGTGTTTAGTGTGAACTTAGTATGTGTCAGGCACTGTTAGTGTCAGTGTGTTTTCACCGTGTTTCTCACTTATTTTTCACAGCATCACTCTGAAGCTGGAATTATTATTTTCCTACGACATGACAGAATTGAGACAAAGTAGCTGAACAGGGTCAAAGCCATGGTAGGCACTAATCTCAGACTTCAGGTCCAGGCATGACAGTTCTGGGAGTCCTTTTTTTTAATCTCTACAACTTCCAAGTCAAAGGCTTAAAGTATTGTTAAATTTGGAAAGCCTTACCCTGGCTCGTTTTGCCAAATAGAGATTGAAATCAAGGGTATAGTGTTGCCATCAAAATTGTGTGCACAATTTTTTTTTTTCAAAACTCCATGTCATTAGCTTCTCTGTGGAGAACAGTGGCCATGAAGATCACTTTCAGTGACATTGCCAATGAGAGGGGAATGTGACATTTAGATAGGAATAGGAAATGTGAGAAGTCGTAGGGCTGGTGGTGTCAGAGCAGCATAAAGAACCATGTGGAGATGAAGGTTTCATTTCTTAGTTTGCATTTTTCCCTATCTTATTCTAGAAGTTTCTGGGGCTCTGAACTAGCCCTAGAACTCAATAAAGTTGAAGAGGCCACTGTTAGCTTTTGGCTTAAGCTGGAGTCCAAATCCCTGGCTGATAGAGATTTTCTAGCAGGGCTTCGTACTTAGATTGAGAAATGGGCGTTTTGTTGTTCTTCCTGGGTATACTTTATATACTAACCTGCTACCACAGATACATTTTTTTTTTTAAAATTGAACATTAATGAAGCCATGTTCCTGACACATAAAAAAAAAAACAAAAAAACAAAAAAACAAAACAAAACAAAAAAAAAAACAGTGACAAAAATTTGCGTGTAGTGAATTGTTGGACCCTAGAAAGTGTAAATTGGTTGAAATAATTTTCATTTCCTTTTCTGTTTGCTTTATGTGGTGGTGAGGATGGAACCCATGGCCTTGTAAATGTTAGGCAAGTGCTCTGTGGCTCAGCCTTGAAGTTTGAACCATTTGTATTGTGAACAAGACTTAAAATAATCAACTGTCTTTCAGTGTTAGACAAGTTAGTCTAGTTGGTGTTTTGGCCAATGGATTTTCGAAATGTCTATATTCTATATTCTACATTCTAAAAGAATGTAACTCTCAAAAAGGAGAGACAAATATCTGTTTCATTTTTAAAACTGAGGACATAAGCAATCTGATATATTGTCTTCTATGTAGAAGAAGAAAAGATGAAATCACTTAAACATAAAAACATATTTTACAATTTTTCTCTCAAAACTAAAATCTTGGGGAAAATAAAGGACTTAAGTTGGACTTGTTGATTAATTAACATTTTCTAAATTACATTTTGTTAGTTCTATACCCCTAACAGGAGACTGAATGCACAATATCCAACATTTCCACAATTTCACAACCTTACATGGAAACGCTGATGCAGTCAAAGGTTCCTTCTATTGCAGAATTCTGTTTTTTTAACTATATTTATCATTGGGCCATGATGACCAGAAACTGAGTTTAAGTCAAACTGACCCAAGTCTGTAATCGTATATCTTCTGAGAGGAAAGTGAGAGTGTGGCAATCATGGGGACCATTTTACCAAGAGCAGCGGAGCTGCATTTATCTCTGGACTAATAGGGAGTCATTTTGTGAGCTGTGTTCTTGACTTCATCACTCCCCTGGGAAAGATTTCCACTTGGTCACATCTGCATTTCTGTCAAAGCGATGGGTCCTATGCCTTCAAAATGCATAATAGAAATGAAAATAGCTATTATATTAAGTTCCTATTATGGATAGGCAGTTGTATATATCTTCCCATATAATCGTCATACAATTTTAGGCAGAAACAACGCTCTCCTCATTGTGCAGACTGGTAAACTGAGATCTTGTGAATTTGCATAACAAGGTTAATGGCAGTGTCTGTCTCCCGATGATAACAGCTGATGTTCTTGTGTTCCAAAGTGAAATGGCTTGAACCTGGAAACATGTCGTAGCATATAAGTTAGAAGCTCACTGTGTCTCACAGTGGCTCACCTCAACTCACTGACATGTTAATACCGATCTGTAGTTTCTGAGGTGAAAAATAGTTCTGATAAACCAGATATGACACTGAGCCTTTCAAATATATACTTTGATATGTTGCCTGGGGATGTGAAGACTATAAAAAATACGCTTTAAAGAAAACTTTCTGCATATGATATAAATAAAGAATTGACCTAAGATTTGAACCTCTGTGATCATTCAATGATCATTGCTTGCTGGATGTAAAAGAGAGGCATAAGCAGTTTATTCCTTAGTCAGAGATAAGTGACTAAGGCGGGGCTCATAAGAGTAGGGATTTGCCGTTCACAGAAAGCCAGCCAGCCAGGTTACCACTGCATAATGGAATCTGTGCCCAAGATGTAATGTGGCCGCTTAGAGTCCTCATGTGGCACAACCTCCATGCTTTTCCCAAGAGTCCTGTAACAAGATGGGCTATCCCCTCTCTTTGAGAAAACCAAGAGGACATAAACATGGAAATGTACTGATTACCACTGAACCATGTGTTGTTTTAAAACAACACTCTAATCCAGTTTGACATGAAATATGACACCTCACGTGTGCCTTTTCTAATGAACAGCACTTCACCGCCTATCCATCACCTGCTTGGATCCATTCGTTTCTTCCTTTTCCTTCACAGCCTTTGTGTTAAACCTCAGACTGTGCCAAACTGGTCTCATAAGAGCCATCAGGTGCTGTGGTGTTTTTCTTTTTCTATAAATTATTGAAATAAAGCATTCAAAGGGGAAAAACATGTTTTCAAAAATCTTAAAACCATTAATATTCACATACATATACAGATGCAAAAAGCAAATGAAAAGACTTTAATCAGACTCATGCTGAGACGGGTGCAAAGTGTTGGGCTGACAAGAGACTATTTTTCTAAATTTTATCTAATGCTTTTTATGAAAAGCTTTTGAAAAATCCATTCCTTATAAATCCAAAGAATGGGTAATTATCTTATTTCTGAGAATGTGTAACTTAAACACACAAATCTGTTCAAAGCTTTTAAAACAATAGAAACATTTTTGTCCTGCTTCTAGAATATATTCTAAACCCACTTTTAAAAGATTTCCATTTGGCATCTTATATTTGAAGGCTTGACTTAATACCTCAGCTTCTGGAAATGAGATATAGCATTTAAATCTTTGCCCATGATTGTGAAATTATTTTGAAATGCAATGAGTACAACAGTGTCAGATTAGCTCATTCCCATCCAATAATAAATAGTTTCTCAGAGTTAGGAGCGTATTTTCAGGGAAATAGTTTTAAATGTCTCTTAGGCCTGCTTTAAGTTTTGAGATTCTATTATTATTTTCATTTTAATTAAAATGTACCGGGCATATCACAGACCTCAGACACTGCACCACTATTTCGTGGGATAGATGTTATGGGATTCATAAAATGTCTGCCAGGTTTCTATTATGAACGGATTCATGAAAAAGGGCCTTTGGTCAAACTAGTCACATGTGTATATACACTTTTCAATGGCAGGGAGAAGAATTTGCATTGTTGCACTCATCTGACAGTCTTCTCAAATTTGTAAAGGCCTTTTTTATTTTATCTTCATTTAATCTTTTTTCCTCTCATTCTTTTCCCTCTCTCAGCTCCTCCTAGGTCCTCCTCCCCAACTCCCTACCACCCAAGTTCATGTTTCTCTCTCTAAAAAGAAAAAAGAAAAGGGGATAAAAATAAACCAGAAATGAAACCCAGGGAGTCCACTTTGTGTTGTCCTATCACCCCTGGGCCTGGGGTGGGCATGATAGAGCCAGTATCACTCCATCCATCATGGAGAACAGACTTGCCCCATTCCCTGCAGGTCTCAGTTGCAAACAGCATCTCAGCTAGGGGTGGGACCTTGTGTCTCCTTCCCTTTATCCTTTTTATTGGTGCTGGGATTTTTGTCTGATGGTCTCACAGTCACTGTGAGCTCATATGTGCATCAGCCCTGTCCCGTCAGGATGATGCTGGTCTCTTGGAATCATTGCACCATCTCTGGCTCCTAACAGTCTTTCTGCCTTCTCTTCTTCTGCCCAGGTTCCTGAGCTTTTCCAGGAAGGGTTTGATAAAGACATCCCGTTTGAGGCTGAGTTCAAAGCCAATTTTTAAAGCTAAATCAACTACCCCGGAGTTTTCAAACCACATTCAGACCATTGGAAACTTAGAATCATCAAGATCTTTGAACTCCTCTCAATTGCAACTGGCAAACAGGGAAGTCAGTCTTTTATAAACCCATTAAAAGGCAAAGAGGTCAAATGACTTGTTTTCTAGATTCTAAAGAAAATGGGTGGCCTCTTCTATTCTAAGCCCCAAGTGAATCCATCCCTTAAAAAGAACTACATGGCTTCTGTGTGTCCTAAAAAGGTAAAACAAGTCCTTCTCTTGGTGTCCAGGACTACTGCTCACTAAATATCTCCCAGACCATAAATACAAGTGAACAATCACACTACATTTCCTGAGCTCGAATGCTGATGAAATTGCTGAATGACTGGATAGTTTCCCTAATCATCTTGTATTGCCAAATGTTTACTTAGCCTGGCCTATCTAGTCCCTGAAGGCAAGGAATTTTTAGAGACACAGTGATTCGCTCAAGGAAGAAAGTACTGTGGAAGTAAAGTGCCAGCCCTGGTCTACAGAGCCCCATCCAGGTTGGGGCTTTAAGGAGGAAACAGCCGTAGTTTCTATCTTTGACCTCCGTGAGCAGAGGGAAGGGCAGTGTACACAGCCTGGGCATTCCAAACGTTTCTGCTCAGTCTTGTGTCAGGTAAAATAGGGATTTTCCCAAAATATCAGCTGTTTGGCTTTAAATTCTTTTACTCTGGTAGACTCAATAAAACATTCTGCGATGTTCGTTGTTTCTAAGAAGATAGTGAACTGGGTTTCTGGACCTAGAATATGGGTAAAATAGCTAGAATTTGCCAAAGGAAATGTTCCTCTTTTAGCTCTGCTCTAATGATTAAATGTCTAATCTCTCGAGCCTGCTGTCTGAGACTATTTTTCCAGACATCTTGACATGGTTTAGTTGGGAGACTAGGTACTCATGCTAAGTTCCAAAGTTTTCTCAAAAACAGAAAAAAAAAAAAAAATAGGAGTATATATACTGCTTGCTTTGCACCATATCCAAGATTCAGAGCATTGGTTGTAAAAAATAAAAATAAATAAAAAAGGAAAAGAAGAACATAATTGAAAACATTTTAGCTTCATGTGAAAGCTTTAATCAAGTTATGGCTTGATACTGGAGATTTAATTTTTTGCAACCTTAGGCGATGTCAGAGAGCAGAGAGATTTAGGGGTACAGTTCCCGATAAGTAAGAAGATGCTTAAGATAAGCTCTGTTGTGTACAGCACAAAGGAGTGTTTATCATTCAGGCTGAGATAGCTGCTTCAGGCTGTACATGGGATTCTTATGAGACCTTTGGTATTTGTCACCCTCTGAACCAAGCATCCAAATTTAATTCAAGGGGAAGAAAAGAAAATTCAATCTTTCCTTTCTAATGTCTATGAGTAATGAAGATTATGATGGCAGATAAAAGATGGAAAATCCACATTCTAACTAACCATGAGTTAACTTTGAGACTGTTAATTTTAAAGAGGAATTATAAGAACATCAAAAGCAGAAAAATATATAAATGTACCATCTATGCATTAGTTAGGGGGTAAACTTTTCCAAGCTCAACATATATCAAGTTCTGGTGAGTTAACTACAAGATAACACACTTGTCCGGTACATGCTGAAACCCAGAATCAGTCCCTAGACCCCTACAGTGTATGCTTGCCTCCTATTTTTTAGCATACAGGTTTTTAGAGTAAGAGGACCAGTATTTGAAAGACCTCTTTTGTAAGTGAAATGAGAAGGCAGGCATGGAGACTTCTATGCACAATGCAGACTCTAAACAAATATTAGCTTCTCCTTCAGAACGGGTAGGTGACTATTTGAAGAATTCATAAGCCATTTAAATATGAAGATTTGTTATTGTGCTTAATGCTAAAATTAATATCACAGAGGTTGCTACCGAAGAAATACTAAAAGTTTGCAACAGTTTTACTATCCACCCCCCAAACTCAGCAATCCATTTATTTAAGGCGAGATGATCTATCTTGATTGAAAAACTGATGGGCAAGTCCACATTCATCTACACTTTTAAAAACATCTCGTAATCCCTAGAAAGAACTCATATACAGACAGGATGAATGCTAGGCATATGTGCTTATATTTCTAATAGTTTTTATACTTTCTGTAAATGAATTTTTTTTCCAAATGTAGACATAAGAACATAGTTCAATCACTAATTACAATATGTCCTTTTCTGGATCCTGGTTGGTGTTTGATCTTTAAAGATTATTTTTAAAAGAGTCTTACTACATTTCTCTCTTCTTTCTATGTGTCTGTGATATATGTGTACATATGCACATGTATGTATATATGTAGGTAGATAAATATTATTACAGATGATAGATAGATAGACAGATAATGTTGGTGTTACTGAGAACTAAATCATTTCTTATCTTAACACATAAAGTATGTATAATAATTCTGAGGTTAGTTTAAAGTATCTCAGAATTCTCAAGATTCCATATTATCTTCATGTAGTTTTCATTCACCCTAGGTCTAGTTGTTCCTTTCTTCTCATCTGCAGCCTTAGCAACCCACAGAAGCTCTAAAAGCTTTCCTTTGCTGGAATTAAATACACGTGACCATGCTAAAAAACATAATGGCTAATCATGTTTTCCCTCCTAGACGAGCTGGAAAATAAATTTCAAACACAGAAAAACCTTCCCAATAGACAGTGGCAACATTCCAAAGCAGTGTGTGATAGTAATTGATGCATAAGAAAATGCGCTCAGCTCTAAGAGCTTAGGAGAGCCCCAATCGTCAACTTATCATCAATAGACAAAGACGTTGTTCTAGGTGAGGCAGCAGTCTAAAACACTGAAACTCCTGGTGAGGTTGTTGAGTACAGCTAAGTGAGTGATATATCTATACCACAGCGCCTCTCAAGTGCTGAGGAAGACAGGAAAATGAGAAAGATGAGTATCCTACACGCAAGGAAAGACAGACAGACCTTCCCGTTAGCAGCTGCTGTTCCAAGTAAAAGGGAGCAATGGAGCCTTCCTCCAATCAGGGTGTTGGTACCAGTGTTCAGATGGAAGCATAAGCAATATCCAATGAGATGCAGGGAGAGCAAGAAAGTCACCCTGGAAGATGTGAAAGAGAGAGAAATGTATGAAGAGGGATGCCAGAGACAGAGGAAAGAGGTACCAAGGCAGTGGTGGGAGAGGGACCATGCCTACATGTGTCCTTAAAATGGCATGTGGCACACCTCTTCCTCGTGGCATCCATCTCTTTGATCATTAAAGAAAAGTGGCAAAGTAAAAACACTAAGGAAAGACTATCTTACCAAATCTATGGGTACTAAAACTACATACGGTTACTCTGCTAGTTTGAGCCGGTTTCCTTATGTGTGCTCTGCAGATTTAAAACAAGCATGTACTTGTAATACCAGCTCTCAGGAGGCAGAGGTAGGAGGCTCATTAATTCAAGGGTAGCCTGAGCTCACACCTAAGACCCCAAACTAAATAAAACTAAAGCAAATTACACTAAAAAATAAAACCCTACCAACCACAGCCCAGGTTGGCAAAGTGACATATCTGGCCTAAGTTCAGCTCCCAAAAAGCTATGCTATAGCATGTCCAAAGATAGCAGCCGTTGGCTGTCTGAAACATCAGGTTCACTTCCAAAGAATAATTGGGGGAAATGTCTGGATTTCAGCAAAGAAAGCTGTGTTTTCTTCGAATACCGCTTATTCGTGCTGTCATGGTTCTTGTTTTAAGATGTCTAAGCTTTCCCTCAGGTTGAGGAGAAGCATGGTGAGCCATCTACCTAGTGTTAGTGGCTTGTTCTAACTCAGGACAACTGACATCATCTTAAAAATTATAGCTTCTCTTCACGACCTACGCATCTGCCTTAGCCCACCTGACGTGAGTTATCCTGGAACAGAATAGCCATCTAAGAGTGACATATCTGAGAACGTCACATCACATAAGAGCCTTTCAGTTACAATTGCCAATTGTATGCATCGTAAAATAAATGCCAGAGCATTGTGTTTATATGTACATCACAAAATATCTAGACCTCAAGTTTAGCTAGGATGCTGAAACAGAGAGCAGACATGGACCAAATGGCAGAAATTGGATTGCTGGGGCCTTTTTTTTTTTTTTTTTTTTTCATTTGCTTTTAAGAATAAATAACAGTTTTTTTCATGATGAATGCTTACACATATAAGTCATGTACCAATTGTTTCATATACATAAAAGGAACATGCTATAGCAGATTGCTTTTAAAATGATTACATCTATAAGTCAATCCAAAGAGCACATGCGGCACTCAAGGTGGATGACAGAGCAAAAGCATCGTCTAGTCCCAGCACTCCAATGGCAAGACAGAGAACATAGAGAGAATTTCCCAGAAGCTCACAGGAGAGCTAGGCTGGAATGTGCAGCTCAGGCTGGCAGAAACAAGAGAGACTCTGCCTCAAAACAAGTTAGAAGGAGATAACTAACTTCCAAAAGTTGTCCTGTTCTTCATACATGTACCGTTATAGTCATGTATGTGTATACTCACACACACACACACATGCATACACACACGCACACACACATACATTCACACACATATATACACATACACACATGCACACACACATACATTCACACACACTCACACACATATACACATACACATATGCATACACACACATACATTCACACATACATACACACCTACACACATACACACATGCATACACACACATACATTCACACACACTCACACACATACACACATACACACACGTATACATTCACACACACACTCACACACATCATACACATACATTCACACACACATATACACACATACATGCATACACACACGTACATTCACACACACACACATACACACATACACACATGCATACACACACATACATTCACACATATTCACACACATACACACATACACACACGCATACATTCACACACACTCACACACATGCACAAACACACATACATTCACACACACATACACTCACACACATATACACATACACATATGCATACACACACATACATTCACACACACTCACACACATATACACATACACACATGCATACACACACATACATTCACACACACTCACACACATACACACATACACACACGTATACATTCACACACACACTCACACACATCATACACATACATTCACACACACATGCACACACACACATTCACACACATACATTCACACACACATATACACACATACACACATGCATACACACACATACATTCACACATACATACACACCTACACACATACACACATGCATACACACACATACATTCACACACACTCACACACATACACACATACACACACGTATACATTCACACACACACTCACACACATCATACACATACATTCACACACACATATACACACATACATGCATACACACACGTACATTCACACACACATATACACACATACACACATGCATACACACACATACATTCACACATACTCACACACATACACACATACACACACGCATACATTCACACACACTCACACACATGCACAAACACACATACATTCACACACACATACATTCACACACATATACACACATACACACATGCATACACACACATACATTCACACACACATGCACACATACACACACACGCGTACATTCACACACACTCACACACATGCACACACACATGCACACACATACATTCACACACACACATATACACACATACACACATGCATACACATACATTCACACACACTCACACATACATTCACACGCACACACAAAATGGTGTCAAATTTTAAAAGTAACAAAATATGTTAAAAAAGACCATCAAGATTTAAGGCTAGAAATCAGAAAATATTTTTAAGATACATTAATTAAGGCACAGAGTTTATTAACATTGCATACTAACCAATTAAGTGGCCAAGGGAGAGTATATTTTAAACTTCGTAAACCTGAGTGGCTAACCTTAGACTATAAGTGCTCTTCTTCTTTGAAAGTACTCTATGTGGAGTAGAGGAAACAGTGTCCTACTTGCATCTCCTTGAGGGTTAGAAAATAAAAGGTGCTTGTTCTCTACCCGGGTCGGAACAGCCTGGCACACAGGACACAGGGTAGAAACAGAAAAGGCAGTAAGTGCCTAAAAGTGTTACTGCTCTCCTAAGTGACACTAACAGTCACTGTGGCTTAGACATCTTGACTAGGTACATCGCCGCCTCTTCCTCGTGTTTAGTTGCTGCGTGACTTCCGCACTTTGGGCAAACTGCTCTTCTGGAACTTTTGGCCAAACGACAGGAGATGACTACAAAGCAAGACACTGAGCAATGGCGAAGATTAATGAGAAAACCCAGTGTGCTTTCCCAAAGTGTTTTATTATGAAAACGGAGAAGGGGAAGACTTACAAATTGATGCAGTTTTAATTAGAAAAAGAACATACAAGGTTGGACGTGGTGGCGAAAGCCTTTAATCCCAGCACTTGGGAGGCAGAGCCAGGTGGATCTTTGTGAGTTCGAGGCCAGCCTGGTCTACTAAAAGAGTCCAGGACAGCCAAGGCTACACAGAGAGACCCTGTCTCAAAAATCCAAAAAGAGAAAAAAAAAAAAAGAAAGAAAGAAGAGAAGAGAAAAAGAACATACAAATGAAGATTTGCTTTTCAAAAGAAGGTTTGGTTCTTAGAACTGCAAAGACCCTGAACACACAATCAAGTCTCTCTGTGGTGAACACGGCGGAGGCCTTGCTTCCCTTACCAGGCTTATACATACATTGTCTTCGCTTTTTGGGTTTTCCTGACAATAGAAGGTGAGGAAGAAAGGATTCCTCCCATGTGTGTGGCTGCCATTTGTCCTGAGTTAGTCTGCAAGGACTACAGAATAGAGATGCTAGTTCGGATTAAAACAGTACACACGATGAGCAAAGCATTTCTCAAACATTTCTGTCTATAATCTCTGTAGCCTCAGAAATGCTGTTCAATATTTTGATGGAGTGTTGCTATCATTCCTGATTCACAAATGAGGTACCAGAAATTCAGAAGATGTTTTACCTAAACTTACTGTGCAGGCATCTGAGTGCAGACCCTGTTCCCACTCAATCATACCTCAGGGCCCTCTCAGATTCCAAATAAAGTACCCGTTCCCTCACCTCATGTAATGAAACACCACTCTTGCAGGCTTGTTAGAAATATTTAGAATAAATAACCTGTACCTGAGAATTATTTTTTAGTCTATGGCCATACCAACTGGAATGCACCCGATCTTGTCTGGTCTTGGAAGCTAAGCAAGAGTCAGGCATGGTTAGTATTTGAATGTAAGAATTACTGTTCATATTCCCAAAGTAAATTATTTTCCCTTCACAAAGTTTTCAATTTCCAAGATAAGCCAAGAATCCTTGTCAAGGTTGTTTTCAAGTGAAACTTTTATGAATACATATTTCAATAAAACAAAATCAATTTTATGCAAAATTAACTTGATGATAATCTGCTATCATTCGATCACCCAATAGTAAGATTGATATAAACCTTCGTATTGAATTCGAGAGGGCAGGCACTCCTGATATAATAGCCACAAGTCAGAGGTGTGTGTTATTGCAATTTGATCTTGCTGGTTCTGCATGGTAGGACAACGCTGTGATCTCAGCATCTGTGGTGTAGATGCAGGAGGACCAGTAGTTTAAGGTTGTCCCTGGGCTTCTCAGGAAGTCTCAGGCCTGCCTGTGTTACATGAGAGCCTACCTCAAAATTTACTTAATTGAAGGGTTTTGTAGTGACATGGAGCTAGTGACTGCTGCACCGGGTACCACAAATCCAAAACAACTCCCTTGTTACTGAGAAGTGCATGAATGAGGCCTATCTAATTCATCTTCTGGGGTAAGATCAAAGATATATGTGTGTAAAATGAGCCATGATTCTACTTAACTGAACATCTTAGGAAACCAACAAGTCAGTAATAAATATAGGTAATTAAATAGATTCTCCATACATTGGAAGCTCATCTGACCCAACATGGCTCTCAGTCAACCTGAAGGCCGTTTGAGTGATATATTGGTATATCAACAGCTACACACAATAGAACAGGGCTGAACAGAGAGGTCCTATTTTCTCAGATTCTTTCAATGAGGACTTAGAATCGTCAGCAGAGGGACAAGGTAAGATGGCTTCCCCAGAGCAAAGCCCACACATGAAGCCAGCAACGTTGGAGGTCCAGCAGGAACCACTGTATCAGTACTACCTGAGCATTGTGTTAGGGAGCAGATGGTTGCCTTAGCCAGATAAGTGACAAGAGAGAAAATGATTTTAAAAATAAATAAATAAAAATAAAACCTCATGAGAAAAGCCTGGCTTCTTACCTAACTGTCTGCTGCAGATGGCCGGGAGTTCTTCCACTGTGAAATAGGCTAATCTGAAAAGGCAGTGGTTTGGGAGCTAAGCCCACTCAGGTCAGAATCCCCATCTGCTCTGTAACTACCTCCCTAGCCAGAGGAAGGTACCATACTGAAGCTCTGGAAGCCATAAGGCCAAACACTTCCCCTTTTACTGAAAATAGACCTTTATTTCTCACATAATATGTCCTGATTATGGTTTCCCCTCTGTCTACTCCTCCTAATTCCTTCCTGCCTCCCCTCATATTTGGATCTACCCCCTTTATGTCTCTCATTAGAAAACAACCTTATAAGCAAATATATAATATAATAATAATGTAATATAATTAATGATAAAACAAAAACTGACATTGGAATAAAACAAAACACAAGACAATCAAATGGAAGGAGCAGACCCCAAGAAAGTCACAGAAACATATTTAAATTAAAAGACCTACTTGTCCATACTCTCATATACCCCATAAAATAAAATAAAAAAAAACAAAAACAAAAACAAAAAACACTATACTGAAGTCCTAATATACCCAAAAGGACCTATAGAAGAGAGCAGAGGAGAATATATAATAAAAATTTAAAACTGAATTAAAAACCAACAGGCAAAGCTCCAACATGACATGGTGAGAGCAGGAGCCTCCACTAACACCATTGAGTTTGTTTTCCGTTGGCCATCTTCAGCCTGCCATGCAGCATACCCCTATGAGTAGTTTGTTTTCCCAGTGACATTCCCTTGAAGGAAATACTCACTGGCAAGTGGTTATCAGCTGGAGATTGTTTGGAGGCATGTATCTACTTCTCCCTTCAGCTCCAGGACCACATCTGCACAGATCCTACACGTGCTACATGGTTTCTGTGAGTTCCTATGTGCACTCATCCTCTTAATTGAGGCCTTCTTTCCTTGGTCTCCTCATCCCCCGTGGGTCTGGCACTCTTTCTACCTCCTCTTTTATGGGGTTTCCTGAGCCCTGAGGGGAGGCATTTGATGGAGATATCCCTTTTTAGGGCTAAGTGTTCCAAGATCTCTCTCATTTTGTGCGTACTGTTTATCTGTGAGTCTCTGCATTTCTTCCCATCTGCTGCAGGAGAAAGACTCTCTGATGATGGGCCTAATATTCTTTTTGTCATGGTAGACATCCATATACATGTATATGTATATCTATATGCATTTATATATAAATATACACATATTTATATATAAAACTTTATTGCAACAGAGCCACATTCAGTTCAATTTTTCTATTTTTGCGTGTGGCAACAATGGTGCTGGAAGATTTAAACAGTTCCAAAAGAAGTCCTCAAAGCATAAAACACTTACTGTCTATCTTGACAATATAAAGCAGAATCAAATATAAGAAATGATCATTTGGTTGCATTCCATCAATACTTATACGGCATGTGCAAGGCACTAAGTTCTATGGCCAGAACAAAACCAATTAATGGATCTCTTTGCCTCAAAAAGCTTACAAACGCTTGTTCTGGCCTCACTACAATGGTGATGGCTCAACTTTCTTCTTCCACATTTGTGAAAGAGCACAGACAAGTACGGCAGAATATAGATACATTAAAAGGTGTCCATGAGGGCTCCCATAAAACAGACAGCTTACCCCATTACATTCTGTAAATATATGCTAAATTGAAAGGGTAGCTGACAACAGCATCAAATGCAGTAATATGACCTTCTCACGGAATACAAAGTGGAGCAGCAAGCATTTGGTAGATTTACCATTTACTATATATTTAATTTTGCAGTGCTAGGAATTAAACTTAGGCAGTAGTGCTCAACTTTCCTAATGCTGTGACCCTTTCGTACAGTTCCTCATGTTGTGGTGACGCCCAGCCATAAAATTATATTTGTTGCTACTTCATGACTGTAATTTTGCTACTGTTGGACATTATAGTGTAAATATCTGATATGCAGGATGTCCAATATGCAGCTACTACAAAACGGTCTGTCAACCCCCAAAGCTGTTGTGACCCACAAGTTAAGAACCCCTGAACTAAGAGCATTGTATACAGTATGCAAGTATTCTGTCACTGAGTTGTCCCTAGTCTTTTTTTCAGTGACCTTATTTGTATCCCACTGTCAAAGCAGACAGAGAAAGAAAAACAGAGACAGAGGCAGAGACAGAGATAGAGAGACAGAAAGAGAAGGGGAGGGATACAGGCCATAGGCAGTAATTATCGGTAAGAGGCCATTTCTGCTTGGAATATATGTATCAAGTGATTAAAAATTATGCTAATAATAATGATCACTGGGTGTGGTAACACAGAGCCTTAATCCCAGCAGGGAGGCAGAGTCACATGGATCTCTCTAAGTTCAACACCAGTCCGGTCAACATAGTAAGTTCCAGACTAGTTAGGACTATGCAGAGGCTAATAACATTAGATTCTTCTTCTTCCTGATAATAATTATCTAACAAAGGGAAATATAAATGGAAAAAAAGAGACAAAGCTCCTCCTGTTTCTGACAAAGGAGAGAGAAGGAAAATTTGTATCCAGTGCACAAAGGAAAACACCAAGTTGAATAATTCATAAGTGGTAAGAAATGTGAGAAGCGCTCATGTGTACAAGTGTGTTCCTCAGGCAAAAAAAAAAAAAAAAAAAAAGGAAGAGGGGGGCCTAGCATAACAAATCCAGGTTCTTAGGCTTGTAATAGCAAGAAAGGAAGATGGGGAAAAATTGACAGTAGTCAAAATTACCACTTGTATGTAGCGTGTTCACAAAAGCCAGATGGAAACCCCTTTTCAGGAACTGGGGGTGGGTTCCATATTAGAACACTTGGCTAGCATGTGCAATCCCAAACATCTGATCCCTCTCACCTTAAAAAAAGAAAAGGAGAAAGGAAGGAAAGAGAGGACGGGGGATAAGGACCGAGGGAGGAAGAAGAAGAAGAAGAAGAAGAAGAAGAAGAAGAAGAAGAAGAAGAAGAAGAAGAAGAAGAAGAAGAAGGAAAGAGACTCTCCCTGAAGCATGCCAGTAAGTCATACACAGCCCCGACACAGAGGAGCATGGATGGAGACATCTGTTCGCCCTCCAAAACTGATGCAAGCAGCATCCTAATATCTACTGGAGTATTTGTTTACAGCCTTAGTACATAGCCAAACACAGAGAGGAGGTTTGTTATGGAAATTTGAAAAAAAAAAAAAATCAAGCCTGGACCATATTAGCTAAATTTTAATCACCCCTCCAACTTAAATGTAAATGAGAAGAGAGTTGTTTTCAGGTCACCCCTGAGGGTCTTTCATATCTTCTGTTTGTCACAGTCGTCATCTACAGAATTCTCTTCCCAACCATTTGTTTCCTAAGAAGGATTTTCTGATTTGTCACACATGGCCTCCTCTACTGGTACAGTGCCCTGGCAGAACTCGAGATTCTAAACTTGTCCAGGAAAGGGTTTCATAGCTCACCATGCATACCACTGTGCTTGGCACCAGGGGCCATGGCTCCATCCAAGCGCATGCTCTCGTGGGCATTCACGCTTGACTAAAGGGACCAGATTTTTTTTGACGGACTAATGTAGGACAAAGGGCAAAGAAGCTAGTAATGCAGGCCCTGTGGTTGAAGTAGAGCTGAAAGGAAGAGAGAGAGAAGATGAGAGAGCATACCAAAGGATGAAGGCAGGAGTAAGTGAAGGATGATCTTCTTGATGGTTTCGCAGGGGTGTGGGGGGAGGGAGGGATGAAGGTGTGGTTCTGCTAGCTGAAGAAGGCTGCTCCCTGCAGTGAGAAAAGATTAGGCCAGAAGAGTGATGAGAGGCTTGTGGGGGAAGAAGGGAGGAGGACTGGAAAGGGGGAAAGGAGAGCCTGGTGAGAGAACAAATGTGCCAGGACAGATCATTTTCTTTTTTTTTTTCTTTTTTTTTTTTTTTTTTTTTGGAAGGCGTAGTACCAGCCAGCTCGCACAGGAAGTTCATGTTGAGGGCCATACTTGAAGTAGGGCATCCGCTGTTCTTGGCAGGGCTGAGGGAGACAGAGAAGGAATGCGGTGGACAGTGAATGACGCATGGATGCAGGCTATGCCAATTCTCTCTGAGAGGGCCAGTTTGTCTAAGGAGACAAAAAGTCTGAAAAGTTCCCTGTTCCCACAGCAGTCACAATGATTTCAGCGGTGAGGCCTCTGAATTTAGAACTGAGATTTACTCCCCTGAAGTGGCTCACCTTAGAAAGATAGAACACCATCTTGAGAAAGGAATATGCCTGACTATTGTTAAGTCTAAGCCTCCAGTCAGCCTCCTGCTGAATATTCAAATTGGAGAACTACACAGGACAAAGAGAAAAATAAATGCATTTCTGATTAGAAAATGCAAATGAGCGCCTGCTTTCTGCCTAAATCCCTCCAACACATCCTTTACTTCGGTGCCTTCATTACCATCTAACTAGAAACTTATGTATGTTTTTGTGTGTCTCTTCAATTTTTCTTATTAAAAAAAAAATTGCACTGACAGTGAAAGAAATGCAAATGAAAGCTACAAAATGACAATAGACCTATGAGATTGGCAGAAATCCAAAAACAGCAGCAATGCTTCAGGTTGAATCAAGTGGTGACAAAGTAGAAGCCCTTTTGCATCACTGTTCTTCTATGGCCAAAGTGTAGGGGAGGAAACTTGAAAATCCTGTGCCCCGAGTACTTTCATATCTTTACTCTACACACATAGGTAGCTGTACAAATGATCAAACATATAGGAATAAAAAACGATCACTATCAAATACTTCATAGGATCAAAGGAAGGGAAATGATTCAAATGCCCACGAGCTTTATCTTTTCAACAAAAACGCCCAACAGCCCTTAAGCAGCCGATGAACATTTACAAGCTTTGGCGTATACGACAGATCCCCTCAGTATAACAGATCCTGGAATGCTAACGTGCTTATTGTAACACATTTTAGTCAATGTATCAATGACAGCGTCCAGTGATGTTTTACAAGGATCATCAATGCAAAGACAACATCTGAAAGGAATCATAGTGAATTGTAAGCTGTGGCATGCCCCCGGACGGTGGCAGAAAGGAGAGACTTGCTTTTTCTTCCTGCTGAATTTTTTTTTTTTCAATTTTTTAATCTACCTACCCAGGCTCTTCCATAATGCCAATGCATTCACTCTGGTGTTTTCATTTGCATCTTCTCTAGGAGTGTGGAGTTTGCAGTTTCTCACAGGTGACTGTTATCTTTTCATTCTAGACTGATGCTGCCGTTCTGTGTTATGGGTTGTCACCCAGGAATCCCAGAGGTTCCTGGAATGTATGGATCCCCTCTGGGCAGCTCTCCTTGCCCTCTGCTGCCACACTCAAGCTCCTGGGAACTCACACAAGAAGCAGAGTAAATGCGACTCCAGCTCTTGAAACTCTCCCCATGGCAAACCTACAAATTTTATCTCAAAGGAGAAATTTGATAACCTCCTATGGTCAAATAAGAATAGTTGCATCTTACAAAGGTAGACCTGGAGGATGCATGTTGTGCTGAGTTTTCCTCAAGCCTCACTGCACAATGGAATGTCCTGAAGAACTTGTGCATACATAGCGATGACCAGGCCGCCTTCAGCCGTTCTTAGGTCAAACCTATTTTTGATCCCACTACCACATCTGATAACTGTTCTAAGCCCCTATCAGGCCGATGAAGACACTGAGTGCCAGAGGGGATCAAAGATTTACCAAAGGTCATTCATTCCCATACAGGTTAGAAGATGTGTGCCTCAGAAGTTTTTCATTGCATGTGTAGCCTGCATGGTAACGAGCAACTCAGAGCCGATTGTGCATAAACTTAATTTAACTTGTTACTAAAGCACAAGACTTGGTCTTAGCATCTGCAAACAGAAGGTATGTTTTTCTATTTCAAGGCATCTCTTTCCTAAGAAGCAGCATTACCTGATGACACTTCATGTTGCTCCAGGTTGAGGACAATGGCTCTCCTGCTGGCTCAACTGTCAGAAGACAGCCCCTAAGAACACTGTGTCTGGCACACCTTAATTGCCTCAACTGCTAGCATCATAGGGCATCAGTTCAGCAAACAGAAATAGGACAACTCAGCAGAGAATTTAAATGTCTTAATGGATGACTGACGGTTCACGGTATCTCTGCATAGAACTCAATTTGAAGTCCAGCACATCTAGAAAATTATCCAAAAATGCCTCCAGTTCCCCATAGGAATGTCTGTTAGGGTTACTCTGGTTGTGAGGAAACCCCATGACCAAAGCAAGTTGGGAAAGGAAGGGTTTATTCAGCTTACACTTCCACATCGCTGTTCATCATTGTAGGAAGTCAAGACAGGAACTCAAAGAGGGCAGGAACCTGGAAGCAGGAGCTAATGCACAGCCCTGAGTTTAGGTACACAGAGCTCTGCCGCTAGTCCTTGCCTTAGTCATCGTCAGCCAGTCATTCCAAATGCAAAAGAAGTCTTCTAATGTTAGTAATTTTGGTTGGGTTGTTGTTGTTGTTGTTGTTGTTGTTGTTGTTGTTGTTGTTGTTGTTTTCCAGAGAAAATACCAACCCTAATAAACTTTTTAAATTTCTCAGTGAGCCATAGAAATGAAGCTAATTTCCAGCTTCAGTAATAATTCTGCATAATTTGCTTCCTTTGAATGGGGAAATTTTAGTCCATGCCCTGGAGAACCTATTATTATGTTGTTGTTTGTTTTGTTTTATTTTTCATTTGTCGTTTTATTTATCTTCATTTATTTTAGTTTATTGTATTTCCTCATGGAGGAAATAGTTCATTTGAAGATAAACTTTTATTGTTGTATTTGGAAAAGCCTCATTAAATCTTTCAAAATAGTAAATGCCCCATCTTTTATCTGTCCTTCCAATGACATGATAAATCCTGTGGGTCTTTGTCTGAACTTGACAGTGTGACATTTAAATAAATTTATTCAAAAATATTTTCATGACCAAGCTAAACAAGCTTGGTTCGGAATTCCTTAATGGTATTGTCTTAATAGATCATGCTTTTGCAGTTGCGTAGTCATTGCATTGGACAGCTTACGACACACAAGAACATAAGGACTTACATACCCTGCATTTCCCCCAGAGTTCCCATAGGATAACCACCTCAGCACTGCTGCAATATGGCCCCAGCTTCTGGAAAACCACAAGGCTACCCTGGCAGCTGCTGATCCTGCTCAGGCATAGCTGTCCTCTTTCTGTTTCACACTGACACCTTGAAGACGGTACTTGAGAAGACGTGGTTAGAAGACAGCAAGTCTCTATGGCTGACAGCACAAGATGGTCGGCGTGCTACCACATGCAAAGGGTCTGTGAACCACTGAATCTGTGTTTTCTGGGCCTCCCCTTCCCAAGTCCCTTAGGTCTCTGACAAACTAACCAGAGCCTTTTTACTGGTGTCTGAAGAACTCTTAGATACACTGATAAATTGATATCTTGAACTCCTAACTGCCAATTTCTCAACGGTAACTAGATTTGAAATTAAGGCTTTCAAAAAGAGGCGAAAGATATGAAAGGCAATTCAATTTTTACTCTAAGCCAGACGGAAGGGGCTAGTCAATAGTGTGGGGAAAAACTTTTGTGGGATAATATTTGAATAGTTTAAATACATAAACAAGGGCTGAGGATGTAACTAAATAGTAGAGTGTTTTTCTCAGGAATGAGAAACTAGGTTTTATCTTCAATATTAAAGGTAAATTATACACACACACACACACACACACACACACACACACACACACACACACCAGGAACCCCCCCACACACACACACAAACAAAAACCAACTATCTAGGCTTTACCTTTAAAAAATAACCTATGTAATCTATTCTGCTAGTCAGTATAAATAAGCAATTCAAGTTTAATTCCTCAAGCAAATGCATACCACTTTGCATCTTCAGTGGAAAAGACATAACCCGGTCTCAGACAAATGGCCTCTACCTCTTACCTCCATATGAGCATTATCTTGTAAAGCTGACTACTTGGAGAACAAATGACCATTTCTTCACATCTTATACTTGAGATCATCTATAAATATGTTTTCCCTGGAGTGTGATATTTAGGGACTCGCATCATTATGCTGTGTGAATTCAAAAGATTTATATTTTTGCCACAGGCATTAGGTACCATTAGCCCTGCACCCTTAGTCATTGATAATTCCCAAGTGAACATTAAACACACAGTTTGCGCTACCCTGTGAATTTTCTTTCTCACATCACAATTCTCCAGTGATGGTGAGACCTTAAGTAGGTCATGACAATGGCAGAGAGGGTCACTGTCTTGGCAGCGCAGGCTGGGAAGACAGCTCTGCACAAATGGCAAGTTTTCTGCTGGCTCACCTGAGAGTAGCCCTAATACAATTGGGTTTTTCCTTGAAAATGTGCAGTGATAGCCAGAATCAGGTCCCCAGGTTTTCTTGAGATATTGTCAGCCTGTTTTAAATGTTCCTAAAGATGACACCCAAAGCTGTCTTCGAATCTTGGAGATACGTGGACACAGAAGCACATATGTTATACACACACACACACACACACACACACACACCAAGATACACAGTTTTAAAAGAACCATTGTAAGTTACACAGACACCCAAAAGGTGACTTCTGATGACTGGATATAGAAATAAAAAAAAATTTTTAAAGAAAAACAAAAGAACATCAGAGAAAGGTGCAAAGAAAATGGAAGAAAGATCTAGCGTCAATGACTTAGAGTCATTCGTAATTTGATCTCACTGCTCATAGTCTCAAAGAAACCTTTATTAGATATTGCCAAATGTTTCCAATTACAAAAGTTTCAGATCAATCATATTTTGATAATTCTATGTACGAGATTCAACTTATGAACATTTCACATTTTTCTCTCACTTCCTGTAAATTTATACATTGAAAAGCACAAAAATGCATTCTGGAATACTTGTTATTTTGACAGTCTTTCTTCATTGAATAAAAAAAGTTGCTCTGGTTTTTGTTTCTGCTTTTGTTTCTGTTTTTTCAGCAAACAGTTTTCTGCTGAACTAGCTGAGATCCCAGGTACTCTAGGCTAGAAACTGAAGTTTGGAGAGCATTCAACCTGCTGACTTTTCTCAACTTTTCAGACAAGATGGCTGTGGGTAATTTGGGCTGTGGACTATAGAACATGGATAGATCTGCCTGCTTTATTAATGAACACTTGATGGAATGAGATAACAGGAATTTTAATATCTCTGAAAAAATAGACCAAAAATAAATTTTGTAAAATGAATAAGGACAAATGTACATGAATATAAAAACAACAACTAAGGGCTAAAGAGATGGCTCAGTAATTAAGAACACTCACTGCTCTATCTAGAAGATCGAGGTTGAATTCCCAGCACCCTCATGGCAGCTCCCAACTGCCTGTGCATTCAATGCCAAGGCATGTACAGGTCTCTCCTGGCCTTTGAAGGTACTGCATACATGTGATGCGCATCCATCCATGCAAGCAAAACACTCATAACACACAAAATAAAAATAAACTAAGATTTATGGACTGGTTGTGATGCATTAACTGTTGTACCAAGTAATTTAAGGGATGCATGCCCTTGAATATTTCCAATACGCTTATGATGTAAATAGAATCATCACTCTGTTTGAAAAATGAAAACATCAGGGCTCAAAGAAGTCAAGATCAACACTAGGAACGGGAGGAAATGAAATTTTCATGGACTAATCCATCATTGTGCTGAGGATTGTATCTCAGAAGTGAACAGGTCACCGAGGGTGGTCCAGCACTCTCTGCCCTGTGCCATACCTACATTCCTATGAGCAGAAAATCAAAGCAACTGGCGGATGGAGACAAAGGATGTCTACGCAGTTGCTCTCTTGTTAATATAAGCAGCATCCTGCTGCTACCTACACTTCAGCTGTTACAAACTGTTGCGAGGCCCCAAAAGCAGGGATGTTTGCTTGTTTATTCGTGACTAGGTAAGGAAGAAGTGGGGATGGGTGAGCTGTAGTGTTTCCAACATGATAATTAATTCTCGGGCAGGAAACACTCAGGGCTTTTCCATCAGTGGAAGAGTCTTCCAACTTTTCAAATTACTTTTTCTCAAAGTAGATCAGAAACTCAGAATGTAGGTGAAACTCTAGCCATTTGTGGTGTTTCTGGCTGTGGCCGATGCCCTTGCTAAAATCATGATAAGGATTATTATTTTTTTTTTTGCCATGTTTTGCCTTGAAATGGACATAAAATCTCTTTAACATAGATGCATAAATATAGACGGTGTGTGGGGAAACAGAAGGGTTTAGAAGGTCCTAAATAAGGAAGGCATTGACCTGATTGTTGTTCATCATCCTTGGGAGAGAGGTGGGTATCTTTTTTTTTTTTTAATTTATTCTTGTTACATCTCAATGTTTATCCCATCCCTCGTATCCTCCCATTCTTCCCTCCCCCCACCCCCGATTTTCCCATTATTCCCCTCCCCTATGACTGTCCCTGAGGGGGATTACCTCCCCCTGTATATGCTCATAGGGTATCAAGTCTCTTCTTGGCAACCTGCTGTCCTCCCTCTGAGTGCCACCAGCTCTCCCCCTCCAGGGGATATAGTCAAATGTGAGGCACCAGAGTACGTGAGAAAGTCATATCACACTCTCCACTCAAGAGGTGGGTATCTTACAAGTCGGTGTTCGGTGACCTTGATCGTCCCACAGACTTTAAATAACAGCCATGGCTTACTATTTTTATATGTTCTTATGAAAAAAAAAATTAATACATGATGTTCAGGATTCCCCAGCCCACTTGTTTCCATTCTTAGAGATAGTCTTAAGACTTCCTCACCAACAAGCTTCTAAATTTTCTCCTAGCTTGTGGATGGGAACAGTGAGGAGACAGAACCTCCCAGAAGCAACTAAATATGGACCAAAGAAAACAAAATCAAAAGGCTTTGTTTCATAGGAAAGTACAAACATTTGCCTAACTTTGCACAGCATTACAGTTGAAGCCACAGTCCTGAAGCACAAATTCGTTTGACACCATAATGTTAGTCTTGACTAAGAACTCTTTTGTCTTAAACCAGACTAAGCAGTGCCCATCAGTTTCAGTGCATTTTCTAGGTGAATTCAGCATTGCGAAACACAGTTACATCTTATGGCACCAAGTATTTTCACACAAACCTGAAGTGAATTTAGATGTGTCTGTTAGTGTTTTAACCCTGATCGTGTTTGCATTCTTTTTAGTGATTGTTTTAATGACAATAGTCATCTTTTACATATATATAATATTTGTATTAATTCTTTTAAAATGTTATGCATGCATATGACCTATTTTGATCGTAGTCACCTCAGTTCTCTCGCTAATTCTTCACAGGCCCAACCCTGATCTTTCCTTCCCAGTCCCAAATGCATGTCTTTTTTCTTCTTCTTCTTCTTTTTAAGGCTTACTGAGTACAACTTGTACTGCATATATACTTCTGGGAGTGGGATCACAACCTTAAATAAAACCGACTCACTCCTAGAAGCCATCAGCTGTCAATAAGTCCTCAGCTGGTCATGAGGCCTTATGCTGGCATGCTACCTGGTGGGTCTCATACAGCTGATCTGAGTTCATGAGTGCAATGGTCCTCTTCCAGCCAGAGGGCACTTCCTCAGCCTATTCCTGTCATGCTACGCTCTGGCTCTTAGAGTCTTTCCACTCCCTTTTCATCAATTGTTTCTATGACTTGCGAAGAGGGAAGGTAATATAGACATCTCATTTGTGTCTGAGCCCATAACCTTTGTGTTTTAACCAATTGCTCTGGTTTTAGTGAAAGGCCAGACAGTCACTTTTTCTGTTCTCATTTTAGCAAGAAATTCATTTCGATATGTATAATAAAATGGGTGGTCTCTTTCCTCTTCATGTAAATTTGCTAAGTGAATTGCATGCCTAGAAATATTTTAATCAAAGAAAAGAAATACTAATACATGGAGCTAATGATAGAAGGCATGCCTCATGCCTGACATACATGAGGGATGTGCCGAAACTCAGAACCACAAAAAAAAGCCGAAGGAAAGAAAATATGACAATGACTCCAAATACATTGAGAACCCCTATCAGATGGCAATGCAAAACCAAGAGAAACTTGACCAGAACTCAAGCCAAGTTTGAATTGCTCCAAGATCCATGTTGTTGGTCATCGTGCCTTAATGAAGAAGAACTGTAGAAGCATGGATAGCTGAATGTCACACACTGCAGAGCAGAGGGGGGAAAGCCAATGAAGAGGTTTACAAGGAATGGTACAAAGTTAGCACAAGAGTTACCTAAGGGAAAGGTGTTTTCTGTTCTATGGCCAGACCACCTTGATCTCAGAAGCTAAACACGATTGGATCTGGTTAGAACTTGGATGGGAAACAAAGAGCTGTCTGGCTGCCTAATAACCAATCCCTCCTTTTTAAAAAATGACATGTCAGGAGAGCCAAGATGGCGGCGAGCAGCGTGGACTGTGTTTAGAAGCTCCAGTAAACGATTCAGGGAATTGCACAGAATTCTGAAGCAGGAACACCAAGCTCCCAACCCCACTACAGAGGGAGTACTCCACAGTTCGAAAGGACCAAAATACAGAAAACCTGTGTGTGTACCCCTGCACACAGGAGGAGCTTGTATTTTCTTGGACCAGAATGGCAGCAGCGGCAGCTGAGGTTTGCAGCTGGGAACCCTCTAGCAAAGGCAATTGGCATGGTAACTGGTGGGAATTGCTGCGGGAGAGGGAACTCTGTGCAAGATTTCGGCTTGCGACCCTAGCTGAACTCGGCGTGTGTTTTGGGCCCCGTGACCCAAGCACAACTCGGCACATGGCTCCTGTCCTGAGACCCAAACTGGACTCAGTGCGCGGTTCGGCTCCTGAGACTCTAGCTGAGCTCGGCGCAAGGTTCGGGCCCAGAGAACCTAGTTGGGCTTGGCAGGCAGTTTGGGCCCAGAGACTCTAGCTGAGCTTGTCTCACGGACCCGGCCCTGAGACTTTGACTGGACTCAATGTGCAGATTGGGTCCAGAGTCCCTGGATGAATTCAGTGGGCAGTTTAGGTCCAGAGTCCCTAGCTGAGCTTGGCACAGTTTGGCTCTTGAGACTCCAGCTGAGCTTGGGGCGTGGTTTGGGCCCAGAGTCCCTGGCTGAGCTCAGCATTAACTGGACTAAGTGCATGGATTAGGCCCAGAGACCCATTTGGGTCCAGAGACACAAACTGGACTCAGTGTGTGTGTGGTTTGGGCCCCATGACACTAACCTGGACTCTGGAAGTGGTCTGGGTCCCAAAACACTACCGGGAACCACAGACCAGTGGAGCATCAAAGCTCCGGGACTAAGGAAATCTCGGGCAGACAGGGAGTAGAGTGGCCATTAGACCCCCTCCTCCTGACCTACTTCAGTCTCTGGAGAGCTCCAGTGCTACAAGGGGACCCAGAAGGCTCTGGACACTTTGGCCTGACCAAACGCACATTCAGAGACCCAGGACGATTATAGGACCCACCGTAGAGGGAAGCTGGGGATCACTGGCTGTGAGAGATGCAAATTACAGGGCTAGCCTCATGCCATCCAGACCAGTGAAGCATCAGAGCTTCTGGCCCAGGGAAATTGTGAGAAAACAGGTGAATCTATCCCCAGACTCCCTCCACCCAACTCCGGAAGCTACTTGCCAAAAATAAAGGCAGCAAGATGACTAAAGGACAGCATAAAATCATACACACACACACACACACACACACACACACACACACACACACACACACAAAACCCAAACAATATGGCATCTCCAGATCCCAGCTATCCCAGAGAACTCAAACACAACAGAAATACAAGAAAATGACCTCAAATCCTTAGTAACGAGGATGATAATGGAGGAAACAAATAAAATTCATAATCAAATGCAGGAAGATGCAGCCAAACAGGTGGAAGATATAAAAGAGCCAGAACATGGAAACAGCCTAAGTGTCCCTCAGTAGAAGAATGGATAAAGAAACTGTGGTACATTTACACTATGGAATACTACTCAGCTATTAAAAACAAGGAATTTCCAAAATTTGTGGACAAATGGATTGAACTAGAAATGATCATAATGAGTGAGTTAACCCAGAAGCAGAAAGAGTCAAATGGCATATAGTCACTTATATCTGGACACTAGCCCAAGAGGCATGTCCCATGAAAGTCTTCACTTACCAGGAAAGTGGAATAGAAAGGAGGACATCCTATTGGGACTCTAGATGAGAGAAGCATGGGAGAATGGAGAAATAGAAGGATCCAAAGGGTCCTAGAAACCTACAAGAAGAACATTATGATGGGCAGATCTGGGCCCAGGGGTCTTGCTCAAACTATGGTACCAGCCAAAGACAATACATGCAGTAAACTTCAAACCCCTACCCAGATCTAGCTAGTGGACAGGACATTCTCTACAGTTGAGTGGAGAGTGGGGTCTGACTTTCACACGAACTCTCGTGCCCATATTTGACCACATCCCCTGGATGGGGAGACCTGATGGCACTCAGAGGAAGGATAGCAGGCTACCAAGAAGAGACTTGATAACCTATGAGCATATACAGGGGGAGGAGGTGCCCCTCAGTCACAGTCATAGGGGAGGGGAGTAAGGGGAAAATGGGAGGGAGGGAGGAATGGGAGGATACAAGGGATGGGGTAACAATTTAGATGTAATATGAATAAATTAATAAAATATATTTTTTAAAATGACATGTCAGGTGATTTATTTGGAATTGGGCAAATATCTTGAATACTACAGATGACCAGTAAGGGTTTTTACCTTTCTTGCCCTCTCTCCTGAATATTTATCACATAGGAAGGCAAGACAAGGTATTCAAGACCTCAACAGGTGTGAGGATAGTGAGGTGCAAAAACAGCAGCAGCCACTTCTTTAGCTTTCCAGTTAGCTGATCAGTACAGAAGGCCTGCTGACTGCCTGTTACACAAGATCCCTGCTGCTGAGTTATTTACACATTAAAGATCACATGGGAGGAGGTTGACAGAAACAACCTACTGATCAACCCCAACAAGTGTTTGCGTTCAATAAACTACATACCGTGCATAAGCAAAGGTAGAGGCGCTCAGGGTAGGGTGGCAGATATGAGACTAGCAATTTCATGTTTAGACAGAAACACCTGACAAGGAAGTGCTTATTAGGGCCTCAGGAGAGTGGCTGACAGCTGAGAAGCTGACAGCTGTCGGGAGACCTCTGAAAGTCGGTCTTTTTTTTTTTTAATTCAGATTTTCTGAATCTCCAGCAGGAATCCAGAATGGCCTTGTTTGCTCCCTTGCCTGTTTCCTCAAATCTTCAGCACTAACAAGATTTACCCAAAGCCTCAGCTGCCTTCCAAAACCTTTTTGATTTGGAATACATGCCCACAAACACAAGAGAATTCAATATCTTAAAAATCCTTTATGTTCCCTGGCTTCTATTCTAATTAATTACTGTTAGGGCTTGCTTTGAAATATTTAGCTGCTGACAACATACAACATGTATCTACACACACACACACAGAGAGAGAGAGAGAGAGAGAGAGAGAGAGAGAGAGAGAGAGAGAGAGAGAGAGATTAATTTTGTATTTCTAACACAGACTACAATGATAATTTATTCAAATAACTTCTATTCAAAAAACATAAGAAACAAAAGCAAATACTGCTACAGATAGAGCCCCATTGTATCTGACATACTTTAATAAACTACCTCTCAGATATCTTCTGTGAGGCTTATGCTATATTTTAATTTTTTTTTTTTTTTTTATCTAGACTAACAATCCAACTCAAGAAACAGAGTTCAGTCCCTAGCAGCACCACTCCCTGACCCTCCCTGGTGTTCTCCTGCCCTGACACAACCACCAGCAGGATTGGCCTCTCAGGGGTGCTGTCCCTAGCTTACACTTGTGTTAGCATCTCTGTCTTTCTCAACAGTTAACACCAGCATTTGCCAGGAGGTCCATATTATAGATACAGCTCTATGTATCACATTATAAGTGGAAAAGAAGCCATTGGTAACTGCTAAAGATGATTATTCCGAGTTTCCTGTGGACTGATTGAGAATGAGTGCCACTGATTTAAGGGCACATTAGTCAAAAATACAGTTAAGATTCCTATTCAAAATTGTTGCCCTAAAGACATTCTGTATCATCACTATGGAAACACCTCTCTCTCTCTCTCTCTCTCTCTCTCTCTCTCTCTCTCTCTCTCTCTCTCTCTGTTTTTGTCTGTCTCTGTCCCTCTGTGTACGTGTGTGTGTGTGTGTACGTGTGTGTGTGTGTGTGTGTGTGTGTGTGTGTCTGTGTCTGTCTGTCTGCTTGTTCGTCTGTCTGTCTGTCTATCCATCTATCTATCTATCTATCTATCTATCACCAATCTATTTCTCTCATTCCTATCCCAATGCCTATCCCAATGCCTATCTCTATCTCTATCTCTATCTCTAACTCTTCCTCTCCTCCCCATGTCTGATTGATGGTTACAGTTTCTCCAGATATAATGGACCCTGATGCCTAGGCTCAAAATACTTTAAAAATCTTCTTGTAACTGTCTTTGCTGCATGAAGTCTTTTAATGGAGTCACAAAACCTCTATCTCGCCTTTGGATTGTTCACTATGTCGCTGCTTTGGGCATATAATAATGCTTGAGTCATGCATGGCTCTACCTGACACAGGTATGAGCATCACCTCCATTTTCCAGATGAGAAAATTAAGGGTTAGAAGAGTTGTGCGTAGATAGGATCACACTCAATGTCTACTTGTCAAAAACATCCTTGAGGAAGGTGCCTTATCCTTGCAGATTTCTAGTCCACACCCAATAACTTACTGATTTGAATGGCCCTAAATAACTTCTCTCAGTGTGCTTTCTGAAATGTTCTCTCTCTATGAGCTAAGTATGTTCCTACACATTCTGATATGTATCAATCATAATCCTTATAAGAAAACCTACTATCCACAAACCTTCAATAATCTTAGTAGAATAACACTTCCCCAAGAGATAGGGAAAATTCTAAGTCTAGTGCCACACTAGGTGGAAAAGAAATTAACAAGGGACGAGCAACAATGTAAGTCCATGATCACCTACTGATCTTAAAAAGGCAAACACGCATCAGTGGAAGCAATGGAACATGATCCTTGAGAGAGACCTGTCCAGTAGAACTCAGGCTATAAAGGGCAGAGCCTTTCTCATCGAAGGCAAAGCTCAGAAAAGAAATGTGGGATAAATGCAGAACTCCCCTCTCTCATTCGTCACCCAGCTTCTAGGTTCATCATTGGCTGGTACCAAGCTGACGCTAAAGCACAAAGAAAGCAAGATGAGTCTGGACACAGACTCGAGCAGAAGTAGATTTAGGGGACAATAGAGAGCTACTAAATTGTCCTTCAGGAAAACCAAAAGCAGCCTGTCAGAAGCACAGAGAGGCATTGGCGAGGGGGGCGGGGGTGTTAGTGTGCCAAGCAAGGCAGATCTATGAGGTCCCTCTTATTGTGACATGCAGACTGATGCCTGTGGGAATCAGGGTCTAACATTGTCCTAAAATGTCACCATGCCACAGAGAGTTAAAGCTTCAGGAGACTCTGGCAGATAATCCATTTTTATGAAAAGTGGCCAGAAACATTGCATGACTGATTCCTGAATGTAATTTTTTTTCCCTTGGTAAATTGGGTAGAACATAGAATTGAGTGAAATTCTATAAACTCACCTAGCTTGCTGTTTTCTCATTTACTACTAGGTTGGTTTTCAAAGCGATAGTTATTAATGTTTCCAAATTTGACCTCCAATTACATGGCATTTTAATATCCTGACCCACAGATACAAATTTAAAAGGTAATTTTTTTTTTTTTTTTTTTTTTTTTTTTTTTGGCGATGCAGTTAATCTCAATGGGTCTGATCCTATGGTGACCGAGTCTCACCCTGGGAAGGCATTGTTCCTATTAGAGTGGAATTAATGTTTCTAAGCACCATGGCTCCATTTTATAAATTGCTTCTGCATGGTACGTGACATGCTATGGAGCCACCACAGAACAGTGAAAACAGCACTGAATCATAAGAGAAAAATGACTGGATGGCAGGATGGTAGAAGCCAAATAAAGATTCAGCACATAGAAGAGAATTATCAAGATCTTCTCAGGACAAGAAGAAGGGTTAGGGATATGATGCATACAGAATTTGTGTAATTTCTGTCATCAGGGCCACAGTAGCTTGTTAAGACAGTATTTTCTGATATCATCCCCTCCATCTACAAGGTGTCACTTATGTAGTCCACCAAGAAACACACATGACTGTATGTGTGCACTCTTTCCCAGTCTTGTTTAGCCTAAGTTTCTTCCCTGGTGATCCAGCATTGTCCCCTACAATAGCGTCTGTGCTCAGTGGTCTTCAGTCAGGCTTTGTCAACAGCGTAACTGCTAATACCTTGGCATTTGTTCAGCACCTGAGATCTGCATGGATCGCAGTTAGTTTGGCATTTCTTAGCTTCTCATATGTATGCCACATAGAAATATACATCCATATTTAAATGACAGCAAAATAGTCCACTTCTGTCCACCATTCAGTTTTGAAAGTATACAACATGACAAAAAATGGCAAGCAGAAATTCTTTTTTTTTTTCATTTTAATTTTATTAATTTATTCAGATTACAACTCAATTGTTATCCCATCACTTGTATCCTCCTGTTCCTCTCTCCCTACTGCTTTCACCCTTTTCGCCTCCCCCAGTATGTAATCATTGGCTATCAAGTCTCATCTTGGTAGCCTGCTTATTCTTTCTTTGAGTACCATCAGGCCTCCCCACCAAGGGGAGGTGGTTAAATATGGGGTCAGTCCCCGCTCTCCACATAACTGTAGAGAATGTCCTGTCCATTGGGTAGATCAGAGTAAGGGTCCTATGTTTACTACTTGTATTGTCCTTGGTTAGTGCAATAGTTTGAGCAGACCCCCCCCCAGACCCTGATCCACCTGTCAAGATGTTCTTCTTGTAGGTTTCTAGGACCCCATCTCCTATATTTCTCTTACCTAGAGTCTCAGTAGGATGTCCTCACATCTATCCCAATCTCCTGGTAAGTGAAGACTTTCATGGGACGTGCCTTTTGGGCTAGTGCCCACTTATAAGTAAGTATATACCATGTGAGTCTTTCTGCTTCTGGGTTAACTCACTCAGTATGACCATTTCTAGTTCCATCTGTGGCAAGCAGAAATTCTCTCAATACTTTCCCAAGATGTTTGTAAAAGCAAAATCAAGAACAGGGTCATGTGTTCTCTGGGAGAAAAACATCTTAACTAAAAGACATGCTCAAGACATATATTAAAATCAGAAGGTCAATGCAAAGTTGAAGAACAGAAAGTCTGAGTGAAGAACATGCCAAGTACTGTGACTGAGCACAAGCAGGAGCAATAAGCAGAAAAGGCGTCCCTTAGAGGACAGAAACAACAGGATTCTCAGGTACAGAATGTAAAGTAGGTGTGCTTAAAGTATTCAAGCTTCCCCCCAAAATTGATGGAAACAGATGCAGAGAGCCATGGCGAGACATTAGGTAGAGCTTGGCAAGTCCTGCAGAAGAGGAAAAGGATGGATTGATGGAGCCAGAGAGGTCAAGAAGAACACCACAAGAAAACTCACAGGATCACTTACACTGTGCCCATAGGAGCTCACAGAGAGTGAACTGCAAACCAGAGAGTCTGCATGGGACTGACCTAGGCCCTCTGCACATATGTTACAGTTGTGCAGTTTGATCTTCCTGTGACAAGGACTCCTAATAGCAGGAGCAGGGGCTTCCTCTGACTCTGTCATCTGCCTTTGGGACCCTTTCCCCTAAATGGCTGCCTTGTCTAGCCTCAATGGGAGAAGATGCACATAGACTTATTGCAACTTGATGTATGTCATCAAAAGCTAGTTGACGTCCATGGAAGGACTCCCCTTTTCTGAGGAGAAAGGGAAAAGAAATGAGGGTGAGGGGAGGGAAAGGGAAGGGAGAGGAAGGGGAGGGGGGGGCTTAGAGGAGAGGAGGAGGGAGAAGCTCTGATTGACCTGTAAAATAAATAAATAACTTAATTAATTAATTAATAATAATAATAATAATAATAATAATAATAATAATAATAATAATAATAAAGATTTGTTCTCTAGGAGGCCTCCGTGAAGTGTTTATCTTATTTTATCCATTGCTTCTTGCCTCTTTATCACTTGCATCCCATATTTTCTTTTGGTTCATTCTGTTGCCATTTGTCCATGACATGATGCTCCCCAGTATTAGGATCTAAATCCATCTCCTCACACTTGAATTGTGATGACTTTGCTTCCTGGAGGTGACAAGTCTCCTTGTCAACAAGATTACTGTTAGTTTTGCTCAATGGAAAGAGAATAAATGAAAGAAGAAGAGAAGGGAAGAGAGCTGGTAAGTTGTTTTATTTATTCATTTACTTTGCAACAGATCGCTCTATATGGGTGCCTCAGCTTGGGCACAGTCATTGGTCACAGCTTCAGAGTATCAGAACACACCTGCTGTCAGCTTCACTGAACCTCATGGGCACTGGCCAAACTGCTCTCACTATGTACATGCCTGAGTCCCAATGTCTGAGGTATTAGCACTGGCTTGGTAGAGCCATCTCTTCAGAAAGCAATGTTCTGTTCTGCAAGGATCTTCCTTTGAGCTCATGAGGCACTGGCAGCAGGCACACAAGTGCCACTCTCTCTAGAATTTCGTAATTCCACATCAGTGGGCTCCTTCATGAAGCTTCTGGTTTCTCACCAGCTTCCTAATGACATTCCAGATTTCAACTCCACACTATTCCTACAGCCCTGAGGCTATTCATTACTTTCTGTCATGATCACATCTAACACCTCATCCTTCATCAGTCCTCCCTCACCCAATCAGCAGGTCCCCTATCCTCCCTCATCCAATCAGCACGTCCCCTATCCTCCCTCACCCAATCAGCAGGTCCCCTATCCTCCCTCACCCAATCAGCAGGTCCCCTATCCTCCCTCATCCAATCAGCAGGTCCCCTATCCTCCCTCACCCAATCAGCAGGTCCCCTATCCTCCCTCACCCAATCAGCAGGTCCCCTATCCTCCCTCATCCAATCAGCAGGTCCCCTATCCTTCCTCACCCAATAGCAGGTCCCCTATATTACATTACCTATGATAAAAATGATTAGTGAAGTTTAGTTTCCTGAGTAATGTGTGGATATAGCACTCTGTTTATCCTTTTTTTTTTTCCAATTTCACTATTGTTTCCTTTTATAAACATTTAAAGGTGATGCTTTATGCTCCATTGCCACTTTCTTGCCAGCCTGTATAGCAGAAGAAAATGTAGGAACCAAATATCTCTCAATAATTTTCTTCTCTGTCCTGGTTTGAGTGTGGATTGGGATTCGCTAATGGAAGAACTGAAGCTCTTAATAAATCAGAGACCAGATAGAGAATTCCCAGAAGTCTATAGGTGAGTTGTGTTCCAGTGCTTTGGGTTAGTGACATGATCAGTTGGTGTCTGACATCCTTAGAGAGTACTGGGAATGCACCAAAGAATTAATTGGAATTCCTTAAAACACACACACACACACACACACACACACACACACACACACACACACACACACCCTATTATTTTATTAAATCACTGACATAATTCTTGCCACTTTTTATGTCACTTTTTCTGATTAAATTCAATTATATTAAGATAAACAGATTGACACCTAGCTTCCTATTTTCATACTAGCCATTGTTTTATCAATGATAAGATTTCAAAAAAAAAAAAAAAATGGCGACTGACAAGATACTCAATACCTAGACTGTTTTAAACATATAGAAGCCAATTAAAGAAAACTATGACCTTGCTCTTGAAAACTGCATGCTTAAACTTACAAAAGAGGCAGCTAATAGTAAACTGCCTGTTTAGGAGCTCACGAATTCTCAAACAGTGACTCCAGACTGAGGCTGCTCCTCAGAGTAGCAAAAGGAGGCCGGAGTCTCACTCCTGAAGCCTGCAAGAGGTTGGCTTTATGTGTGTGCATTACATCCCAAAAGATCTCTGTGAATCTGGGCCGTCCTTACAGCTTTCTTCTGAAACCACTGCTCTGGTTTTAAATGTTTAAACCATGGTGTGATCTCATGTTCTTAATGTTAACCTACCTTTCTCCCCTGTGCTTTGTTTTTCTGGTTAATGTGCCTCAATATAAAAAAAAAAAAATGTTCTTACTCCATGAATCATTTGGAAGCAAATGCTTCAGGAAGTAAAAGCTAAAAAAAAAGTGTTTTTTTTTTTTTTGTTTTTTTTTTATGGCTGAGGTCATCCTCCTAGATACATCCCCTATTCTGCATGTGATATTCTTCCTGCCTGTGCGTCTCTCGGGATGGTGATAATGGTTGTCTTCTGAAAGCAACATGTTTGACCATGTATTTCTATATTATAAACGCAGAGTAAGTCAGGGATGCCAAGTGGCAATGTCATAATCCTTCTGTTGTCTGCCAACCCATTGCCTTCTGGACTCAAATATGCTTCCCTGGAAACAGATGGCTCTCCCTGCTCTCCGGTTATTACATAAGGAGATGAGGGGCAGCTGATTGACTGCGCCTGATTTCCACAGAGACAAGCACAGTGCACATGACAAAACCACAGGTGTAGAGGGAACTTGGCCCAGAACCAGGCTTCCTTGAATTTCAGCCTCAGCTCTGTGTCTTTCTGACCATTAAAGCAAAGCAGCTCCTTTGGCATCTATCTTTTCTCTATAAAAAGACTGCAAGTATTGTCTCCTTTCCATACTCATTAGAAATTATATATATATATATATATATATATATATATATATATATATATATATATATATATATATATATAAATTTGATTTGATATGTATATCAAAGGACAAACAGAAAATGCATAATAGAAAACTTGCTTCCTTAGAATTCATATGTGAAAAGCTGGGACTTTCCAAAACTTCCTCATCATTAGTATTTACTCTGAAGAGGCACTTGATATGATTTGAGATAAGCCAGGGTGGTGGTCCTTTCTCAGGAGCTCATAACACCTGCTACATAGTAGCCAGCAAGGACTAACCCCTTAGTCTGAAGAAGGAGCATGCTTTATGACTTTGCTTCCTAAACTCAGTAGAATCTTTGCCTGTAGTCCAAACAATTAACGATTTGAAAGTGTGTGTGTGTGTGTGTGTGTGTGTCTGTGTGTGTATGTGTGTGTGTGTGTCCTGTGTTGTGGAACTGGAAAGAGAGTTTTAATATAATTCCAAAATGATTTTAAACAGAGCCATTAGTTCTTCCCCATTTACATCTGTCTGTGCAGAGATGGATGAACATAAGACTTCCTTCACCCTGAGCTCCATTTTCACCCCAAACATCTCCTATTGCCAGGGAGGTCACCAATTGTCCCCTTTTAATCAGCCATGGTTTTGTCTAGGTTTTCCCACTGTTTTTCAGAAAGCTGAATAACATCTCCTTTAGATAATTTCATTTATCACAATTCATTTCTTATCACATCTTCTTAAATATTCCTTCCTTTAGCACACAAATGCAGCACTGGGGGAAAATGTGGGGACTGGAGTATGACTCAGTGATTCAGGGGACTTCCTATTCTTGCAGAGGACATGAGTTTGGTTCCAAGCATCAATGCTGTAAAGGTCATAATCATCTTTAACTCTAGCTCCAGGTACTCTGATGCTTTCTCCGATGCTCATGGGCTCCTGTGCTCACATGTATGTGAACAGAATGTAACCTTGCCTTACTCTGGGCCCAAGGTGAAAACAGTCTCGAGATGCCACCCCACTGAGACTTTGTCTCTACAAACTGAGGAACATCTGAGATAGACTCAGAAGAGCCATATCAGCCCAAGACAAAAGACGGGGCTGGGCTATTGTACTTCAAAACAACCAACGATGGGAGGAGGGAAGCAGAGAGAGAGATGGGAGATTCCCGAAGAGTGGGAGGATTCCAGACCATGGTTACTCCAAGTTCAGTCCACGGAAGTTGTGGCTTCCTCTGTCAGATAGATGATCTACAAGAGTCCTGAGAACTGCACCAGGGGAATTGCCCCACGGAACTGATACCCAGAAGATTTCCTCCTTCTTCTCCTTAATCTCCTCTACCTCCTACTTAGGGTAGTCAGGTTGTAAGAGAGATACATCCCTTTAATAAATTCCTAATAAAGTAGAAACATTAAGGAAACAGAGCCAACACATGTACATACATACCTACACGCTGACATACAGATACATGTAATTTAAAAATAAAATAATAAAAGTAAAAAATGTTTAAGTGAGCTTGGAGTCAGAACAGCCTGAGTTCCAGTCTCAGCCCTGCCATCTACCATCTGTATGACATTAGGAGTGTTATTTCCTTGTATTTAAGTGTCCTTACATACACAAATAACATGCTCTACAGAGCCACAGAATTCTTGAAAAGAAAAAAAAATGTTACATACAAGCTCTACTCTCCAAAAATGACTGTCTTATCTTTTTCTTTTACCAGTAGTGCTTCTCGTGCACACATCTATCCATACACTTAGACATATAGACAGATGTGCATACACATATACTCATTTCAGTCAGTTCTGACTGTCTCCAGTTGTTCATTTCAGATTAATCCCCTTTTCCCTGGGATTTCATGCTGCCTCTGTTCAACCAATGAGTGCCTTTGACCTCTTACTGTCGTGAATGTTATTATAAGAGTTATCTGTTTCTGAACATCAACAAACATTGATTATCTTATAGACTTTTGGGGGAGCCAGGCAACCAAGAGCATCATAGTCGGGTTCAGGGTCTCTCACAAGGTTTTATGAAGCAGTTATCCAAGGTTACAATCATCTCAAGGATCTACCAAAGCTTTAAAAAAAAAAAAAAAAAGTATCAGCTCAACGGATCCCACTTAAGCAGCAAAGCCAATGGTCTAAAAAGTACAATGATGATGTAATGATTACTAAGTTACTCATGATAGGCTGACAGTATATAACTCTTCCCCACTAGACAGGATGGAGCTAGGTTAGAATCAGTTGGGTGGTCTGACTTGGGGACCTAATGACGTGAAGGCCACTCTGTTAGTCGCTTTCTTCACTGCTGTGAGCAGTGCCTGAACAGCAGCCACCTAAAGGAGGGACTGTTTGTTTCAACTCACAGATCATGGCAATACAAGTTATCACAGCAAGGAAAGCATGGTGGCAGAAAAGGGAAGTAGCTGGTCACATTGCAGCTGTAGTCAGGAGCCTGAGAGTGAGGGTTGCTAGTGCTCAGCTTGCTCTATATCTGTATCTATATCTTTATATCTATCTATATAAGTGTATCTATATAGATATAGACAGATTAGTATATACAATAATCATAATAATAGATACTAATCATAAAATTAATGTATGATACGTCATATATATACATGATAAAGGGGATGTGTGTGTGTGTGTGTGTGTGTGTGTGTGTGTATTCCGGGACCCCATCCCATGGAACTTTACCAAGTATGTTTGAGATGAATCTACCCATTATATTTAACTTTATCTAAATAACTCCTCGTGGGCATTCCCAGAGGATTGTCTCTTTAGTGATTCTACATCCTGAGAAATTGGTAACTAATATTAGCCACCATAGTAAGCAATGTAAGCCTAATTCACTATCTCATCACCAGGTCACGTTCTACCCTGGGGCCGCATGGGAGTGACCCATGGTCAATCTGGGCTTTACCTTATGGAACTTCTTGTATGTTCTAGAAGCTGACACGCTCCTTTTGGGTCTGGGTTCTGCACCAGCTAGCCCTACAGAGACCCTCTGAACTAAAAATACATGTATTCTACATAGTCACTGTATATTTGAGTGGTTCCCAAGTCAGCCAAGAGAAGACTGCCCTGCTTGCCATTCTGACTACTTGCTTGCTTTCCTTCTTTCTTTCTTTCTTCCTTTTTTTTTTTTTTTTTTTTTTTTTGGTTTTTTTTTTTTTGGTTTTTCGAGACAAGGTTTCTCTGTGTAGCCTTGGCTGTCCTGGACTCACTTTGTAGACCAGGCTGGTCTCGAACTCACAGCGATCCCTGCCTGCCTCTGCCTCCCAGGTGCTGGGATTAAAGGCGTGCGCCACCACAGCCTGGCTCTGACTGTTGTCTAACAGCTCCTGCAACCTCTTCCTTCCCTATTCTGGGCTTGGGAAGACTGAGATAGAGCTTACATCATCATCAACTCGACCTGACCTTGTCCCCTCTCAGCTCTAGCCACTACAAGCCCTGGATAAGAGTCCAGAAGGCAGCATAAGCTTGTACTTGGGGCCTTTGTCCCTAACTCCTTCCTCCATCAGTAGCACTGCTAGCAGCGACTCCCCCCAAAGGCCTGGGCCAGCTGGTTCTCTGCACTGCTATCCACTGCTATCCACCTGTAGCCACGCCTTCCTTCCCATTCAAGCTTAGCTTGCTAACTGTTCTGCATTTACTTCCTCCAGAATGCTTGGTTGGTGTCTTTCTTCCTAAACTCTGCTGACAACTTTGCAACGAGCCCTTTGTTTAACTCGCCTCCACTACCCTGCTTGAAGTATCATTGTGTTCTGCCAAAATCCTAACTATGAAGTGAGTGGTTTCAGACAGTACAGCCTCCCAGGATGCCTGCAGCCATAGACTAACTACAAGGCAAAGCTACCGGTAATTAAAGTAATTCCTATTGAGTTGCTCGGTGGTTATTTTCTTAGTGACTGGCATCAGTGTTCCTTTCTAAAGTATCTACATGAGTAATCATTTATTGCTAAAATCTGCAAGAGCTGAATATTAACAGATTGAAGATCTTCAATAGTAAATCCACTAACACATGTGACGACTTAAAATAAGTCATTTGTATGGGGAGCTGAATCGCAAGCATCACATCAAAGCATTTATGTATATTTTAAATTATTTTCATCTCCACAACCATTCTGTGTGATGTGTGTGTGTGTGGGGTGTGTGTGTGTGTGTGTGTGTGTGTGTGTGTGTGTGTGTGTGTGTGTGTGTGTGTGTTTAACCAATTGACAGGTCTAGAAACTGAGTAGCAGAAGAAGAAATACTGTACATAATGTAGCTAGGGTACCAGTTTGCCAACTCAAGCAGGACTTAGAACTTATGTCACTTAATGTCCCTCGATGAAAAAAATTGGCTAAGAAGAAATAACACAGGTATGCTGAATGTGGAAAGCAGTTGCTAGTTGCAAATAGGCATTTCCAAATATCAAGGAAAGAAAGACCTGCAGCAGTTTTTGTCGTCCTAGGCTTCATAGTTGCTTCTGCAACTCAGGGAAGCTGGAGCTATGGTAGAAGTTAAGTGTGACCCTGGAGCAAAAGCAATTCTTAATTCACCAAACACGCATGCACTTACACACGCATGCACATACACGCTCACAAACGCAGGCTTGCGCAGAAGTCTAATTCTGGTGTTTAGTGATTCTCCGCTGAGAAAGGGTTAATCTTAGGCCTCCTTATAAAGCTCCTTATAAATAATGGGTGTGTTTACACAACCTGGAAGTACTGAATTTTTCCGTGAATGGGTCGTTGTTTGGGCATAGTGTAAACAGAGCTTGCATTGGGAAGAGAGCGTCTTTGTCTGGCGAAGCTCCGAGCGCTTAAGCAGCTGCTTGGTTTCACTCCAGAGGTGTTTGCATTTCACTGACAGATGGAGTCATTTCCAAATTGTTTTCAATCAATACATAACAGACAAGTGGTGGAGGATCATCTCTTAAGGGGAAAACACAATCAAGCCATTGTGTCTTATTTTTCAAGAAGACAAAGAAAAAAGTAAAATTTTACCATCTGTGATTAACTGATTATTAACCACGAAAGTCACTGCTGGGATGTGAGACTAAACTCAGTGTTCCTGTTTAGTGCTGTTTATTTTTATGGGATTGGGTGTTATTTCTGTGTTCCTGTTAGGCTTTCTTTTCCTAGCTTTGCACAAGCTGATGCTCACATTACCCTGTGCTTTGGCTTCTCTGGGAAGCATAGAATTCCATGTGTAAATTCTAGATATACTTTATAGAGCACAGTATCTTAGATGTTTGGCTGAAGTCTACAGGGTATTCTTAAGGCATTTGATTTTGATAGTAGTCACTTGAATTCAAGCACACATTAATGATACTCTCTAGTTTTCACTCCTAGCATCCATTTTAGCCTAATGTCTTTCTGATCTCTGTCCAATCCTTTAGAAATGACTGCTTGAATGAGAAGTTGCTTAACCTCTAGAATTCATTCTTTCTTCTACCTTTTCTTTCTCTTTCTTTGTCTGTTGCCTGAAAATGACTTTATTTCATATTTATTCATGAATATAATGGACAAATGGAATAATTGATGTGACAGTTTTTCATCACTATAACAAAATTCCCAAGATAACTTATAAAGAGGAAAGGTTATTTGGATCCATTGTTTAAAGGTTACAGTCCACAGTTGGGTGGATCAATGGCTTTTAATCCTCTGTTCAAAGGACAGATAGCAATGGGAGGGAGGGAGGGAGGAATGTGACCAGTAAACAAAAGAGAAAAGGGAGCAGGAGTTTAATGATACCATTCAAGGACGTTTTCAGTGATGTAAGACTCTCCCATCACTTGCCAGTAGTGCCACTCTGGGAACCAAGCCATGAGAGAACATTCTAGCAAGTCTCTAAGAAATCATCGTTCCATTCAGTATGTCTCTAGTGTTGTTTCACAGCAGACTCTCCAATGCACTGGTAGGACCAATATGAGGGAAAAAGGGAATGACTCTCAGCTGCCAAGACTACCCCTGCCTATCATCCTGATAAGATACTCCTCTTCCACCAAGATGTGCTTCCACCAAGTCTATACCAAATTCCTGAGCAACCTGTATCTCAATGTTCCTCTGACGCAAACTAGATTACATGATAGATTATAAGTCTGAGTGAATGACAGGGCAAGAAACAGCTATCCTTTCTTCCAGTAGTGCAGATGGGAGGCTAATGGTACAGACAATCTTGCCATGTGGGCCACTTAGCCACAATTTATTAGATATATCAGGTCTAGGAACGGGGAGAAGCCTAAGACGAAAACTAGGCTTTATAGATCTAAGACAAGGCCATGCCATCAGTAGTAGAGAGTTGTACAGTATTCTAAAAACGGCTTGAGAATCCTACTTACCCCTGTTGCAGATTGAGCCGTAGACAGTGAAGCACAGAGTGACCTTGGATTTCAAAGTTCTCCTTGGGAGCTACACTCTTGTTTACTGTACAAAACTGGATGTGCCCCAAACCAATGCACTCGATGTTGGACGTGAAATATCTAAACTCGAAACTGAGCAGGAACTAGGCCTGGAGGTTTTAAGACTATAAGACTAGTTAATGGGGATGGTGCTGCTCAAATTGGGGTTGGAGCTTCCATCTTGGTTAAATCTCTCAAAAAAAAAAAAAAAAAAAAAAAAAAAAAAAAAAAGAATCAAAGCAAGCCCAGAATTGTTTCTGTTGATTCCAAATCCTGCTGAAGTGATGATGAAGACTAACTATACACAAAGCAATGATCTGTTTCATGGTGTAAGTTGTCTCTCTTGGACCTCTTCTTTCCTAGAAAGAACAACGATTCCTTTTGACTTGCCAAAACATACTTAGTGTGACATTGACTTCCTAGCTACAGGACTTCCCACTGGCACCTTTACTTAGGCTTAAAAAGCTTAAAACTCCAGCCTAGGAGGGATTAGCATGTAGCATTGCACCAGACCACTGCACTCACTTTCTGGCTAGCCCTGAACTTGTAGCTTGAACCAGTGCTATGTGGTCTGGGGGATGGAAAAGGCCAAGGACCTGAGAAAAGAAAGCTCAAGGAATCCCTGTCTGATTTCAAAGGGCATGGATGTGGCTGTCAACATATCATTGGAAAAACATACATATTCCCAAAAGCCTAACAAAAACGCTTTGTGCAGATACAGCAAAGCCGAAGACTACCCAGAGGTCATAGCAACCAAGCGTGAGGGCCCCAGTGTCATAATGACTGAAACCTGATGGGGTGGGAGGCTGAGGGTGTTCAGGCCTGAAAAGAGCTCCCTCCTACCCTCCTAGGTGATTTGGCTTTAAAATAAATGACTTTAAACTCTGAAAGGAAGCACATGTTTTAGTTCCCTGTTGTGACTCAAGCCAGAATAGAACATATTACCTTTTGGTGACAGGTTTAAGAGGGTTTCAGCATTAGCAGAAATGGTGGCACTGGAGCTAAGCAGAACTCAGACCTACAAAGTGCGAGTTGGTATTTCTTAACAGCTGAGGTGCGACTATTTCAAAACCTCTACACAGATAATCTTCTGTGTGGATGCCCTGACATGCTGCCTTCAGAACTTTCCAGAACTGACTCATAGTTAGCCACCATGTTTGTTCAATCAAGAAGGAGGGGATAACTTTATCTCACCTTAAGACTTTGAACTGATGTTTTTCCTTGCTGTGTAAATGTCATTTAAGTGATTCACTTATTGCTATAAACACTTCTGTAAAATGGTCTTAGCATTTGCCCAAACCCACCCTTATTTATTACTAGTTAGAATGTAAAAATTGTTGAGCTGCTAGAGAAAAAAAACAAAGTTTGGTGGTTCCTCACTAAAGTTCAACATGGAATTTTTTTTTTTAACCATCTAACCCACCAATTCTACTCCTAGGCACACACCAAAAATAATTGGAAACAGATGTTCAAATAAAACTCTGTGCACAAACAGCCATAACAGCAGCTTTCAGGGTAATAACCTGCAGGTGGAAACTACCCAAATGTCTATCAACAGATGAATGGATATTTTTTTAAAATGGCCTGCCCACACTGTAGAATATTATTCAACTATTAAAAGGAAGGAATGCATAAAGGTGGGTGCATGCCAAAACACAAATGAACTTGAACACATGCTTAATGTGAGCAAGGCAGACACGAAAAGTTAGCGGCGGTATAGTTTAGTGCATTTGACGTTTTCAAAATAGGCCTATCTATAAAGACGGCAAGTTTAGGAGTTTTTCAGGCATGAGGGTAAAGGGGGAATTAGACTTGATTGCTTAGTGAAAAACAAGCAATCCTTTTGGGGGTAAAGAAACAAACAGTTCCGGGTGTAAGTGGGGGGGGGCAGATAACACTGCAATTTCATGCGTGTGCTTATTGCGAGTGAGCTGTAACCTCTAAAATGGTGGGATTTCACAAGCCTTATCTGCCATTTTATAAATTCCTCAAAACTCAATGAATGGATACTTGTCTTTCTGCCCCCCCCCCCCCAAAAGCTCTCTTGGGCCTGTGGAAATTTTTCTGGAGTACTAACTGAAATGGGTCAACGGTTTTCCCTTGAGGGAAGGAACCCAACTCTCTGATTGCACCGAACAAAACTGGTCAGCTGTTTTACAAGGAAAACAGCTGGCACTGAAGCCGGAGGCCTTTAAAGAGCTGCTAGCTAAGCCTCCTTCCTGGGGCGAGTTCAAGCTGAAGAGCTGTGATTCTGAGCTTGCCAGGTCCGTGTGCACCACACCCAGCTGTTAATAAGTTGTTCCAAACTCCACATGCCCTGTCTTAATAACTAGCTCTTCTCCTACCCAGTAGGTTCCCATAATCATGTGGCCACTCAAAAGAGAAGAGCAGAAACCACTGACAATTTGGAGACGAGACAGAGTCCAGAAAAGGAAGCAAAGTCATGAAAATATAAATTTAGCTTGAGGTGTTCCGTGAACACATAAGGCAGAGGCCTAGAATTAGGGCTTGCTCTAAATTTCCAAATGGACAAAGTAGTGGTGCCTCTGGAGCACAGCCATGTGGGTAAGGAAATTTCTAGAGCAGAGAGCAGACTCTGGTGTCCCGGATACATGGAAATTTAGGACATTTGAAACTTTCGCAACTTACGAGGCTACTTTGGCCAATCTGGTGACAACTAGTCAGAAGAGCTGTCTGTGGCTTACAGCTGACAAAGCAAGCAGCAAAAGTTGGAAACTACATCTTCCTCTATTGCTGGAAATGCCAGTTCAGGAACACTAGCTTTCAAGGTAGAAGAAGGTCATGAGTCACCAGGAGAAAAATATATGAGTACTAGGAGGTCGGCAGGAGCCAAGCGGTATAATACAACTCAAAGTCTTGAGGTGTCAGTTTTAAGAAGGAAAAATTACATCGTATGACTTAGGTTAATAAAAATAATATTCTCTGGCTGCACTGAGGAAGATGGACAGACTAAAGGGATCCTGGAGCAAAAGTGTGAGCGTTGCCGGGATAGACCACGGAGGATAACAGTGGGATCTAGAGCACTCTAAGAGGCACGCTGATGAAGGAGAAGAAGACAGGGGCAAAGAAAACACTTCCTGCTAGTTCAGGCAGAAGGCCATAGCATCTGAAGTTTTCTGCTACAATGCGCAAAGCCAGTGTACACCCTGTACTACACAAGTCCTTCATCTAGTGAGGTTTGCCGAGTCGTTGCCTTAAGGTCATAGTAACCATTCCAGCTATGCCAATGGTACATATTTCAGCTCCCCCTGCCATGACTCCTTTTAAACTTTGTTCACATTTATTTTAACTGATATATAAAACCACACAGGAATGAGTTCCCATACTGTGATTTAATCCATGCATATATTCTGTAATGTTTAATCAATACATGAATTTAAAATACACTCCTCCAACATGTACCATTTCTTTATGGTAGAAAATCCAGACTTGCTTCATGCAGCTTTTTAAAATATTCAGTACAGAGTGGTCACATCAACTCTCCATGCAAGAGCTCTGTGGGTCTCACACCCATGCAACTGTAATGTGGGTTTTCTATATCTTTACCAATGTAAAAAGTAAAGAATAGCACATTGGATTTTATGTCTTGATGGACAGTGAGGTATAACATTTGTTCTTATATGCATTGGCCCTTATCTTTTTTTTTTTTTTTTTTTTTGTCTGTTTGCATACTGTGTGTCCATCTTGCTACTTTGTGACATCTAGCAACTGACACCTGGAAAACCATCTGACGTTCCTTAACATTCTTGGCACTTTCCCCAGTGTTCCCTGTTAGCAGCTCCCATGTCCCTCCTCACTTTGTGACTGTCAACCTGACAAGATCTGAAGTCATCTAGAGTAGAGAGCGCTCTGGGCCTGTGTGTGAGAGACCTTCTAGATTGGGTTAACTGAATCTGGAAGGGTCTGGAGGACACCACACCCCACTTTGTAGGCTGCTGTTCCAGGCAAGGGTAAAGAGAAAATGAGCAGGACCTCACAGTTTTCTGTCACGGTGTGACCAGCGACTTCACTCCTGCTGCCTGAGTCTCCCTTATGATGATGGACTGCACCCTCAAAGTGAGCAAGGAAAAAAAATAAACCTTCACTGAGTTGCTTTGCACATGAATGTTGTCATACAATGGGAGAATTTACTAGCATACTCTCTACTCTCTACTCTCATGCCTTCCTCACTTCCAACTTCTGTTTGCAAGTTCCTTCTTTCCTTCCCACCGTGCCCCAAGTGGTCTTTTTTTATTTGTTATTCTATTTCTGCAGTGAGCGTCCTAAAGTCTCTCTATCCAACTGTAGATGTTCAAGCCAACTATCTACTCTATATTTTCTTGTCTAGTTCCAGCAGACGCTTTCATTAAAGTATGTCTGACAAGCGAAACCAGCCCCTCACTTCCCACCGCTGTATCCTTCTCTGTGTTACTATTTCTACCAATAGAATCAGACTCATCTGAGTCTCTGCAGCTCTATCTTTCTGCATTAATTTATTCCTTTTTTAAAGTATATTAATAGTGTCTGTTACATGGTGGAACACTTCAGCTCTGCCTTCTAGGCCCTGGATCTCTCTCTCCTCAGCCCTGCTCCCCTACTCACTTGCCGTTAGTGAATTGTATGAGGTTGGTTGTTTGTAGGAACCTTTCAAAATGAGTATCCATTTCCTTTCTTGCCTCTGCCTCTCGTCTCCTAATCCTGTCAGTTTGATCCGTTTTGTTCATCACCTCACTCAACTCCTGGTCCTCACAGTTGATGGAGTCAATTACCTCATAGCATGAATCTGATCATGCTGCTTTCCTCTATAGAAACAGCTATCAGTGGCCCTCCAACCACAGCACTCACAAATCCCTGTCCTCTTCCCAACACTCCTCAGACATGAATACATTGTTTGGTATCGTGCTACCTCATCCCAGAGAGATAGAAACAAAATGTCTACCCATGCTGGGTAAGGCACTAGTGACGGGCCAAATAATAATATGGAGGAGAAGGAGGAAGAAGAAGAAGAGGAGGAGGAGGAGGAGGAATGAGGAGAAGTTCTACTCAAGCCTAGCTCAATGAGCCAATAAGTCTAACCTGAGTTTCTGAGAGAAGCATGGATACAGGATTACCTATAGGTAAACAATCCTTTAGGAGCATAGGCAACTTATGATAGCTACAATACCGAGGAATTTCCCCACCAGCAACCATTAATTGCTTTATCTGCAGGGAGGGGTAGGGACCCCATGAGCACCCACATGCACACACTGTGATAGAACACTTACACTTATTGGACCCAGTCCTGTGGTAAACCCCTGCAGATCATCAAAAGCTGTTGAGAGAGGATACCCAGCATGCCACGCAGGGAGGACAGAGTTTCACAGCACTTGGCTTTCACTAGGATACACATGGTACATGTGAATGTGTACACGTGAATGTGTACATGTGAATGTGGAGGCCAGAGGTCAGCATCAAGTGTCTTTCACAATCATTCCCTACCATATTTGTAGAGAGAGGGTCTTTAGCTCACTGATTCAGGTAGACTGGCTGGCCAGCAAGCTGACAGATCTTCCAGTTGCCAACTCTATGACACTGGGGTTACTGGCCCTTGCCACAAGGCTTCATCCTTGCATCAGTACCATCTCCCATCCCCGCTATCATTTTTAATGCACATCTCAGTTCTCCTACATCCTCACCAATGTCTGCTTCGTAACGACTGTGAGTCTCACGATCCTAATCCACGTGAAGTGGCAACTCAGAGAGACTTACTGCCCATTTCCAGGCTGACTGGCAATTCTGACCACCTACCATGTGCTTCCTGCCTGTTCATATATAGTATCTGTGGAAAATGATTCTTCACATTTTTTTCCTTTTGGGTTTTTTTTGTCTTATTGTTGATTTGTAGAATTATTAAATATATTCTGGATAGAAAGCTTTCATGTGATGCACCTTTTTAAATATTTTATCTGGTCTACTTTTTCATTTTTAATGCCTCTTCTGATGAAAGTTTTCCTTTGGACAAAGTCCAATTTATCCTTTTTTATCTTCTTTTAATCTTAGTGCTTTGTTGATCTAAAATGACTCTTCTGTTCAAGTATGTAAAACGTGTGGTGCTTTTAGGATAGAAACAGACAGGCTGTTTTTAAAGCATGAAAATATGAAGGATGTAGAAATATTAAATACGATAGTCAAAATTAAAAGAAAATTTGGAGGATAAAAGCTGTTTAAATTCAAGGGTTTCTACTGAAGAACCCCCAAAAGACATGCATATCGAACTTTTGTAGGAACCAACCAATAAATCCATAGAGTGGAAGAGCATAGAAGTAGATTTATACATACAAGACCAATTGACTTTTGTCAAGGGAACCATGACTACTCAATAGATAAAAGAATGCCTATTAGCCAAATTGTTCTTGACTGTCTAGTAAACAATAAAGAAAATATTCACATTAATCCAGTTGTGTATAGAAGTATTCATCTGCCACATACTTGGGCTTCAGAGGCAGGGGGATTACTGACAGTTTGAAGCTGGGGTCATCAACAAAGTGAATTCCACATCATTGAGGGTTACACAAAGAAACATATCTCCAAAAGAAAAAAAAAACAAATTATACTGTTACCCATAACACACGCATGTGCGCGCGCACACACACACACACACACACACACACACACACACACACACACACACAGCATTGTATTGTACTTGGCCACACAGCTTTTAATTGTTTTCAGTTGTTGGAGTGTGTGTGTGTGTGTGTGTGTGTGTAGTATGTATGCATGTTGTACCTGTGGAGTGACACTGAGTGTCTGTCTCCCTTAACTATCCTCATCATATTTTTTGAGACGGTGTCTCCCTGAGCCTGGAACACAGCCATCCAGCTAGACTAGCTGTCTAGGAATTCCCCGCTAACCAACCTACTGTCTCTGCCTCCCCAACACTAAGATCACATGTGTGTGTGAGTGATTAGGGTTTGGCTTTTATGTAGCTGATGGAGATTCAAAACTTAAGCCCCAGGCTTTACCAAGTTTGCCACTGTTAAAGCGTGTTTTCACCTGAATAGTTTTCCTCTTTGACATTCTTTGGCGTGTTAGTGTCCTTCAAGGTTAAGAACAGATGTCATCTTCTTTCTGAAGCTCTTTGTGACTGCTTTACCATAGACTGACACGTAAAGCACTCTCCTTCTAACACGTCAGGCAGTGTGATGTGGTCAGGCGTGCACATGTGTGCGAACGTGTGCATCAAAACCCCCAAATAGTGTTTTCCTCTGCCAGATTTTCGTTTGTCACGGAATCCTGTGAACCATGTACATAAGAGATGCAGTGAACTTGGCAACAAAAACGTGTCAAAAGAGAGAGTGCACAGCGGAGTATAGAGTGCGGCAGAAAACCAGTGAAAAGGTACCTCATACTCCAAACCAGGGACCAAGGGGAAAGAGGCGGAAGAAAGAGGAGCCAGGGCGTCGTGGTTTCCAGCAGTATGGACATACAGATAAGACAAACACAAATGACTTCCGGGAACTTTGTCAATTACCCAGCCACTAATAATTCACTCCCAAGCAAAAATATCAGCAAACTTGGGCAGGACCTTGCTTGAGAAACTTCAAAACCTTTATCCAAAACCATAGCACTGTTGTCTTGATGAGAATATTCACCAGTGACACGAGAAAGGTAACTGCCCTTTAAATGTGACCTTCCCCTCAATAGTTTCTATCTCTGTCCATTTGTAACAAACGTGTATTTACAGCCAGTGCTGTGTTTCTCTCCTCATTGCCATGGTAAACAATTTGGATTCAGTTTGGATTTGTCACTGCTGAACATTTCCATTGATTTCACCACAAAGCCACCGTTATGATTGTCCTCACATTGTTTCAAACATATATGGTGCAGGAAAAAAAAAAAAAGAACAGTGCACAGGGCTGAGAGTGGAGGTAGGGGTTGCTCCCTGCCTCAGGAGCAAGGAGTTGTTCTGAGGAGCAAGAGGGAGCAATGCAAGACAGTACCATTAAGAGATTATTCTTTTAAATGTTCAGATTTTTATTTGGGTTGAACAACATAATGAAGCCTATTACAAGCTCAGCTTCTTTGTGAGACTGTTTCAATAGAGCCCTGTTGACTGGAAATCATACCTTTGTTTCAAAGGGAGAATTGTTCTAGTTGTATCATCATCTTAAGGTTAACTCTTTTACATGAAAAAAAACATTGTGTTTCACAAAGCAATGGGGTTGTTTTATCGCAGGGGTGCACTTAGTTTTAACTATATGCGGTCTCTAAAGTACTGAGATGAATAAAGCTATTACCCCTGGTGTTACTGCCATCATCCCAAATGTGAATATGCTGAAATAAAGGCCAAAGCTGTTGACACTTGTCACGAGATTCCCCACTCAGCCAGCTCTCTGGGTGCCCAACCCCTGCCCTGCCTCCTCTTCCTCCTCCTCCTCTTCCTCCTCCCCTTCCTCCTCCTCCTCTTCCTCCTCCTTCTCCTCTTCCTCCTCCTCTTCCTCTTCTTCCTCCTCCTCTTCCTCCTCTTCCTCCTCCTCCTCCTCTTCTTCCTCCTTCTCTTCCTCCTCCTCCTCCTCCTCCTTCTCCTCCAACACTGTAGTCACAGCCAGGAGCAGGCAGAGTAACTGTGCAGCACAGAGGCGTGTTCTCCCCTGGGGACCGCTGTGCATGTCGGAAGCGGCCTCAGGCACACTCCCCAGTTCCTTTTATCCGCATTTGACACTAACATCCTTGGATTCATCTTCATCCATAAAATGGGGTATAAAATTGAAATGTATTTTGCTCTTTATCTACATCCTACTTTGCACACACACACTAACTTATGTGTTTGTCTGTAACAATTAATTAAAATTAACACAGTTGAGGCCGGTAACATAGCCTAGCAGTTAAGAGCACTTGTTGCCTTTACATTGGGTGGTAAAGCATCCTATAAGTCCAGCTTCAGGTGAGCCTGCATCCTCTTCTAGCTTCTGAGGGCACTATACACACGGCACACATACGGACACATAAGACACATGTACACAAATAAATAATTAAAAGATCCTTTTTTAATCAACAGTTTTCATTTCTGGACTCATATAAACTTGAACATTCTTTTGACTCAAAAATGCTTATGTTTACTATTTATTTTTAGTTTTTCATTATATTTATGTATTTGTGTAATGGAATGGGGTATGTGCCATGGCACATGTGTGACAGTCAGCGAGCAACTCTCAGGAGTTCAATCTTTTTTTCTGCTATGTGGGTCCCCAGGATTGAACTCAGGTCCTCAGACTTAGCAGCAAGCACCTTTATCCACTGTGACATCTCACTGGCCCCCATTCTTGATATTTTTACTAAAAAGTTTTCATCTGTATATTCTTCTACTGTCAGTTAAAGAGGGGGGGGGGAATCCATTGTATTTACATAAACAAGAGACAGCTCAAAAAATGCGATAGGAAACATTTCAGAGAGTATCAAATTGTGGACAGGAAGATCATCACAGGCTTCAGTGTGATCTGTTCCTCACAGATGGACTGCACGTCTTGCACAGTCAGGGTTACATCACAGAAGATGGGCCCGCTGTGAGCAACTGTTACTGAAAAGGTACTGACTGCTTTGCAAGCATAAGTGACTCTGGTATTTGGAAAAAGCACCTCTGCAGATATCTTTCTGTGCCTACTTCTTTCTTCAGAGCAACTTCTGATGGTTGGAGATGTGTAATGTTTCTTCCTTCTGTGAGGTATGTGTATCTTTTCAACATATGCTAGGAGAAAGATTGGTGAGTTAGGGAAGATGTGTGGAATTGTACACGGAATTTGTTTCATTTATTGTTTTTGTTTTGGCTTCTTTAGTAACACGAATATAGGGGAAAGGGCATTTTTGTCTGATAACGCTTGACAAAGTTTTGAAACACAAACCTGGACATGAAGCAAATTCCAACACTTCAACCTGCACATCTCACACAATGAGGGACAAGAAGGTGTTTTTAAAGTATATTCTAAAAAGGCATCAGTCGCATGAATGAAATAGCTCATGGTTGCATTGCTAGTCTCAGTGTTCATATAAGTAATCTACTAATGTCAGAGAAGGAAGCTAAGATTCTTAGAAATGGCACCAAGGCTCACAACATGATAGTTTCCTCTCTTGTCCCTGAGTGAACATTTGGTCCATGATTTCGGCTAAGCCACAGAAGAAGTCTTGGTCTAAGCTGGACACTTCTTCTTTTTTTGAGGGGGGGCAATATATTCTCCTTTTTTCTCTTTTTTTATTTAATAATTTAATTAATTTATTCAGATTACAATTTAATTGTTATCCCATCGCTTGTATCCTCCCATTCCTCCCACCCGCTTTCACCCTATTCCCCTCCCCTAAGTCTATGACCTAGGGGGATCTCCTGCCCTACTATATGGTCATAGGCTATCAAGTCTCATCTTGGTATCCTGCCTATTCTTTCTCTGAGTGTCACCCGGCCTCCCCATCAGACCAGATACTAGGACGTGTTTAACCACAAGACGTCATGTTTCAGGCCACTTAATATATCTCCTCCCTGATCTTAGGTTACAGTTCCCAAGACTTCCCTGTCCTATTTTGGTGTCTTTTTGCCTAAGTCTGATCATTTTTATTCCTAACTATACATGTTTCCTTCTGGTTATAAAAGAAAAAAATATTTTCGATAAATGGTTGTAGCAAAAAAAAAAAAAAAAAAATGGAGAAACAGAAAAAAATGCCTCATGTCTACAAATAAGCCAAAGCTATGAATCTCTCGGATGATAGAATGACTAGCTCCTTGGGCATGCAATGGGCCAGTTTTATAGCTCATCTTACAATTAGCCGTGCTCAGTGACTTCAGCACTATGTCAAACTATATGACATGACAAGGGTGGTTTAAAATCCACTGCCATTGCCTTCTAGTAGACAGTGTACCTTACAAATAAAAGAAAATGATTCTACATCATTAGAATGTAAAGAGAGCTGGCCAACGGAAAAGCACTCTGCTAAGCCCCAAGGGAATATTTGCTAAGCCCAGAATAACCAAACTAAGACCATTTTTTTTCCCAAAGAGGTCAGAGTCCAGCGGAGAAATGGGAACGAATATAAATCATGATTATACAAAGCCTGGCTTATGTGGCGGGAACGCTGTCTAAACAGTGATTCATTCTGACAGGGCTAGGGGTTGAGAAGCTTCCCAGAAGGAAGCGACGTTGACTTTGGCCTCAGAGGATCAATTAAACAGGGTGAAGGAAAAGACCCTGAAAGGCTGGGACCTGGTCGTTTGCAACAAAGATGCATACCCAGAGGGGGAAAAGTCCAGCAGTATTTAAACAGCAAAACTGTTTTTTGATGGGGTGAAACATGGAAATGCGGAGGACATGCGCCCAAATTAAAGGAAAAAAATGAGACAAGATCCTCTGACGCTGAGTAACCGATGGAAATAACACTCTACTATTTAATCATAGATGCCCTGACCTGAGTAGGAAAACCAGTTTCTTTGTGTTTAGCTGGGATGTTTTGGTGACAGTATCTTAGGGCCATGAGGCTAACCCAGCTGCAGGCAAACCAGTGAGAGCTCATTTGCAATTGTTCAGGGAAAATTGTTTAGGGACTGGGACCAAGAAAGCAGACCTTGACTGTCCAAAAGACCATAGGCAGAGAAGACAGTAAATGGATCAAGGAATTTGGAGGAGTCTTTATCCATGAGATTTAATAATAGACATCATAGAGGCAGGAGGGAAAAGGTCAACCATAAGCCCTAAAGATGACTGCAAGACATGAAAGTGGAAGGAGGGGCTAACTGAGAAGAGACATGAGGAGGACAAGAGAATGATGGAGAAAAATATGATGGGAACACATACGTACATGCAAGACTCACCATAAGAAAACTCTTTACCAATAGTGAGTATATGCTAACAAAATACTAATATGCATAACATATGCATGTTGTGGGGGATACCATTGATTCTTGGTTGACTGGCTGGCTGGGAAGTAGACACATGTTCAGCACTGTGACTTAAAAGCCCAGCTGTCTGGACCATGTCTCCATCAGCTATCTTTAGATACAGACTCCTCATCCTCTAAAGCTTGAGGGACAGCAACATCATTCAAACCTCCCACTGCACCCACCGGTCTTGTACACACAGACCACAGACATCAAGAGGTCTTGTTTGGCAACAATGTGTCTTCCATAAAGACTTCTCTGTCACTCCTTCTATTGTAAATTAAGCTACTTCGTCTCTCTACTGAACTCAGGGGCTGTTCTGGCCCACCCTGCCTACATCTATCTACCTCTTTGCTTTTAACCACATTCCACACTAAATGCTGAGCCATTTCTCTCATACACAAGTCAGATCGTGTTACTCTCTGCTGCTCAAAAATCTTTATTTGCTAGCTCAGACAAAGTAAAATTCAAATTCTTTCTTTGGCTGTAAAGGTCCTAAATGAACTACCTCTCTGAATTCGTCTACTGTGTTGTCCTTTTTGTACACTTCCTCTGCTCCTGCTACACTGGCCTCCCTGTATCTCCCTCAAAATTGCAAATCTGGGCTTTGGTAAGGTCTCTGGGCTTCCTTCTTCTTAGGAAGCTCTTTCTCCAGTTGGCTAAGAGTCCAGCTTCCTGGTTTCTGCTCAAATGATGGATGAACAGAGAGAGAGAGAGAGAGGCATGGTGTCTCAGACTGGGTGCTTTCTACTCACTTCTCTTCCTGAATCTCATCACTAAAAGGGATGTCAACTACTGTTTTGTCTGTTTCCTGCCCCGAATAGAATGCGGGTTCCTCTGGGGCAAAGTCATTTTGTTTTCTGTGGAACCTTTATCAGCCATAATAGTGTGCAGTACAAGGTGGATGTGGAATAAACATTGGAAGGGAAGTCAGATGAGCCATAGTGCCACCTTTCATTCTGGATACAGAAATTCCGGGTCAACTTCTGTCTCCAACCAAAAGACGTTCCCTATTCCTCTTCTCTGAAATAGCCTTACTCCCCGGGGCAGAATGAAGAAGCGATGACTGTTGGTTCACTTAATGCGTGGAAATAAGATTAGCACACAACAGAGACGTGATGGTAAATGAGATATGAGCAGGAGCCACGGAATTTTTCATTGGGTTCAGCTATCCTCTGGGCATATGATGCAGAGCTTCCTGTGCAAGACGGAGTAAAGACAGGGAAGGCGGGCGGGGAGGGGGGAGGAAAACAACGTTGTTTTCCTAACGCATTAATAAAGCTAAGTTTCCATTGTGGATCGAAGAAGGAATACTAGAAAAGCAATAGAGCATTTCCTGTCGCAATGGAGGTAAATGATGACAGTAATGCAGAAGATAATAACAGGCCTTTTCATTCCAAATTCTCTTCTCAGCCAATCAACAACAAATTAAACTAGGAAGACAGAAAGAGAACCGTTTTCTTTTCTTCTGCACTCAATAGGGTTTTTATTAGCTATGCTCTTGTTTATTACCCAAAGAAATGCATGCAAAGGGAACTAAGCATTTACCACACTGAAGGGGATGTCACTGCTTTCTAACAAAACCATGGCAATCTGTTAAGGTGGAGAGAGCATTTGTGACAATAGGAGCATATTCTTGTCCATATTCTGGGACAAAAGTCTGATTAAGCCCACACCTTCTCTGATGGTTTGAGAAAGATATGTCTCCTAAAGTCTCGGGCAATTGAATGTTTGGTCCTCATTTGGTAGCACTACCTGGGCTGGCCTAGGAGGTGTGGCTTTGGGCTCCTAGGCTGGCCTAGGAGGTGTGGCTGTGGGCTTTGAGAGTTTAAAGGCTTGTGCTGTTTCCAGTCTGTTCTCTCTTCTCTGTCCTAGAGGTTTACAATGTGAGCTCTGAGCTACCTGCTCCTGCCACAATGTCACCATTTGCTGCTATGTCTCTCTGCCATACTGTGCTTTTATTCTTCTGGAATCTTAAGTTCAAACAAGCCCTTCTTGGTCTAACTTTCCATGGCCATGATGTTTTTATCGTAGCAATAGAAAAGTAACTAATACATTCTCTGTCCTCCAGTGTCTGGACTGAAAAACAGAAACAATGATTGCTTTATCTACATGGCTAAACACAGAGCTAAATATTTTAATCATCCAACGGAGATGGAAGGAATAAGATAAGAATCTCATTCAAATGGGCTCCTAAGCCACTAGCTAGGAAGTATTCGTATTTTTAATGCCTCTAAAATTTTCCCTGTGAATAAAGGCTTAGCTAATACTATTAGTAATTATTTTGTTTTTTTCAGCATGTCTTATGTCATTCTAACTAATATTATATATGTATTTAATGCAAGTAGTGTGGGATATCTTTTCTTGGAAACATGATAAAAAGAAAAATAATTGATAAATAATAATAATTATTATTTCAGAACTCTAATACAATGAATAGAAATGATCCTGTTATTTTTTTAAAGATTTATTTTATTTATTATATATACAGTATTCTGCCTACAGGTCAGAAGAGGGCACCAGATCTCATTATAGATGGTTGTAAGCCACCATGTGGTTGCTGGGAATTGAACTCATGGCCTTTGGAAAAGCAATCAGTGCGCTTAACCTCTGAGCCATCTCTCCAGCCGCCTGGTCGTGTTATTATAGTATTACAGTTTAATTAAAAATAAAGGCTTGTGTGACCCCTGTAATCTCTTCTGATGACTCTTCACCAGTTATCCACAAAGAAAGACTAGGAGGTTTGCTCTAACAAGTTTTTAGTACAGATTTGCTCTACATCACCTTTAAATAAAGACATAAAGTATTTGAGTGAGAGAGGGGAGAAAAAAGGCACAAGTTATAATCCAGATATGATTCTAGTCTGAAACTGAACAGCTATTGGGTTAAAATGTTCTTATTTTGACAATTGCAAAAAAAAAAAAAAAAAAAAAAAGAAAGAAAAAGAAAAGAAAACAAGACACTAAACTCAAGAACAGCACTTGTTAGCTCTGTAATAGAATCCATCCTATTCAACTTCTTCTTCAATGATTTGAATAAAGACTAAGGTGACATAGAAATCTAATCTGGCAGTACCAGCACAAATGGAAAAATGATGAATAGCACTCATGATCCACTGTAGAATTAAAAAGAGCAAGGCAACCCAGATTGTTACCAAAACAAACTAACTGTAATAGAAGATAAATGTAGAATAGTGTTCATTAAAACGCGGGATGTGAATAGCAAAATTCCATGTGGTGCTTAGGTATTCATTCTGGCCCTTCGCTAGGAGGCACAGACATTTAAAAACTAAATTATATATTGTTTTCCAGTAACTCAATGATGTTCATCTAGCTGAGGAGAGAGAGCCACAGGGAGAACAGCGTGACCGTGGATGTGTTCACACTCGAGGGTAAGCATTGCAGTCACCCAGTGGAGAGTTCGGTGAAAAAGGAACATATCCCACAGAAATGGAATTGTGACCTGAAACCATGAGAAACGTACGCAGACTAAAATTGTGATGGATGCTGAAATTCTAGGCACTAAGATGCAGAGCAGGAAATGGTGAGAGAAGGCACTAGAAAAACAAAAAGATGAGTTATGGAGGCACTAACTATATTGCAGCAACAGGATCCATATCATATAGGCACGAGGAATGAACACAGAGATTAACCAGGAAGCAGCCTGCATACTTTGCGTGTGCGCATGCATGTGCGCGTGTTGCATGCTGATCACTCCAGCAGTAACACAGGATGAATGGAACTCAGGGGATGGAGGAATGGATACGAGGGGCACACACCTGAGTTATGGCCAGAGATTCAGTATGTTCAGTGTCACTGGGACTCTCCAGGAGCCAAAAGAAAGAAAGAAAGAGACATCCATGAAGACCTATGACAGGACGATCAGAGAGAGTTTCACAGGAAACTGTAAGAGCCCCAGGCCACAGAAGCCACTGAAATAGAGCTTTACAAAAGAAGTCATTTTCGGTATTGAATGCAACCCAGAGAGTCACTAAAATGAGGCCTTTAAAATGACACTCAAAATTTCACAGGGAGACTGATTGTTCAGCTTAATGGATTATACCTTTAGTAGAGGGCCTGAGGTGGGAGACAAATCAGAGTGTGTTTTTTAAAAAAAATAATTGAGAGATGAGTATGTTTAGCATGTACCAGCTTGAAAAGCTTAGCGGGAAAGGAAAGAAACAGAGCAGCATTGGAATACAGAAAAATAAAGAAGAAAAAGTAGAAAAGAGTAGAATTCTATGTCCCAGGAAGAAAAAAAAAAAAAAAAAGAATGGATTTAATTGGTAGAAAAGTTACTTTGGTTTTAAGTAGAAAAGGTATGTATCTCATCATATTAAAAGTATATGGAGAAAAAGTGGGCTGTGTGGCTAAGCTGGTGGGTGAGGATGGCAGAAACATTAAAGTTGAACAGTTCTTCAATGAGATCTTCTTGTTGTGATGGTAGCTATCTACATCACATATTTCTTACTCTACTTAACTTCCATGAGGCAATTCATTAGCGGAAGGTGATTTGAGAATCCCTGTTCCTGGAGAGCGAGCACACAGTCTGCTTCCTGCTGGTACTGTCTCAGGGAATGGAGGTAGGATGCTCAGGTAGCCAGATATTCATGAAAGTAGACAAGGGGCCCCATCTGGGGCCTGATGGGGCTCGAGAGACAGAAGTCTCTGTCTTGTGTTCTCCTGTGGTCCAGACTTGACTTGAGGGTAGTGATGTCAGCTCTGGTGCAGGCAACATATCAGCATATACAGTAGACTAATCTTGCTCAGCCTGCCCATCCCACTAGTCACATGATACATACGTAGTCTCACTGCCAGAAAGATCAGTGCTCTGCATGGAAGTGTCACCGAAAGATGCAAATATGTGGCAAATACATTCTTTCTTTCTGTCCCTTGTCTGAAGTTAATGGCCTGTTCTTCCGACCTTCCTTTTTCCTTGTGAATGACGTTTCTGCAGCTCATCTGCAGGCTTGTTATGCCCTCTCTACTTCCCCTCCCTTAATGGCATTTTGACCAATGGCGTGAGAGAGAGAGAACAAAGTGGGAGCTACAGAGGGTGTTGGAGACCTCAGGTGATTAGAGGGGAACATGGCTGAGAAACAGGCTTCTCAGGAGGCAGGCTTTATTGAGCAACTTCTTTAATTGGAAGGGAGCAAAGGCAACAAAACCTTTGGGGAGAGGCTTTCAGGGTGAGTGTACATCATTGGCTAAGGAACAAAATGTTGGGAATGCCTTATTTGTATTCAGCTACCCTGGCCCTACACACCCTGAAAACTGGAAGCAGAACCCCCTCCAAACTGCCTCTCCCCCACACACACCATTTTATTTTCATTTAAACCCATACTAATACAAAATTCAGACTCAAAAACTTGCTTTCATCCATGCTGAAGAACATAACATGTAAAGAAAATCCTGGGAGCCAACAATATTATAGAGGTTTTAAAAATATAAACATGGCCTATGGGGTAAACATTAATTACTATGTTCTCTTTTGAGAAGGTGCTTTGCTAATACATTGTGCAATAAGATCATGTTTAGGAGTCTGTAGAATCCCTCTTACCTACTTCATAAAAACAGTCGGAGAGGTTTAGCGACATTATCAGTAGGAAAGGAAACTGGAGACAAATGTACTGGAAACATAATGTGGTACTTGATGTATGGGCTCCATACAACAAAATTAGGAGGCAACAAAAGGGTCGGTGTTAAGAAGGAATCCTCGTTTGTGGAGCTGTGCAAAATGAATAAAGTCTGTAAGGGGTCTTCCGCATGAAAGATAAAGATCTGGATGTCTTTCAGCTCTTAGGGTTTTGGTGTTTGTTTGTTTGTTTGTGTTTGTTTGTTTGTTTGTTTGTTTGTTTGTTTTGAGCATCCCTTATGTGTTGTGATGAGACATGGAGTACAAGAGTCTCAGTATCTGTTGAGATGTTGGATGCATTAAGACAGAAAAGTGAACTAAGCTTACTTGTTAAGGGTTGCGCCACAGTGATTTGGCATTACATTTTGAAAGCTGGCTTAACTCTATAAACAGTAAGGCAATTTGCTGCTTAGAATAATGAATTCCAACTCATAGTAAGGATGTTTGAGGGTGGTGTCTGGAAGATTTTCAGAACTGAGATTTTGATAAAATGCAAAAAAAAAGATTGCTATTGAAGAGACTCGTATAGCAGTCATGGAGGTGGGGAGGCTAGAGGCACATGTACGTATGTGGAGATAAAGATGAGAAAATAAGTAAATATGTGACAGAGCAACCAATACACAGCCTTATCACTGAGAGAGAATAATAAGAAAATGGAGATGTTAACATTTAGTGGGACACTATGCATCCACAGAAAGTTGCCTGTGTTCACAACATCTCACATGGAAGCTGCCAAGAGACCTACAGATGTCTGCTGTCAATCAAGGTGATGATAACCACCTGACAAGTGAGTCTAGATTAGCTACAAAAATGGGGATTCATGACATAGATAGAAAGATGTCTTAAGAAACAGAGCTTCCGGAAGGAACTTGAACCCCAAGCTGGAACATTTTTGAGGCTATCTCCTCTGATCATCCACTTGTACCTCCAATTCTGCTATGTCCATCTTTGTCTACAGCCCAAGTGCTGTTGCAGATCCAAATTCTCCTTCAAACAATTGTAGTTGGCCTAATTTTTTTGTCATAATCAGCAAGTCTCTGGCTAGACAGGCAGAGCCTCCTTGATCGGCTATCAAGACTCCACTGCTGGTACCTCGTGGATAGTTTGGGAGAAAAGCCGTTGAGAGAACAGGCATGAAACAAAACCCAACATTCATTCATCAGATGAGAATCCATACCTTTCTTTCCACACTTCCATCAATCCTTAAGCTCATTCTAACCACAGAGAGCTACAGAATAGGAGAGTGACCAATACCGCACTATGGGAGTCCTCAAGTTCTGTCCCTGACAAGCATCTCCTTTGTAACTTGGGGCAACCTGATCCCTCCGTTGTGTTTCGGCCTCTATCACTGAGAAACATCAGCTTCATTACGTAAGGCAATGACACCTAAGATGCAAAGCACGGTTTGTCACGGAACACTTTTAATCTGTTGAACTGAGGCTGCCACAAGGGCTTCAGACTATGCCTCACTGGAAACTAGACAAGAATCCTTTTAGCCCCACTCCATTTGTCCCAATAACAGGATGATGTGTCTCTGCTTACTCTCACACAAATAAGCCAGCCCACTCTAAGCCATCATGTTTTAGCTTAGCTTAGGAGATGGCTCTTAGTGACACAAGAGGCAGGTTTCAACTGCAGCGAATTCCTTCGTTTGAATGGTTGCTCCCTAAATCTTTTACGTTCCTACCATGGGTATGACCGTCTGAGATCTCTAGTGTCTCATGCAAGGAGCAGTGTCCAACCGTGGGGGTTGCGGGGGGGGGGGGAGTCACCTTTTTTGCAGTAGTGACAAAGAAATGGCTAACGCAGGAAGTTCAAAGCCTTTTAATGGATTTATTCAGTGCACTTTTATATGAAAATGTTCATGGCCCAAAACTTGGATGCTATGCAACTTATTAACCATGTAGTATGAGGGCAAGGATTGGTGATGTGCCTTTGTTTTATTGTTTTTTGCCAATGTTTTCTGATCTATACTTGCACATTAACTATGCAAACTGAAGACAAAGGATAAAATGTTATTTTTAGGTCATGTACCTTGGTCCTGGAGCATCATAGAATAGCAATGTGTCAATTTGGATTGTGGTTTTGAAAATTTTGCCACCTGGGTCACCGGGAGAACTTGGTAAAGTATAGATTGATGGGCCTCATACCTAAAGCTTCTAACTCCATAGAATGAGCTTCTAACTCACCAAAAGGTAAAGCCCAAGATTTGGCAACGCAAACAAGTTCCCAAGTGATGTCTATACCACTGGTCCAGGGAGGAAGCCTTTTGAGATCAGATGCTGATCAGAACTCATTGGCGGTGGAGGGTGAGGCTTTACTCATCTTCAGGGAAGAAAGCAAAGGCACACAAGAGTTTTAATATTTGTCTTCAGCTTCTAACCCACAAATTCTAGTCTAAAATTTTATTTTCAAAGCACCAAGCTCCATGCCCTTCCCTTAGGTATTTGGGGTCATGTTAGTAACCTATGTTTACAACCTGTGGAAGACAAGCAATGAATGTCACATCACTCATTTCACCTACACTTTTGAGTAGATGGAAAATGCTACGCTTTTGAGTACAAGAGCTATTAGATTTTTATACTGAAAAAAAAAAAAAAGGTAGCATGTTAGGTCATGGTTTATCTTTCCAAAAGATTCTTGTGTTGAAGACTTGGTTCCCTGGTACAATGCTCAGAGATGGGCTTAGGAAAGTAAGTGGTCCATGGAGGAAAGGACCTAATCAGTGTGATATCCATGATGGGTCCATAAATACGAAGCTACTATTGGGAGGTGCTAGAAACTGTGGAAGGTGGATCTTGATTAGAGACTGTGGGCAGATGGTGACTAGCCTCAGTGGGTGTGCCTTGTTGCTCTCCTTCCTGTCTGTGTCTCTGTTTCTTTGTGGCCTTGAGGTAAGCAGTTTTCCCACAGTCATGTTTGTCCACCATGTTTCTGCCTTGCTGCAGCAGATCCTAGAAGCAGCAGATCCAGCACACTGCAGACTGAAGTCTATGATACCATGAGCCAAAGAAGCTCTTTCCCTCATTAAGTTGTTTTTTGCCGTAGTGACAAAGAAAGAACTAACACAGAAAATTCAAAGCCTTTTTAACGGATTTATTCTGTGCACTTTTATCTGAAAATGTGCATGGTCCAGGCTTGAAAAGAACATTATAGCATTAGCAACTGCCTTAGAAGAATAACTCCATTTTCTGAAGCTAATGAAAGTTTTAAAGTTTTTAGCTACTTTTTACCTCTCCCTTGCATTAACAGCTAAAGTTCTGTTGAAATGTTATTAAGTTTTTCCTAGATAAAAATTAGTTTCTTTGTATAATTTCCACCTTGTAAAACCAATTTCTTCCATTTATTCCTTCAAAAGTTGAAATAAAAACTATGAAGCAACCATTAATAGTTGCTATTTTTCAAAATTATTTTCTAATTAAATATCAGACCCAATTTTTCCCAACTTTGTAAAAACGTGCTCACTACATTCTACATTTGAAGTTTATACACATAGTTTAAGAATAGGAATACTATTATTCTAAGAGCCTGCAATTAATTTTTAGGGGATCTAGGTAGAAATAAAAGCTATAGAAGTGGATTTGTACAATCAGAGAAGTTCTTGGCCCATACAAACTATACTCATAAAAATGTTTTCTGCACATTTTCACTCAACAAGTATTTTGGGGGGGGGGCACTTGTTATGGACTAGGCATTCTGCCTATCACGCCAAGAAATTGACCACACCAAACAACAGCAGCAAATTACAGAAACTTCCAGAAGATGAATTAGCTTGGAGTAGCACAACTGACTTCAAAAGTAACAGCATCTGAAATGATGGAGGTTGCCCTGAAGTTTCCCAAGCTATTCTGATCAACTCGGAGGCAGAAAGCAGTAATCTTCTAAGTGTTTCTGTGATAAAATGAGTCTCCCTCTTAATACGTGGAGATGTGTTCCGATGGCCCATGGGTGAGTTAACCGGAGAACAAAATTACACCTTAGGCGAATCTTCTTCATATGCACACATACATACATATGATAAAGTTTCATTAACAAGTTAAGAATAAAAGGAAACTTAACAATAATAATAAAAATACAAAATTATATTGACTTAGTGTTCTATTGCTGTGAAGAGATAGTATAACCACAGCAACTCTTACAAATAAAATATTTAATTGGGCCTGGCTTACAGCTTCAGAGATTTAATCCATCATTGTTATGGCAGGAAATGCGGTGGCGTGCAGGCAAACATAGTGCTAGCGAGGCAGCTGAGAGTTCTACGTCTGGATCAGCAGGCAGACGCTAGGTCCGGCTTGGGCTTTTCGAAACCTCAAAGCCTGCACCCCACACCCAGTGACCCACCTCCTAATCTTTTCAAATAGTGCTGCTCCATGGTGAACAAGCATTCAAATCTATGAGCCTATGGGGGGTGATTCTCAATCAAACCACCACATATATCCATATAATAAAGTTATATGAATAGGCTATGTGAGAAAAATACTTTATTATCTCAAAGTCAACTTTCCTTCTGTGATTATGTGGGATGCAATATCAAAAAGTTCAGATGAAATTAGGTAAATGACATCACAACCATTGTGACACAACCATAGTCAGTCAGTCTGATATTCAAAACTAACAAATAACTAATGGGTGGGTTGTATATACAACGTAGATATTCTGGAAAAAGGAATGATTCACGTCTCAAGTAGGACTGAGCAGTATATCATAAGATTTTATCACATTTCTAGAAATAAAGCACAATTTAAAACTTAGGAATTGCTTATTTCTAGGGTTCTTTGTGTGTTTTTTTTTTTTTACTTTAATAATCTTATTAAACCTAACATATAAACTTTAACATATAATCAGTCTAAAATTACTAACTTCTTTCCTTTATTTTTTTCACAGGTTCATACACGCCAAAGGTCCAAAGTCTGAATGTCAGACATCTGTAGTGGGCCATGACCATGAAAATGTTTTCACTAGAACGCTTCTTCAGAACACTTAATACCACATAGTATAACATGCTTACATCATAAATACAGTTACAAAAGTGAATTTTGGATATTTACATGATATCAGTTATGTAAAAGAAGATAAATGAGAACAAAAGGGCCAGAAGGGTCCATATAAAGTGTCTAAGAAAAATGCTTCACTTGGACGTGTGGGTCACCTTTTCCCTACCACTTTGCATTTTGTAGTTGCTCCTTTTCTCCTTTTCTTTCTTTTGTCTTTCAATATCATATACTAGTTGACCACAAAGGAAAGGCAGTTAGTTAAAAGTTGGAAAGAAATATCATCACGAGGGAATTGTCTATTAAAATGATATTGCCTACAGGAAACAGCAGCAGTCCATTGCTTCCACAAGGATGAAGACCTGTGCCCATCCAGGTGGGTTAGGAAGCAAGAACTACAAAAGAGAAACTGGAATGTTCAACTGGCTGCTGTTTCTCTAAGAATAGATGACCTAACAGTTCCCTTTTCTGTTAGAATTTCATCTTATTCCCCCATAGCAAGCAAGACCGAGGATCATTTAAGAGTATGGACAAAAGCAGAGTCGGTCACCAAAGCCTGGAGCCCTGAGCCTATAACCCCCACAGGGCCTGAATTGCTACACAGCGCAGGCAGTGTGGAATTTCCAAGTCTAGGCATGACCAAACATTGGTCTGAGACTCTTGTCTTCACTAGATATCATGATGGTGGCCTACAGGAATTTTGTACCATTTATGATGTCATAATAGCATGGTCCATTGCAAACTGTGTTCACAGGGTATGGGTGGGGAGAGGGAAGTACTCAAAGGAAACCAAAGGCGGAAGACTCAGAAGATGAACAAAGAGAAGAAATCATACTCAAAGAATATGCCTGGAGACTGAAATCTTAAATTGAAATGTTTAAATATTCAAGGAGATAAAGAACAGAAAAAATAATATTAAAGCAATTAATTATTTAGAAAAGAAAGGATAGGCAATTTTTAAAAAGTGAAGTAGACATTCATGAACTAAAAATTAGAACAGGCACAGCTAAAGAGAGACTATGTAAATATAGATAAAAAGAAAATCACCTACAATGCAGGTGAAATATTTAATGGAAACTTCAAAAGATAGGGAAAAAATATTCCGGAGAAGTTTTACAGGACTTGACTTATAGAATTAGATATTCTAAAATATATTTAGTAAGTGCTCCAGAGGAATTTCAAAGAGGAAATGGTGAAACAATTGTATTTTGATCATTTGTTTCAATAAATAAATATGTGAGTGTCCAGCTTAAAAGGGCTGCCGAATACCAAATAGAATTAAATAAAGGTAAGTCGTCACCTACTAGTGCCTAATACTCCATGAGCAATAGAGTGGGGCTTAGCAGAGGACCCTAAGCACTATTAGGAAGGCAAGAGAGGCCATGCCAAGCGAAGCCAATCAAGCCAGCATCAGGCTTATTGATAGTGGTGAGCTTCTCCTCCCAGCAAAACTACCACATGAAGACAGAAGCGAAGAACGCCTCATGAAGGAAGGCAGGTTACTACACACAGGTCCTCATACCAAGACATACATGGGGTCAAGAAAGGAAGTGAACCCCGAGGGTGAAAAGAAGTAATTGTGAACAACAACAAAGAAAATGAATCAAAAGAAAATGTGGGGGCTGAAGTGATGACTCAGTGGTTAAGAGTACCGGCTGCTCTTCTTGAGGACCCAGGTTCGATTCCCAAAAGCCACACGGCAGCTCATAACTGTCTGTAACTCCAGTTCCAGGAGATCTGGCACTCTCACACAGACATACATGCAGCAACACACCAATGCACATGAAAATAAGTCAATCTTTAAAAAACAAACAAACCAACCAAACAAAAATGCGACATTGAACATCAAACTGAAATTGTAGAAATACTTGTGGTCTGTAATGCTTTTTCTCTCATTTATTTTTATAGTTTGTTTTTAATTGGTAAGGATTAAAAAGCAGAAATTGAATATTTGTAAACAGATGTCATATTCGAAGCACAGCATAAATGTGTGTTTATGGATTTTCTCAGCTTTCTTTTTATAAGAAACGTTGATTTATTACTCCTACTTTGTAACTGTAGCAAGCGAGGCATTGCGCAATGAGCTCTCCCAAGATCCTAGAGTAATAAAATAAGAGTAATGGATTTACAAATTCTAAGAAAAATTAAAATGCAGCTTCTTAAGTTATAGAGTGAATGTACAAATATTTGCTCTGGCCATTCATAGTGGTTATGCTAAAAGGCTACTAATACGTGTTACAGGGTGTTTAGACTCAACTCAAATTTATCATAAAAGTGAAATAGAATAAGCCTGCCAAACTTTAGAAAGAGAATTTTGCCAGTTGCTAATAGACGATGGGCTTTTATAGTCACTCATTCAAGTATCGTTTAATATGCCTTCAGTAAGTAACTTTAACCTATAAAATGTCTTCATATGATTGTTTATTTCTGGCCCATCTTACCTCAAAAAAAAAAAACCTAATAGAAATATATAAAAATGTTAATATAAGAGGGCTCATCTTTTATATATATAGATAATATATACATATATATGTATATATCTATATGTATGTATATATGTTTGTATATTACATTTGCTTTCCAGATGTATATACTCTGAGAAAGCTACTTGTTATTAATTTCAAATACAACTTCATTTCATGCATCCTCCATCAACAGTCCCATCTTAAATGTAAGAAGCAGGAAAAGTTCCTATTTTCCCTTTTGAGAAGCGAAAATGGCTAATTTTCATACTGCTGTGGCATGGTTCAAGCTAATGATGTGTTAATGCAGTATCTGAGTAGTAACTACCGCAATTCTAAGGGCCTCCTCAGGAAGCTGACCTCACAGTGATGTTGCTAGCATGTTAGATTTGAGTTGATTTCCATAAGTAAATGGCATCTGAGACTCGTTGCATGTTAATCACATAGTTTAGTGAGACTCATATTTATTTTGAATAAGCATTGCATTCTCAAATAAGAGTTATGTGGGAGAAGACAGGCCAGAATTTGATGGAGACACCGGTGGGTACCCACTTCTTTTGGCGCCCATAATGAATAGAGATTTTTAAGCCTATAGAAAATGAGAGCAGATGTGCATAATGACATAATTTGTTATTTATGAATGCAGGTTTTTCTCTGAAGATTGAGGAATTATCATGAAAACTATTCATTGAACCTCAAAAAAATCAATAAATATTAATAACAGAATGCAAATGTTTTCACTGTAATTTAAAATGTGAAGAGTATTTACCCATTATGCCTCTGACCAATTCAGGGTGCCATGAATACTTATTGACTGTGTGTCATTGCATGATTCAGAGAACTTCTCTGAACTGCTTAGAATTCTCAACAGATCAGTAAGAACACATGCAAAAAAGAAAAAGGCTGGTATGTGCACATTTCTCCCCTGGCTCCTACAGCTTATGGAAAAAGCCCTGTGGGTGCAATCAGGAACCCTGGGCTCACACATTTAAATACCATGTGACATTGGGTAACCTTTTCAAATACGAGCTACATTTTCCAAATCATAAAATGGCAATTAAGGCACCACTCTCGAAGGGTTATTTGAAGATAAAATAAGAGCAGAACCCAACAGTATATAGTATTGACAATTTTAAATATGATTTAGAATTAAGGCTATTCCTCAAAAATAGTAATTATTAATAACATTATCTGAGAGCTCTTTTTTAATGGGTATGTGTCTGATGACACCATTCTTATGAAAATGAATTGACAGGCTAAACATATATATATGCCTCTATATTTCACGTTATAATAGCTTTATGCCTGTGTAGGATATTACAGAAAATTTCTCTATACACCAAGCTATTATGAGACAATGATTCAGTCTTTAATGCTATGAGCACTGAGCAATTGATTGGGTTACTGGAGTGGGATGAATAAAAGATGTCTTCCATAGTCTCGGGTATTTGAATATTTAACTCCCAGCTATTGTCACTGTTGGGGAAGGCTATATAAACCTCTTTAGATGGATGAGGTCCAGGGATGAGGTTCCATGCCTCAGGTTCAGTTGCAGTTTCTCCTCTCTGGTTTATGTTTGGCCTTGAAGATAGGATGCTCAGCTCCCTGCTCCTGCTGACATGCCTGTCACTTCCTGCTATGCCTCCTTGCCGTGATGGACCGGTATTCCCCCAGAACCATAAGCCAAAGTAAGTTCTTTCCTCCCTAAGGAGCTTTTTATCACAGAAAAAAAAAAAAAAAAAACCAATAGAGTCACTAAATTTATTAAACAGTGATATCTGTTACACATATTTGTTGCATTCTTATAAATACTCACTTGTCCTATTCTGGAAACAGAGAATGAATCGTTTAACAGATTACCTGCTTACCTCGCTGTACAAACAGTATTAGCACTGAAAGGCTTCTCAAGTATCTCGTAATCACCTTCTCTCAGGTCTGTATTCCCTCCCACAGAGCCAGGAAGTGGTTAAAGGGGAGAATACGCTTCCACTTTGCTACTTTCACCAACTCACCAGCAGTTTCTAAGGCTTTCAAACACTAGGATTTTGCGTAAGAGTCCATGTACATAAAAGAATGTCGTAGTTAGCTTAACTGAGACCTTGACACAACCTACAGTAACCCAGGGAAGAGTCTCAGTGAGGATTTGTCTAACTGAACTTGGCTTGTGGGTGTAACGGTGGGGACCATACGATGTATTAAGTGATAGGGAAACACCCAACCTAGCAGTGGATCACACTATTCCCTGGGTTTATGTCCTGGATGGCATAAAACACAAAATGCAATCTGAGCATTAGAACGTATGCGCCCGTTCTCTGTGCTGTGACTGTAGGTGCTCCGAGCTCCCGCCTCGACTTCCCAGTGGTAGTGAGCTGGGACCCGGAACTATGAACTAAATGGACCTTTTCTTCCCTAAAAGTTGTTTGGCCAGAATGTTTTATTACAGAAACAGGAAACAAAATCTAGACAAAATGTTTGGCTACTACAAAGGTGCTTAAATTGCCCAGTGCTGGCAGTGCATCCTTAGCAATCCCAGCACTCAGGAGGCAGGAGCGAGCTAGTCACCAGATCAAAAGCCCTCAGCAGCGTAGTGGGAGCCTCTCTCAGGCAACCAAAAGGAGAAAAGTTTCAACTGATGAGTCCACCTTCCTCAGTTCAGAGATGGGGAAGCTGAAGACCAGAATGATAGCACCTAAGACACCTGTCAGCCCTTAAAGGAACAGCACTGAAAGAGCACCGCCAAGTTCTCCGGGCTCTTTATTGACGCTATTTTTCCCATCATCACGACAAGGACATCCATGTCCCTGGCATGTACTGCAAGTCAATCACCACCACAATGCCAGTCATTCTATCTGTACTTTTTTTTAACCCAGAGAACTCTCTAAAGAGTCTCCCTGTTTAGCTGGGTGTGCTGGTGCATGCCTTTAAGCCCAGCACTTGGGGAGGCAGAGCCTGGCAGATCTCTGTGAGTTCGAGGCCAGCATAGTCTACAAAGTGAGTCCAGGACAGCCAAGGGTCCAAGGCTACACAAAGAAACCCAAAAGGAGGAGGAGGAGGAAGAGGAGGAGGAGGAGGAGGGAGAGGAGGAGGAGGAGGAGGAGGAGGAGGAGGAGGAGGAAGAAGAAGAAGAAGAAGAAGAAGAAGAAGAAGAAGAAGAAGAAGAAGAAGAAGAAGAAGAAGAAGAAGAAGAAGAAACAACTAGAGGTTTCTTGCTGACCATTAACATAGAGGGCCATCACAAAGCCCACTAAGGACTTACATAGTTAGTGGCCAGATTTTTGCAATACTACTCACGTGTATTTTATCAAAATTGAGCCTCAGTGAATATGAACATAGAGAAGCCAAATGAAATCTTTATTTTCCTTATCTCAGAATTTTTTTCATCTCTCTCTGTGCTTTAATCATTTCTAAATTTGCATTGATTCTTTTTGTATTAGAATAAGCTTGTGGCTTCTCTACTCTTTGAGATATCATGTTATTAAACATTAATTTATTTTCTGGCTGATGTTGTGTGTCTTATTGTAAAGATGTTTTCCCACTGGAATTTCCACCTTCCAAGTTTCATGTTCAAATCAATTTTCTTCAAATACAGATAAGTAAAGTTGCTTCAGTATAATTATAACCTTATTGTGGTTTTGGCCTGCTTTTGTACAAATTACAAATCTGCATCTCTGTTATGGTAAGAATATATGATAGTCTTTTTAAAAATCTACCAATAGTATGAAATTATTGAGGACAGATCTAATAGAACTAAAGAACATAATTTCAACCTGAGTTTTTTTTAACATATATTAACTGGAAAAAAAACAAATCATGGTTTCTGGCCTTGATATATTATTTATAAAAGTAGAGATGACAAATGAGAGTTTAAAGGTGCAAGAAATATGAAACATGAATCCTAGAGGGAAGGAACAATCGTGTAGCTGGAAGGATACAGTGGGAAAAGAGGGAAATGGAGAGGTAGGTTTAGGGTGGGAGGGGGAAATTAAACTAAAGTGAATAGAGTATGTGTAAAAAATCCTACAAAGAAACCTGTTGCTTTGTGAACCAATTTAAAATTTTAAATTAATTTTAACAGATTCAAGACATCTACATAATGTATATTTACAAGTATTCATACGTGTAACTGTCACATTATAAATGAACATAGCTTACAGAAAAAAAAAGACAATTGGCCTATAAATAAAAATCAAAGGAAGAAGAAGCAACTTGACAATAACTGTGCAGAGTGAGGTCATCAGCAGGAGGGGCTGCGCTGTCTGGTTTTACTATTGCTTAAATTCTTTACAAACTTCCCAGCAGTTGTCCTGGGGTTTAACTCAGACTTCTTTAACTAATCAAATCCATATTTAATTAACATAAGGCTCCGCCAGGGTGTGAGTTTTGAACTGGGTGCTCACAGGCCCTTCCACCCGCGTCTGTGTTAACGTGTCACGTGAGTTCTAGACCCTGAGCAGACCGCCACTACTTGTGACTGCTCAGGCAAATTATTTCTCACTGTTAGAGGGATAAAAGGAATACAAACTATTTGAGTATCTCACTTTATTTTTCCTGTTTTCAATGCCCTTTATCTGTCTGGAGGCCCAGGTTTCCCTAGTGTCATCGGCTTCTCCCTGAAGGACTTCCTCCGACATTTTTTTTTTTAATACAAAAAAGAAAAGAAAAGAAAAGAAATTGGTTCTTGTCTACTTGCAAAGTTCTTATTTGCCCTTGGTTTTTAACTTCTAAGTAAAGAACTCCGCATTTGCGTCTTATTCCCAGCATGCTAAGGATGCTTCCAGCTTATATCACTTCAGATGAGAAACGTCTCCTTTCTCCTCTGCTCTTGTCGTACTCTTCCCTGCTCTGTGGCGTTCTGTTTGTAATTCCTACTACATGTTTCCTAGACCATTTGATGTTGTCCCATGACCATTATACGCTCTTTATTTTTATTTTTCCTTTGCTCTTTCCTCTTGTGCTGCGTTTTCCCTAATGCCTTTCACCCTGCTCTAAGACTATTAACCCTGTGCTCCATGGCAAGTCTACTGTAACTGTCAAGTCCTCTTTCACCATGATTCTCACAATAAACTGTCTTCCGTTTTTTCATAAAGTACGCATCTTTCTCATGAAATTCCTTGGCTTTTTATGACCTTTGTCCCCCAATTTCACTATAACTTTTTACAGAGTAATCATAGTAATTTTGCATTGCTTTTCTAGTATTTCTGACATCTAACCATATCTGAGTTCTGTAGTTGCTCTGTCTCTCGGCCATACATAGGCTTTCTTACTTTATTTTGTGTCTTATACTTGTGAAAGGTTTACAGGCCAGAAGTAACGAGAGTGAATACTATTTATGCTGAAGATGGTTAAGGATTTATGTTAAGGTTTTTTGTGGATGAGAGTAGGAGGGGACAAGAGGGTCAGTAAGTCACTCTAGTTTGTTGAGCTGGGCTTTGGTGAGGTATTACTGTGACTGTATTCAGAACACTCACAGTTTCAAGTTCCATCAATATAACCTCAGGCGTAAATTAGTTTTCTTAGATCCCTCTTCCAAGCTCAGCTTTCAACTTCTTTGCGCTACTGTGCCTCAGGGAGGATCTTTCTCCCTGCTCTTGTCACCACCACAGTGGGAAACTGCTGTGACTTGCTGCTTGGCACTTACCTGATTTTTGAGTAACACATGGAAATTTCCCTCTCATTCAGATTTACGCCCTCAACCCCCCTACTCCCCGCCCCACAAGCAGCATGTGCCACAACTCTGAACATGCTGCTGTTTTGGCAGTTCTTCTTGCCCAGCAGAAGTTCTAATATTCTGGGTCCAGGATGGGCTTGTACTCATCACTCAGTGCTGGGGGATCGCTTTCCTCGTTCTGAATCCTTCACCTGGAAAAATGGGCCAATTTGCTCTTCCCCAGTGACAAAAGATAAATTTTCTATAGGAGACCCATAAAGGAAGTGTCGGAGCCAATATTTGTGTCTTCTGTTCTTCTCCAGGATCCCTGCACCCCTGAGAAGGCATGTTTGGTGTCCAACCCTGTCCTCATTCGTCCTCACACAGTGACATCTATGAAGAAGAACACGTGCATAGGCACAAGTTCCCCTGGCACCTCCTGCTCCCAGGAGCTCTACACATGCACAAAGGCAGCCTTTGCTTTCAACAATTCAATTGAATTTTCTACTGAAATATTTTTATTCACTTCTGTGACAGCGGGCTTCTTCCCATGGACACAAATGGCCAGAAAAACAGCGACTCGGCTAAGCCAATTCCTGGACCTGCTTCTCCTCTTTTTTTTTTTTCCAACATATTTGTCAGATTTATTTTCCTGTATTATTGGTCACTCTTAAGTTCAAGAAGGTTCTAATTTTGAAGATTTACTTTGTTTTTGCTTTTTTGGGGGGAGGGGAATAACTACCTAACTTTCTATGCTCTAACTAGAACTCAGAAGTGATTCTGATATAACCAAAAGTACAGTAAGTAAACACCAATATGTATATGTACATATGCAAATACATCTATCTAGATAGATCATGACTGAGAGACCTCTGTAATCCAGACAGCGCCCCTCAAACTTACGGTCCTCCTGTCTCGATTTCTCAAGTTGTGAGATTACAAAACGTGCTACCACACATTTTGTGGTAATGTGGGCAAATGTTCAAGATTCTAATCTTTTCTGTATCTATTTCCTGTTCTTATTTTAAAAGATATGGCAAAGATGGCAGCACCACTGTGTTGCAGTGAAGTTCGGGTATGTATTTGGCCAAATGGAGGAATCCTCACGGTAGGGTGTTTCCGGAGATGTAGATTTAAGTCCGTGGCGTTTCTGGAGCCCATGTGGCCTCGTTCAGTGTCTCTAGGCATCACTAAGTCGACTTTGGATGTGAATGCAACAAAAAGGCAGAGGAAAAACAAGCTTCCTTTCTTCGGCCGATGATTGACAGTCACATGACTCGTCTCCCTGGTACTGTAGGCTCTCTCCTCATACTGAGCCTCCTTATCAGCTTCTCAGTAGCCTCTCGTGGGAGGTCTCCCACTCCATGATGTAACCAGCTGACTTGCCCCACAAATCCTCTCATTCACATACCTGTCTCTATTTATCTCCACTTTGACAAAACACCTGACCAAGGCTGCTTCAAGTACGAAAGAGTTTTCTGGTTTCAGGAACTCTCGGTCCATGATGCTGAGAAACGCACAACATCAGGCCTGATTCCCATCCATGGAGTTAAGGGCTGTAAGACACATGATGGGAGCCAAACCGGAAGCAAGAAGGGCTATATGGGAACGGCAGGTAGACTGCTACCCTCCAAAGCTAGTGCTCACTAGTAAGCTATGTCTAATAATGGAGTCCTGTTTCCTAGGGCCCTCCCTGGCTGGGGGCCAAGTATTCAAGCATGTGAACGTACCACATCAACACTATAATAATATCTAATCTTTCATGCCTATTCCAGGGTGCTTCGTCTCAGGAGGACCCACATAAATACAGTCCATAAAATGAAACTAACTTCTTAGAGCCCTTAACCTAGGTTAAGATGGTTAATAAAATGTAGCAGTCAATTTTGAGCTCCCTACTGCTGAAAATAACTGGAAAGGAAGGGTGTACTATTTTCTGAAAAGAAAAAAAAAAAAAAACATGAAGCCCACTACATTCTCACTAGGCTAGGTGACAGAAGATTGCTAGTTATATCTGTCTGGCTTGTGTGTGTGTGTGTGTGTGTGTGTGTGTGTGTGTGTGTGTGTGTAAGCCACAGTTAGGAATAATCACTAATATACCATAGATAGGGTAGTAAAAATATTTTATTTAGGGACTGGAAATACTCATTTTGCAAAGGATCTTGGTATGTTCCACAGACCAGCTGCAGGAACCACTGAAGAGAAGAGAAAGACTCGGTGGATCTGCCACAGGGAGAATTGAGCAGGCAGTGAACAGCTGGTTAAGAGAAACCAACCGTTAGGGAACAACTAGCCATAGGAACTAGCTATTGAAGAGAGCTTGAAGAATGGAGGGAAAGAAATACTAAACCCAGGCAGCCATATGCTGTACAAACTGAAAGGTCTTAAATCCCAGGAGAAGTTTACTTTTCTATCTCTGTGTTGCTCTCTTGTTACTCACTATCTGTTACTCCTTGGACCAACCCCAGTACTTTATTTAAAGCAAAGTTCAATTTTTTTCATTACAGATTAAATTATAATTTTTCTCATCTTTTGCAGTAAGTAGGGCATTTAAAAATCAACAAAGCAAGAGAACAGTCTAACATAGAAATACAAACAGTTCTGTATAATCTATAATAAAGCATGCAGAAAAAAACAATCAATTTCCAAGCAATGGTCAGCATGACCTAATTATTATTTTTTAACCAATACTCAGGAAAGTTTAATCGTAAGTTTCCCCAGGCTAAAGCCATTGTGTCTACATTATTGTCATAGCAACGTAGCTTGAGCTAAATGTTCTCTAATGAAGAAAAATCTGACTTACTCACAGGCCCAAACCAACAGGTGTGCTATCTAAGTCTAGGCTAACTGCTAAGGGGTCCTCTATTGTAAAATATTTGTAAAGCATGGTGTTCCAAGCCCACCTTCTAGTGCTCTCAAAGAAGATTCTAAAGAATTTTTTCTACAGCTAACAGTATCTATGCAGGTACTGTTATGTCAAGGTCCTAACTTTTGTTCATGCAGTTTCTGCCTGACTGCACACAGTCAGAGCCAAAAACTCTGTCTCACTGTCTCAAGCCTTTGGTCAGATGCCTTCTTTCAACGTTCTCTGTGGGAAAAGGTTTTCTCAGTATAAATTTCATTAGGGCCATAGACAAAGTGAAAAATAGAAAGAAAGACAGTTTTAGAAGAAAAAGAAGATTTCAAAGTAGGTTTTCGACAAAATTACACCTGGACCATATTTAATATTTAAGGGCAGTGGTGATCAGACAGAGATCTTTGGAACTTTGTCAAGCAAAGCCACAACAGCTGTTTTGGATGTCTAAAGATCATGCTAGACAGTCAGAAGTCTCTAGGACTTCGTTTAGCAAAGCCTCTACGACTTGTCCTCATGTCTGTGACAGGTTTGGTCCTTCATGCTCAGTTCTCACAGATCAGCTCACAATCCTGTGTAACTCCAGTGCCAGGGTGTTTCTGTGTCCTCTCCTGGCCTCTGCAGACCCTATAAGCACATACTACACATACAGCCAGACAGAACAATCATACACACAAAAAAACATTTTAATATAATTTATTTAATGAACACATATTACGAATATACTTTATAAGAATCTATGTACAGAATGGAAAGGGAGCCAAGTAGATGGTTCAGTGGGCAAACATACCCAGCACCAAGCCTGATGACCTGAGTTGAGTCTGTGGTGGTTGGCATGAGAGCGACCCCATAGGCTCATCTATTTGAAGAGTTGGTTCCCTGTTGGTGGAACTCTTTATGGAGAATTAAGAGGAGGAGGAGTAGCCTTGTTAGAAAAGCTATGTCTCTTGGGGAAGGATTTTAATGTTGCAAAAGAATCATTTGATTCCTAGTGTCCTCTCTTTACCTCAGGGTTGTGGAGCAAGATGTGAGCTCTCAGCTCTTCCTTCACTGGGCAATCAAGGACTATAACCCTCTGAAACCATATGCCAAGTTAAAGCATTCTGTTATAAGTTTCTCTGTCAGGATATTTAACCTCAGCAATAGAAAAACAGCTAAGACTCACATTGTAGAAAGAGAGAACACACTTCCGTAAGCTGTTTTCTACCATCCACGCATGTACTGTAGCCTGTATGCATGCATACCTGAATACACACACAGAAAATAAGTAAATAGAATATAAACATCTTTAAGTTTTTAAACAAGATTGAACTTAGACATGGTGGTGCATGCCTTTAATCCTGGCACTCAGGAAGACAGAAGCAGGCAGATTGCTGTAAGTTCGAGACCAGCCTGGTCTACAAGGCAAGTCCAGGACAGCCAAGGCTACACAGAGAAACCCTGTCTTGAAAAATCCAAAAAAAGAAAAAAGAAAAAAAACCCATTTATTTCTTACCTTCTAGAAACTCAGAACTATGTAAATAAAATCAAAAGAAGGCAAACACATTTACTATAATTGCTTTCTTACTAAATAAAACTATTAAAATTACATAACTAAATAAATTGGTTGACATAAACAAATTTTGCTCAGAACTCCCATGTCTTGAGTGTAACATCGTAAGTGAATTGCACTTTGAATTTATTAGCAATTGGTGTTTTAGTCATTCCATTTATTTCTAAAACTTATGGCAATATTTAACATAAGATTTAGGTTGTGGGTGTATAGTCACTTTATTTAATATTTTATTTAATGAAATAGCTCTCAAGGATATAAGGTACCAAGAAACTTAGAGCTATACCCCACGAATACTGAGAGAACCAAATCCCACAGAGCACAGGAGCAGGAAAAACTGCCTTCTTTTGGGGGTTGGGTGGGTAGAGTACCACCTTGAAGGATACTTTGACAGTTGTCACCAATCCAAATGTACTCTTGGATGCTATTGGTATTTATGTAAAGAAGTTTGCAAAGTCACTGTATGTTCATGCATCAAACTACACCTGAACATTTATCACAACTAAACTCATAATTGGCAAAATCTGGAAGCAATAAAAGTGTCCTTCAGTAGGTAAATGGATAAATGAGCTGTGGATCAATGGGTAACGGAACTCAGCACTGAGGGGAAGTGAGCTAACAAGCCATGAAAGCATCAGAGAATCTTAAATGGATATTACCCCATAGAAGGCTCTTAAATGCATGCTGCTACGTGAGATGATCTCATTTGAAAACGTTGCCATGGCTTGATTCTAACTACAAAGCATTCTGGGAAAAAAAACAAAACTCTAAAGACAATAAAAAGGAATACTTATTTCCCAGAATAACAGAAAAGAGAAGTAGGGAGGCAGAGCAGATATTTTTAGGACAGTGAGAGTGTTCCATACAAGGTGATAATGGGGGTTGTATTAGCAATTTAACAAAACTCACAGAGGAAACCATATTCAAGGCTAAATGTTTCAACCTTGTAGACGATCCCTGAGGGATAAATAGTGTATCCATGGAGAGTACGTGTTACCAAATACACTGCTTGAGTGGAGGATGCTGCAGTGCAGGTGACTGCCAGTGTGGGGACTCGGTGAATGGTGCCCTCTACATGTTCAGCACCGTGTGTGTGTATGTGTGTGTGTGTGTGTGTGTGTGTGTGAATCTGTAACTGCTCTGAAATTAAAGTATAGGGATGGAAGGGTTACAACTCCTAGGATTAAGAATCTAAATAACAGGGCAGGTAAGATGGCTGAGCAGGTAAAGGTGCTTGCCACCAATCGCAGTTCCATCTCTAGAACCCACCTCAGAGAAGAAGGGAGCCAATTTCTCTGAGTTTTCCTCTGACCTCCACATAGGCATTGTGGTACAGCCCGTGACACATACCCATGACCGATAGATAGATAGATAGATAGATAGATAGATAGATAGATAGATAGACAATTGATAGATAGATAGATAATTGGTAGGTGTGAGAGAGAGAGAGAGGGAGAGAGAGAGAGAGAGGAGAGAGAGAAAGAGAGAGAGGGGGAGAGAGAGAGGGAGGGGGAGGGAGAGAGAGAGAGAGGGAGGGAGGGAGGGAGAGAGAGAGAGGGAGGGAGAGAGAGAGGGAGGGAGGGAGAGATAGAGGGAGGGAGAGAGATATGTGACTAGCTAAACAAAAAGAATCTGAGCAAACACTGGGACAAGCCTCTTACCTGACAGCAATATGTGATTTAAAAAATTAAAAACACAGTTGAGAAAACTGAAAATTATCTGCAGAAAACCATAAAGCCAGGAAAAGGTAACACACATGTAAGCAGCCACCCATGAGCCACCCATGAGTATGTCCTGGGATCCAGGAAACAAGGTCAGAGGAACAGGGAAGTCACACCAGATAGCTAGGGCTGCTGCTCAGAGATGTAAATCTCCAGGACTAGGTAGCCAGCTCAGTGTAGCGGCAAAGAGAAGTCCAAGTTCAGAGACACGGGGTGACTCGGAGGAGCTGTGTGGTGGCTTCTGTGAGAGACAGAAACATGGGACCTAGAGACCTTTCCTGGGAAGCCTGAGACTAAGGAGCTCAAATCTGCAGGAGGATGCCAGCGATGCACATAGTGGAAGTTGGGAGGCATTGCAGACAAAGCAGTTGGGGGTGGCTTGACTGATTTGATCAGAGTGATGAAGGAAAAGGAGACATCAAACATGCAGGGCCTCGTGCTGGGCTAATAGGACCGCAATTTTCTCATTAGTGTCTCCAACGCATCTTTTCCCAAGAGCCCTCTCTGTTCTGCTTTCAAATTTGCCCATGGCAGAATTAGCATAACTGTTTGAAAAAAAAAAAAGGTAAAACATTTTGGGGTAAAGTATTCCTGAAATAAGAATTTGTTTGCCAGACAAAACTCACTTTATATTTAAACTACAGTTTAAACATTCTGTCCAAACATGACAGATGATGGAATCAATTGGTTTGTAGGTCTTATTTTCCCCTCTTGGCTTCAGTAGATTAAAATATTTTTATCTGCTAACAAACGTATTTACCAAGCCCTTGTAATGCGGATGGACTTTAAGAATAAAAGTCTTGGCCTTCAAGAGAAAAAGAAAAGTAATAAAGACACAAGCTTTTTAAATGGTTTAAAAAACGCAACAGCCTGCCAGGTAAAAGATGCATGCCTAACACAAACACTTGTAAACATGCACACACAGGTATACACACACATTCACATACATACACACACACACAAACATATGCATATACCAGTACACATACACTCAAGTACACATACACAGATGCAGATGTATGCACATACGTACATACACACATCAGTACACATGTGTACATACACACTCTCACACACACAAGATAAAAAAAATATTTTTTTCTCTCTTTAGTTCTCTAAATTTTACTAACAGTGTTACCTAAGGTTCCAAATAAATTTGAAAATAACTTCCACAAAAGGTTCTTTAAGATTCAGAAATGTAAAATGCCCACTTGCTCATGTCACCTCAAGATGCCAGAGTCTGCTAAAATACTATCTACATGGAATGAGTGTGAAGTTCTTCCTATGTGTTTTCATGGGCAATAAATACTTGTTCATGTTCTCTTCTTTAGAGATGGGGAGAACAACAGGCTAAATTCAATAAATGCAAACGCAATTGAGACATGAACCCAGCCCTAAGGCTGCCCGACCTCTCTCAGCCTACTTACGTGTCAATAGACTGATGCTCATTCTAGAATCTGGCACTTAGGACTCTGAAGACCAAATGATACGTGCAAATGCATAGCACACTGCCTGGAACAAGGGAAATAGTCAACTGATATCATCTGTTAATGTTACTATAAGATATTCCTTTAATTTGTTAGCTATTTATACTTATTTTCTAAAATAAACTTTATGTTCACTCACTATTGAGATCTTTAAAAGTTAATTTTAACTCTGTTCTTTAATGTATTAAAATATTCTTTCTTGTTTATATTTATTACACATTCATTTCCAGTTTCTTCTCTGTTTTTACGTCTCTCTCTCTCTCTCTCTCTCTCTCTCTCTCTCTCTCTCTCTCTCTCTCTCTCTCTCTCTCTCTCTCTCTCTTGGTTTTTCAAGACAGGGTTTCTCTGGGTAGCCCTGGCTATCCTGCACTCACTTTGTAGACCAGGCTGGCCTCAAACTTACAGGGATCCACCTGCCTGCTGGGATTAAGGACATGTGCCACCACGCCCAGCTTGCATCTCACTTTTTAACATAAGATGTATTTTGAAACAAGATCATATCATCTAGCCCAGGCTGGCACGAACCTCACCATCTAGCCAGCCCAGGTTGGCCTCCTCAAATGTGAACCTCACGCTTCAGCCTCCAATCAATGAGATTACAAACGGGACTGCAATGCCCAGCACTTACTTTTTGTTTCTGATTTGCTGCTTCTTTTAATCTTCTTGATATTTGATGTTAACAGGGGTTTTGAAATTAAGAAAAAAAATATTTTCTGTTCTGCAAATATGTAGCCATGTATATATTTGAGGGTCGCCTTACCCCCGTAGCTAAATATTTGGTCTTTAACTCTTTAGTGCAGATTGAACTGTGAGGACGAGAATGAAGCAGAGCCTAGGTTTAATTTGTCACAACATTGCTTCCAACACTGTCCCCTATATTGTGTGGCCCTGCCCTTCATTCTCTGATTAGATTAAGTTGAGTTTGACTCGCTGATTTTCGATAAGATTTAG